>NC_090325.1:137862948-139062948 GCF_035084215.1 Heptranchias perlo
TTCATGGGTAACAGCAATGCTTCATTGCCTCCCCCAAATCGCCATTTCTCATGTGTGAGCCTGGACAATGTTGGCAGCTATTCAACTATGACATCATCACAGCCAAGCCCAAGCTGTTCCCATGTTCCTAATTGGGGTTGCTGACCTCGGTGGCCAATTCTCTGATCTGCAATGGGAACAGAGTCTGAAAACGTATCCCACAATTTCCTTGTCTGAAAATCTTTCTACACAAACACACACACCTATTTTCCAGCAGGAATCGCTGAATGGCAAGTTGGAGTGGGAACCCAGTCTGATTCCCCCCACCCCCAACCATAGCCCAGGAACACTGAGGGTCAATGGCTGTGGCCCCCATCATCACCGTAAAAATTGAGATTACCTAATTCATACAGATCAAGGATTGAAACTGGAACTGTCCTGGTCCATGAAGCTCAGAACCACAGTCCACAGTGCACCCATTGAGAAATCAAGGGAGCACTTTATACACTTCTGAATTCAGGAATGTTTCAACTATAACCTTAACTGTGCAAGCTTTGCATCTTCCATATTTTGTAGATTTCTAGCAGATTTTCAGAAAAGGAAATTATGGGATAAGTTTTCAGACTCTGTTCTCAGTGCAGATCAGAGAATTGGGCACAGAGGTCAACAACTCCAATTTGGGACACGGGAACAGGAGTAGGCCATTCAGCCCCTCAAGCCTGTTCCGCCATTCAATGAGATCATAGCTGATCCATATCCGAACTCCATCCACCCGCCTTGGCTCCATATCCCTTAATACCCTCGGCCAGCAAAAATCTATCAATCTCGGATTTAAAATTATTAATTGAACCAGCATCTGCTGCTTTTTGTGGGAGAAAATTCCACCCTTTGTGTAAAGAAGTGTTTCCTAATTTCTCTCCTGGATGGCCTGGCTCTGATTTTAAGGTTATGCCCCCTTGTCCTAGACTCCCCCACCATCAGAAAAAGTTTCTCTCTATCTACCCTATCATTTCCTTTCAAAATCCTCAAAACCTCAATCAAATCAACCTTTAACCTTTTATATTCCAAGGAATACAAGTCTAGTTTATGTAATCGCTCCTCATAAACTAACCCTAGGAGCCCTGGTAACATTCTGTGCTGTGCTCCTTCCAATGCCAATATATCCTTTCTAAGGCACGGTGCCCAGAACTGTACACCAGATGTGGTCTAACCAGGCCTTTGTAGAGCTGTAGCAAAACTTACTCTCTTTTATATTCTAGTCCTCTAGATATAAAGGCGAACATTCCATTAGCCTTTTTGATTATTTTTGTACCTATATTTTAGTGAACTGTGTACATGGACCCCTAAATCTCTTTGGACCTCCGCTGTTCCTACCTTTTCACCATTTAAAATACTTGGATCTATCCTTTTTTGGTCCAAAATTGATGACCTCACACTTACCTGTGTTGAAATTCATCTGCCACAGTTTTGCCTACTCACTTAATCTATCAATGCCTCTTTGTAATTTTATGTTCCTGTCTACACTGCTTACTATGCCACCCATCTTTATGTCATCGGCAAACTTGGATATATGGCTCTCTATTGTCTTATTATTCATTGCGTTCCTAAGTTTACATTCATTAAAGTTAATAAGTGCTGACCTCCACATCTAATTTTCTGATCCTTCCACTGAGCAAGACTCTGCACTGGGAACAGGAGCCCTGATTTTAACTCAGGATGTGAATTAGAGTCATAGAGTTATACAGCACGGATAGAGGCCCTTCGGCCCATCGTGTCCGCGCCGGCCATCAAGCCCTGTCTAATCTAATCCCATATTCCAGCATTTGGTCCGTAGCCTTGTATGCTATGGCATTTCAAGTGCTCATCCAAATGCTTCTTGAATGTTGTGAGGGTTCCTGCCTCCACAACCCTTTCAGGCAGTGAGTTCCAGACTCCAACCACCCTCTGGGTGAAAAAGTTCTTTCTCAAATCCCCTCTAAACCTCCCACCTTTTACCTTGAATCTATGTCCCCTTGTTATAGAACCCTCAACGAAGGGAAAAAGCTCCTTAGTATCCATCCTATCTGTGCCCCTCATAATTTTGTACACCTCAATCATGTCCCCCCTCAGCCTCCTCTGCTCCAAGGAAAACAAACCCAATCTTCCCAGTCTCTCCTCATAGCTGAAGCGCTCCAGCCCTGGTAACATCCTGGTGAATCTCCTCTGCACCCTCTCCAAAGCGATCACATCCTTCCTGTAGTGTGGCGACCAGAACTGCACACAGTACTCCAGCTGTGGCCTAACCAGTGTTTTAAACGAGCGGGAAGCCCCCATGATATCACGGCTGTGCTGCCCGGGTCTCATTTCCATCCGATTGACGGGCTGCCCTCCTGATCATAATTTCCAGTGGGCCTCCCGAGGCCTATTTAAAGTGGGGATGCATTCCTTCCTTTGATTTTTGCCTGAAGAATTGTGGAAAATACTGGGGCGAATTGTAATCCCTCAGAACGGATGGGAGAGGGTTAGTGGGGAGGGGAGGGGAAGTTACATTTTTAAAAAACGCGAATCCCGACCCCAACCCGCCGCGATTGCACCTATTCTAGTTTAACCGGGGCAGGTTGGGGGCGGGTGAGTAACCTGCTCTTGAGAGGCAGGTCAATAATTTTAATATGTTAATGAGGCTACATGCCTCAAGTTTTAGCAGCAATTTGGATTTAATTGGCAGCTAAAGGGAGATGAGAACTGCCAGTTCCAGTAGGTGAATGTTTTTCCAGCATTGCTTATGGGCCAGGAGGAGCATGAGTGCTTCCCCTCGGCTCCTTAAGCTAACCTGCCACAATCTGCCTCCCTCCCAGTGATCGGCTGACCCCCTCCCCACGAACTCCAGACCTCCCCCCACGATGAGCCGACCCTTCCCTGCGATCTTTCCCCCCGACGGCAATCTCTCCTCCCGCAATCTCTCCTCCCGCGATCTCTCCCCCACCCTCCGCAATCTCTCCCCCCGCGAGCTCTTCCCCTGCAATCTCTCCACCCTCCCCACTGCCGATCTCTCCCTCCCCCCCAACCCCCAACACCCGTGATCTCTACCTCCTTCCCTCCCTCCTCTCCGGTCCCTGGTTGTGTCCTTCTACCGCAGGCCTTTCCGCCTGAAAGCCAGCCAGCCTCTCAATCTTGCTGGCTAACAGGTGGGAAACGGATAGAAAAAATTCATATCAGGCCCTGCTGTTAAATTCGTTGGGTCCTCTCCGTTTCCCATATTTTCAGGTTTCCTGGCCACTGGCAGTCTCCCCTGCCTCCCCGTAAATATCAGGGACATTGGCCCCGATATTACCAGGGAGGTGGGATGGCAGCGGGGGGGGCGACTGGGCGTGTGGGTAACCCACCCACTAAAGTCTGTCCGTTCCCCACGCGATCGCGAGTAAATTGGAGCCACTTAACGTGGCTTCCGGGTTTCCCGGCGGAAAGCTGCGCAGCGGGCGGACTGCGCACCCGCATCACAGGCTGTCAGCTGGAGGAACCCTATTTAAAGGGACAGTCCTCCAATGCTGCTCCTGAGCAAACACCCAAAATTACAGAATGGAGCAGCCCCGGGGAAAGGCTGCTCCGAGGTTCAGTGATGCCTCACTCCAGGTCCTACTGGATGGGGTGAGGAGGAGGAGGGATGTCTTCCACCCAATGGACAGGAGGAAGTGGCCTGCCTCTGCCACCAAGAGGCCTGGCTCGAGGTGGCAGAGGAGGTCACCAGCAGCAGCAACATCTCCCGCAGCTGGATTAAGTGCAGGAAGCGCTTCAGTGACCTAACTTGGTCAGCAAAAGTGAGTACACTTACTCATTCTCCTACACTCCGTCTTCCACATCACTGCCCCCACCCCACAACTCATTCTGCACTGCCAACACTACTCTATCACATCGCTCCTCACATCCACTCAGAGCTCATCCTCAACTTAACTGCACTTCGTCACCACTTCCTCACCTCCCCAGTACTCATCCCTCCACTACCACTCAACCCAATCTTCATACAATGTCATGGCTCTCTCTCGTACTCACCCTCTGATGCATCTCTTTCACGGTCAGCCTCACCCAAACCAATGCATTCAGCGGTTGGCCAGGTCACCATCCCTCACTCACGCCTCTCTACTTTCTCCCCTTATAGGAGAAGAGAGTTCAGAATGCACGGGAGAGGGCGAGGACCTCTAGTTGTCCTCACAGACACGGAGCAGGAGGCTCTGGAACTGAGCCGTACCCTCGAGTGCCTGTCCATCGGGGACACCGAGACTGGCACCCGACAAACAGCTGGTGACAGAACTTTAACATTCAGCACACACAATAGCAATTGATGTTAACATGCCTTGCCATCTTCAGCACCTCAACATCTGTCTTCATGCTTGATATTGCCTTCTGTTCTCCTACAGGGCCTTCAGCGACCGCCATGATGGCAGAGGGCGATAACTCAGAGGACCTGCCGGCTTCTGAGGGGGCACCGTCACATCTGAGCAAGGCATCCACCAGCGCAGATACATACACCTCGGTGGGTCCCTGTCCTCACTTAGTTGGGGTCGCATATGGTGAGTCACCACACACGTGAGCACGAGCAGACACTGGTGGTAGGGGCAGCTGTGGAGAGTCCACATTGGTGGGAGCACTCTTCTCCAGGCTCTGCTCAGCTGGACACAGATGCTGCACCTTGGGGGCCATCCTTGAAAAGGAGAATGGTCGAGGGGCAGCAGCACATTTGTGAGGTGCTGGAACAGGTGCCACATGCAGTCTCCACAATCGTGCAGAGGATGGAGGAGTCCAACTCCTGCATGTGTGGAATGGTGGCACAGGTACGGGAGGGAATCTCTGAGGTACTGTCACAGGGACATGAGGGCATCTCTGAGATAGTGTCGTGGGTAAGTGCAAGAATGTCTGCAATGGAGGGAAGGTTAGCCTCCATTGAGCTTCAAGCACGGTTCACAAATGAGTCCATTGAGGCCCTGACAAAGGCGCTTCGGACTCAGGGTGAACAACATTCTGCCGCCTTAAACAGGCAGGCAGATATTCTGGCACTGGCCTTACAAGGATTCACACATGTCCTCCAAACTGTCGTCCAGCAGGATGGTAGGAGTGGTGCGGTCTTGGCCCAGGGAGGGATGATTGGCGAAAGGGGACATGGAAGTGGGGACGCCACACAAAGCGCCCCCACGTCTCACCCATTGCCCCCCTCTCAACCAGTACTCGCAATGCTGCCTCGTCTCCAGGTGGCCGAGTCTGCCCCTGCACAGGTGCAGGTGGAGCAGTCTTTGGAGGGGCCCTCACGGGCACTGAAACCCAGAGGGCGTAGGCCCAAAGCATCTCATCAGTCAGGGCATGAACAAGAGCAACCTGCCACTACCTCTGCTGCAGCCACAGGGGATGCACCATGTAGGAGTAGTGGTAAGCAAAAGACGAAGGTTTTGTGAGCACAAAGGGGATGCACAAGGGTGTTTGACGGTTTGTCATGTTTTTTATTTATATTTGCTTTTTGTTAATGGCACATTAAATATTATTATTGTCACCACTACTGCCACATCTTGGCCATTCTTGACTGGCTTATGTAATAAGGCCCTTTCATGAGGTTCACCATGAACGCCCACACTTGATGCCACCCATTGGGTCACTCTACAGTGGGTGTATGTGTCGTTGCAGGACTGTTTTGTACAGGGGGTGGGGGAGGGGGGTGGTGGTGGTGCTGGTGTGGGCACTGCTCTATCCAGGTGGTGAGGACTGGACTCTTCACACTGTCTGATGTTGGGAGAATCGTTCACATATCAGTGACTCCCTGGCCTCACGAGCAGCCAGATGAGCTGCTGTTGTGCCCATGGGTTGCTCCTCCTCCTCCTTGTCCTCCTCCTCCTCGTTAATGTGGGTGGGGCCTCCTCCAGCGGTACCCCTCTCTGTTGTGCCGTGTTGTGCAGGGCACAACAGACGACTATAATGCGTCCCACTCTGGTGCATATTGAAGCGCTCCCCCAGAACGATCAAGACACCTGAAGCGCATCTTGAGCAGCCCTATAGCATGCTCAACTGTAGACCTGGTAGCGCTGTGGCTTTTCACACCGCACACTAACACCATTCTCTTCTCACATCCCACCACCAACTCCTCCCAGTGCTCCTTCCTCACTTCACATTCCACACACTTAGCTTTACGTTCATCACCTCTCTATCCTCATTCTCCGCCTCTCACCACAGCCCTACAAATCTCCACTTATCTTTTCAACAGCCACAGACTAGCTATCACCCTCTCTTTCTGGAGAGCAAGACAGCACATAATGCAAGAGAGAGGACCAAGACAGGGGGGGAGGAGGGAGGAATACCCAACATTATAGCCCTCACGCAAGCAGAGCAAGAAATCCTGGTGATCAGTGGCCCAGGCAGAGCCACAAGCATTGGGGAAGGCGAGACTGTCGGCTTACCTGAGCAGGGAGTATCTGCCTACTACTTGTAACCCTATATTCGCCTCAGAAAATATTCAGCAACCTTCACAACTTCAAGCCGCATTCTCAAGACTGTCACCTTCAAAGGTGCAGCTTCCATGTGCCATCCTCTTTTCTCTAGGTCATCATGAAGATGGATCGTCAGCTGCTTCATCCCTCCCAGGCACCAGCTCAAACATTGGCACTCCGCGTGGGTTAGACAGTGAGGCAGAGAGGTCTGCACGTGGTGAAACACCCAGTACCAGTGAGCAGCAGCAGGTGGCAGGGATAGAATCATAGAATCATAGAAGTTTACAACATGGTAACAGGCCCTTCGGCCCAACATGTCCATGTCGCCCAGTTTATACCACTAAGCTAGTCCCAATTGCCTGCACTTGGCCCATATCCCTCTATACCCATCTTACCCATGTAACTGTCCAAATGCTTTTTAAAAGACAAAATTGTACCCGCCTCTACTACTGCCTCTGGCAGCTCGTTCCAGACACTCACCACCCTTTGAGTGAAAAAATTGCCCCTCTGGACCCTTTTGTATCTCTCCCCTCTCACCTTAAATCTATGCCCCCTCGTTATAGACTCCCCTACCTTTGGGAAAAGATTTTGACTATCTACCTTATCTATGCCCCTCATTATTTTATAGACTTCTATAAGATCACCCCTAAACCTCCTACTCTCCAGGGAAAAAAGTCTCAGTCTATCCAACCTCTCCTTATAAGTCAAACCATCAAGTCCCGGTAGCATCCTAGTAAATCTTTTCTGCACTCTTTCTAGTTTAATAATATCCTTTCTATAATAGGGTGACCAGAACTGTACACAGTATTCCAAGTGTGGCCTTACTAATGTCTTGTACAACTTCAACAAGACATCCCAACTCCTGTATTCAATGTTCTGACCAATGAAACCAAGCATGCTGAATGCCTTCTTCACCACCCCATCCACCTGTGACTCCACTTTCAAGGAGCTATGAACCTGTACTCCGAGATCTCTTTGTTCTATAACTCTCCCCAACGCCCTACCATTAACGGAGTAGGTCCTGGCCCGATTCGATCTACCAAAATGCATCACCTCACATTTATCTAAATTAAACTCCATCTGCCATTCATCGGCCCACTGGCCCAATTTATCAAGATCCCGTTGCAATCCTAGATAACCTTCTTCACTGTCCACAATGCCACCAATCTTGGTGTCATCTGCAAACTTACTAACCATGCCTCCTAAATTCTCATCCAAATCATTAATATAAATAACAAATAACAGCGGATGACTCAGGAAACAGCTCACCGAAGGGCGAGATCCTCTCCCAGCTCTGCTGAGCGGGACAGAAGTGAGGACTTCAGGGACCCAGCCATGAAAATAAAACTGCTGGCCTCACACAAGCTGTTATACGAAGTATTGGAAGGCCTGCCAAGGAGTTTCAGCACTATGCCCGAGAGTGTTGAGGAGTCCACTTCCAGCCTGTGAGATGTCATCTCGCATGACAAAGAGCTCTGCAGTCTACCCTGGGGAGTGTGTCTACCTCCAGGGAAACTGCAGCTGGGCCCTCACAAAGGGAGTCATTGTCACCAGACTTTGCAGCTTTGGTGAAAGCTCAAATGGCTGCCAGACAGGCTTTGGACTCCACCTTGGACAGAATGGTGGACTGAATAGATAGGGGTTTTCAAGCAGTCTGCTCTCCAGCAGATCAGTGGAAGTGATGAGTCCCAGCGCCACAGGAGTGGCAGTGGCACAATAGGAGTGGTACATGTTGCCCTCTCTCAGGACGTCAACACATCTGCTCCTTTTCCACCCCCTCAACCAATGATGCCAGAAATCTAGCTGGGTCAGCCTGCCCCGGCCACAGCCAAGGTGTAGTAGTCTGCAGTCGGGCCCTCACAGGCTTGAACGCCCAGAAGTCAACAGCCATGAACATCTCAAGAGAATCTCAACATGAGGAACAGCAGCCTTCCACCAGCCCTGCTAAGGTCACTCGGGGTGCAACTCGTAGGAGTAGCAGAGTTAGTAAACCTTCTTTAAAAAAAGCACTAGGTGGATCACTTGAGTGAGAAATGAATGGTGCCTAGGATACTAGGCAGGGGAATGGGCAGGTCATCGGAATCACTGAGGGATTAGCTGATCCCTCACATCTCTTGCTGCAAGGCATTGAGGTGACCCTCCTTCGTCTGTTGCTTCCTTGTCTTCCCCCGGTCTTCCTTGTCTGATGAGGACTCCTGCTGCTGCTCTGCTTCCTCCAAATACAGGCTTCTCTGTACGTGCAGGATGCAGCACATCACTATAATGTAGGAGACTCTTCGTAGGACATATTGTAGAGAACCCCCAGACCTGTCCAGACACCTGAATCTCTGCTTCAGCATCCCGATGATGTGCTCAATTATGATCCTTATGGACCCCTGGTTTCTGTTACATCTGTGTTGCTCGGGATTGGTGGGGTTGTGGAGGAGTGTCTCGAGTGAGGCCTGAAGAGGGTATTCCTTGTCCCTCAGCAGCCATCTTACCACATTACTAGGAGGGTTGGATATTGGGGAGATGGTAGACTACTATGTGGCATGACAGCTGCCTGGGTAACACGCAACCCAGATCCTGATTCTGTGATCAGCCATTAGCTGCACATTGATGGAATGGTATCCTTTTCTATTGACCAATGTTGCTGGCTCATGTTCCAGTGCCCTGATGGCAGCATGTGTGCAGTCAAAAACACCCTTGACATGAGGGAAGCCAGCTACTGCTGCAAATCCCCGAGCTCTCTTGTGTCAACTGTTGAGGTCAATGGGGAAGGTGATGTACTGCTTAGCCCTGCTGAATAGAGTGTCAGTGACCTGCTTAATGCAGCTGTGTACTGCAGACTGGGAGACGTGTGTCATGTCCCCTGTAGCAGACTGCAAGGAGCCAGTGGCAAAGAAGTTAAGGGCCATGGTGACTTTGAGAGCCATGGGTAAAGCCTGACCCCCCAACCCGGTCCAGGAGGCAGCAGGTCCTGGTCCTGTTGCGGGAAGATGCAGAGATCAGTGTCAACCTGCCTGGAGAAGTGCGGCCGCATGATGCACAGCTCTTCAGATAGATTCAAGAAAGTGACTCTTGGCCTGGACATCCTGTGGACTGGGTGTTGCCTCCCTCGAGCAGCCCCCCTTACCTGCCAGCTTCTGATAGGACCAGCTGCTGCTGGTTACTGTGGCTGTTGTTGCTCATCTTCCTCCAAGAGTTCCTCTATCCAAATGAAACGAGCAATAATAATTCCCATGATAAGCACAGAAAGCTTGCTAAGTGAGGGTAATGAGACAAAAAACGTGAGAAAGAAGCAATCTGTACGCTGGACACTCTCCTGGCAATCCAAAAAACACAAGGATCTTGTGATCCAATTAGCTGCAGATGACTGCCCCTTTAAATACTGCTTCAGTGGTCCTTACACACCAATCCTGCCAGGTTTTATTGGCGGGTCAGGCACTGGGTTAGACTTCCATGATGTTCAGTTCAAATGCATCAGGGCCTAATTGCATGAGGCTCCCTGCCTGCTTGAAGTGGGTGTCTCGGCCTTTTCCGAAAAGTATGCTGTTAAAATGGCGATGGGTGGGAGCATGTTGAGAATGTAGGGGTAAGTAGTCTCCTTCTATTTTAACCATCTACCTGCTCCATTTCCGTGGGGTGGCCAGGGTTAAAGCCGGAACTACAGCCTTTGAAAATTTACCATTGTAAATTTAAAAGCTGAAGTCACACCAAAAAGTGCATGCTCTCTCTGAAACAGTCTCATTAATTTCAAGGATTTTCCACTCAATGTCATAATGTTTAAAAGACCTTCAGCTTCTAGATCCAATTGACATATCGTAGTAAAAAAAAATCTACAGCAACTGATCAATGCACGGTTTGTACTGCTTTTAATGGTATATTTTTAATAACTTTTAAAGAACAAGTTTAAAATTAGCAAAATTTAGCAAGTCTGGTGGAATGGAATGATTATCCCGTTAAACTGCTCATCAGGTACAATGCACAAGATATGACATCTAGTCGAACTGAGCCCACGGATGAGTCATTAAGAGTTCCTCTTTAGAATGTTTCAGTAGGCGTTGCAAACAAATTACTCCCTCAATATCTATTTACCCCAAACTGCTATTCTATTAAATGATCACCTCCTAAAGCTTGGTGCTTGACATATGAACAGAAGCAACAAGCCTACAATTCTGGAATTATTCAAGCAAAGCAAAATCCACCAGCCGCTGTATAACATGTTGTGTTCATGTACAAGTTAATTTGTCAGGTCAGAGATCTGCTGTAGTCAAAGATCCCAAGTGAACCTTCAATAATTGTGTTTCACCAGGAAAGGCTGTTCTCCATTATTACCATCCTTCATATAATTGACTGATTTGCCAATTAAATCTTTGTTGAGTCTCTGATTGCCAGCCCAGCTAGATTATTGGCGCAGCCTTGAGCATGACTGAGCCTAGCTTTGTGGAGGATTCTGGATTTGAGAGTTCTGTCCAAAGTTTTACTTCAAGTAGTGCTCAACATGGTCTCCAAAGGTAATCATTGTTGAAATTAAAGGGAAATATCATTCTGGCATGGAGGAGACCTTCCAAAATCATTACATGGACAGTTTAGAGTTGCTGCAAATAAGTTTTGCAGGCTTTCTGAAGGAGAAAAATTGCCTTTTAACAAATAACTTCTTGCTGTTTTATGTAAACTACTATTAACTTGTTGAAGACTTGTTAAATGAAAAAAAAATCATCACTTCTAATCCATATCCTTTTATCACAATGCCAGAAAGCAAGCTAGAACACTCCATGTCACATGTTATACCATATGCCTCTGTCATAAGTAATTTTGTTGCTTAGTCATCCCAAATTCACTAAGTCCCAATACTGTTTGCGTCATAATAATTATGTTATTTCCTAATTCAGAATGAGAACAGGAATCCTAACCCAATAAACTTTCACAGTACAGAATGCCTGATAGCAGTGCAAGTGAGTAAACATTTTGAGCTTTGCTGTTTCTTGTGAATTTTTTTCCAGTGGTGCTCCTTGCTGGACATTTTTCCCCCAAGGCACCTCTTGGCAGTTTAACCATGTTCTGGGACTTTTGCTCACGGCTGCAATAATACGATTAAAGCAGTGCTCTACGTGGGATGGACTGTCCCAGAGTTCAAGAAACATGTTCTATTTCACTTACAATGTTCTTAATTCTGGCAATTGTAGCCAAGAAAAAAACAGTATGGTCACCACAAGCAATGATGGTTAATATGTTGTTTTTCATAGGTAATTGAGCATGAAAGGAAATAAGATAAATTATTGCTAGCACATTCTTAATTTTCGTCTTGTATGAATCATCATACAGCTGTACTTGGTAGCTGTTGTACAATGGTCTGTATCCTCAGTCCCACTGTCAAGGAATAAAGCAGCTCTTCCCAGAATGCAGACAAAGACTGTAGTTAGACTCAAGAAGTTTCTGGATTGCAGAGGATTGAATAGGATTTAACTGCACACCATCTAGAAAGTTACTGAACAAAGTACCTCGCTTGCAAAGGGTCAGATAAAGGAAAAGTAACAAGATTTCAGCAGTAGCAGCGGCTCAATGAAATGTAAAAAAAAAATCAGTGTAGTTCCTTTTCCTCAATCATGTTTATAAGGTTTTTAACAAGTTCACTGAAGAGGGCTAGTTTTATAAGCCCACTTCTGGTGGCTTTCCGCCAGTGGCACAGGCTCATAAAATTACCCCCAAAGAAATAAAACGGCCAGATAGACTTTGCAATTTTAAAAAGACATTTCACCATGACGAGTTGGGCCAGAGCTCTGTAAATTTAATGTTGTACATTCTACTCACAGAAAGAATTGAAGCCACAATCTCAATGCCACCAGTGCTCAGAGTGATGTATGGGATGTGATCCTTGCTTATGCCAGCCTCTCTGAAGATGCTGTTTGTGTAGAACCAAATCTACAAATGATAAAAGAACAAATGAAACACATTAGCTGTAAAAACCCAATCTGTAGACTCTAAGAATACGGAAGCACACATTTCGCAGCTTCTCCAGTGATGATTGGGTAAAAGGCACTACCTTGTGTAACATGAACTGTATAGACCAGAAGATCCCAGGTTAGTTGGTCTGTCTGTGTAAGTTACTTGGTCTCAACTGGAACAGCAGTTGAGGCCCTTCAATTGGTTTTAACACCCTAGGTTAGAAAGGGAAAAGTCAACTAGGATTTCTGCTCCTGACTGCGATCTAGTGACTCCTGCTGGAAATGTCCTTGTATCGATGTTGGGTGAGAACAGGATTGGATTGAGCTGTGATGTCACGAGCAAGCAACTTTCTGCTATAAGTGGCTCAACTTGTCCATCAATTCTTTGTTTTCTACAAACATATCAAAAGAACCTCTTTACATTTCCCTACTGTAATTTGTTTTTGAAATTTTCTCTTTTTACCTCTGAATATCATTTCATCATCTATTTTTTTTTCCACACCACCATGTACAGTATTTTAACTTTGCACAGATTAAGAGGAATGTCAAAGGTATTAATTGGAAGATACAATGCCATTTGTGCCACACCTCCAACTGATGGAACAGTGTTCAGGGTGTGCATATATTGTGGTCAGAAGCATGGTATCAGTGTACTCATACATTTAACCGTGAACTATAAGAACATAAGGGCATAAGAAATAGGAGCAGGAGTAGGCCAATCGGCCCCTCGAGCCTGCTCCGCCATTCAATAAGATCATGGCTGATCTGATCCTAACCTCAAATCTGAATTCATGTCCAATTTCCTGCCCGCTCCCCGTAACCCCTAATTCCCTTTACTTCTAGGAAACTGTCTATTTCTGTTTTAAATTTATTTAATGATGTAGCTTCCACAGCTTCCTGGGGCAGCAAATTCCACAGACCTACTACCCTCTGAGTGAAGAAGTTTCTCCTCATCTCAGTTTTGAAAGAGCAGCCCCTTATTCTAAGATTATGCCCCCTAGTTCTAGTTTCACCCATTCTTGGGAACATCCTTACCGCATCCACCCGATCAAGCCCCTTCACAATCTTATATGTTTCGATAAGATCGCCTCTCATTCTTCTGAACTCCAATGAGTAGAGTCCCAATCTACTCAACCTCTCCTCATATGTCCACCCCCTCATCCCCGGGATTAACCGAGTGAACCTTCTTTGTACTGCCTCAAGAGCAAGTATGTCTTTTCTTAAGTATGGAGACCAAAACTGTATGCAGTATTCCAGGTGCGGTCTCACCAATACGTTATATAACTGCAGCAATACCTCCCTGTTTTTATATTCTATCCCCCTAGCAATAAACGCCAACATTCCATTGGCCTTCTTGATTACCTGCTGCACCTGCATACTAACTTTTTGATTTTCTTGCACTAGGACCCCCAGATCCCTTTGTACTGCAGTACTTTCCAGTTTCTCGCCATTAAGATAATAACTTGCTCTCTGATTTTTCCTGCCAAAGTGCATAACCTCACATTTTCCAATATTGTATTGCATCTGCCAAATCTCTGCCCACTCACCCAGCCTGTCTATATCCCCTTGTAGGTTTTTTATGTCCTCCTCACTCTCTACTTTCCCTCCCATCTTTGTATCAACTATACTGCTCACCATGCTGTTAGGCCTGCTCTGTTTCATTGGCAGGGCTGTCAACCAATGAGATGGGGATCCATGACAGAGCCTTAGCTAATGTCTGAGATATCTGATTGGTCCAACATTTCTCATTGACAGGCCTGTGGGCTCGTGAGGTGGGAGACAGAAGCCCAATTAATGAGAATGGATTGGGTGCATACCAAAAAAAGAGTTGGCTTGTCATTATAATTCTTGCATCAGCAGGAAAAATCTATTATACTAGCAACGGACAAATTTCAGATAGCAAGATTTTAAAGAAATATTGAGGTCACAGGTCATTTAAAATAAAATTGCTGCTAGGAGTGCATAGAGATACCGAGGTTTGGATTTATGAGTAGCTCTTTGAAGGTCTCACAGGGTGTAAGCTGCTGAGATGAAATCCATTCCAATTTTTGTTTTTTTAAATTTTGTCCACCACCAATGTCATTGGAGATGTACTACTATATTTAAATATAAGGAGTCGTACAACACCAGGTTATAGTCCAAATAAAGCTGTTGGACTATAACCTGGTGTTGTACGACTCCTTACATTTGTCCACCCCAGTCCATCACCGGCATCTCCACATCATGACTATATTTAAAAACATTTGATTTTAACATCTGCAACAATTTTATTTCTCAATTAATTTTCCCCTGCTCTTTCAATGCCTTAAATCAAATCTTGTGAAACAAGTTAAGTTCATTTTATTACCCTTTGCTCAAGTCCATATCAGAAGGTTGAATCTAATGGTGAAATTATGTGCTCCACAATCTCCCAATATTCCAATTTAGGCTCCGTGCCAAATTTAACATGCAGGATCACCTCCTGCTGAGTTCTCTTTTTAACATATTACATAAAGTAGGTATCACCTTTTATGATGAGACTCACTTACATGAATGAAAATTTATGACTGAATTTAAGCTGTTAAACTTCAGTAAGGATTTATCTGTCATTCACTCAAAAATTCAATATTGTATGTGGTGTCTATGAAAAACTTGTTGACTGGAAATCTGAAGTAAAAACAGAAAATGCTGGAAATACTCTAAGTCAGGCAGCATCTGTAGAGAGAGAAACAGAGTTAATGATTCAGGTCGATGTCCCTTCATCAGAACTGGAAAAAGTTGAAGATTAAGCAGTTTTGAGCGAGAGAAAGGGGGGGTGGAGGGCACGAGGAAGGGGATGTGAGGAAGGAACAAAAGGGAAGGTCTCTGATAGGATAGAGGGCAGGAGTGATTATATGACAAAAGGGATGATGGTGCAAGGCAAGGAGGATGGTAATGGGACAAGTAAAGAAACAAAATATGGGTCTAGAGGAGCTGTAAATGGCAACATCAGATGCTGCCATTTACAGCTCCTCTAGACCCATCTTTTGGCACACCAACTGGCCATCCCATAGTGTTGGTGGGAGACCTGGTCCACTTTGAAGGCCAGGCCTCATCGCCTGTGTGCTCCGGCCTCCAAGCGGGCATCCGCAGCAGTTTGTCAGCTCTGGATTGGCCCAATGTTGGACAGCTCGGAGACCAACTCGGCCAGCAGCAAGGTAGGTCTGGGCGGCTCACATTATTTATGAGGAACTCGGAGGAGCACTCCTTCTCCTCCTGGCCCCATAAAAATAATTTTAAACTTGGCATTTTGGCTCTGCCTACATGTCTCCAAAAAGAGACACCTCGATTTGCATGTTAAAGGGGGCTACTGCCTGAAACAAGTGGGCACTCCAGCCACCCAGCGGTAGGCACCTTTCAGTATGGTGTCAACCAGATCGGGAGCGGGGCTGTAAATTATTTCTCCATGATTTTCAGGGTGCTAGCACCTTGTTTCCACCCAGTGGAGCCAGGCAAAATCTCCTCCATGCACTTTTCAGATGGAGTCACTGAATAGCAATGAGGAGCATGAACTCTGACCTATTTTTTCCCCTCCCCAACCTAGGTCTACTGAGGCTAATTACAGTGCCCACACTACTGTCCCAGCTAAGATAAACTGTTCAACACAGACTGGGCATCTGGGATCTTCCTTGTCTGTATGACTCAGTGCCTGTACCACTGAGCTATTGTGGTATTGTCTCTTATCTTACTGTAAATCATTGCTGCAGATACCATATTCAGTCTGGACACAAGTAGTATGACACAGAGCCAATAAAACATGCTTTATACTTACAGCATTCAAACCACAGAGCTGGTAACAGGCCATGGTGACAATAACTGTGATGACCTGCCAACGTGCAGATTGCTTTTTCAGTAGCTCCAAGACTGAGACCAAGCGAATGTGACTTTGGGCTTTCTTTTCCGCCTGGACTTCCTCCAGTTCCTTAGTCACATCTTCTTTCCCATGAAAGACTTGAAATGCTGAAAAGAAATGATGGAGTTAGGCATTTTTTTTGTCGCCTAAGAGAGCCATCTTATTATGTTATATTGTGGAATTGACCAGAGGACTCCTCTTAGCTGCACATATAATGGGTTGCATTTGAGGTCGTGATTAACAAAAAGAGTGTAACTAACCTTCTATTAGATATATAGCGGCACCCCATTTAAAATGTACTGTAGTTCAGATGTCACAGTACTTGCTCTTTATTTGGATACAGTCCAACAGCTGGCTTTTATGCAATAAATCAGGCTATGTAATGAAACCATACCACTGAAGTAAATGGAAGATCATCTCATGTACAATCGCTCTTACAAAAACATTTTATGTTGTGCTCATCAAGGTGAAGGATGTAGATACTGTGATTCCATGCCAGCATTAAGCAGGTACTCTTAACCTTTACAATCTACCAAGGCCATTATATAAAGCTCCTTTTACTCCATCCCAATAAGATAACCTTAACCCCAAATCTCGGAAGAGCAGCTCTGCTGCATCAATGTTATTTTTTTTTTTACAGTTCTTCCTTATGGCCTCTCAGAGTGAGATTGCCAATCCAGAGTTGTCACACTTTTCTGACTAGTGTAAAGAACCATACTACTTAGTCAAATATAGACAATTATGAAAGGCTGCCAATCAAACATTTACTAATCACTCCGAACCCAATTCAATCGCTCAGATCTATCACATTGCTCAAGTTATTTTTTCCAACTGGTTTTAATGACCATCTTAATTTCTGACCGAGGTGAAAGTATATAACCATGTAAATAATTATATCACATAATAAATAGACTCAGAAAAAAATAATTCTGAAAAAACACTAAATTTACCCATGAAGCTGACCATTAAATATTTGAAAGGTCTATAAGAAGTTTGCTCTGCACAGGCCTGCCCCCCTCTCTGGAACCCAGGGCCTGGGTTCTGCTGCATTCTCCGCTTTTCATTGATGTACCCTAGGCTTCCTTGATGATGAGGCTCACATAAGGAACAGACTCCAACAATGCACAAGTGTGTACCACTCTGATGTACAATTCTCAAAAGACTCATTAAGCCTGCCACTTTCTAGTCAGTGTAATACTAGAAGGATGTACAGATAAGGTTAGATGAAGTAGGCTGGGAGGAGGTTCATGTGGAGCATAAACAGCAGCACAAATCAGTTGGGCCGAATGGCCTATTTCTGAGCTGTAAATTCTATGTAATTCAAATTAACTCTGGACAGGGAGAGCAAAGCTTACAAACAAGAAGCCATGGTACAGTCTATAAATGCTCAGTCTCACTGTTAATCATAAGAAAATAATTCAGGCACTTGAAAGACATAAATGGGGTAAAACTGGTCAACGGCAGTAGCACAAAATGAGCTGTTAGCAAATCAGCAGCTCGTTTTACACCACACCTGATTTTCTTTCGTATTGAAGTCAACATATTCTAATTTTGCAATTGGACAAATGGGAAATAAATCTCCTAGTATACAGTCTTCTGATTGAAAAACAGATCCGGGGGGTTAGGGGGGAGTTCTCTCAAAACAGCTGCCATCATGGTTTGCCATGTGCTGGCTTTATTAAACAGCTAAGCTCTTACTTCTCTCCAAGTTCAATGGTTTTCCTTTTAAGATTCTGAAACCTGCCTTGTTTACTTCTTCCCCTGCTGTCTCCTACATCCCATTCTCCAATCCAGCTGTGCTCTGCTGCTCCATTAGGTGTGGTACAATACTAAACATCACAACAACACCCCAGACCCCAGATCACCGGCGAGTCACTGCACAAGGATCAGCTAATACTTCCAATATTTGTATATCGTCTCATATACGTTCTGTATCTTTCTACCTCTAGTTAATATGTATCATGGGGTAAGGGCAAGATGTATTTATTTTTGTAGCCAGGAAATATTTGTGGCATAGGTTTATTTTTGTAATTGGGATTGATGAAAGGAACAGATTTATTTGTGTAAGCATGGTGGGTGTGCAGCATAAATTTATTTATTCAGGTAACATATAAAATTCTTAGACGGCTTGACAAGGTAAATGCTGAGAGGATGTTTCCCCTGGTTGGAGAGTCTAGAACTAGGGAGGATAGTCTCAGGATAAGGGGTCGGCCATTTAGGACTGAGATGAGGAGGAATTTCTTCACTCAGAGGGTGGTGAATCTTTGGAATTCTCTACCTCAGAGGGCTGTGGATGCTCAGTCATTGAGTATATTCAAGGCTGAGATTGATAGATTTTTGGACTCTAAAGGAATCAAGGGATATGGGGATTGGGCAGGAAAGTGGAGTTGAGGTCGATCATTAGCCATGATCTTATTGAATGGAGGAGCAGGCTTGAGGGGCCGTATGGCCTACTCCTCCTCCTGTTTCTTATGTTCTTAACTGGAGTGGTTGAGGGGCATGGATTTATTTATTTAAGCACCTTGAGACATTTTTCTATTAAAAGTGTTATATAAATGCAAGTTGTTTTTGTTGTTATTTATCCAAGTACGCAGATTTATTTATCTAAATATAGTGAGCGAGGGGGCACAGGTTTATTTATTTATCTAAGTACAGTGGGAAAGGGGCACAGATTTATTTATTTACTGAAGTACAGTGGGTGAAGAGAAAAGAATTATTTCTCTTCCTGTGAGGAAGTATATCCGCTCAACTTGGAAACTGCCCACAGTGGTATGATTGAAATCAGGAGCTTACTATATGGGCAATCAATCTTGCAGACATGCCTCCCATTAGTCCATAGTTTAACATGTTGCAACATTCCTCGGAGTGGTCCTTTTTCAAGACATAAATTGGGATTATGGCCCTAGCCTAAACATCCACTCCCTCTACTGGCGTACCATGGCTGTAGTGTGTACTGTGTACAGGATGCACTGCAGCAAGTTGCCAAGGCTTCCTCGGCAGCACCTCCCAAACCCGCAACCTCCACCACCTAGAAGGACAAGGACAAAGGCAACAACTGCAAGGGAAGACCATCACCACCAAGTCACACATCATCCTGATTTAGACATATATCTCCCATTCCTTCATTGTCGCTGGGTCAAATTCCTGCAATTCCCCACCTAATAGCACTGTGGGAGTACCTTCACCACATGGACAGCAGAGATTCAAGAAGAAGGTCGACCACCATCTTAAGGGCAACTAGGGATGGGCAATAAATGCCAGCCTTGCCAGCGATGCCTACATCCCAAGAATGTATTTAGAAAAAGAAAAAGTTAATAAGTAGCACTGATGTGTATATATATTGCCCTCTTCAGGCAAATGCTTTAAGTTGTAGCTTAAAGACCCAAAATAAGAAGTTTTAGTTTTAAAAAAATTGCTAATAATAATGCATTAGGAAAGCAACTAGATAGGTCTTTTTTTTACCTTAGTCCCAGAGGATGTAATAAAGCAATGCAAACTAAAAAAATCTAATAGCATTTCACAGCTTCTGAATTTACAAAAAGAAGTTGAACGTACAGGAATTTAAGCAGGTTTAGATGCAAGTGTGTACTATGTTTGTAATTTTAAAATTGTAAACATTTCTGACAAGATACATCTCTAGCATGTGTGATGGGAAAGGTAGGGAGGAGAAAGGTCATCCTTCTCAGTGGGAAATGGACCTGGTACAGTAAAACCCAGTGAAATAAACTAATCACAGAAGAAATTGGAACAAACTTACAGCCTTACAGTTGCTGGAAGACTTTTATCCTTCCCTATCTGGACGGAAATGTTTTCTAAAATAGGCGACTTTACTGAATTGCATTTGTGATATTGGTGCATGGACTTTTGCAAAATTTAAAAACTTTGATATCAGCCCGGCTCAGTAAGTAGCACAGAAAATTACTAGTTTAAGCCCCACACCAAGACCTGAGCAGGCAATCTAGGCTGCTACTCCAGTGCAATACTGAGGGAGTGCTGCATCATTGGAAGTGCTTCCTGTCTGATGAGATGTTAAACCACCTGATCCACTTTAGGGCATCCTAAGGATGTGAAAGGTGCTATGTTAATGGAAAGTCTTTCTTTATTGCAGTTTACAGGATGCTGATGTGTAAAATATATTTGCCTTTATTTGACAAATCACTGTAATTCATTGTACGTAAAGTGCTTTGAGAAATTTCAAGAGGGACATGGTAAAGTGTTATATAAATGCAAGTCTTTCTTTCTCTATGTGCAGGACATCGCCAAGCTTGAAAAAAATTGATAAGACAAATCAAGAAGCAATGTTAAGTGACAAATCAAGCATGGTTTCAAAAGCTTTTAGATTGTAAGAGGAAGGGATGATTAAGGGAGGTAAAGAGTTTCACAGTTTGAGATCCTGGGATAGAATGGGATGAAGTAGGAAATGATGTGTTGAGTCTTGATATCAATACTGTGAAGATACATGAAGGGAGGAAATCATAGAATCAGAGAAAGTTATGGCACAGAAGGAGGCCATTCGGCCCATCGTATCCGTGCCGGCCGATAAAGAGCTATCCAGTTTAATCCCACTTTCCAGTACTTGATCCATAGCCCTGTAGGTTACGGCACCTCAAGTGCACATCCAAGTACTTTTTAAATGAGTTGAGGGTTTCTGCCTCCACCACCCTTTCAGGCAGTGAGTTCCAGACCCTCTGGGTGAAAACATTTCTCCTCAGCTCCCCTCTAATCCTTCCACCAAATACTTTGAATCTATGCCCCCGGTCACTGGCCCCTCTGCTAAGAGAAATAGGTCCTCGCTATCCACTCTATCTAGTCCCATCATAATTTTACATACCTCAATTAAATCTCCCCTCAGCCTCCTTTGTTCCAAAGAAAACAACCCCAGCCTATCCAATCTTTTCTCATAACTAAAATTCTCCAGTCCTGGCAATATCCTCGTAAATCTCCTCTGTACTCTCTCTAGTGCAATCACATCTTTCCTGTAATGTGGTGACCAGAACTGTACACAGTACTCAAGCTGTGGCCTAACCAATGTTTTATACAGTTCTAGCATAACCTCCCTGCTCTTATAGTCTGTGCCTCGGCTAATAAAGGAAAGTATCCCATATGTCTTTTTAAACCACCTTATCTACCTGTCTTGCTACCTTCAGGGATCTGTGGACATGTACTCCAAGGTCCCTTTGTTCCTCTACACCTCTCAGTATCCTCCCATTTATTGTGTACTCCCTTGCCTTTTTTGCCTTCCCCAAATGCATTCCCTCACACTTCTCTGGATTGAATTCCATTTGCCACTTTTCTGCCCACCTGACCAGTCCACTGATATCTTCCTGCAGTCTACAGCTTTCCTCCTCACTATCAACTACATGACCAATTTTTGCATCATCTGCAAACTTCTTGATCAAGCCCCCCACATTCAAGTCCAAATCATTAATATATACCACAAAAAGCAAGCGACCTAGTACAGAGCCTTGCGGAACCCCACTGGAAACAGCCTCCCAGTCGCAAAAACACCCGTCAACCATTATCTTTTGCTTCCTGCCACTGAGCCACTTTTGGATCCAACTAGCCACTTTCTCTTGGATCCAAAATTTTACTTTTTTGACCAGTCTGCCATGTGGGACCTTGTCAAAAGCCTTGCTAAAATCCATGTACACTACATCAAATGCATTACCCTCATCGACCCTCCTTGTTACCGCCTCAAAAAATTCAATCAAGTTAGTCAGACACGACCTTCCCTTAACAAATCCATGGTGACTGTCCTTGTAAAATCCGTGCCTTTCTAAACAATGGTTTATACTGTCTCTCAGAATTGATTCCAATAATTTGCCCACAGCTGAAGTTAGACTGACTGGCCTGTAATTACCAGGTCTATCCTTTTCTCCCTTTTTAAATAATGGTACAATGTTAGCAGTCCTCCAATCCTCCGGCACTACGTCTGTAGCCAGGGGGATCGGAAAATGATGATCAGAGCCTCCGCATTTTCCTCCCTTGCTTCTCTTATCAGCCTGGACCTGGCGATTTATCTACTTTCAAAGATGCTAAACCCCTTAATACTTCCTCTCTCACTATATTTATCCCATCCAATATTTTACACTCCTCCTCCTGAACTACAATCTCTGCATCGTCCCCCTCTTTTGTGAAGACAGACGCAAAGTATTCATTAAGAACCATACCCACATCTTCTGCCTCCACATATAGGTTACCTTTTTGGTTTCTAATAGGCCCTACTCTTTCCTTAGTTATCTTCTTGCTCTTAATGTATTTATAAAACATTTTTGGGTTTTCCTTAATTTTACTTGTCAGTATTTTTTCATGCCCTCTCTTTCCTTTCCTAATTTCCTTTTTAATTTCACCCCTGCACTTTTTATACTCCTCTAGGCTTTCTGCAGTATTAAACCCTCGGTGTCTGACATAAGCTTCCTTTTTTTGCCTTATCTTACCCTGTATACTCCTTGTCATCCAGGGGCTCTAGATTTGGCAGTCCCACTCTTTTTCTTTGTGGGAACATGTTTACTCTGATCCCCTTGAATCTCCTCCTTGAATGCCTCCCATTGATCTGATATTGATTTACCTTCAAGTAGCTGTTTCCAGTCCACTTTTGCTAAATCACTTCTCAGCTTAGTAAAATTGGCCTTTCCCCAATTTAGAACTTTTAAGCCTGTTCTATCTTTGTCCTTTTCCATAACTATGCTAAATCTAACTGAATTATGATCACTATCACCAAAATGCGCTCCCACTGATACACCTTCCACCTGCCCAGCTTCATTCCCTTAAACTAAATCCAGAACTGCCCCCCTCTTGTTTGGCTTGCCATGTACTGGCTAAAAAAGTTCTCCTGAACGCAATTTAAGAAGCACGTAGGACAGCATTTTTGGAAATTAGGAGGAACAAGAGAGGAAAGTTCAGAGGAGCACTGACCTTAATAGCATTGATAAAATGGAGACAAGAAAGGTTTCATTGGAGAGAAGTTAGAGACAACAAACATTTTCTCGTGGAAATTCAACAAATTTGACAAGTTCAAGGTAAGTTCACTGGCCATAGAGCAGCAGTACACTCTGTTTAACTGAGCAAGATTGTTTATAATTTTAAAAATTGAAATAATTTAAAATTAACTTTGAAAGGGCCAGTAGGTTTGTAGGAATATTTAAAATTATGCAAATTTTTGTTCCCCTGATTTGTATTTGTTGTGAACATATTTCTAACTGTGATCTCCATTACACAATATTTAGTGTTTACAATTTTCACTCTGCTTATTGGTGGTAAATAGGTGTAAATATGGAATGAAGTAGAAAGCATAACAACAAGTATTCTGATGTGGGAGTACAAGTTAAACAATAGATTTCTCTACATCAGTGTACAATTGAATTCAGGAATAATGTACTTGATAATAGAAAGTATAGTTATAATGATTACAAGGCATAACACATGCTCGTGCTGCCTTACGCTTCAGGGTATACAGAAGGTGAAGGAATCCATGTACTCCTGGGCTAGAAGGTAAAGTAAGAAGAAAACCATAAGGATGAAAAGAGAGAAAGGTGAACTTTGGATTTTCCATGCTGATTTTTTTCTCCTTTACTCTCTGGCCAATGGTTTGAATTTTGGAATAATGAACTTTATAGTAGAAAGTATAGGTATTATGATAAAAAGATGTAACACATGGACAGAGTTTTTTTTAAAAAGGGTTAGAAGGCAGCCATATATAATGTGCAGTCTGGAAGTTATAGGCCACCCCATAGTTAGAATCTCTCCTTGTATATCTTCTTTATTGCAGCAATCTTGAACAATTAATTTACTCACTTCATGAGCTTATTGGGACTTTCAGTTATGGCTCTAGATACACTGCAGTGATGGTTTTTCCTCTGTACAGCCATCCTAACAAACAATTTTCATGGTTAAATGATGCTTCTGGTGGTTTTGCATCAAAAAAAACATGTTGACAGATTGTGGTAGGCTCACACCACATACAATACAAAATAGATTACCAAGAGAAACTGTATTTACTGACAGTGTACAGCAGTACGTAAGGTTCACCTTCACCACCTGAACACAATCTGACAGAGTAGATTGCCCAGCCACTGTAGAACCCGCCCGATTTTCATACCAATCATTTCAATGGGATGAAAACTGGATGGATTCTACAAATAGTGGGCGATTTTCTCTGCCAGACTACTGTCCAGGGGGTGACGATGAAAATTTATCCCATTGCTAAATGCATTTTGGGGCAATACAAACGGTTGACTTTAATTCCCTGAGCCACTTGTGTAACTTTTAACTCTTCGGGAGTGATTAGTTTTTCCATAAACTACTTGGATGAGGTTTTGGGGGCAGCAGGTGGCTGTGTAACCAAACCCCAGCAAGGAGTCAATGGATTCAGCACAGAAGGGGAGGGGAGAAAATTGGCAAGAAAATATAAACCACTTGCTCACTGGGCACATTCTGTTTACTTATGATTTTTAAAAATGTAGCATTTCAATTAATTTTTGCTCTTTTGTAGAAATTTTGCTCCATTTCTTATGACTTTACCAGTTACATCACTTCACATTCTCTCACTAAATCCGCACCACCTAAGATCAGAATGACTAACTAAGAATTGATTAAAACTAATTTTTATTTTGTCCCATAGCACGAATAAAATACATTTCAGTTTATCCCATCCACCACCTCCCACCTGAAAGAAAAGAAAGAGAGAGAGAAAGAAGCAGAAGAGAGAGACAGAGAGAGAGAGAAGCAAAAAGCAGAGTTAAGTGGAGAGAAGCAGCAGAGAAGAAAAAGAGAGACAGAAGCAGAAGAGTGAGAAAGAATCAGCAACACAAAGACATCAGAGACAGATAAGAGAGGGATCACATTCTCTGACTTATCATATGCAGTACCACTTAGAGATTGACTAGTTGCCAGAAAACTGTGCAAATTATAAATATTCTCTGCTGAAACAGTTATTCTCCTCCTGACTGACAAATTATCTTCAGCGAATGACTAATGAGATTCCATACCTACAATGTTCCCCAGTAATTGCCTGAACAAGGATTTCTTTTAGGCATGTGGCTGTGCGGATGACAGCATTTGACTAATGTGATAATCTTGTGTATATCGCCAGCTTCTTATAATGCAGAGAAAAGCTTGGCCTATTTTACCCCCTTTTGCAGAAATTCATTGTTCAAATCCAAAATGTAGGTGTGAGTATTATCCAGCTGTGGAAGTTTATTCGTTTAGCCTGGGTTCCTCTTGTCAATGCACGGATCACAAATTCTTTAAGTATGTCTGGCTGAGAGCAGCCAATCAATTAACACCTATCCTTATACTAGCTTGCCAATTCTCCAGTAGTTAAATGAGCTGTTTAACTAATTAACCATACTAATTGTTCCATACTAATTCAGTGGTGTAGTGTCCAATATTGAAGGACAAAGCAGTGCTAGCCAGTTAAACCCTGTTTATTACCAGGATATATAGGTTCGCTTTTGATGAAAATGTGTTCAGCCCTCACCCTCAGCGATGATGATAGTCGTCAGGCAATCCCACTGCCACTCCCCAGCTGATGCCCATTATCCGCCCAAAGCTACCCCTCAATAACAACCCTCAGCCAACCTGCTGCTGCCAGTTAGGAGCTGACCTGCGATGACAGTCCTAGGTTGACCCCTGATGACATATACGCAGCCTCCGCTCTACAGACTCTGGTTGGTTGTGCAACTCCCCTCCCTCTGATCCACTACTGGTAGCAGTGCTTTAAACCCCATGCCCCTGCACTCGAGAATTCTCTTGCGATTTCTCTACCCACCTTCGAAAAACTCCTCAAAAACGACTTCTTTAACCGTGCTTTCAGCCATCTTTCCAAACTGCTCTCCTTCCTCCTGCTTGGTGTCCACTGATCCTCCTGGAAAGCATCTTGGACCATTTGCTTACAAGAAAGGCACTATAAAAAGCTGCTGTTATTGACAGCCATCTGTCAACCTGAATGACCGTCATCAGCCAACTCCCACTATCACCCTATCTACATTCAAATAAATGTGATGTACATACAGTGAGAAGGTCACTAATATTAATATGGAGTGGAGGGACATAAATTGTAGGTGACTTTATAATCTTTAATATTTTTCAGACAAGTGAATAAAATATACTGACACTGAAACAAAATAAGTCGCACGTCAGCTGTAAATTAATTCATTTCTGTGTTTAAACCACTGATTTATATCATTCATATCTTTCTGAAACTAACAGTAATACTTTCCATATACCATTCCATATTAAGCATGACTGGCATGGTCAATGAATTTACAGCTGAGTCATTCTTAATATGGAGATGAAGCCCATAAATGGGGCTCAGGTGCTGGCCAGAGTAGCCCTGATAGCTCGACCCTTGCTCACAAAGATGTGAAATGTGCAACTTAAATGCTATATTGATGTTCTGAGGGTCTCTAATTTATTTTAACACTTTTACTTGTTTTGATCTCACTGTCCCAGTAACTGAAAAAACTAATTGTTGTACTGGATCAAAATCCATCTTTTTAATAAATCAGCCAAACTCCCAATGAGTGCTTCTTAATATGATCTGACACGTAACTACTTTTACTAACATTACAGATCCTAAATCAGGGGAAGCTAGCTTTATGCACTGTATAATAATAAATATTACGTCAGCCAATTGTGCCGACATACAAAGTAATGGGGGAAGAAACTTACTACAGAGCGTGTTAGTATTTTAGAAAGCGGATACTCTCACCCATGCTCTGAAAACATTTTAAAAATTACCAACTGAGGAGTAAAGCTTTGTGTAGAGCGTGACTCAGCACTCACAATCTAACAGAAGTCTTACCTGCTGCATTTGAAACGTTGCAACTTCCAGGGCTCGGTCCAGTCTCAAGTTTAGTTTTCTGCTGTGAGTGACAGTCACTTATTTTGCTTTAAAAATATTATACGTCTCCAAGTGTCAGCTTGGTTCAGTAGGTAGTACTCTTGTCTCTGAGTCAGCAAGTTGTGGGTTCAAGCCCCATTACAGACTTGAACATATAGGGGTCGATATTAAACCCCCCCCCGCCCCACGACGGGCAGAAGAGGGTCGGGGGTGGGTTAAAAATTAAAAATCACGAAACGTGACTCCAATCCACCGCGTACGTGACTACTGCCATTTTTATGGCGGTGGATTGTGGAGCGTGCCTGCATCCTGCCGTGGAGAGGTGGGACATCATTATAATATTTAAGTGCGGTTGGGAGCCTGATTTAAATTTAATAGTTGCTAGCTGAGTTTCCCAGGGTTTGGGGAACCCTGTAGAGAAATGGAGATCGGAGCAGCTGACTCCAGAAGGTAAGTGCTTTTTATAGCACTCCTCGTGAGCCAGGAGGAGCAGGAGTGCTACCCTCGGCCCCTCAAGCCACTCCTCACTGCCACGATCGACCCAACTACCCCCCCTTCAACCCCCGATCTCCAGCCACCTGCCCCGCGATCGGCCGACCGCCCCCCCCCCCCCCCAAAGCTCCGATCTCTCCCTCCCTCCTGATTGCCAAGCTCTGACACCTCCGCCCCTCCCCCCACCAAGCCCTAATCGTTCCCTCCCTCCTAATTATCGGGCTCCGACCCCCACCCAGCCTATCAATCTGGCAGGCTGCCGGGCTGGAAATGGAATTAAAAAATGATAATAAGGTCCTGCTGTTAAATTCAGCAGGACCTCCGCATCCCCGGGATTTCTGGGTCTCCCCCCATCCCACTCCCTACCCCGTACCCGTCTCCTCGTAAATATTAGGGCCAAAGTCCAGATTGACACTGAGGGAGTGTTACAATGTCAGAGTTGCTGTCTTTTAGATGAGATGTTAAATCAAGGCTCTGTCTGCTTATTCAGGTGAATGTAAACGACTCCATGGCATTATTTGAGTAAGAACAGAGGGCTCTCATGGTGTCCTGACCAACATTAGCTGGTCATTCATCTCACTGCTGTTTGCAGAACCTCGCTGTGTGCAAAGTGTCTGCCGTGTCTGCCTATAAAACAACAGTGACAACACTTCAAGAAGTAATTCATTGGCTTTGAAGCACTTTGGGATGTTCAGGGGATATAAAAGGTGCTATATAAATGCACCTTTCTTGATGCACAACTCTTAAAAGTAAATAGAGCTTCATTTTTTTTCTAGCCTTCTCCCTTTTCCTTCCCTTCGGTCCTGAATACACTAACTCTTGTCAGGCACTGTTCCACAGGCATCTAAAGAGTTCAGTACCCCGGCCATGTGGCCATTCTTCATTGATGAGCCTGGGCAACAATATCAGCAAAGCATTCAATCATGAATGGCATCATAAATGAGCCTGATTCTGTTCTTAAATAACATCCATACGCAGGCACCTTTCAACAGAGGTCACTGGAACAAGATCAGGAGCAGGAATACTGGTTGATTTCATTCTGCTCCCTAGCCTATGGAGACGGAGACCAATTAATTCAGACCTCAGGAAGGGCTAAATTTTGTGTCCATTCATAGATAATGGGTAGAAAATCCACATCACGTATTTGAAGTAGTTTAAATGTCCTTGTAAATGCTCTCACTCCGCTGCCGTAACTTTGCTGTAAGTGCGGTGGAAACCCCGTTAATGTGCATAAACAGGGTTTACGCTGCACTTCCGGCAAAGTTTCGGCAGCGGAGCAGGGAGAGATCCAATGACATTCCAGGCCTTTGTCACTCGAGCTGATCATAAATTTCACTCCTAACATTTCCCTGATGTTGACCGTGCGAAGCTCAACAGGTGGGTAACATCAGCATGCACTGATATGTTCCAGGTTCAGACCAAAAATTGCGCACACAGCAAATTTCTTATCTTGTGCCAGGCTCATGAGGGAATTTGCCAAGTGGCAGTGAGGTTCATGTTCAGCCAGAAGGAGGGGTTGTCAGAGGGTGACTCAGTCTGAGCTGTCTGTGTATTTTCTCACGTGTCGTTCCAGAGTAGATTTGAGAAAAAAAGTTGATTAATGTTGAGTGATTGCTTGCCTTTTCCACCAGGGATTGTCCATGGTGCAGAGAACGAATGTAGGGGACAGGAAAAGAAAATTAACTTCCTGCTTCTCATTAAGTCTCTAATTGTTACTCCTTCAAATGAATGGAGATGCATTTATTGCTACCAGTGTGTACTGTAAACACTCTGCAGTAGTTATCAAATCACCCAACCACATCAAGTAGGGAAAGGCCAATTTTACTAAACTGAGAAGTAATTTAGCAGAAGTAAACTGGAAACAGCTACTTGAAGGCAAATCAGTGTCAGAGCAGTGGGAGACATTTAAAGGGGTGATTCAAGGGATTCAGGATAAACATGTTCCCACAAAGAAAAAGGGAAGAGCTGCCAAATCTAGAGCCTCCTGGATGTCAAGAAGCACTCAGGGTAAGATAAGTCAGAAAAAGAAAGCCTATGATAGACACCGGGAACTCAATACTACGGAAAGCTTAGAGGAGGATACAAAGTGCAGGGGTCATAGAGTCATAGAGTTATACAGCACGGATAGAGGCCCTTCGGCCCATCGTGTCCGCGCCGGCCATCAAGCCTTGTCTACTCTAATCCCATATTCCAGCATTTGGTCCGTAGCCTTGTATGCTATGGCATTTCAAGTGCTCATCCAAATGCTTCTTGAATGTTGTGAGGGTTCCTGCCTCCACAACCCTTTCAGGCAGTGAGTTCCAGACTCCAACCACCCTCTGGGTGAAAAAGTTGTTTCTCAAATCCCCTCTAAACCTCCTGCCTTTTACCTTGAATCTATGTCCCCTTGTTATAGAACCCTCAACGAAGGGAAAAAGCTCCTTAGTATCCATCCTATCTGTGCCCCTCATAATTTTGTACACCTCAATCATGTCCCCCCTCAGCCTCCTCTGCTCCAAGGAAAACAAACCCAATCTTCCCAGTCTCTCTTCAAAGCTGAAGCGCTCCAGCCCTGGTAACATCCTGGTGAATCTCCTCTGCACCCTCTCCAAAGCGATCACATCCTTCCTGTAGTGTGGCGACCAGAACTGCACACAGTACTCCAGCTGTGGCCTAACCAGTGTTTTATACAGCTCCATCATAACCTCCTTGCTCTTATATTCTATGCCTCGGCTAATAAAGGCAAGTATCCCATATGCCTTCTTTACCACCTTATCTACCTGTTCCGCTGCCTTCAGGGATCTGTGAACTTGCACACCAAGATCCCTCTGACCCTCTGTCTTGCCTAGGGTCCTCCCATTCATTGTGTATTCCCTTGCCTTGTTAGTCCCTCCAAAGTGCATCACCTCGCACTTTTCCGGGTTAAATTTCATTTGCCACTGTTCCGCCCATCTGACCAACCCATCTATATCGTTCTGCAGACTGAGGCTATCCTCCTCGCTATTTACCACCCTACCAATTTTTGTATCATCAGCGAACTTACTGATCATACCTTTTACATTCATATCCAAGTCGTTAATGTAGACCACAAACAGCAAGGGACCCAGCACCGATCCCTGTGGTACCCCACTGGCCACAGGCTTCCAGTCACAAAAACAACCTTCGACCATCACCCTCTGCCTTCTGCCACTAAGCCAGTTTTGTATACAAAGTGCCAAGGCACCCTGGATTCCATGGGCTCGTACCTTCTTGACCAGTCTCCTGTGGGGGACTTTATCGAAGGCCTTACTGAAATCCATGTATACCACATCCACTGCGTTACCCTCATCCACACGCCTAGTCACCCCCTCAAAAAATTCAATCACATTAGTCAGACATGATCTTCCCTTGACAAAGCCATGTTGACTATCCCTGATTAATCCTTGCTTCTCCAAGTGGAGACTAATTTTGTCCTTCAGAATTTTTTCCAATAATTTTCCTACCACTGATGTTAGGCTCACTGGCCTGTAGTTCCCCGGTTTTTCCCTACTCCCCTTCTTGAATAATGGCACTACATTAGCGGTTCTCCAGTCCTCTGGCACATCCCCTGTGGCCAGAGAGGTTCTGAATATATGTGTTAGAGCCCCCGCAATCTCCTCCTTTGCCTCACACAGTAGCCTGGGATACATTTCGTCCGGGCCTGGGGATTTATCCATTTTTAGGCCTGCTAAAACCGCCAATACCTCCTCCCGCTCGAGGTTAATACGTTTGAGTATATCACAGTCCCCCTGCCGTATTTCTATGTCTACATCGTCCTTCTCCAAAGTGAAAACAGATGCAAAAAATTCATTTAGAACCCCTCCTGCATCTGCCGGCTCCACACACAGATTGGCATTTTTGTCCATAATGGGCCCTATTTTTTCCCTAGTCATCCTCTTACCCTTAATATACTTATAAAGTTAAAAAGGAAATTAGGAAAGCAAAGAGAGGGAATGAAAAAATATTAGCGGGTAAAATCAAAGAAAACCCAAAGATGTTTTATAAATACATTAAGAGCAAGAGGATAACTAAGAAAAGAGTAGGGCCTATTAGAGACCAAAAAGGTAAACTGTGTGGAGGCAGAAGATGTGGGTATGGTTCTTAATGAATACTTTGCATCTGTCTTCACAAAGGAGAGGGATGATGCAGGGATTGAAGTTAAGGAGGAGGAGTGTGAAATGCCGAATGGGATAAACATAGTGAGAGAGGAAGTATTAAGGGGATTAGCACCTTTGAAAGTGGATAAATCACCAGGGCCGGGTGAAATAGTATCCCAGGCTGTTAAAAGAAGCCAGGGAAGAAATAGCGGATGTTTTAACAATCATTTTCCAAACTTCACTGGATACAGGTGTAGTGCCGAAGGATTGATGGACTGCTAATGTTGTACCGTTGTTTAAAAAGAGAGCGAAGGATAGATCAAGTAATTACAGGCCAGTCAGCCTAACCTCGGTGGTGGGCAAATTATTGGAATCAATTCTGAGGGACAGGATAAACCGTCACTTAGAAAGGCAAGAAGTAATCAAGGACAGTCCGCATGGATTTGTTAAGGGAAGGTCGTGTCTGACTAACTTGATTGCATTTTTCGAGGAGGTGACAAGGAGGATTGATGAGGGTAGTGCAATTGATGTAGTCTACGTGGATTTTAGCAAGGCTTTTGACAAGGTCCCACATGGCAGATTGGTCAAAAAGTAAAGGCCCATGGGATCTAAGGGAATGTGGCAAATTGGATCCAAAATTGGCTCAGTGGCAGGAAGCAAAGTGTAATGGTCGACGGGTGTTTTTGCGACTGGAAAGCTGTTTCCAATGGGGTGCTGCAGGGCTCGGTACTAGGTCCATTGCTTTTTGTGGTATACATTAACGATTTGGACTTAAACGTAGGGGGCATAATTGAGAAATTTGCGGATGACACAAAGATAGGCCGTGTGGTTGATAGTGAGGAGGAAAGCTGTAGACTGCGGGAAGGTATCAATGAACTGGTCAGATGGGCAGAAAAGTGGCAAATGGAATTCAATCCGGAGAAGTGTGAGGTAATACATTTGGGGAGAGCAAACAAGGCAAGGGAATACACAATAAATGGGAGGATACTGAGAGGTGTGGAGGAAGTGAGGGACCTTGGAATGCATGTCCACAGATCCCTGAAGGTAGTAGGACAGGTGGATAAGGTGGTTAAGAAAGCATATGGAATGCTTTCCTTTATTAGCGAGGCATAGAATATAAAAGCAGGGAGGTTGTGCTAGAACTGTATAAAACACTAGTTAGGCCACAGCTTGAGTACTGCGTACAGTTCTGGTCACCACATTACAGGAAGGATGTAATTGCACTAGAGAGGGTGAAGAGGAGATTTACGAAGATGTTGCCAGGACTGAAGAATTTTAGCTATGATGACAGATTGGATAGGCTGGGGTTGTTTTCCTTGGAACAGAGGAGGCTGAGGGGTGATTTGATTGAGGTGTACAAAATTATAAGGGGCCTAGATAGAGTGGAGAGGAAGGACCTATTTCCCTTAGCAGAGGGGTCAATAACCAGGGGGCATAGATTTAAAGTGATTGGTAGAAGGATTAGAGCGGAAATGAGGAAAACATTCTTCACCCAGAGGGTGGTGGGGGTCTGGAACTCACTGCCTGAGAGGGTGGTAGAGGCAGAAACCCTTAACTCATTTAAAAAATACCTGGATGTGCATCTGAAGAGCCGTGACCTGCAGGGCTACGGACCAAATGTAGGAAAGTAGGATTAGGCTGGGTGGCTTGTTTCTCAGGCATCGCGGACACGATGGGCCGAATGGCCTCCTTCTGTGCCGTAAATTTTCTATGATTCTAGTGATTGAAAATGAGAACATGGATTTCTTTCTTTCTGCAGTGAATGTTAGATTCCAAGTTACACTTTCTGAAAATTCTGAAAATATCATGGGGTTGGACTCTGAGTGGAGTTGTACAATTACTCAGTGCAGTTTACATTAGGAGGTCCTGCTGTGTTAACAAGTTATAATTTCATGCATCTGCAGATAAAGATACTTGGGGGCAATGATATGACCTTTGGTGCCTGTTGCACTGACGTTCATTGAGAATCAGCACCCTACATTATGGGGCACTGAGGGCTATGAAACATCCAGTGAACTTTGTGCTTGATAAACCACCTTGAAAGTACTTGTAAGCTCAGTAAGTCACCAAGAATATTTAAATAAAGGCTAGGCTTCATAATGGGCACTGCAGTGTAGGCCCTCCCTCACCTTAGGGGGGCTGTTACAATTCCGGTCTAATGTAGATAATTTCTTGGATTCAGTGGCGTCAGCAACTCTTATAAGTGGTCTGAGCATCTTACTTTCATAGGTGAAACATGGAACCATAGGAACAGGAGTAGGCCATTCAGCCCCTTGAGCCTGTTTCACCACTCAATTAGATCATAGCTGCACTTCAACTCTATTTACCCGTCTTTATTCCATATCCTTTGATACCCTGACCCAAAAAATCTATCAGCCATTCCTGAAAATTTCAACTGACCCAGCCTTTTGGGGAGTGAGTTCCAGATTTCCACTACCCTTTGTGTGAAAAAGTGCTTCCTAATTTAATTCCTAAATGGCCCAGCTCTAATTTTAAGATTGTGTCCTCTTTTTCTAGATTCCCCCACCAGAGGAAATAGTTTCTCTGTATTTACCCTGTTGAATCCCTTCATCATTTTAAACACCTCAGATAGATCATCCCCTCAACCTTCTAAACTCAAGGGAATACAATCCAAGTTTATGCAACCTGTCCTTGTAATTTAACCCTTTAAGCCCTGGTATTATTCTGGTAAATCTTTGCGGTACCCTCTCCAAGGCCAACATATCCTTCCTGAGATCAAGTGCCCAAAACTGAACACAGTACTCCAGCTGGGGTCTGACCAAGGCTCTGTACAACTGAAGAATCACTTCCTTATTTTGAATTTCAGCTCCCTTGAGACAAAGGCCAACATTCCATTAGCCTTTTTGGTTACTTTTTGTACCTGTGTGTTGACTCAGCAAGTTTTCTGGTTTGATCTAAACAAAATGATTTCTGACAAAGCTCTCCTGCATTCCAACCTTCTTGCAGCCTTTGCTGCCTGACTACCTCACAGCATTCTGTCTCTGTGTTTTATCTCTTGCTGTTCACAGCCAGAAAAGGAAGACCTGCTGGATTCCCTGCTGAGTGCCCAAATGACACTCAACACAATGGTTATGAAGCATTTATGGATTTCTGAGACAAGCTAACAATCTTCTCATTATTCACAGTCTATGAGGAAATAACATCAAGTGATGTCCATCATTCCCCCAACTCATCCCATTTTGTCCCCCATCTGTTCCCGAAGGTTTCCTTCCTTTTCGGGGATCCGGCTCGCCTCCTTAGCCTGGATCCGGCCGATGCGCCTCATCTAACTGGGCATACCAGCCTCCAGTGCTGGGCCTCGTATAGGTCAGAGAAGCAAGAACTCCCTGTACAGGGAGACCACACCTCTGGCACCACCTCTTCCACATCAGCAGCCATATAAGGTGCAGGTTGAGGCTCTCTTCCCCCTCCTTACAAGGCTGAGCAGGAATTCCAAGTTTAAGTTGGAATCCAGCATATCGGTGTCCAGGCCTATTTTTCAACCGTTCCACCAGTCTTCTGCCAGATGTACAATGGGTGTTTGCCAGAATGGCTGAATAAATTCAGCCCATTTACTTTACTAGTGTTAGGATATATGATACTGGCTACAAATCAGCATAAGATGTTGCATGCCAATGTAATTTACCCATTTTCTATCTATCTATCTAACTATCTGTAAGATACTTTATTTCCCTCCTTTTCTACAAATGACATGCCTGTAATGTCAGAACAGGATACTTTTCCTGTGGTTTTGCACACGCAGCATCCACCAGCCACAGATGTCTTATGCTGTGACATCTCATGTCAACTATAATTGGCTCCTGCCCCCATGCAGCCGCCTCACGCTGAGACTCTGCTCGCTATCTTTCAGAACAGAAATGTAAAAAAATGTTGTATAAATCGTACAGTCAGATGATGAATCACAAAAATGCATGGGGCCCTTCATTGTTGGAAAGCTTGCAGGTGCATTTCAGGCTTTGCTGTTCATGCATAGCCTAGTGCCTAAAACAAACTTGGGCCCATATACATGTTTGCAGTTCCCCCTCCCTGGCTTATATGGTCTTTATATAATTAATGATACTTTCTGAAATAAAGGACTGCTGCTAAATGTCATTAATACAAATATCGTTATAATTTTCCGTATCATTATATTAATGTTGTCACTGCTTCCTCTCTGTGGTTATATTCCTCCTACTGTATTCTAAATTATTAATTTGCCTCTAATTGAACTTTGTAACAACAATTTGGAACAATTTGTGATGGATTAGCTACTTGAAAATGAAAGGTTTCAATAATTAGACAAAATCCCTTTATCCTTGACCTATTTCTTTGGCATTCGAGTACAGTGAGAAATATCACAGCAATTTGCAAATTGTAATATTGATGATGTTGCCATATGTCTGAAATTGCCTTCGTTATGTATGTGACATTTGAGCCCTGATTTTAACTTGGGACAAGCGAAAATCTCGCAAGGCCGAGCTGGCAAGAGGTCCGGGCCATTATAACCTCCAGGCCTCACCATCATATTCCAAAAATAATTCCTGCCTGAACCCAGTAGGAAGGATGAGGTGGTGATCTGTATGAAGGAGCAAACCTCCCATACCTCACTAAAATGGACACTCACCATCCATGGTCCTAAGCATTAGCTGACCATTCACCTATGGAAGGGGTGGGGAGAAGCATAACAATCAAGGCATGCACACCTGTGCATATTCCAGCAGCAGTCAGTGAATAGTGATCTGGAGTGAGAAACCTGAACTTGATCTTACCTATCCTACAACTGCAGGAGACGCAAAACCTGTCCTTCTTCCACATAACGAGGCTAAGGCCTGTTTAAGACAACCGCCAGGGGAGCCTGAATATCGTCCGCGGCCATTACGGTGTCGGGCGTATTTCAGGTGTCCTTGGAATGTGGGAAATAGTCCAGAGACCCAAACACTCCTTTTATGTGAGACTACAATTTACAAGTAGTTCCTCTAATTTATTACACTGTAGGGAGGGGGGAGAGTGGACCCCGTTTTGCCCATTTTTCGGATGTAAAATGCGGTCAAAAATTACCAATTTCACATGGCTATTTCCCACATTCCAAGGCCCCTAGAAAACGCCCGACACCATATTGGTCTCGGACGATATTCAGGCTCCCCTGGAGGTTGTCTTAAACAGGCCTTAGCATCCTTATATATGGTAACTGCTTTACCAAACATCTCCATTCTGTTTGCAAGTGTAGTGTGAACCCAAACTGCCTGTTTCCATTCCTGCTCTGACCTCTCTGTCCTTGGTCTCTTACATTGTTCCAACAAAGCTCAACGAAAACTTCCGAAATAATATCTCATCTTACTCTGGGCCCCCTGCAGCATTCTGGTCTGAACATTGACTTCAGTAACAATAGACTTTAGTTATATCCTCCATTTCCTTTACAGCAGGGGTTGCTAGTGTTGTGAAGGTCTAGGTGCATTCCCATGAGGGGGAAAGATAGGGCAACCAAAGCCAGAGCTCCATGGATGACGAAAGAGATAGAGAGTAAGATGAAGCAGAAAAAGGGGGCATACGACAGATGTCAGATTGATAATACAAGTGAGAACCGGGCTGAAGATAGAAAGTACAGAGGGGAAGTGAAAAAGGAAATAAGAGGTTAGATAGACTGGGACTTTTTTCCCTGGAGAGCAGGAGGTTAAGGGGTGATCTTATAGAAGTCTATAAAATAATGAGGGGCATAGATAAGGTAGATAGTCAAAATCTTTTCCCAAAGGTAGGGGAGTCTATAACGAGGGGGCATAGATTTAAGGTGAGAGGGGAGAGATACAAAAGGGTCCAGAGGGGCAATTTTTTCACTCAAAGGGTGGTGAGTGTCTGGAACGAGCTGCCAGAGGCAGTAATAGAGGCGGGTACAATTTTGTCTTTTAAAAAGCATTTGGACAGTTACATGGGTAAGATGGGTATAGAGGGATATGGGCCAAGTGCAGGCAATTGGGACTAGCTTAGTGGTATAAACTGGGCGACATGGACATGTTGGGCCGAAGGGCCTGTTTCCATGTTGTAAACTTCTATGATTCTATGATTCTAAGAGGGGCAAAGAGAGAGTATGAGAATAGACTGGCGGCTAACATAAAAGGGAATCTAAAAGTCTTCAATAAGCATTCAAATAGTAAATGGGTAGTAAGAGGAGGGGTAGGGCCGATTAGGGACCAAAAAGGAGATCTACGCATGGTGTCAGAGGGCATGGCTGAGGTACGTATTGAGTAATTTGCATCTGTCTTTACCAAGGTAGAAGATGCTGCCAAAGTCACAGTAAAAGAGGAGGTAGTTGAGATACTGGATGGGCTAAAAATTGATAAAGAGAAGGTACTAGAAAGGCTAGCTGTACTTAAAATAGATAAGTCACCCGGTCCGGATGGGATGCATCCTAGGTTGCTGAGGGAAGTAAGGGTGGAAATTGCAGAGGTGCTGGCCATAATCTTCCAATCCTCCTTAGATAAGAGGGTGGTTCCAGAGGACTGGAGAATTGCAAATGTTACACCATTGTTTAAAAAAGGGTGTAAGGATAAACCTAGCAATTACAGGTCAGTCAGTTTAACCTCAGTGGTGAGGAAGCTTTTAGAAACAATAATCCGGGACAAAATTAATAGTCACTTGGACAAGTGCGGATTAATAAAGGAAAGCCAGCACGGATTTGTTAAAGGCAAATCATGTTTAACTAATTTGATTGAGTTTTTTGATGAGGTATCAGAGAGGGTTGATGAGGGCAATGTGGTTGATGTTGTGTATATGGACTTTCAAAAGGCATTTGATAAAGTGCCAAATAATAGGCTTGTCAGCAAAATTGAAGCCCGTGGAATAAAAAGGGGCAGTGGCAGCATGGATACGAAATTGGATAAGTGACAGGAAACAGAGAGTAATGGTGAATGTTTGTTTTTCGGACTGGAAGGTCTGTAGTGGTATTCCTCAGGGGTTGGTACTAGGACCACTGCTCTTTTTGATATATATTAATGACTTGGACTTGGGTTTACAGGGCACAATTTAAAATTTGCAGATGACACAAAACTTGGAAGTGTAGTAAACAGTGAGGAGGATAGTGATAGATTTCAAGAGGACAAAGACAGGCTGGTGGAATGGGCGGACATATGGCAGATGAAATTTAACGCAGAGAATTGTGAAGTGATACGTTTTGGCAGGAAGAATGAGGAGAGACAATATAAATTAAATGGCACAATTCTAAAGGGGGTGCAGGAACAGAGAGACCTGGGGTCATGTGTGCACAAATCTTTTAAGGTGGCAGGAAAGATTGAGAAAGCGGTAAAAAAGTATACGGGATCCTGGGCTTTATAAATAGCGGCATAGAGTACAAAAGCAAGGAAGTCATGATGAACCTTTATAAAACACTGGTTCAGCCGCAACTGCAGTATTGTGCCCAATTCTGGGCACCGCGGTTTAGGAAGGATGTGAAGGCCCTAGAGTGGGTGCAGAAAAGATTTACTAGAATAGTTCCAGCGATGAGAGACTTCAGTTATCTGGATAGACTGGAGAAGCTGGGGATATTCTCCTTAGAGCAGAAAAGGTTGATAGGAGATTTGATAGAAGTGTTAAAAATCATAACTGGTTTAGATAAAGTAAATAAAGAGAAATAAAGCTCCCATTGGCGGAAGAGTCGAGAACCAGAGGACACAGATTTAAGGTGATTGGCAAAAGAACCAAAGGCAACATGAGGAAAAACTTTTTTACGCAGTGAGTAGTTATGATCTGGAATGCACTGCCTGAAAGGGTGGTGGAAGCAGATTCAATCGTGGCTTTCAAAAAGGAATTGGATAAATACTTGAAGGGAAAAAATTTGCGGCGCTACGGGGAAAGAGCGGGGGAATAGGACTAATTGGATTGCTCTTACAAAGAGCTGGCATGGAATCGATGGGCCAAATGGCTTCCTTCTGTGCTGTGACCATTCTATGATCCTATGATTCTATACTGGTGGCCAAAATAGGAACTTCTAGTTTTAGTTCTATATACTCTCAAATAGCTGGTGATTACAATGGAGACTATTCTCTTCACTAGATATAAGATGGAAGACAGGAGACAAGCAGGCTACAAGAAAGGGAAAATTATGTTTGATCGGGAATCAGATAAGATAACAGTGTTTTAGTGACAGGGCAACATGTTTAAAAAGTTAATGGATGCGACTTTGTCAGATGGTTATACAATGACCAAAATTCCATCATAGTTACACCAGCAATATCTGCACACTTGGCCTGGTGCATTCCTAGTGCACAGATTTCCCTGGGTATTCTGTTGTCCCCTCATTTAAATAGTGGTAGTGCGATGGTAGTGCAGAGGCTGGGGGTGGGGGGAGGGGGGCGGGTAGTGTGATTTGCTGTACAGGGGTATAGACATGCAAGCATAGCTCCAAGGGCAGCTCCTTAAAGTTGCACCTCTACTTTCTGTTGGCTGCAAATTGTTGAATTCCTCCTTTCCTTTTCTGTAATTTGCTGAGAGGAGCCAGGAGTTTGCCCAATGATGATGGGGAGGGAGGACAGCTCCCTTTCCTGAGACAGCCCGGCAGATCATGCTGATGGAGATAATAGCCAGGAGATGTGCCATGTGCCATTTTTGGGCGTGAGGGTAATCGTCCTGAGCAAGCTGCAGTCGGAGTTACCTGGAAAAAGGTGACTGAGCAGGTCAATGAAGTATTTGCAGTAAAGAAGAATAAATTCAGTACGCTGGATGGTTTTCCAAGATTAGTGGGTTATGCACTTATTTCTGAACAGTGTTCTGCAATGTCATGCTTGCAGCACACTGCATAAAGGCCTTCTCCTCAGGCAGTTGTATGCTCACATGGGATGCTTTCTTATCTTTACACACCCCTTTGGTCTAACGCTGGTATGCATGACACACCTTTCACCTTTGTAGGAAACCTTTCACTGATAGTGGGTAGGACCTTTAAAGACTCCCCCAATACCTACTTGCATTGATGCATGTTCTTGCGTTCTCGTTTTGGGAAGCACAGTGGTCAATTACATAGCTATGGCAAGCCTCAGGAAATAGCATTTCATCAATCTCTCTATTGATGAAGGAAGCCCACAGTAGAAGGGAGCATTTGGAGGTTGGAGGGGACAAACCAGATTTCAAGACCTTTACAAGAATTGACCCTTTGGCAGATGTCACACCTGCCTCTCCTCTTAGCTATAAAATTCCTCTTCATCCTGCTGAGGGAAAGGGAATTAGAATCATAGAATCATAGAAAGTTTACACTGCAGAAGAAGGCCATTCGGCCCATCGTGTCCACGCCGGCTGAGAAACGAGCCACCCAGCCTAATCCCACTTTCCCGCATTTGGTCCGTAGCCCTGTAGGTCACAGCTCTTCAGGTGCACATCCAGGTATTTTTTAAATGAGTTGAGGGTTTCTGCCTCTACCACCCTCTCAGGCAGTGAGTTCCAGACCCTCACCACCCTCTGGATGAAAAAACATTTCCTCATTTCCGCTCTAATCCTTCTACCAATCACTTTAAATCTATGCCCCCCTGGTTATTGACCCCCTCCGCTAAGGGAAATAGGTCCTTCCTATCCACTCTATCTAGGCCCCTCAGAATTTTGTACACCTCAATTAAATCACCCCTCAGCCTTCTCTGTTCCAAGGAAAACAACCCCAGCCTATCCAATCTGTCATCATAGCTAAAATTCTCCAGTCCTGGCACTCTCTTCTGCACCCTCTCTAGTGCAATTACATCCTTTTTGTAATGTGGTGACCAGAACTGTACACAGTACTCAAGCTGTGGCCTAACTAGTGTTTTTTACAGTTCTAGCATAACCTCCTTGCTCTTATACTCTATGCCTCGGCTAATAAAGGACAGCATTCCATATGCCTTCTTAACCACCTTATCTACCTGTCCTGCTATCTTCAGGGATCTGTGGACATGCACCCCAAGGTCCCTCACTTCCTCCACACCTCTCAGTATCCTCCAAATGGAATTCCCAATGGAATGTCCATGCTTTTTGCAGTATGCTGTTGTCACTTTCAGTCAAACTATCAGTGGTAGGAAGCAAAGTTTAAACTCCAAATTAATAGACCACTATTCAGAGATACAATCCAAAATAAACCAACGTGCCAACAAGAATGTAATGCAAAGAAAGGAAAAAATGCCCAAAAATTAGTTCTGATCATTCACTACAAAAGCTTCAGCAGTGCTGCTTCATAAGTATTTCTGCTGGCTGTGTTCCTGCAGGAGTGTGCTTTACTCCAACTTTCAAAGGTGTGCAGCACTGGTCTCATACTGAGGGTGCAACACATCGGAATTTCCAGGGCAACAATGACATGCCCCCAGCATGCCTCCAAATCAGCACTCTAATAAGGTTTGCACCACAGGGTTAATTCGTAGGCCTAGACTACACTAAATTAACTAAATGAAGGAATAAAGACCCAGATTTCAGAAATGATACCAAGCACCTTAGCACTTTTTGTCTTCTGATTACTCACCCATTAAGTAATTGATATAATTCATTGAAGACAGCAATTGTACACATCATACAAGTTTCAGTTCATAAGTGTCTTCGGTCTACTAATAGAAACTGTCTTCAAATTGTTTACACAAGAAAAGGTGTTTGCAAAAAACCCTAACTCTAACTATTTCCACCCATAAAATTTTAGGTTGCTGTGGCAGCACAAGCTGGGCACAGCCTAGCAGAAAGAAAATCCTATTGTCGTTTCCAGATACAGAAGAATCTAGACAATAATCATGCTGGCCACAAGTCACAACATTGCCTTGTACAGTATGTAATAGTTATCCCTCAATGTACAATTTTATCCCACAGGAGAAATTATAGCACATCCGCCTGTGTACATGGAGTTGGCACAGGAATATCAGTGCTCTAAATATGATCCACTGTTGACCTTGTTAATGGGTAATGATGATTGGGTGGATCTTAAATATCATTATAAAAAATTTAAAATCAAACTGTTATAAAATACCTGACTGTATGATGCATAAAATTGCTGTCTTCAATGAATTATATCAATTACCTAACGAGTGGGTAATCTGAAGACAAATAGGTGCCAAAGTATTTGTAATCATTTCTGGTACCAGCTAATGACCTAATGGTGTAATATTTTCTGGGCTGACATGAAATTTAGTGGATGTTCAACATGTTATTCAATAAGCAATTTATAACAATCAGTGTTAATTTGTAGACCAAGACTACACTAACTCAAATACGGCAGGGAATAGTGGCTCAGGCTTCAGTTCGTAAGAGTCTTAGGTTTACTAATGGATGAGGAGTTGGAGACAAGAAAGTATAGCTAAAGTGTGAGACTAGGGAGCCTCGTCCAACAAACAGTAGGAAACTTCATAAGAGTATAAAAACGATTGAATGTTGAGTTATCTCACTGTCTGACTCTCCTTTATCTTGTCTATCCCCATCTTTTAGATGTGATACATTTAAGTGCAAACTGAATGTAGAGAAGCACCCAATGTGCTTCATGGTGAGTTGTGGACATTAGAATATCAATATCCTACTCAGCAATGTCTGAGAAATAAATTGATTTCACAGTAACATGTGATACATCAGAGAAGAAAAGTGAATTACCTGCTAGACCATCTGCATGTAATAATAAACAACAGTTTTGCTTTCTACAACTGCACTCCATTGGAATCCGGGGGAGAATAATATCGAAGATGAAAGCTAAACAAATGGGGGTAAATTTTTGCCTTCACCGCCTGGGTGTTAATCTAGCAGAGCAGATCACCCACATCTTGTAGAACCCATTCGATATTCATTCCACTGTTTTTAATTAAATGAAAATTGGGCGGGTTCTACAACAGATGGGTTATCTGCTCTGCCAGATTAACACTCAGGCGGAGAAGACAAAAATTCCAGCCATGGTATAAACCTGCTGAAGTCCCCATTATACATACAGATATGACAAGAATGGCGAGCCAACAGGAGGGTTCAACATGGCCAGAGTTAGCAAACAGGACGCCAGTGAAAACCTTGACATTCCTCTGTCAGGGTGATACATACAGCTACCACAACAAGGTTGTGTATCTTTTCTATGGTTCTATGGTTATGATTAGACTCTAACTGGTCTGGACCCCACTTAAAACAGCAACCTTAAAAAGCGAAGAAAATTATCTCATGAGTCACTGTGAAGTCCAGCTTTCCCTTACTGAGTATTGGCACCTCCCTGCCATTTGCTCTAGCCTCTGAGAAAATACTGGATTTCTCATTATGGTTTACATTGACCTGTATAACTGGGTGGGAATTCAAGTTCTGACTCATGGAAAATCCTTCCCTCTAATCACCAGTGCAAAAATCAATGGGGGAAAAATTCGATAAGGGCTGTTTTCGGGCAGGGGTAGCGTGATGAGCTAGTACCCACCCACCCCCCACCCGATGGCCTCAACGCAGGCAGCACGCAAACTTTGTGCTGCCTGCAACTTACCATGATATCTCCGTGCAGCCAGTGCTACCTGTTCTGCTGAGAGGCTGCACAGAGAATGAGGAAGTTGGAAATGGGGTGTGCACAGCGCAAGTCATCAGCAGCCTGCACTACTTAAAGGTGCAGGTGCATATTTCAAATGGCAGATACACAGCTTACTTGGAGAAGGGAAAGATGGCCACAAGGATAGCAGGACCAGCACGAGAGAGGGCTCCACGTTTCTCCAAGGATGCTCCGGAAGCCCTGGTGGAAGGGGTGGACGAAAGGAGGGCCAACATGTACCCGCAGGGTGGTAGGAGACCCTCCAGACTGCAGCTCTGCAGGCATTGGCAGGCTGTGGCAGAGGAGGTCAACGCCAGGAGCATTGCACCACGCACGTGGGTGCAGTGCCGAAAGAAGTTCAATGATTGGACACGAGTGGTCAAGGTGAGTAAATGCAAGTGTCAAATGGTACATCCTACCAACTGCACCACTGCTCCATGCATCACACTCCCCATCACCCACCCACCAACAAACACTGCCCATCCATATGCAATGCTGCATTTGGCATGCTGCAACACACCCCCACATCGTACCACACTTGCAGGCCACACAACCACCACTCACAGGTCACACAAACCGGCAGCTATTCGACCATGACAGGCACATCACCCACACACCTTACAGGATACTCACTGACGCACTGTCCTCTGTCTTGCAGGAGAACGTGGCGCATAACAGCCGGCAGCAGGAGGGACCTGAGGGTGGACAGGCATGCTTACACGTCCTCACCCCCCCTAGAGGAGGCAGTGTTTAGGATCATTGGGTGGGCCGTCGCTGCAGCCGTCTCACAACATGCTGCGCTGGAGGTCCTGGTCAAGGGGGTCTCTGCATATCTAATGCCCCTTCTCCTTTTCCACATCTCCCTCCTCCCATAATCTTTTCTGACTCATGTGCTGCAGATGCTGTCAGCACACACCCCTTACTTGCTCCTCTCCCCACTCCACAACTCAAACCTGTTTCCCTTTGTCATTGCAGATACCCAAGAATACGTGATGGCACCGTCCGAGGAGGAGGAGGTGGTCACTGAAGCCACACCATCACTCGATCTGACACTTGCTTCCACCAGCTCAGAGACTGACACTGTGCGTCCTTTAGAGGTTAGGTTAGAGGAGGGATCGGCACGTGGTGAGACACCGAGCACAAGTGCGCAGGAGCTGGGGTGGGGGGAACGGATACCACAGGTTCCAGCTCGCCGGAGGGTGAGGTCGCTCACTAGTTCTGCTGCAGAGGAGTCAGGTGAGGACTTCGATGGGCCAGGTTACAGAAGGCGGCTGATGGGTGTACACCACCAAATACTTGGGGCACTGGAAAGCCTGCCAGAAAGCCTGCACACAATGAGAAGGAGCATGGAGGAGTCCAGCTCCAATTTGGCACAGGGCTTTGCACAGAGCTTGGAGCCCATCCTTTCCAACATGGAACAGGTGGTCACCTCCATCAGCACACCTGTGGAACCCACCATGACGCAGTGTCTGATGACTGATATCACAGCTTCCATTGCAGCACAAACATCTGCCGTCCAAGGTCTGACTGCTGCATTTGGAGCTCAGACTGCTGCCTTGGAAGCTCAGACTGCTGCTATCATGGGTCTGGGGATCACTGTGGAACGGGGCTTCCAGGCCATCACAGCACTCCAGCAGTCCGTTCTCCAGCTGATCAGGATTGCTGAGGTGCCGCCCCGGGAGCGTGGCAGTGGTGCCATGGCAGTCGGACCTGCTGTCCGCTCTCAGGACGACAGCCTTCCTGCTCCCACCCCTGCCACTCTACCAGTGCCCCTGTTGTTGCCTATCGGCCAGCCTGGCCAGACTGCTGCAGCCCATGCTGAGATGGTGCAGTCTGAAGCCGGGCTGTCATGGCCCAGAGCTGCTCGAGGTCGTCCTCCAAGGCCATCTGCACACTCCTCCATTGAACGTCAGCAGACTCCCACCACCCATGCTCCAGCCGCTGGGGAAGCCCCTCGTAGGAGCACTAGAATAGGTAAAGGCACACGAACAAAAGGCACTAAGGGAATGCACAAGGGTGAATAGTTCTGTTATGTTTGCATAATTTCATTTATTCATTGATAAATGAGACTTTGATTTTGCATTTGGTGGTGGTTTTTATTTATGTATTGAGCTGAGAGGGAATCCAATGTGCAATCAGATGGAGGGTGATTTGATTTTCTTGTGGGAGCGGAAAGGTGGGGAATGTAGGACTTTTGGTGAGTTGGGGGATATAGTTCAAATTATTGATAGCGGGCACGGATCAGGCGAGCACACAGAGCCCTTGTAGACAAGGTATGTGGTTCCTGTTGCACCCTTGCGTCTTCCTCCACTTCCTCTTCCGGCTCCACCCACTCCTCCTCCTCCTCCTTCTCAGCCTCTTCCTCCTCCTCCTCAGCCTCTTCCTCCTCAGCCTCCTCCTCCTCCTCCTCCTCTGGCTCAGGGTCTTCTCCAATCATTGGCGGCAAAGGCTGGTCCCTCATGATGGCGAGGTAGTGCAGCATACAGTGTACCACCACGAATATACCCACCGGCTCAGGGGAGTACTGCAGGGCTCCTCCAGACCAGTCCAGGCAGCAGAAGCATTGTTTGAGGAGGCCTATGGTGTGCTCAACGATGTTGCGTGTGGCAGCATGGCTCTCATTATAGACCTGCATGTGTGTGGGTTCCTGACCGGTGTCATGAGCCACGGCATGAGGGGATAGCCCTTGTCGGCCAGTAGCCAGCCTTTGACTTGCCGAGTTGGGTGAAAGGTAGCTGGCATGTTGGACTGCCGCATGACGAAGGCATCGTGACTGCTCCCAGGGTAGCGGGCATCAGCCTCCATGATTCGATGCATGTGGTCGCATACCAGCTGCCTGTGGAGGGAGTGGAAGCCCTTTGGTTGATGAAGACGGCTGAGTTGATAAGCAGGGCACGCAGGGCAGTATGTGTGCAGTCAATGGCACCCTGCACCATGAGGAAGCCGGCAATGTGGGTGAACCCCCGTACTTGCTCGTTCTGCTTGTCTCTGTGGATAGGGAAGGTGATGAACCTGTTCCTCATCTGGTACAGTGCGTCTGTGACCTCCCTCATGCAGCAGTGCACTGCACACTGCGAGATGTTGCACATGTCACCAGCAGAGGCCTGAAATGATCCTGAGCCGTAGAAATTCAGCGCCAGGGTGACCTTCACAGCCACAGGCAATGCTGTCCTCGCCCTGCTCTGAGGCTGTAGTTGTGGCCGCACCAGCTGACAGATCTCGGTCACGGCTTCCTTGGTGAATCTCAGGTGTCGGATGCAATCCTCCTCGGTCATGCTGAGGTAAGAGAATTGGTCCCGGAAGGTCCTCATTTGATAGGACCTCCAGCTCTGTGTCCCGCGCTTCCTCCTCCTCCCTCTCCTCACAGCTTGACCTGCACTGCGTGGCCTCTCTGCATGCTCCCAGTTGTGTTCAGTGCCCAGTAGGAGCCCTAGCAGACCGTCCATGGTTGCCAGGAATCTTGTTCAACCATGGCTGTAACTCTCTGAACCGTAAGGCAGTACCTGCCAAACCACTCTCAAATGCACTCTAGGAACTCTCAGTAAGTATAGGGAGCTTCAAAAAACACTTCCTATTCTACCAGCAGCCAGAAACAATAATGCAGCAACTAACCTGTAAATCCTGCATGACCCCTTTAAATAGCGCTGGTTGGGGGTCCTTCAGGCACTGTGAGACACGTTCAGATGGTCGGGGTTAAGACTGTGCCTTGAGTTGAGCATTATGGTCCAAAACAGTGTCTAGCACTTTAAATCAGTGTTGCACACTGATTGCACACATTTTCTCCCGACATTACATGCTTCCAGCGTTCGGTATTTGCATATGCCATCTTGGATGTCAGAGAGGCCATGTAGCGCCGAAACAACAGGCCCAATTTAGCACCCATTGTCTTTTGTTAGCAAAGGTTTATTAGGATTCATTTTGATCCCTGAATATTTTCAAAATAAATCAAGGAATGACATTGCTCACAGTTTGCCATTTTATTGATAAACAGGCAATTTTATCAATTGAAACCCAATGGGTAAGTTTTGACAGGCCTTAATAGGAAAACTGATGTAAATGTCAGGCTTGTCTGTATTCATCAGAGGTTGATAAAAAACCCCCTCTGTAAAAGTTGTCAGAATGACTGAATCTACAGCAATTGCCTAAGGTGAATCTTATATGTGCAACTACTCTGTGTCTCCACGGGCCTGGATTTTATGTTCTTCTGTTGTAGCATCAAAAGGTATTGGGAATGCTATAAATGATTGTTGTGTCCATGCTTAGAATCTACAAATATATGCTTTGAGGGAAAGGTGTCAGCACAAATTTGTCACTGATAATGTAAGATTCTGAGAGGGCTTGACAGGGTAGATGCTGAGAGGTTGTTTCCCCTGGCTGGAGAGTACAGAACAAGAGGGCATAGTCTCAGGATAAGGGATCAGCCATTTAAGACTGAGATGAGGAGGAATTTCTTCACTCAGAGGGTTGTGAATCTTTGGAATTCTCTACTCCAGAGGGCTGTGGATGCTGAGTCATTGAATATATATTCAAGGCTGAGAGAGAGAGATTTTTGGACACTAAGGGAATCAAGGGATATGGGGATCGGGCAGGAAAGTGGAGTTGAGGTCGAAGATCAGCCACGATCTGATTGAATGGCAGAGCGGCACAGGGAGCCAAATGGCCTGCTCCTGCTCCTATTTCTTATGTTCTTATGTAATAGTTATATGTTAGATTTATTTCAATGCCACTACTTTGTTATGATGCCAATAATCATTTCATGTTATTGTAATATAGTCACAGTGTTATACCAGCAAGTAAGGGTAGATTTTATGATCGACTGCACCAGTTAAACAGGTGAAAGGGAATTGCAAAATTGAGCGAGTCGATGTGTTTTGTGCTTGATTCTTTCTGCCCATGATTTTCTGACTAGCTGCATTTTGCATAATGAAATGCTTGTGCAAGCTTTTGGATAAATTCAGTGGCTGGAATACATATCGACAACTCAGACATGGAGGTTCACAATCCACACAATGTTCTGATCTTTCTGCCTGAATTACTGATACGTGTTCCTCCTGTGTGAAGTTCTGCATCAGAAATATTAGGTCGTAAAACTTACTTTTTGTGCTGTAGCTTTACTAAGGCCCTTGAATGCATGCAATTTTTTTTTTAAATGAACACCTGGGACGTTTCCCTGGCTTTTGTGGCAGGATTGTGCTTTTTGCCTTCAAAACATTGTTTATTGGGCATAAGGGAAGCACGGTGTGCAATGGAGCTCTTTCAGGGGGAACAGGCTTTTTATTACAATGTTTTACATTAGGGGAAGGTAACAAATTGGATTAAAAACTGGTTAGAAGGGAGGAAATAGGAATTAAGGGCAGTTTCCCAATGTTGTTAGAGGTGGGTGGCGGTGTCCCACAGGGTTCTGTTCTGGATTGGCTTCAAGTTCACTGTGTACTTGAATAATTTGAATATAGGGCTAGAGGGACTGCTGTCAAAATTTGGAGATGACACTAAATTAGGAGGCATGGAAAACAATTCTGAGGACCAAAGAAAGCTGGAAGGGGATATTGATAAGATGATGAAATGGGCAAAAAAGTGGCAGATGGACTTCAAGTTCAGTAAATGTGACATGGTACATTTTGGTAAAAAAGAATAAAAGTAATAATTATAGTTTGGATGAGAAGAATAGATTCAGGTTTATGATGTTAAAAACAGCAGCTCGAGTGGATAAGTCCATAAACAAAATACGAAGAAAGACTTAAAACAACTGGGGCTGTTTTCTTTGGAACAGAGGAGGTTACAGGGTGGTTTGATAGAGGTGTTTAAAATGATGATGGATGGGACAGGATAGATAGAAACTGAATTTTCCCACTGATTGAAGAGTCTAGAACAAGGGGACGTAGATATATTAAATGTAAGAGATTTAGGACAGCGAGCATGGGAAACCTTTTTTTTACACAGAAGGTGGTGAGGGTGTGGATTACACTACCAGAGTTAATGATTAAAGCAGAGATCATGTCAGCATTTAAAAATAGGTTAGATCGGTGGATATGGGAACAGAGAGGGCACATGGGATTAGGAATACTGCTCATGTGGAGGACAAACATCAACACGGACTGGTTGGGCTGAACGGCCTGTTTCCGTGTTGTAATTTCTATATAATTGTATGTGACATTTTGTGTTTTTATTATAGGTTTTTAAAATATTTCTGAAATTTACTAATAACATGTATGCTGGAATAATATTTGGGGGATAATTTTTATTTGCTCATTATATTAAATTTCTTTTTAACAGTGCTGAAAAAATTGTCCACTAAGTCACTGGAATGTGGATTGTAGGTGAATTATTTACAGCGATTCAGCAGAACAAGAGCAGATGAAAATGGAAGGCAAACTCAAAAGAATTCTCCTGACATTAACTTTCACAGGAGCTGAGGGAGCCTCAACACATTTAGATGTAAACTGTACAGTCCCTCACAGTGGTATGTGAAGATAAAATTAATGATGGGGATTACTCCATACATAACATGGTTATGTATACTCCCCATATACAGTATTTCACGGTTGAAGTGCTACAAAATGAAAGAAGGTATTCTAGGGAGATCATCAGGCACTTGAGCCACACCTGCCATCATATCACCAATCATATCTGCGGGCCTTGGTACGCTTACCTGTCAATAATCGAGGACAATTGCTTCCACAGGCTTTGGCTCTGTGGGGAACCAGGTGCAGTTTGTCATCTGCTGTAAGGATGTCTGCAGCCAATCTGCAACATAGGCACAGCACTGCCAATGGCTGTCAAGGTCAACACCCTCAGCTTTTCTGCCTCCAGCTTATTCCAGGCCAGCTAATGTGCTGGTCACACATTTATCAAACAGATGACTGATGCGTTGGTCAACATTGCCAGCATCTTCATCTCCGTTCCCACTGAAGAGCAACAGGAGCACGAAGTGGCCACATTTGAGAAAATACAGAGGGGGGGTCAATGATGGCAACCCTATAGCTAGCTAGGCAGCGTGTTCCTGTTCCTATTCCTTTTCTGTCACTGTGAACTCTGATTCACATGGTGCCACGTCTTCAATCTCATTCAAGGATTGGCACCAGTTATATATTCCTTTGTTGGACAGGAATGGTGTGCAGCATAAGAGGAATATAAAGGTAGATTTTCCATGATGCATTCTCCTGAGTCAGAATGGTGTACAGTGACATATCCAACAAACAAACTGGGAACAGTACTCCCACCTGAGCCTCTGGGGTTATCCCTCAATAATTTTATGTGTGGCTCCTGACTGCACAATGGGCTGCCTCTGGGAGATGGGATTTCCAGCACTCCTTCAGAAATTTAAAGGGCTACAGCAGCAAAATGTGCAGATCTTTTTTGTTGTCCCTCCATTATTGCAGTGACAGATAAAACATTAGAAACTGATAAAGCTAGGGTTGAAAATAAAAACAGCATTTTTGTTAAAGAAAGAGAAGCAAGCAGGTCTTAAATTTGTAGGCTTTTATAATGTGCCTGGATTGCTGTACTACAACAAAACAACAACAACTTGCATTTACATAGCGCCTTTAACATAGTAAAACGTCCCAAGGGGCTTCACAGGAGCGTTATCAAACAAAATTTGATACAAGCCACCTAGAGATATTAGGTCGGGTGCCTTGGTCAAAGAGGTAGGTTTTAAGAAGCGTCTGAAAGAAGGAGAGAGGTAAAGAAGCGGAGAGGTCGAGGGAGGGAATTCCAGAGCTTAGGGCCTAGGCAGCAGAAGGCACGGCCGATAATGGTGACTGCGCGAGAGGCAAGAATTGGAGGAGCACAAAGATCATGGAGGATTGTAGGGCTGGAGGAGAGGGGCGCGGGGATTTGAAAACAAGGATGAGAATTTTAAAATCGAGGTGTTCCCGGACCGGGAGCCAATGTAGGTCAACGAGCACAGGGATGATGAGTGAACGGGACTTGGTGCGAGTTAGGATACAGGCAGTAGAGTTTTGGATGAGCTCAAGCTTATGGAGAGTGGAAAATGGGAGGCCAGCCAGGAGAACATTGGAATAGTCGAGTCTAGAGGCTACAATGCATGGATGAGGGTTTCAGCAACAGATGAGCTGAGGCAGGGGCGGAGACAGGCGATGTTACGGAGGTGGAAGTAGGCGGTCTTGGTGATGGAGTGGATATGTGGTCGGAAGCTCGTCTCAGGGTCAAATAGGACGACAAGGTTGCGAACGGTCTGGTTCAGCCTCAGACATTGTCCAGGGAGAGGGATGGAGTCGGTGGCGAGGGAATGGAGTTTGCAGCGGGGGCCAAAGACAATAGCTTTGGTCTTCCCAATATTTAGTTGGAGGAAATTTTTGCTCATCCTGTCGGACGAGCAATGTGACAAATGAGAGACAGTGGAGAAGTTGAGAGAGACGGTAGTGAGGTAGAGCTGGGCGTCGTCAGCGTACATGTGGAATCTAATTTTGTGTTTTCGGATGATGTCGTGAAGGGGCAGCATGTAGATGAGAAATAGGAGGGGGCAATAGATAGATTCTTGGGGGACTCTAGAGGTAATAGTGTGGGAGTGGGAAGAGAAGCCATTGCAGGTGATTCTCTGGCTACGACTGGATAGATAAGAATGGAACCAGGTGAGCGCAGTCCCACCCAGCTGGACGATGGAGGAGAGGCGTTGGAGGAGAATGGTGTGGTCAACCGTGACAAAGGCTGCAGACAGGTCGTGAACATTGAGGAGCGATAGTTTACCGCGGTCGCAGTCACATAGAATGTTATTTGTGACTCTGATAAGGACCGATTCAGTGCTGTGACAGGGGCGGAAACCTGATTGGAGAGGTTCAAACATGAAGATGTAGGAAAGATGTGCACGGATTTGGGAGGTGACAACACGTTCAAGGAATTTGGAGAGGAAAGAGTGGTTGGAGATGGGGCGGTTGTTTGCTAGGACAGGGGGTCAAGAGTGGGTTTTTTGAGGAGGGGGTTGATGACGGCAGATTTGAAAGGGAGGGGGATAGTACCAGAGGAAATGGATCAGTTAACAATATCAGCTACCATGGGGGGCAGGAAGGTTGGATGGTCAACAGTTAAGTGGGAATTGGGTCGAGAGTGCAGGAAGTGGGTCTTGTGGACAAGATGAGGTCGGAGAGAGCATGAGGAGAGATTGGAGAGAAACTGGAGAAAGGTGTGAGTCCAGGGCTATGGTAACGGGTAACCTTGGGGGAAGTTTGAGTTGGTGGGCTAGGGGAAGGGAGGGATGCGGTAGAGATAGCTGAATGGATGGTCTCAATCTTAGAGACAAAGAAGACCATTTATCCCTTGCACGTTGTTGGAGGTGAGGGTGGAGAGAGCAGGGGAGAGGGGTTTAAGAAGATGGTTGGTAGTAGAAAAGAGAAGCTGGAGGTTATCTGTGCATTCCAGGATGATCCTGGAATAGTTAGCACTTTTGGCAGAGGAGAGCAGGATCCAATAATGCTTTATGGGGTCCAGCCAGATCTGGCGATGAATGGCTAAACCAGTTGTCCACCATAAACGTTCAAGTCTGCACGTAAACATGATTTCCAACACACTTCTGGTGAAGTAACCTGGCAGAGTGGGAGCAGCTCCAACGAATTTCCCAGCTATAGTGCTTTACCAGCAGCTTGTAGATTGCAGGCACTGCCACCGGAAACTGGGCCAAAAATGTTAATTCCCCTGAATCTGAAAGATCGGCCAAGGTCGGCGGCAGATCTTTGTGACAGATGGAGGTCCAGCCATGATGGAGATGTGCTCCAATTCTGCAAAAGTAGCAAATCTGGACCCACATCTTTAAGCAAATTAGTGCAGTAGAATTTTATCTATTAATTTAAAACCATAAATGCCACGAGGAGAAGATCAGAAAGAGGGAAGTGGGAGACCAGCGCTCAAGAGTCCAAACGATTGGGTTTAGATATTCAAAAGTTTTTGTTGGTTGCCATGAACTTTGATCTACCAAGACTACACTTTTTTTCCCTTTGCTTTTCTGTCTCTCCTTCTTTAACTCTCCTCTTCCTTCCCTCTTCTCCCTCTGTACCTCTACATTCACCCATTCTTTTTTGTGTTTCCTACCGATTGTATAAATGTATACTTCCCCTTCGATCAAAATGGGGGGAAATTGGGAGGAAATTCAGGCCACAGTATCCATTATCACTTACTTCAAGTCTTGTGCCATCTTGCAGTGATACACTGAGATATTTCACTCCATCTTGAATCTGCGTTCTGTGTTCCACTGCTCTGAGATTACTACTCCGCACTTTTAACTCATGGGGACAAGTTGAGAGAACATAGAGTTCTAAAATTCCTACGCATTGTTCTCCCCCAGAAAACGAAATTGAAATCACCCACTTGAGATTCTGTACAATGTTCTTAAGTGCTGGAAACCAACTATTAATAATCAGGACTCAGAACTTCATGTCCTGGGTATCTGTCAACCCATTATGAGTACCGCTGGATGTTAAACATATTGCATATAATTGGTCAGATATGTCATGATGAAGCACTGAAATGTTTCAGAGGCAATTTATTTCTACAAAACTACTGACAATTGAACTTCATGGCTCTTCATGTTAGTTTTTGTGAACGGACTTACCAGGATTATATTTCACTGGCTATGAATTTACCTTTCTTGGCTTTAGAAGCATCATTCTTTTCAAACAGCAAGTACCGAGGGCTTTCGGGAAGAAAGGGCAGAACAGCAAGTTGTACCATAGCTGGAACTGCATTTAGTCCAAACAGTAAAGGCCAACTGGACTCCTTGAAAAGATGGAAAATATAACCAGCATTACACTCAAAAGAATACTTTATGCACCACTCACTTTTCCAACTGTCTAGAAATATGTGCCACGATGGCAGAGGTCAGATGAGAACCCACTATCACATCACATCACTCACGCACACACATGTTGTCATTATAAACAAAAATGAAACAAGGCACATCTGGCCTTTCTTCTCCTGGCCCCCCAGCAACAAAAGGATTATCAAACACATTTCAAAGGCAAAGCTATTTTAATGAAATGAAAATAAAGTGCAATGTATTAATCATCTGCTCGAACCCGCCAGTGATGACCATTCTGGATCCTGTAGGGTCAACAGGAGAGCACCTAGTTAACATGGAGCCAGTGGCTGCTTGTGCCACTACAGACACAGCTCCAACATCCGCCTGTCCCAAGCAGCTGGAAAATCCAATGCCTGACTGCCAGTTGGGGGAAAGCATTGCCCAGACTCCCCCCACCCTCCCTCCATAACATATAGTGCCCCTCCTCACTCCCCTGTGCAATCCAATTTTTTTAACATTTTTATTTTCTCCAGGGCTCCAGACCAATCCCCTCAACTTGACCCCCGCAGTGAGGCCCACTTGTGCCCATCTGGAGGCCGATATGCGTCAGCTCACTCAGTGTACTAGCACCCAGTAACAGGACGGGTCCCTACAGAGCCAGAGAATTGGGAGCTCCTAGTCTCCAGCCCCACCCCTGCGGCTGTCCCCCGACATCATTGGCTTTATTATTGGGGTAAATGAGTTTCTGCCCCTTACCAGACTGACTGGAAAATCCTGAAATCGATGGGACCTGGCACAACCGGATCCCTGCCATTTTCCAGCAGGTTCTGTTGGACTCCCACCAGAGTCACAGCAGAAGTGGAACATCTGAGGTAATTCGAGGCCTGTATATTTTGGTGCTGTGCTGATGTGGGCCCTGATATGTCACAATGTATCAAGAGGCTATTCGATTCTATTCAACAATAGGTATTCATTTCTTATTATAAATGACATTCCAATGTACTTTTTTTTTATCAGCACGCTATAGTTGCCGAGAGTTTGTCAGAGAGAAGTTGTCTTGCATTATGCGGCACAGCTGCAATGCCTATTCTGTAATAAGAAATATTTTTCATTCATTCCTTCAAGGAGTGGAATATTGTGCATTGCAGTGTTTACAGTGGTTACAGCAGGTGTGCTGCTTTAACAAAGAAAAGATGGGCTCACTGCTGTCTAGATGCCCCATTAATCAAATCCAACACCTACTTTGTGGTGCTTTTGCCATCGCAAACATCTTCTCGCTGCAAGGCACAAGGCAATTTTCCCCCAGAGTACGGAATAAACTTGTTAGTTTTGTTCTGTACTTTGGATTGTGGTTACAGTGATCTTAGATTTATATCATATCAGTTCATGATTCTTCATTGGAGACACCAGACATGACTAGTTAGTTACTATAACCACAAACTAGTTACGTATAATGCAGAATCAATAACATTACATACTATGTTACATACTTTATCTTCAGAGAACTTTCCATTAAGTGTCACCTAATCAATCTTCTTTTACTCTGTCCATTCTTGGTTGTATCCTGCGCTATGGCCTTTCACCTTAAAGATGAAATCAAGGCTCAAAGCATCATCTACTCCAGGTTGTTCCTCCCATGACTACAGAACTGTAGCATTCCTTTCCTCCCTCAGCCTTCCCTTCCTCTGTAATCTTCAGGCCTTTAAAGGTCAGGCTTGATGTCACATAACCACTACTTACTGATTTACTTTGTCTTCTCTTTATCTTTTTCAGCCTTGATGGTGTCTTGCACCCTTTACTTTTGTTTCTCAATATGGAAAAGTAGCTCAAGTGACATTAATGATTTGCTTTTTGTGAACAGAATGGTAGTCTGTAGAAGGCTTGATTGCATGTAAACTAGCAGAAAGCCAACAAATTTAGAGTCAATTTAACCCAAACTACTCAAGGACCTAATTTCGCTTTGACAAGAAATCAATGGTAAAAAAAACAATAACATTTTCAGGTGGCACAATGATTTACTTCTAACCTGACGGGTCTACCTATCTTCTCCTATTGTACAAGCTCCGGGGCTCAAAAACAGAAAAATAAAAATCTATATTTTTAAATTAGTCAAGCTATCCAGCCATTAGGAGAACAGAGTCTGAGAAAAACAACTATCAATTGCTTAGGGAAACTAATGAGTAAATGCGTTAGGGATTGAAAATGATTGCCTATGCTGATATTTCAGCTTGCTGCAGAATTTCATCATGCGCTTTGCAATGTGCTTTAGTCCACTGTTACACTAAATATTAACTTGCATTTCAGTAAGACAATGGAAGCACAAATCAGTTTGCTTTCAGTATAAAAAGAAAACTTGCTTGCGACAATTTTGCCCATTAGCACACTTAAGAAAAATACATAAGCATAACAGCTATTTTATAGGCAGACCACGAGCCTTAAAACCATTGCTGCAATTTCTGAACATATAGGGGGAAAAATTGGATAAGGGCAGTTTTTGGGCGCAGGTAGCGTGATGCGCTTATACCCTGCACCCAATGGCCCCTGTGCAGGCAGGACACAAGTTTCAGATAGCCCGAGGATTCACCTGTAATCACCATTCCGGGCCCTGCGCGTGGAATCAATGCAATTCACACTTTCCACCACCAGGGGAACCTCAATCTCCTAAAGGGAGGATGTTTCTTAGAAATCTCTTAAAGGTAGCTGGTACCAGTTATTTGCTGAAAATAACAGCCTATTGTCTGAACGGAGATCAGACATCGCACACATAAAACACAGATGCAGGACCCATCCCTATGTTGATACACTGATGAGTTATGTTAAAACATTGAATAAAGGCTGCGCACTACTAAATCCCACATCCTCTAATCTGCGTGCCAGACCTCATCAATCTGCCGATCTGAGTTGGTACCAGGCCTGCGAGAGTGCATGCACCAAGGTTCTCTGCTGATGCACTAGCAGCCTTGGTGCAAGAAGTGGACGGAAGGAGGGACATCCTATATCCACGGGGAGGGGGCAAGAGGCCCTCCAGACACATACCCAAAAGGCAGTGGGAGGCAGCGGGGGATGAAGTCAATGCCAGGCGCACAGCATCATGAACATGGATGCAGTGCAGGAAGAAGTTCAATGCTTTGATATGAGTGGTCAAGGTGAGTGAGGTCAACTGTCAAGTGGCGTCTCCTACCAACTGCACCACACACTACACACATCCCCCACATACCAACAAACTCTTTCCATCAGTACTCAACTCTTCCAATCAGATGCTTCCTCTCACCCTTACACATTACCACTGTTGCAAGCCGCCCACCCACAACTCACAGGCCACACACACTGGAAGCTATTCAACCATGACAGGCACATCACCCAGGCATATGTCCCGCTTTCTTGCAGGAGAAGGTGGCGCATATTAGGAGGCAGCAAGTGGCAGTGGCATTTAGCCCTTCAAGCTTGTTCCACCATTCAATGAGATCATGGTTGACCTGTGACCTAACTCCATATACCAGCCTTAGCCCCATATCCCTTAATACCCTTGGTTCACGGAAAACTATCAATCTCAGATTTAACTTTCACAAGTGAGCTAACATCAACTGCCATCTGCAGAAGAGCGTTCCAAACGTCTCCCACCCTTTGCATGTAGAAGCATTTCCTGACTTCACTCCTGCACATCCTGGCTCTAAATGTTAGGCTATGTCCCCGCATCCTAGTATTCAAGTCTAGGAGACCTCCAAAAACAGTTACAAATGTCTCGGCAGCCAGAAGCAATAATCCAGCCACTAACTTGTAAATCCTGTATGGTCCCTTTAAATAGCACTGCTGGGGGGTCCTCCAGGCACTCTAAGACACGTTCAGATGGTCGGGGTTAAGACTTTGCATTGAGTTGAGCGTTAGTTTCCAAAATGGTGCCTATCACTTTAAATCAGCGTTGCACATTGATTAAAGCCATTTTCTCCCTACTTTACATGATTCCAGCGTTCGTCATCTGCGCCTAACTCCCATACCAAGATGGCATCCGGAGCACGTCACGCTGCAAACGTGCGTGCGCATCCAAGACGCCATCTTGGATGTCAGAGAGGCCGTGTAGCGCCAAAAGAACAGATGCTACAGGGCCCAATTTAGCGCCCATAACATTTTATATTTTAACTAAATTCCGTAATCTTGCACTAGTCAGTCAGGCTACAGTAATATTGCTAGAATAAATTCCAATTATTCTTTAATGATATCAACCAGGAAATTTACACAGAAATTGAACTCTAAACAGCTTGGCCCCAAATTTCCACGCCCTTTTCTGTGTACTTTCACTGTAAGATCGGGGCATTACCTTTTCTTTTGCCAGTAAATGGGGCATTTCCACTGGTTTTCCACCCCCAAATTCGATCCCCTGAATTCCCTTGCCATTTTTGGGTTTTCCTTCAAACCAGCTACTGAGTCCCAAGTGAGCTCATTACAATATCTGTAAATAAGGGCCAAAAGCGCTGCAGCCCCGAATATCCTGGTTTTACACTTGCAGTGCACTTGGGGTAAGTTAGAATGACAAATTTAAGGCGCAGCTGTTGCCAGGATCAGTTGAGGTGGAACTGAGCAGTTTATGAGCCTAAAGAGTGCAGACAGCTTGATTACCAATTTTTGGACCAATTTATTTGGCATTCTGCCAACACAGCCTTCAACTTGCTCCTCACAGCTTCTGGGAGTCTGAGGCCACTGGGAAATTTTGACTTCCCCACCTCCATCCAGTGAAGATTTCTCAGGAGCAGGTATGACATTCCCTATGGGCCCCCACAACTCTATGTGATCAAGACTTGTTTATTTTACACAATAGGCATTACCACAAAAATCCGTTCCTCCTGTCTCTAATTCTTACCCCTTTTTTGTCAGATAACTCACTTGTTCTCGTCCTACGAGGTGTTCCCTGAGTGAGATGAGGTTGTGTCGTTAGGTTGCCGGGAATGGTTCCCCTGGAGGCTTAGAGACCTGAGGGGGCTTTCACCTCAGGCTAACTTCTTTCACAGAGGAACCTGCTTTTGGCAGCTTTTCTATTGCAGTGGCAAGGGGTGCCATGTCTGGAGCTCCCTCATGTGAAGGCACTGGATGAGGCCTGAAGGAATCAGGCTCACTGCCACTCTCCGAAGAGAGAGCAACATCTGTGCCCACTCCATGCAGCGCACTGGTGTAGAGTACAGACTCAGAGGTGCTACCGGTCAGCGTCATCACAGAACGAAAAGACCCAATGAGCTCTTACAAACCCTGTACCATTGCAATCTGCATATATCATCCCTTACATTTTATGGGGGTGAATTTCCACACAGTGAGCTGTGCTGCAGTTCCGCCTATGGATAATGCTTTGTGCCCGCTAGTGGTCAGGAGAAGTATTTACATCTATTGCAGCATTGAGCTACCACTCTGGAAGGCGCCAATATCCTTACATGCTTTTACTGGCGTCTTGATGCTGCAGCAATCTCCTGGGCTTTTACTGTCTCCAGGCTGTAGAGCAGATCATCAGAAACTTCCTGCAATGTGTTGCAGATACAGGTAGTAGACAACTTCCATTTATCCATCATCTCAACCATAGGTGTGGAAACCATCTCCACTGTCTCCATGAGATCTATGCTGCCTAATCATTGTACTTTTGAATACTGGACCCCTGAGATCTGCGTCCCCATACTCCTCAGCCAATATTAGTCACCTCTCTAATCCCTCGATGCAAGAATGGCCCTCTCCCTTTCTTCCACTCCCAGATCTTCATTCTCACTATCTCTCAGTGCTTCACCTGGTGACGGTCCTTCTGATGCACATGCATCCAATGATGATGAGAATTGGAGGTGTTTTGTTCCTTTAAGTAAAGTGTCCTTCAAGGCTAGCAGTAGTCCTTGTGGCAGGCAAAATGAGTTGAGACACTGGCTGCTGAATGTAAATAATAATTTGAAGAGATTTGCTCTTTGCATTAATGAGTTCCCTTCACACCCAGGTGCTAACGGAGAAAGAGTACAAGGTCAGGTGGTGAATGAAGGTTCTATTAGTGGTAGAAGATGTGTATTGGCAAGGGTGACTTGATTTACCTTGGCTGTCCTTGTGAGGCCATTGAACCTCTTCCTGCACTGTGTGGCAGTTCTTGGGTTGGTGGAGGCTGCATTGATTGCCTCTGCTACCTACCTCCAGATAGCCTTGACCACCCTCATACAGGGCTTCTTTCCTTTAGTGCCCATGAAACAGGCCCACCTTGCCCTCACTTCTGCCAGGAATACCCCCACAGATACATCTGAAAACCTCGGTGCCCTTGTTGCTGCTACCATGCCCGACACTGCTGCTCCCTCTGCCATTTTGCAGTATCTGGAGCTATAAGTGCAAGGTCCTCTTTAAACTGGTTTCAGCCTTTTAAATGCTGCACAGGACCGTATTCTCCTCCCTGCCAGAGGCGGTAATCCATTGAAGGGCGGTCTTCTGGACTTCAAACTGCCCTTCGTGGCTAATGAGGGTTTGTGGCAGTTTCATACTGGCTAGCTTCAGATCACCCTGCCACAAATCCACCAACAGGAGGAGAATCCAGGCCATGCATTCCTTACAAGGACTGTTATGCAGCACTTGGGAACAACAGTCCTCGTTGAATTTCTCATCCCTGGCCCAAGGTTACTGAGGCGAAATGTAATGTCACTATAACTGGGAACAACTGATTCACAGGAGTCTCTTTTTACCACTCTAGGACATAAGAACATAAGAACATAAGAAATTGGAGCAGGAGTAGGCCAATCGGCCCCTCGAGCCTGCTCCGCCATTCAATAAGATCATGGCTGATCTGATCCCAACCACAAATCTAAAGAACACAAGAAGTCGGAGCAGGACCCGGCCACATAGCCCCTGGGCCCTCTCCGCCACCCACAGGGCATTGACCGATCCGAACTCAGCTTCATGTCCAATTTCCTGCCCGCTCCCCATAACCCCTAATTCCCTTTACTTCCAGGAAACTGTCTATTTCTGTTTTAAATTTATCTAATGATGTAGCTACACTTTTCCCCTGATGTTTGTACTAGATGATTTCAATTCTTCCCAACCCCAATATACCTTGCGGTATTCCATTTTAACTAATCAGAATTAAATGTTCTCATATCTGCGTGTATCATCCCTTACATTTTATGAGGGTAAATTTCTACATGGTGAGCTGCGCTGCATTTACGTCAATGGATATAGCTTTGCGCCCACTACTGGTCAGGGGAAGTATTTACACGAGGAAGGGTTCCTCGGTCAACTCATTTGCGTACCTAGTGGAGTCGTGATTGGCCTGTAAAATAGGTGTAAGCTGCTGGAGTGCATGGAAACTAAAGTGGAGCCTTCAAAAGGACAGATCAGCAGCAGAGTGGGGGACAACCAGGTAAGGAAGGAGCAGTGCTTGGCTAATTCATTTGCCTCTCTGATAACTTCACTGTATGATTAAAGATTCATCAGTACTTTTCAAGAATGTCTACTGCAGGACTCTCTGGGGCAAGCAGCCAAACAAGGCAGGAGGACGTGGCACCCAGGCACAGAAGAAGAACACGGAATTGAAAGGGGGTTGGAGTACAAGAGTAAGGAAGTCTTACTACAATTAATACCAACCATGGCTAACTAAGGAAGTTAAGGATAGTATCAAGTTAAAAGAAAAGGCATAGAACATGGCAAAGATCAGTGGTAAGCCCGAAGATTGGGAAAACTTTAGAAACCAGCAAAGGAGGACTAAAAAAATAATAGAGGGAGAAAATAGATTATGAGAGTAAACTGGCAAGGAATATAAAAACTGACAGTAAGAGCTTTTACAAGTATATAAAAAGGAAGAGAGTAGCTAAAGTAAGTATAGATCCCTTAGAGGATGAGACTGGGGAAATAATAATGGAAAACAAGGAAATGGCAGAGGCATTGAACAGATATTTTGTATCTGTCTTTACAGTAGAAGACACTAAAAGCATATCAATAATCGTAGATATTCAAGGGGCAAAGGGGAGGGAGGATCTAAAAACAATCACTATCACTAGAGAAAAAGTACTAGGTAAACTACTGGGTCTAAAGGCTGACTGGACCTGATGGCTTGCATCCGACGGTCTTAAAGGAAGTGGCTACAGAGATAATGGATGCAATGGTTGTAATCTTCCAAAATTCACTAGGTTCTGGAAAGATTCCAGCAGATTGGAAAACCGTAAACGTAACACCCTTATTCAAGAAAGGAGGGAGACAGAAAGCAGGTAACTATCGACCAGTTAGCCTAACATCTGTCATCAGGAAAATGCTAGAATCGATTATTAAGGAAGTAGTAGCAGGACATTTAGAGACTCAAAATAAAATCAAGGAGAGTCAACATGGCTTTATGAAAGGGAAATCGCGTTTGACAAATTTATTAGAGTTCTTTGAGGAAGTAACGAGCAGGGTGGAGGGGAACCAAAAAGCATTCGATAAGGTGCCACATAAAAGGTTACTGCACAAGGTAAAAGCTTGTGGTGTTGGGGGTAATATATTAACAATGATAGAGGATTGGCTAACTAACAGAAAACAGAGAGTCAGGATATGGGGTCATTTTCAGGATGGCAATCTGTAACTAGTGGGGTGTCGCAGGGATCAGTGCTGGGACCTCAACTATTTACAATCTATATCAATAACCTGGATGAAGGAAGCCAGTGTTCTGTGGCCAAATTTACTGATGATACAAAGATAGGTGGAAATGTAAGTTGGGAGGAGGACACAAAGTGTCTGCAAAGGGATATAGATAGGTTAAGCGAATGGGCAAAAATTTGGTAGATGGCGTATAATGTTGGAAAATGTGAAGTCATCCACTTTGATAGAAAGAATAAAAAAGCAAAATATTATATAAATGGAGAAATACTACAAAATGCTGCGATATAGAGGGATTTGGGTGTCCTCGTACATGAAACACAAAAAGTTAGCATACAGGTGCAGCAGGTAATTGGGAAGGCAAATGGAATATTGGCCTTTATTTCAAGGGGGATGGAGTATAAAAGCAAGGAAGTCTTGCTACAATTGTACAGGGTGCTGGTGAGACCACACCTAGAGTATTGCGTACAGTTTTGGTCCCCTTACTTAAGGAAGGATACATTTGCATTGGAGACGGTTCACGAGGTTGATTCCAGGTATGGAAGGGTTGTCTTATGAGGAAAGATTGAACAGGTTGGGCCTATACTCACTGGAGTTTAGAAGAATGAAGAGATCTTATTGAAGCTTATAAGATTCTGATGGGGTCTTGACAGGGTAAATGCTGAGAGGATGTTTCCCCTCATAGAGTAATTTAGAACTAGGGAGCATAGTCTCAGAATAAGGGGTCACCCATTTAAGATAGAGATGAGGAGAAATTTCTTCTCTCAGAGTGTTGTGAACCTCTGGAATTCTTTGCCCCAAAGAGCAGTGGAAGCTGAGTCATTGAATATATTCAAGACAATTTTTTGAACAGCAAGGGAGTCAAAGGATATGGGCAACAGGCAGGAAAGTGGAGTTGAGGCCAGAATCAGATCAACCATGATCTCAATGAATAGTGGAGTATACTTGAAGGGCCAAATGGCCTACTGCTGCTCCTGACTCTTATGTTCTTTTATTTTCTTATGTTCGAATTGTACAGGGCTTTGGTGAGACCTCACCTGGAGTTCTGCATACAGTTTTGGTCTCCTTATCTAAGGAAGGATATACATGCCTTAGAGGCAGTGCCACAAAGGTTCACTAGATTGATTCCTGGGATGAGAGGGTTGTCCTATGAGGAAAGGTTGAGTAGAATGGACCTATACTCTCTGGAGTTTAGAAGAATGAGAGGTGATCTAATTGAAGCAAACAAGATTCAGAGGGAGCTTGACAGGGTAGATGCTGAGAGGTTGTTTCCCTTGGCTGGAGAGTCTAGAACTAGGGGGCATAGTCTCAGGATAAGGGGTCAGGCATTTAAGACTGAGATGAGGAGGAATTTCTTCGCTCAGAGGGTGGTGAATCTTTGAAATTCTCTACCCCAGAGCTCTGTGGATGCTCAGTCATTGAGTATGTTCAAGGCTGAGATTGATAGATTTTTGGACTATAAGGGAATCAAGGGATATTGAGATTGTGCGGGAAAGTGGAGTTGAGGTCGAAGATCAACCATGATCTGATTGAATGGAGGGGCAGGCTCGAGGGGCTGTAGGGCCTACTCCTGTTCCTATTTGTTACATTCTTATGTTCTTTTCTGACTCAGACCTCCAAGATCTCCTCGAGGAAATTGAATGAAGGAGGCAGAGAGTCCTGGGTATCCATACCTGCAACCCTGCCAGGAATGTCACTTGTACCACCTGGGGAAGTGGCACTGGCACTGAGTGCCAACTCTCACAGCCCTGGGACTGCTAAGCAGTGCTGCAAGAAGCTTAACGAGTCAGCAGGGCAGGGAAGGTAACACATCAGACACTTCTATTTTTTCCTTACCCACCCTTGCCACCAGCACCCTCTTCACCTTCTAAAAGCAACATTTGTACAAATAACCCTTCACAATGCTCTCTGGCTAAGAAGGCCCTAACTTGGGATCATGACTATGGCTACCCAGCTCCCCTTACAGCAATTACTTACATGCCCTAAAATCTCTTCCTCCACTTTACTCCCACTTCCCTGACGCTACCTCTCCCATGCCACTTGGCACACATTCTACAACTGCCAGCCCTCCCCTCATCTACTCTATCATCTTGCAGGATAAATTGGCATACAATGCCTGCAAGAGGCAGGCCACTGGAAGGGGTATCCCCACCGTAAACCCCTCATATCATACAAGGAAACGGCCATGAATCTCATGAGGAGGCAATCTGTTCTTGCTGTGGGAGATGGCACAGTTGGTGACATATTGCCAGTGACAGGTTAGTAACAGAACACCAACACTGGCGTTCTGGCATCTCTGTGAAGCACCGAACAGCCATAACTTTCCACCCATTTCTCTGTCTCCATAATCCCAAGGGGGTAGTATTCACCCATTCTTAGCTTCTATCCTCCTTTCCTTCAGATCCACCACAGCAACTGGGGGCTCAGGAGGAGGTAGATGATGATAAGGAACAACAGAGACTTAACTACCTCCTGGTCAACTACGATGATGACAAGGAGGAGGATGATGAAGAGGGAGATGACGGTGGACTGAAACCTATCCATATGTTTCTGCACTGACCTCCTGGCCCGAGTTCCTCTGCCCCAACTTATCCCATGCGTCAATTGCTTCTACAGTCCCAGGCAATGGCTTAGATACTTTCATGGGGTCATTATCTATGGGAGGTGGGGGAGGCATTGTCAAGCCGTAGCCATCCATTGACCTGATTTTCTTCCCTGAAGATGTCAGGGAGTGTCTTATAAATCTCAGTCTAAGTTACCTTGTGCATTGCAAGTATAACAGCAGGAAACTGGCAGCTGCACTGCCTTTGGACCTCATTAGCATGTATTGAAATTCAAGACTCAGTGTGGATGGTGGGAAGTGCCAAAACACCTGAAGGAACTGGGGAAGAGTTTTAATGGGGGAAAATGGATTGAAATGGCTATTGCCCAATTTTCCTGCTATGAAACTTTTTCCTGCCTCATTAATACGCCACTAACATGCCAAATATGGCAAAGAAATTTACTACCTATGTGTTTCTTATATTTTGCTCATAGTATCACATAAAACAAACCCAATTAAATATAAAATCATTACTGCTGGATTAATTACAAGGCAGTAATGTAATCAAAGGATTCACATCACATTATAAGGTAGGAGATTGAAGCTTGTGCATTTTACACCCTTCAATTGAACCCTGTAATTACATTAAGTGCTAGATGAGAAATCACTCTCTTGTCTCTGTAATAAATATCTGCTTCAATTTTATGTGGGAATTTTATTCTCAAAAATTAATTCTTCTGTTGCTGGGAGCCATTACTGTGCCTCAAAACACCTGGGGTGGAAACTGGATGGGCGTAAAATGGGTGCAACGATGCCTAATTTCGGGAATCACATTCTGCTCCCCAAGGACACCTGAAAGACGTTCAACCTGAAATTGATTTTTCTGGGGGCCCCTGTCATTAGGCCCCTTATAACAATAACTTGCATTTAATTAGCTCCTTTAATGTAGTAAAACATTCCAAAGCACTTCATCGATCACAATCAAACAAAAATTGACACCGAACCAAAGAAGGAGATGTTAGGACAGGTGGCTAAAAGCTTAGTCAAAGAGGTAGGTTTTAAGGAGCGTCTTAATGGAAGAGAGAGGTGGAGAGGTGGAGGTTTAGGGAGAGAATTCCAGAGCTTACGGCCTAGACAACTGAAGGCATGGCCGCCAATGGTGGAGCGAAGAGAGTGGGGGATACACAATAGGCCAGAGTTGGAGGAACGCAGAGTTCTCGGAAGGCGGTAGGGCTGGAGGCAGTTACAGAGATAGAGAGGGGCGAGGCCATGGAGGGATTTGAACACAAGGATGAGAACTTTAAAATCGAGGCGTTAGTGGATCGGGAGCCAATGTAGGTCAGCGAACACAGGAGTGTTGGGTGAACAGGACTTGGTGTTAATTATGATATGGGCAGCAGAGTTTGGATGAGCTCAAGTTTATGGAGGGTGCAAGATGGGAGGCTGGCCAGGAGAGCATTGGAATAATCGAGTCTGGAGGTAACAAAAGCATGGGTGAGGGTTTCAGCAGCAGATGGGATGAGGCAGAGGCAGAAATAGGAGGATAGAGCAGATGAATGCGTGGCTGGAGAAATGATGCAGGAGGGAGGTCTTTCAATTCCTGGGGCATTGGGGCCAGTTCTGGGGGAGGTGGGACCTGTACAGGCCGGACGGATTGCACCTCAATGGAGCTGGGACCAATGTCCTCGCAGGGAGGTTCGCTAGTGCTGTGGGGAGGGGAGGGGGGGCTAAACTAATTTGGCAGGGGGATGGGCACCAGGATGTAGCTTTGGAAAGGAGAAACAAGGTGCACAAAGGATTGGGAGAGAAAGATAGTACTACAGCAAGAAATAGTATGATAGTAGATGGGACCAGACCAAGAGAGAGTACAAGAAAGTCTAAGACAGGCTAACAGTGCATGTGTGTGAACGTACGAAGCATGTTAAACAAGGACGGTGAGCTTCAGTCGCAATTAACCACATGGGAATATGACGTTGTGGCGATAACGGAGACCTGGTTCAAAAAAGGGCAGGACTGGGTACTAAATATTCCTGGATATAAGGTGTTCAGGAAAGATAGGGAAGGGAAGAAAGGAGTGGGGGGGGGATGGCAGTATTGATTAAGGAGAATATTGCAGTGCTGGAGAGAGAGGATGTCCTGGTGGGGTCAAGGATAGAATCTATTTGGTTAGAGTTAAGAAACAATAGAGGTGCCATTACACTACTGGGTGTAATCTATAGACCATCAACTAGTGGGAAGGAGATAGAGGAACAAATTTGCATGGAAATTACAGAGAGGTGCAAAAGCCATAGAGTAGTGATAAGGGGGGACTTCAACTATCCTAATATAGATGAGGATAGTAATAATATAAGGGGCAAAGAGGGGGAGGAATTTTTGAAGTGTGTTTCAGGAGAAATTTCTTGACCAGTATGTTTCCAGCCCAACAAGGAAGGAGGCGGGCCAAGAGGAGCAAGTGTCAGTGGGAGAACATTTAGGGAACAGCGATCATAGTATCATAAGGTTTAGAATAGCAATGGAAAAGGACATGGACCACTCTAAAGTAAAAATACTCAATTGGAGGAGAGCCAATTTCAGTTGGATAAGAACTGATCTGGCCCGGTTAAATTGGACTCAAAGATTGGCAGGCAAAACTGTAATTGAACAATAGGCGGCCTTTAAGAAGGAGATGGTTCAGGTACAGTCTAGGTACATTCGCACGAGGGAGAGAGTTAGGGCAATTAAAGCCAGAGCTCCATGGATGACAAAAGAGATAGAGAGTAAGATGAAGCAGAAAAAAGGGGCATATGACAGATGTCAGGTTGATAACACAAGTGAGAACCAGGCTGAATATAGAAAGTTCAGAAGGGAAGTGATAAAGGAAATAAGAGGGGCAAAGAGAGAGTATGAGAATAGACTGGCGGCCAGCATAAAAGGGAATCCAAAAGTCTTCCATAGGCATTTAAACATTAACCGGTAGTAAAAGGAGGAGTGGGGCCGATCAGGGACCAAAACGGAGATCTACTCATGGAGGCAAAGGGCATGGCTGAGGTACTAAATGAGTACTTTGCATCTGTCTTTACCAAGGAAGAAGGTGCTGCCAGAGTCTCAGTAAAGGAAGATATATTTGAGATACTGAATGGGTTAATAATTGATAAAGAGGAGGCACTAGAAAGGCTAGCCCTTGTTCAAAAAAGGGTGTAAGGATAAACCCAGCAACTACAGGCCAGTCAGTTTAATCTCGGTTGTGGGGAAGCTTTTAGAAAATATAATCCGGAATACAATTAGCAGTCACTTGAACAAGTGGGATTGATTAGGGAAAGCCAGCACGGATTTGTTAAAGTCAAATCATGTTTAACTTATTTTGTAGAGTTTTTTGATGAGGTAACAGAGAGAGTTGATGTTGTGCATATGGACTTTCAAAAGGTGTTTGATAAAGTGCCACATAATAGGCTTGTCAACAACATTGAAGGAATAAAAAGGGCAGTAGCAGCATGGATACAAAATTGGCTAAGTAACAGGAAACAGAGAGTAATGGTGAATGGTTGTTATTCGGATTGGAGGGAGGTGTACAGTGGTGTTCCCCAGGGGTTGATACTAGGACCATTGCTTTTCTTAATATATATTAATGACTTGGACTTGGGTTTACAGGGCACAATTTCCAAATTTGCAGATGACACAAAACTTGGAAGTGTAGTAAACAGTGAGGAGGATAGTGATAGATTTCAAGAGGACAAAGACAGACTGGTGGAATGGGCGGACACATGGCAGATGAAATTTAACACAGAAAGATGCGAAGTGATACATTTCAGTAGGAAGAACGAGGAGCGGCAATATAAACTAGAGGGCACAATTCTAAAAGGGGTACAGAAACAGAGAGATCTGGGGGTATATGTGCACAAATCGTTGAAGGTGGCAGGGCAGGTTGAGAAAGCAGTTAAAAAAGCATACGGGATCCTGGGCTTTATAAATAGAGGCATAGAGTACAGAAGCAAGGAAATCGTGATGAACCTTTATAAAACACTGGCTCATCCACAACTGGAATATTGTGTCCAGTTCTGGGCACCGCCCTTTAGGAAAGTTGTGAAGGCCTTAGAGAGGGTGCGGAAAAGATTTACTAGAATGATTCCAGGGATGAGGGATTTTAGTTACGTGGATAGATTGAAGAAGCTGGGATTGGTCTCCTTGGAACAGAGAAGATTGAGAGGAGATTTGATAGAGGTATTCAAAATCATGAAGGGTCGAGACAGAATAGATAGAGAGAAATTGTTCCCATTGGCGAAAGTGTCAAGAACCAGAGGACATAGATTTAAGGCGTTTGGCAAAAGAACCAAAGGTGACATGAGGGAAAATGTTTTTACACAGCAAGTGGTTAGGATCTGGAATGCACTGCTTGAGGGGGTGGTGGAGGCAGATTCCATCATGGCTTTCAAAAGGGAACTAGATAAGTATTTGAAAGGAAAAAATTTGCAGGGCTACGGGGATAGAGGTGGGGGAGTGGGACTAGCTGGATTGCTCTTGCATAGAGCCGGCACGAACTCGATGGGCCGAATGGCCTCCTTCCATGCTGTAATCTTTCTATGATTCTGTGTTACAGAGGTGGATTTAGACGGACTTTGTGATGGAGAGGATATGGGGTCGGCGGGTCAGCTCAGGGTCAAATAGGACGCCAAGGTTGCGAACAGTCTGGTTCAACCTGAGACAGTGGACAGGGAGGGTGATGAAATCAATGGCTAGGGAACGGAGTTTGTGGCGGGGGTCGAAGACAATGGCTTCAGTCCTCCCAATGTAAATGAGGGGCTTTGTGTTTGCTTAAGGATCCCTCGGGAAATTGGTGTCCCGAGGAACAGTGCAGGCACTGGGCATGCTCCCCTCACCTTCACCTGACATGGATCCAGCCTAGAACCCAGCTGCCATCAAAAAGGTGAGATTCAGTCATTTAAAAAAAAAATCATGTGGAGCTAGGAGAAGCAGCAGTACCCCTCCCTGCTACTGCACTCTCGAGGGCCGCTGCCGGCCACAGCCACCCCCTCCCCCCTCCTCGGGGGCCACTGCCGGTGAGCCCAGCGGTCCAAAATTCATTCATGCAGAAGGCCAAGCTAGCTGTGGAGTGCATCAGGCACCGACAGCTGGCCCAGGTCATCTAGATGAGGACCAAGGTCCAATTTCTGGCTCTGCCTTCGTACCTGAAACTGGGCTCCGAAGAATTTCTACCCCCTCATTTCCCTTGAGTTCTGATGATGCACATGGAAGTGGATTAACACTGTAATCTTATTATTACTTCCCATTATTATTTAATTTAGCGAATTCTTGATGAGCGCAAAGCCTTAACTGTTAAACAAACTTTCCTTTATAAGTTATTTTTGGTATCAGCATCCAATTAAAAACGCATGCTTCAATGCTAATATAGTTATTGGGGGAGGACAACCAGTTAAATAATGGATACTGAATGACTCGCAGTGACTGCCAGTCAGTAATGTAACTTAAAGGGTCAGATCACATTATAAAACAATAGCTGTAATGATGTCATAAATTGACCAGGCTGAGGCTCCAGAGCTCTACAAACATCAACAAAACTATTACAGTGAATTGTGAGGCTTTAAACTCACAAAAACAGAAAACACTGATGCTGTACAGCTGATCAGTCAGCATTTTGCATGGGATGTTCGGCAGAACTGGTAATTTAGATTTTTATTTCAGATTTCCCGTTTTTATCCTTTTTATCACACCAGTTATTTATTGTCGTCACAAGATCATGGATGAGGGAGGTTATTCAGTCAATTTTAGTTCATCCATCCAGAAAAACCTTACAGTCTCTCCACTGCAGCATCCAGTGGTCTCTTAAATAATTCCCAGGTTTTTGCTTCCACTATTCTATCCAAGGATGCATCCCATGAATCAATCACTCTTGTGTTAAGAACTTCCTGATATCAGTCCTAAATTTGCCTTTTACTAGTTTGAATCCATGCCCCCTTGTTCTACCCTCACAATTTAGTTTTAAGTATTTTTTCAGATTTACCTTTTCCATATAATTTACTTCCTTATATACCTCTATAATATCACCTCTCACATGCTTCCTTTCAAGGTTGAAAAGCCCAAATCTCTGCAGTCTTTTCTTATAACTCAGACGTTTGATACTTGGGTTCAGCCTTTTGGCTCTTCCCCATACTGCCACCAGCACTTGAATGTTTCGCTGTGTCCTTGTAACTAGAATTGGACACAGTACTGAAGGCATGGTCTGAACAGAGTACTATACAGTTTGATTACAACCTCCTCTGACTTGTATGCAATTACTTTTGCTCTAAAGCTCAGCATTCTATTGGTTCTGTTGATTAATGTTCTGCAGCTGTTGGACATGGTGAACACTGTATCTATTAAGACTCACAAGTCTCTTTCAACTTCCCCCTCGGCTATTTCAACTTCATTCATGGAGTATGAATGGTACCCATTTTTTCTTCTTATCTGCAATACTTTACATTTGTGCATATTGAATTTAATCTGTCATTGTTCTGGTGACTTCCATATTTTGTCCACCTCATTTTTGTAATTTCTGTCCCACCTCCTCTGAATCCACTGCCCCTCCTAGTTTGGTATCATCTGCAAATTTGACCATTTTGCCTTGGATTTCCGAATCCAAGTCAGTGATGTAAATTAGAAACAAAAGTGCCCCAATAACGATCCTTGAGATAACCTCCCAGTACTTTGCTGCACCCGACATAAGTCCTCTAATAAATTAATATTTAATAAATAAATATTTTCTATGCTTCAGCTATGTTCTTATCCATATCCAAGATTAACCCTGAATCGCGACAACTTTGAGTTTATTTAATAGTCTTTTGTGTGGAACTGAGTCAAATGCCTTTTCTCAGTACTTAATGTCGTAGGGCTTTTTGCAGTCAAAAAGGTCGGTCATGCCCCTTCTGAAACAGTGCTAACTGCTCTTTACTAATTTATTATTGCTCAGATATCATGACAAGTGCGTTGTGATTGGCTGTTTCTGTCGTTCCCACTAACAGAATCAAATTGCATTAATTCGCCCCTTTTAAAAACTATGGTGCTGATTTTACTCCTACCACCGATATCCAGCCTGGATTCCACTGTCTTCAATTTTAACCTGTTCTTCTCAGCAGGCACCAAAAGCACAGATTTTTCCACCTCCTTATAGAAGAGATTGATAGGCTTTCTTCAACCATGCTTCTGTGGGTGGGGAGGAGTGGGGGGGCACCCAAGAATGCCTCCCGAGTGGTGCAGGCACCTGCTAGGAATATTTAAATTAGGTGACCTCCCCTTGACCCTACAAACTTTGGCGTGGTCAGCACCAGTGGGCAGATCCTTTATTGTGCACCAGGATCAAAGGCCCACAGGTTTTTTGGGTCCACTGTAGTAAGTTAGCAGAAGTAATAGAGCTGTAATTGTGGGTAATTATAAAAAAGAAAGAACTTGCATTGATATAGGATCTTACCACAGCCTCAGGACACCCCAAAGTACTTCACATCCAATGAAAGAAAGCAAAATTGCACATGGGAAGATCCCACAAACCACAAACCACAAACCACAACTAAGAGAGTAGGGGTTAAGGGTAACTACTCAGACTGGCAAAAGGTGGGAAGTGGTGTTCCACAGGGATTGGTGCTGGGACCACCGTTGTTCACAATTTACATTAACGATTTGGATTCAGGAATCGGAAGTACAATTTCAAAATTTGCGGATGACATCAAATTGGGGTGTATGGTTAATACAAAGGAAGAATGTATCAAAATGCAAGAAGACTTTAATAAACTTGCAGAATGGGTGAGTAATTGGTAAATTAATTTCAATATAGATAAGTGTGAGGTGGTGCATTTTGGTGGGAAGAATAAAGAGACCACATACTGTTTGGATAATAAGAGTCTAAACGAGATAAAGGAGCAAAAGGATCTAGGGGGACAGACACACAAATCACTAAAAGTACGATGCAGGTTAATAAGGCCATAAAAAAGGCAAATCAAGCACTGGGGTTCATTTCTAGAGGGATAGAATTAAAAAGCAAAGAAGTTATGTTAAATTTGCATAGAAACTTGGTTAGACCACACTTGGAGTATTGTGCACAGTCCTGGTCTCTATATTATAGAAAGGATATAGAGACATTAGAGAGGGTGCAAAAAAGATTCACAAGGAAGATACCAGAACTGAGAGGCTATCCTTATCAGGAAAGGCTGAAGAAGCTGAGGTTCTTTTCTCTAAAAAAGAGAAGGCTGAGGGGTGACCCCATAGAGGTCTTTAAGATAATGAAAGGGTTTGATAGGGTAGACGTAGAGAAAACGTTTCCACTTGTGGGGAGTCCAAAACTAGAGGTCATAAAAATAAAATAGTTGCCAATGAATCCAATAGGGAATTCAAGAGAAACTTCTTTACCCAAACAGTGGTAAGAATGTGGAACCACAAGGAGTAATTGAGGCAAATAGCATAGATGCATTTAAGGGGAAACTAGATAAGCACGAGGGAGAAAGGAATAGAAGGATATGCTGATAGAGTTAGATGAAGTAGGGAGGGAAGAGGCTCATGTGGAGCATAAACGCTGGCATAGACCGAATGGCCTGTTTCTGCATTGTAGTTTCAATATAACTTGATGTAATTAATCTATTTTGGTGGTGCTGGTGTAAGAGGAATATCACTCAAGGCACCAGGAGAACTCCTTCTTCAAATAGTGCCATGGGATTTTTTATACTAATCTGGACAGACAGACATTTAACATCTTATTTGAAAGACAGCTCCTCTAACAATGCAGCACTTCTTTAGTACTGCTCTAGATTATGAACTCACAACCTTCTGACTCAAAAATGAGAGTTCTGTCAGCTGAACCAAACAAACACTTAACTATTCAGAGGTTGGCTGGGATAAATCTAATGATAGTATTCAAAATGGGAAGATGTTCATAGAATGTATTCAACAATGTTTTCTAAGTCAGTGGGGATAATTTTGACTGGCGTTAGTGTAAAGTGGATGATATTGAATCAGCCGCCTGCTATACTTCTCTCCTGACTTTCATTTCTATTGACTTCAATGCAAATGAAAATTGGGAGAGATATATAATGGGCGGGTGATTTGATATCGCCCGTTTTACATTTTCACCCAAAGTCAAAATTACCCCCAGTATGTTATAAATCCCACAGGGAGAGATGTATTACTAGGCCTGGTTCTGGGTCATGAAACAAGATAAGTAAGTGACCTGAAAGTAGGAGAGCATTTAACGGTCAGTGATCATGACATAATTAGGTTTACGAATCAGAAATGGAGTCAAAAACATGGGTGTTAGACTGGATAAGAGCAAATTCTAGAGGGATGTAAGGGGACCTAGGTCACCTTAATTGGACAGAAAAGTTAGCAAATAAAGCAGCGGACTAGCACTGAGAAATATTTAAGCAGAGTTGGATAGGTTATGAACCAAATAATGTCCCAGCCAGGAGTAAAGCAATTGTATGAAAGTCCAGAGTTCCAGGCTTGGATAAGATTTTCCACTTCCATGTAATTGGCACATGTTGTCGGCTGAGTGAGACTTCTGCTAAGTGAAAACAAGAGATGAAGAATTGTTCAATGACTCAGAAGTGAGGAAAACTAAGCATGGCATGAGCACAAAAATAAAACAGAAAGCTAACAAAGTCAATAAAGATATGAAGGACATGGGTTTTGAATGCAAATTAAGTCCTTGAACTCTACAACCCTCAAAGTATTATTTCTTTTTCTAAACGCTTACAAAGGATCCAATTCATTTTCTGACTTGAAACACTAAAGCCCTGAATTTATCACCCCCCCCCTCCCCAGAGCTTGAATGTCTCTGTGTCTCAGTGACCAAAACTGAGACACATGGGGGTAATTTTGACTCTGCGCAATGGTGTAAAACGGGTAATAGCGAGTAGGCAGCCCATTTTACATCTCCCCCGATTTTTATTTCCATTGACTTCAATGATAATAATTGTTTGGACGAAGACCAAGTTCTGATGAAGGGCCTGCACCTGAAATGATAACCTGTTTTCTTTCTCGTGTCAGGTACTGATGGGCATTTCTAACATTTTCTGTTTTTGCATACAAAATGGAGTGTACTGAAACAGAGCTGGTTCTGAGTGTTGTTGACATGGTATTCAGGATGATGTATTTGAGTGGTCCGCAGCATGGCATATGATAACTTATTTTACTTGTGTCTCAATAAACTGCTTTTGTTTGTATCTCCACTACGTTCAGCAGTCTGTCCAATCCTGGTGAAAAATGGGAGAATTGGTTCCCAAGCTCTTGCATAAGTAACAGACATTAATTATTGTGTTATAGGGACTGAGAAGAGGCCTGAGGTACGTCAGAAGGTCAGGAGAGAATCACAAAGGTGGTAGACAAGTATGAAAAATAGGTTACCAGGACAGGTGAGCAGCCAGGAGCACCTCAAGATAAAAGCCATCAATTAACAAGGAACACGTTTGGTTAATGCAATGGGGGAGCCCAAGCAATTTCTTTGACAGGAGGAAGGCAACTCATAAGGAGTACAATCCAGCTGAACCATGAAGCAAAGTCAGTTGTAGCCAGGATATTGCACCAATGAACCCATGTGAATGGAAGTTGGAACACCAAAAACCCTGGTAGATAAGAATATACTTGTACAATGGATTCATTAGGATGTTACCAGGGATGAGGGGTTACAATTATGAAGAAAGACTTAAGAAGTTTGGGGTTTTTTCACTAGTTAAGGAATTCCTGACAAGATTTTTCAAGATTTCAAAGGGTTATGATAAGGTAAATGGTGATAGATTGTTTCCACTGGTCAGTGAAAAAGTAATGAGAGTGCACAAATTAAAGACCACTGTCTTTTCAATTCATGCGATTTAAGTTCAAATTCAGTGCAAGCTGATGGTCGAAAGCCTCTCTACTAATTGTAGAGAGTCTATGTAAATTTTAGCATTAATCCACATTATGCAACATATAACAACAGAGCATTCATGGTTTGGGACGGAAAGGGAAAATGGAAGGAATAACTGCCAGGACCATGGCAATCCTATCATGAAGCAACACATCTCCTATTAGCTCCTCACTGAATAAGTGTGAAGAAGTCAACAGCTCAGACTTTCCTTCCCCCTGCCCACCCCCCCTCATCATAATGTCAGATAGAGAGGGAAATGTGGGAAAATTACCGCTGTGTTACTTACCAAAATAAACAGAAGACTATCTCAAAGTATTTTTCCATCTGGACATTTTACTGACATCTTCAACGTAATCACGGGGTAAGAATTCCTTCGGTCGCTATGTGTAATAGTACCGTAAAAATGTTTATGAGGATTTCTTCTGTTAGGTATTTCCAGTGGAATCATGGAAATGCTCACATTTATGATATCACCACATATTGTGACCAGAAGAATTCTCTCCACCCTCCCTCCCTCACCATGTGATCCACAGTAGGAACATTGGACCACATCACTCAACATTCAAGCAATACATTGTGCCAATGAACCTGCATGGATACAAATCGGGAGACCAGATGCTTGTAGATACAATTATTCTTGTATGACTGCCAGAAAGAGATTCAGATTGGTAAGTTCATTCTGAGTTATAATTTAATAGGGATATAGTTCAAGTATATTCCTCAAACCCCAGAAAAGGAAACATATAATAGATGACATTGGATAGGTGAAATTGCAAAATAATCCATTTCCGATGGCAGACTAAATCACTCACTACCCTGAAGATTGTGAGTTAAATGATCTGACATTGCTATGTGGATTTATTGCATTTTTGCAGCAATCCACATTATTCATTGCATATGTATGAGTTACAAAATTACTTGTCATGTAAAATTGTTTCTGCCAGTAATATTTTCCTCTTATTCCAAAAGCAATTTATCGTGGAATCTTGCAAAGGGTTTTAAAGGGGTAGCGTCTTCACAAAAAAGCATTTGCCAAACCTTTTTCATTTGCTTGTAATGCAATGGCTTAAACTGCATCCAGACACATCACCGTGTCCCATATATGCAATACCAAAGTAAGAATTCAGTGTTAACTCTTCTTGCTCCCCAAACAAAATGAAGAGAAACAACAACAATAACTTGTGTTTATATAGCGCCTTTAACGTAGTAAAATGTCCCAAGGCACTTCACAGGAACATTATCAGACAAAATTTGACACCGAGCCACATAAGGAGATATGAGTTCACGTGACCAAAAGCTTGGTCAAAGAGGTTGGTTTTAAGGAGTGTCTTAAAGGAGGAGAGAAAGTTAGAGAGTTGGAGAGGTTTAGGGAGGGAATCCAGAGCTTGGGGCCTCGACAGCTGATAGCATGGCCGCCAATGGTGTGGCAAAGGAAATCAGGGATGCACAAGAGGCCAGAATTGGAAGATCTCAGAGTTCCTGGAGGGTTGTAGGGCTGGAGGAGGCTACAGAGATAGGGGATAAAACAGTAATTGCTGGAAATCTACAGCAGATTGACCAGCACCTGAAAGAGAATAGTTTAATGTTTTGGGAAACCATTTTATTTCATTGTCTAGTTCGTGCTGGGTTCAACTTTATTGGGCGTTTTATGACCCTTAGATCATTGAACAGATTGCAGGCCTTATGTCTGGTTAATGTCCTGTTACCTTTGCTCTTCTCGAATTATAGTCTTTGTTGTACAAGCATTTGATGTCTTATCTCTTGCAATCTCTACAGTAAAAGGAACCTATTCCCTTAACTGTACTGCAGTAATTTGCTTCTTCGCACTCCCCTCTGCTGTGTTAAAAAGCCTTTCTGATATAGCTGTGCCTTTTAACCTAACAACCATTTTAGCTCCATATTATATCATTCACATCAGCTCGCTCTTTTAATAATCTATACATGCCTATCCTTGCACCGTGCATATACAACATTTTCTGTGTTTCCCTGCTGAGTGTTTCCAGCATTTTTTGTTTTTAGTACAGCATTTCTGCTTTGATTTCAGATTTCCAGTATTTGCGATTTTATCTCTACAAAAGGAAGGCTTTGTAAAGTCAGCAAGCCTGAGATTTCCTATAAATTACGAATGATTCAGGCAAACAGGGCAATAAATGGGCTGGAATATGTTGAATCCCCTACCTACATTAGCGTCCATCCAATTTTCCATCGATGGAACGATGTATAGGAACGATGAACAGGCCCTTCAGTCCCTCAAGCCTGTTTCGCCATTCAATTAGGTCATGGCTGATCTTTAAATGAGGTGGTAACAACATAGCGGCGTCATGCGTCCCATTCTCTATCATGACTGCGTCGTTTATGCTCAGCAGCACTTACTCCAGCATAAAGTAGATATCCAGTGTTGCTACGCACTACAGAAAAGGTGTAAGAAGATTTATGGGGCCGGCAGGTGCTTTCCAAGGATTCCCAAGAAGTTTATTTCTCATCGAAATTCATTCTTTTGTTTTGTCTTTTTACTTTTGATTGCAGTAGGAGGTTAAGGGGTGATCTTATAGAAGTCTATAAAATAATGAGGGGCATAGATAAGGTAGATAGTCAAAATCTTTTCCCAAAGGTAGGGGAGTCTATAACGAGGGGACATAGATTTAAGGTGAGAGGGGAGAGATCAAAAGGGTCCAGAGGGGCAATTTTTTCACTCAAAGGGTGGTGAGTGTCTGGAACGAGCTGCCAGAGGCAGTAGTAGAGGCGGGTACAATTTTGTCTTTTAAAAAGCATTTGGACAGTTACATGGGTAAGATGGGTATAGAGGGATATGGGCCAAGTGCAGGCAATTTGGACTAGCTTAGTGGTATAAACTGGGCGACATGGACATGTTGGGCCGAAGGGCCTGTTTCCATGTTGTAACTTCTATGATTCTATGATTCTATGATTACACTATGGAGAGATTAGGGAAGCTGGGATTGTTCTTCTTAGAGCAGAGAAGGTTAAGAGGAGATTTAATAGAGGTGTTCAAAATTACAAAGGGTTTTGATGGAGTAAATAAGGAGAAACTATTTCCACTGGCAGGAGGGTCGTTAACCAAAGGCTACAGATTTAGGGTAATTGGGAAAAGAACCTGGGGAGAGATGAGGAGAAATTTTTTTACGCAGCGAGTTGTTATGATCTGGAATGCACTGCCTGGAAGGGTGGTGGTTGCAGATTCAATAGTAATTTTCAAAAGGGAATTTGATTTATACTGGAAAAGGAGAAATTTGCAGGGCTATGGGGAAAGAACGGGTGAGTGGAACTAATTGGATAGTTCTTTCAAAGAGCTGTTCAAGGCACGCTGGGCTGATTGGCCTCCTTCTGTGCTGTATGATTTTATGCCCCGAGGCAGGGAGGTTGCTGGGGAGTGTGGAGGCTCTGCTGATCCAAATGGTAGGGCTTCATTTAAATAATCTACTGCAGATTCCCACCCGACAGCTGGCCAGATTGACAGCCTGGCCTGTGGGCGGGAGCACAGATCAGCGGCAGGAGGCCGCAGCCAAGGTCCCATGGGGATGGTCCTCGACAGTGAGTAGAGGACTCCTGGCCGCCATCGGGAGGGGAGAGGAGAGAGTGAAGATCGGGGCCACGATTGAGAGGGGGAGAGAGCAACGATCAGGGCCACAATCGGGAGGTGGGGGGGGGAAGAGAGCAAAGATCAGGGCCACCATTGGGAGAGGACAGAGGACAACAGGACTGCAATCGGGGCTGGGGGAGGCCAAAAGCTTCCAGGTGAGGCCTGGGAGTAGCACTCCTGCTCCTCCTGGCCCACAAGGAATGCTAAAAGGAACAGATCTTTAGCGCTTACCTTGGCCAGTTGGCACCTCCCGCTTCGGATCTGCTGCCGGGAATCCAACACATGGGCCTCCCCCTTCACTCACCGTTAATTTTAAATCGCGGCACCGATGATGTCAATGGGCTGCAACTTTTGAATATTAATTCGGCCCTCGCCTGCCTTTTGCTGGAGCCTCGTCTTTGGCCTGATTTGTCTTTGTTAAATTTTAAACAGATGGGAATGGGGTCGGGTTGGGATCAGGTTGCTCGATCCAATATTTTAACCACCCCCCCGCCCCCGACCCTCTCCTGCCCGTTGGATTGGGGTTAAAATGGAGGCCTATGATTCTATGACGCCTGGATCTCGCCCATAATATTCTAATTAAGATGATCCCAGAAAATATGGCGGGGTCAGTGCTAGTGCACCACACTTCCAACAGTGATTGTGCCACAGAAAAGCCTCTTTAAACGTAAGAAACCAATCTTCTTGTATTGTGGACTGGATGAGGGAGAAAAATAAAACGTGTCCGGACAACCTTTTCTTAACATCCACCATCATAAAAGCCCTGCCATAGTTACATGAAAATATGATGGATGGAGAAACAAATTAAATGATTAAGTGTGATCGATATTGCTGCTGAGCTGGGTACCTATGAGAATCCTAACAACCGTCTGAACAGCTGCGGTGACATTTGTATGTATGAGTCATTAAGTTTTATTATTCCACATTTTGTCTCAATGCAAAGCAATCTAATACCTGGCAGCCTACCATCTAATATCTTCACTGTCACAAATATTACAGGTTCTTGATAAAAGCTGGCCACCTGCTGCCAACTAAATAATCAGGCCCCAGAATTCCTTGGCAGTTATGCTGGGGTTGTGCTCTATCGTGCCATACAGAACTGACCTTGCTGGGTCAGCAGGAGGGCACCTTATTTGCGTGGGGCAGGTGGGTGCACGTGCCATTTTGGGATGCTTTTATGGCTCGTGACTGTTGGAAACTCCAGCACCCACCCAGTCCTGAGGGGAGGGGGTTGACTAGACTCACCCTCCATAACATCAACATTTCTATTAGGGGGGCCACGCTAGCTAAATTTTAATTTTCAGATTCTTTAGGGGTCCCCGCCAGGTGCCCAGCCTGGATCCCACCAGTGGGATCACATAAGCCTTCGTGGAGACCAATACACCTCCACTCATACAATGTACTGGATGCCACACGAACACTGGACCTCAAATGAGCCTCACGAGCGGGAACTCCTGACCTAGGGAGTCCCCAGCCCTGGCTCCAATCCTTAGAAGACAGTGAGGAAACTCCGTGGGTCTCCACTGTTTTTTTTTTGGTGGGGGGTTCCACAGGTCTCCCACTGTAACTTCAGCAGGAGACCGACAAACTCCCCATTCAAATTCAGGACCTCGGTGTTTAATAGTAAATTAATAAGAAAGAAAGAACTTGCATTTATATAGTGCCTTTCACGACCTCAGGAGATCCCAAAGAGTTGAACAATCAATTAAGTACTTTTGAACTGTTGTAATGTCAGGAAACATGGCATTCAATTTACATGCAGCAAAGTCCCACAGGACCGCTGAGATAAATGACCTATTTTAGTGATGTTGGTTGAGGAATAAATATTGGCCAAGACATGGATGAACTCCCCCACTCTTCTTTGAATGGTGTCTCGGAATCTTTTACATTCACCTGAGAGGGCAGGTGGAGCCTTGGTTTAATGTCTCATCCAAAAGACAGATAATGCATTCAGAAACAAATGTTATACATAAATTCAATGAAAGGTGAGAAAATCCACCCACTAAACAACGCTAAGCTCAATACTTCGCTCTAGACAACATGTTGACAAGCTAGTATTCAGTAAGTTTTAACCAGTGGTAAGGGCTATCCGAAGGTAAGATCAATGTCCTGGCATTAAAACTGAATTAAATGACTTACCACAGAAAGGTTGTCAAGGGCAGGCCAGAAATGTATTGATTGTTGTATCATTTTCCATGTTTGTGAAGCCAGCAGAAATGATGGGCCAGAATTTGCTGGAGCAGGACATCTCACATCATCAGATGAGCATTATGCCAAATGATTGGGGGTAGCACATGTTACACCCCTGTTCAAGAAGGGGGAAAGGGATGAGGCAGAGAATTATAGGTGTCAATTGTAGGTAACTTCTAGAGGGTGTAATATGGGATGAAATTAGAAAACAAGAAAGGCATGGGTTAATCAGGAGCTGTCAGCACAGATTTGTAAAGAGCTTGGCAAATGTAATTATATTTTTTGAGGAAATCACAGGATCGAGATAAAGGGGATATGGTAGATGTGAAGACATTTAATAACATACCACATAAGAGACAAAAATTAACGAGAAGTGGTAGATTTTCATCTGCACTGTGTGGGTGGTAATCTGGTGGAGTAGATTGTCCGCCCACTGTAGAACGCCCCTGATTATCATTCCACTGAAACCAATGGAATGCAAACCAGGTGGGCTATCGGCTCCACCATATCACCAACCGGGCGATGGAGACAAACGTTTACCCCAATGTAGCCACATGGATAGAGAAGAAACAGGAAACAAAGGGGATTAAATGGGTGGTTTTTGGATTGGTGGGGTATGTGTAGAGATATGCCCTGGGGATCTGTGCTAGGACCTTTTTTGTTTCCCATTTATAGAAACAATTTGGATGTAGGCATAAGATTATATTGAAGTTTGCTGATTATACCAAATTAGTGGGCATGGCAAACGACAAGAAAAATGTAGGGGATTGCGGGAGGATAGAGTTAGGTTAGCAGAGTGGCAGGTTGGTGGCAGATGCAGGTCAATGTAGAGAAATGTGAAGCAGTACATTTTGGGAAAATGAACAGAGAAAGGAAATATATCATTAACAAAGTCAGAAGAACAGAGAGCTCCAGAGCTGCAGATACATAGATCTTTAAAGGTGGGTATACAGATAGAAAAAACTAATGGGATTCTTGGCTGTATACATGAAGGCATGAAATATAAAGATAAAAACAACTTGCATATATTTACCACCTTTAACATAGAAAAATGTTGCAAAGCATTTCACAGAGGAGTAAATTTAAAAATGGACACCGAGTCAAAGAGAGAGATATTAGGAGGGGTAATCGAAAGCAGTCAGATGTGGGTTTTAAGGAGGGTCTTAAAGAAAAAGAGGGAGGTGGAGAGGTGGATGGGTTCAGAAAGCAGATTAAGAGGGTGAAGCCTAGGCTGCTGAAGGCACAGGATTTCCATTGTACTTCAGGTGAAGTTACAATGGCAGAAAGTCACAGCTAATGCCAGCTAGCATGGGGACCAGGAAGGGAAGTTGAGTGGTCAGCAATTTAGTGGGAATGGAGTCAAGGTAATAGGAGTTGGATCTCTTGGCTGAGATGAGCTTGGAGAGGGCATAAGGGGAGATGGTAGAGAAACTAGAGATACCACATGGGGCATGATTCTAACATTGAAAAACGGGTGGGTTTGGGGCATTCAAAATCACAACCATTTCAGACCCGCTCCCAACCTGCCCCCAACCCGCCCATTTCTGCTTTTCACCAGGGCGGGACGAGGGGCAGGCGACTAACCCTACTCCTTCACGCCATGTGAAAGGAGGCGAGAAGGCCTGAAACCGCAGGTAAGTGCCTTACTGGAATGTGGGCCCGGAAGAGCAGGAATGCTTCCCCCAGGCCCAACAGGCCTACCTGCCCAACAGCGACCCCCCAATGATCGCGAACACCTTCCCCGATTTTGACTCCCCAAAACGATCGTGGACACCCCCCCCCACCGATCCCCGACCCCCCCCAACGATCACGGACATCCCCCCGATCACCGACTGCCCTCCCCCCCCACCCCCGGAATAATCACCGCCCCTCCTGAATCCCGACCCCCCCCACTAACGATTGCGGACCCTCCCCTGATCCCCAACCCCCCAACGATTGCAGACCCTCCCCCCGATCCCCAATCCTCCCCAACAATCGCAGATCTCCCCCTCGATCCCTGAAACCTCTCCCAAACGATCAAGGACCCTCGCGATGACCCCCAACCCTCCCCAATGATTGCAGACCCCCATGATGACCCCTGTTCCAGACACCTTGCCCCCCCGTGACTGACCCCTGATCCCTCCCCCCATGACTGACTCCTCCCCTGACCCCCATGCCCGCCAGTGTCCCATGCCCACCCGTGCCCCCGTGCCCACCCATGCCCCCCCCATCCATACAAACATAGACTTACCTGAAGACTTGCCTGAACATGTTCTCTCCCTGGCTGCTCTCCCGTCCGACTGAGACCAGCCTGTCAATCAGGCCGATCAGTCGGATGGTAAACCAACAGACAAAATCCTAAGGATGTCTGGAAAACCCATACTTCCGGGTTTCCTGTCGGGGATTTAACCGCCCTCCCCCTTCCCGGCTCGGGGTTAAATCATGCCCATGGACTCAGGGTTGGGCAGGGTGGAACCTGGGGTGGTGGGACGTTTGGCTTTGTGGGCAAGGAGAACGGGGGAGGCAGCAGAGGCAGGTGAACATAAGGTCTCAATCTTAGTGGCAAACAGGTCCAGGAGCTCCTCGCACTTGTTGTTCGAGTAGACGGTGGAGGAGACAGGGGAGAGGGTTTAAGGAGATGATAAAGTGATGTTAAATTTGTATAAGACATTGGTTAGACCACAGAAGAATATTAGAGCCAGGGAAAGAGTACAGCAAAGATTCATTAAATTGATACAGGGTATGAAAGGTTATAATTATCAAGAATTGTTCAAAAAATTGGGCTTTATGCAGGATGAGGTAATAGGGGTTTTCAAAATTATGAAAGGTTTTGCGAAGATAAATAGTGAAAGATTGGCTGGTGAATCTGTCTCTTTTATCACTGTCTTTTAATTCAATATTTCTTAACCTCTCTTCATTTCATTTTCTCTAATTGATTTTACATTGAATTTACTGTTGTAGTTTTCATTTCCTGGTTCTCAGCAATCTCTCCCCGTCTTAATAATGATCATGAACTTCTTTATTAGTGTCTATCCATTTTTCCTATCCATATTTACAATGCCAATTAATTTTATTTAATAAACACCAAATTTCTGAGGAAATTGTAAAGAATTCCATAACATCAGTGGGATCATGAGTGGCTAACTAAGCTAACAATATTTCTCTAAAATAAGAAAGAAAAAGAAAGAACCTACAATGACTTTCATGACCTCTGGATGTCCCAAAGGACTTCACAGCCAATGAAGTACTTTTGAAGTGCAGTCAATGTTGCAATGTAGGGAAATGCAACAGCCAAATTAGAAACAACTTTAAACACAGGAGTAGGCCATTCAGCCCCTTGAGCCTGCTCCACCATTCAATTAAATCATAGCTGATCTGTACTCAACTCCATTTACCCACCTTTGCTCCATACCCCTTTAAATTTGCACCCAGCAAGGCCCGACAAACAGTAATGAGATATGTGACAAGATAATCTGTTTTTAATGCTGTTGGTTGAGGGATATATTTTGACCGGGACACCGGAAGAACTTCCCACTCTTCTTCAAATAGTGCCGTGAGATCTTTTACATTCACTTGAATAGGCAGAGGGACTTCTGTTACCAGGGGCCCGATATTAGGAGGATGGCGGGTTTGCAGCGAGGGGTCGACTGGGCGCGTGGGTAACACGCCCAGTGAAATCGGGGTGCTCTGCCCGCAATCGCACGCTAATTGAAGCCACTTACCTTTGCTTCCAGGTTTTGCGCTGGAAAGCTGCTCAGCGGGCGGACTGCGCATGCGCAGCATAGGCTGTCAGCTGGAGGAGCTCTATTTAAAGGGCCAGTCCTCCATTGACTGATGCTGCAGAAAATAGGAAAAATTACAGCATGGAGCATCCCAAGGAGAAGGCTGCTCTCAGGTTTAATGATGCCTCACTCCAGGTCTTATTGGATGGGGTGAGGAGGAGGGGGAGGACAGAGATCTTCCCCCCGGCGGACGGAAGGAAGTGGCCTGCCTCTGCCACCAAGAAGGCCTGGCTCGAGGTGGCAGAGGAGGTCACCTGCACCACCAACATATCGCGCACCTGCATACAGTGCAGGAGGCGCTGCAATGACCTCAGTAGGTCAGCCAAAGTGAGTACACTTACTCTTTCCCCTACACTCTGTCTGCCACATCACCGCCCCCACCCCACATCTCCTTCTGCACTGCCAACACTACTCTGTCACATCACTCCTCACACCCACTCAAAGCTCATCCTCATCTTACCTGCACTTACTCACCTCGCCAGTACTCATCCCACCACTACCACTCAACCCAATCCTCATACAATCTCGTGGCTCTATCTCATACTCACCCTCTCATGCATCTCTTTCACGGTCAGCCTCACTCAACCTGCCACTACCTGTGCTGCAGCCACAGGGCATGCATCACATATGTGCAGTAGGAAGCGTAAGGCAAACGTGTCGTGAGCATGAAGGGGATTCACAAGGGTGTTTGAGGATTTTTCATGGTTTTTACTTCTATTTAATTTCTGATCAACTCACATTCCATATTATATTGTTACCACTACTGCCACATCTTTGCGAATCTTGTCTGGTTTGTGCAATAATGCCCTTTCCTGAGGATCACTATGAAGACCCACAACTGATGCCACCCATTGTGTCACTGCAGAGTGGGTGTAGGTGTATTTGCAGGGCTCTTTTGTGCAGAGAGACATCGGTGATGTCCCCGGTGGCACCCTGGAAGGATGCGGAGGAGAAGTTGTTGAGGGCAGTGGTGACTTTGACAGCGACAGGTAAGAAGATGGTGCTCGGGCCAACCGGGAGCAGCTCAGCATGAAGGAGGCTGCAGATGTCCACGATTACATGTCGAGTGACTCTGAGCCTCCATGTGCACTGCTGCTCAGAGAGGTCCAGGAAGCTGAGCCTCGGTCTGTAGACCCTGTGGCGAGGGTAGTGCCCTCTGCGACGCATCTCTCCCTGCCGTTGCCCTCCCTCCTGCTGTGCAGGTGGATGTGTCACAGCACTGTGTTGTGGGGCTCCACGTGTCAGAGGTGGACGGCATGGCCGGCGAGGCTGGTGATGCTGTTCGCCCTCCGAGGAGGTCATGACTGCAGCTATGGCGGCCCCCCGCAAGGTAGGTACATGTGTCTGGACACTGGGGTAAGTGTGCAAGTTGGTGAATTTTATTGTTAGGAGGAGGGTGGTGGAGGCCAAACTTTGTCCAGAGTGGCCTCCTGCAATGAGTGAGGGTCTCCCCCCCACCCCCACCTGTCAAATGGACCTTTGCAGCTGCCACAGGCTGATGGCTGCAACACGTCCAGTTCAACTGGGAGTGTTTCCCCCAGTACGAGAAACAGTTCCAGTTGATCTGAAAATCCCACCCCTCCTCAAATATCAGATCAATCAGGTCTGTAAGCGACCTGAAGTACCTGGTTAATTACTTCAAGTGACATCCCGCCGGCTTTAATTGCTGGTGGGAGTCCCACATGCGGGGGCTGCGCGCGCATGTCAGCGCGTCACTGGGGAACCCGGAAGTGGGCGGGTTGGAGCCGGGATCCGGACCCGCCCCGGGAATCCCCGATTTTCACAGCCCCCCCGCCATGAATGCACCCGCTCAGGGGTGCGAAAATCGAGCCCAAGGAATGCACGATAGGATGGATTCTAAGTAGTTTAAATGCTCTCTAACATTACTACTGTCACTGCATTGCTACTGTTTTAATGTCCAAGAACAATTAAAATCAAAAGAAATGAGACTCCACATTTTTAAAGTTAATTTTCAGTACCAGAGAGGTTGTTTGGTAATCATTAAGATGTACCACGCTGTTAAAAGTTATCTTAGGCCTAAAAAACCCAGCGTACCTTTTTTTGTATCAATTAGTTCGTTTCCAGTTGGGCAACTTCGAGTTAGTCCATTCATTTCACCGGCGAGCTCTCCTTCCCGTGTAGCTTTTGGAAAAGCAGGGAATCTGGTAGAGCAACTTCCGGATTTGCGCGTTTAGCTGCACATGTGTGCTCGCTGGAAGTTGCTCTTCCATTCAACCTTAAATAATGATGAGTATTGTTCGGCTCTCCATTATTTTTGGAACAAATTCCAGGCCAATGTGCTTATAATGTCGCTGCACATAGCAACAAGAGCATCTTTCCCTCTATTGAGAGATGATCGGCTAACAGTGTTGGCATTTTGGTGAATTGAGTGGTCAATCATCAAGGAAAAATATAGAATGAATTCATTAAGTTGTACACACAGCGAGTTTGATGTTACATTAGTCACTGCAGTGCACTTATTTACTGATGCTTGAATAATTATAATGCAGTGGAGTAGAAATATGAAAATAGAGCTGGCAATCAAGATCAGAAGAATTGATGTTTGCTATTATTACTGTATGTGGATTGGGGACATGCCTCGTTGATGTAATTTGACAGTCATTCCAGTGCACCTGCTTGTCTCTGTAACCTCATTTGCAGTTCAATCATTTTTTTCAAATGTCCCGCACTCCAAGGAGTCGTCCCATCAGCCAGCAACGGATCCCCAGAGTGCAGGGAAGTTAAAGGGGATCTTGCTGAAAAATAACAACGAGTTCACAACGCACACTGTTAATGAGCCAGATTTCGCTGTAAAAGTAATGGTGAGGCTAACAGCACTCACCATTATTTATGCGCAAATTGGACACCAACTTCCGGCGACTGCACATGTGCAGTTAAATGTGGAAATCCAGAATTATGCTGTCCAAGATACCCCACTCCTCCAAAAACTGTGCGAAAACGGCATCTCACCATCTGACTCACTATTCAAATGCATCGAACGGTGTGAAGTTCCTGTACTTACTTCATAGATACGAACTAAACTTGCCACAAAAAGTTAGGACTTGTCCATTCCAATGTAAGTACCCTTTTAACGGTGTGATAACTCTCAATTACTGACAAACAACCTCTCTAGTACTGAAAATTAACTTTTACAAGTGTGGAGTCTCATTCCTTCAAAGTTTAATTATTGTTGGACATTTAAAAAAAAATTTAAATTAAAATTTTTCTTTACTTTTTCTTTCTGTCTCTTTTATCTCTGTCTCTTAATCCACCTTTCTTTCCCTCTTTATTTTGACCAGCTCTGACATTGAATTCACAATTCTAACAGACACTTCCTGGTTCAGACTCTGTGCCACTCATTAACGATTCTTTAATCAGATTGGTTAAGGAGATACACAGTTGCTTGCCCTGTTCATACAGGTCCCAGATGCCCTTTGCCTATCCCGCTGACGGCAACTTGCCGTGTAAACCTCATACAAAGTCAACGGGCAAGTGCGCCGTTCGTTCGCCGCACACGGCAAAATCGTGCCCGTTAATACACAAATCGGCCAGCAGGTTCAGGGGATTAAGAGATACGCCGTGAATTGCAAACCTCCAGAACTTGCTGATCGATTTACGCTGCTCCACCGTTAAAGGGACGTCTCGCCCTTAGCCTCCCTGTTATTTTTAAGAACTTGCTGGATTTGTACATTAATTGCCCATTAAATTCGTCACAGAAAGTTAGCGAGGGAATTTAACAGTGTAAGTACTTTTTTAACAATGTGATAATTGTTAATGCAATGCCAACCAACCTCTGTGGCCCAGAAAGGGAACAATTTACATTGTTCAATCTCATTCCTGCATGTAGTCAATTGTTGTTAGAGATTTTATAAATTTTTAATTTTTTTACTTACTTTTCCTTTCAATCCAATCTTTCTTTCCCTCTCTTTAGAACATAAGAACATAAGAAAAAGGAGCAGGAGTAGGCCATATGGCCCCCCAAGCCTGCTCCGCCATTCGACAAGATCATGGCTGACCTTCGACTTCAACTCCACTTTCCTGCACAATCCCCATAACCCTTGATTCCCCTTGAGTCCAAAAATCTATCTATCTCAGCCTTGAATATACTCAATGGCTCAGCATCCACAACTTCCTGAGGTAAAGAATATCAAAGATTCAAAACCCTCTGAGTGAAGAAATTCCTCCTCATCTCAGTCTTAAATGGCCAACCCCTTATCCTGAGACTGTGCCCTTTAGTTCTAGACTCCCTAGGCAGGCGAAACAACCTCTCAGCATCTGCCCTGTCAAGCCCTCTCATAATCTTAAATGTTTCAATGAGATCACCTCTCATTCTTCTAAACTCCAGAGAGTATAGGCCCATTTTACTCGACCTCTCCTCATAAGACAACCCTCTCATCCCAGGAATTAATCTAGTGAACCTTTGTTGCACTCCCTCTAAGGCAAATATATCCTTCCTTAGATAAGGAGACCAAAACTGTACACAGTACTCCAGGTGAGGTCTCACCAAAGCTCTGTTCAATTGTAGTAAGACTTCCTTACTCTTGTACTCCAATCCCCTTGCAATAAAGGCCAACATGCCATTTGCTTTCCTAATTACTTGCTGTACCTGCATGCCAATTTTTTGTGTTTCTTGTACGAGGACACTCAAATCCCTCTGATCACCAACATTTAATAGTTTCTCACCATTTAAAAAATATTCTGTTTTTCTATTCTTCCCACCAAAGTGAATAACCTCACTTTTCCCCACATTATACTCCATCAGTCACCTTCTTGCCCACTCACTTAACCTGTCTATATCCCTTTGCAGACTCTTTGTGTCCTCCTCACAGTTTACTTTCCCACCTAGCTTTGTATCATCAGCAAACTTGGATACATTACACTCGGTCCCTTCGTCTAAGTCATTAATATAGATTGTAAACAGCTGAGGCCCAAGCACTGAACCTTGTGGTACCCCACTAGTTACAGCCTGCCAACCTGAAAATGACCTGGTTATCCCTACTCTCTGTTTTCTGTCTGTCAACCAATCCTTTATCCATGTTAATATGATACCCGCAACCTCATGAGCCCTTATCTTGCGTAACAACCTTTTATATGGCACCTTATCGAATGCCTTTTGAAAATCCAAATATACTACATCCACTGGTTCCCCTTTATCTACCTTGCTAGTTACATCCTCAAAGAACTCTAACAAATTTGTCAAACATGATTTCCCTTTCATAAAACCATGTTGATTCTGCCTAATATTATGATGTTCTAAGTGCCTTGTTGCCACTTCCTTAATAATGGATTCCAGCATTTTCCTGACGACTGATGTTAAGCTAACTGGCCTGTAGTTCCATGTTTTTTCTCTCCCTCCTTTCTTGACTAGCAGGGTTACATTTGCTACCTTCCTATCCACTGGGGCCATTCTAGAATCTAGGGAACTCTGGAAGATCATAACCAATGCATCCACTATCTCTGCAGCACCTCTGCAGAATTTAGGCCATCAAGTCCAGGAGATTTATTGGCTTTTAGTCTCATTAGTTTCTCAAGTACTTTTTCTCTACTGACATTAATTACTTTAAGTTCCTCACTCTCATTAGCCCCTTGGTTCCCCACTATTTCTGGTATGCTTTTTGTGACTTTTACTGTGAAGACATTATTTCTCTTTCTGTACCTGATGGGACTCTAATTCGCCCTCCTTCTCAGTCGTTCCTCTGTCTCTTTCTCAATCCTTAAATTTCATTGGTTAAGGAGATAGACTGTTGGTCCCGCCGTTCACTTAGGTCCCAGATGCCTCAGATGCCCTGTTGCCTTCGTCGCTCTGTTATCAGCTCGCACTTCCAGCAAGTTACATCGCAAAACATTTTGAGTTAAAGGATGCAGAAAAAGGTCCAACTAACGACACGCGTCGTGAGATGGCCCACTCCAGCAAGATTTTGGCCCAATGAGAGCATGTTATAAAAACAATTGTTTTGATATTTGATCTGCACTTTACTTTTTTGCTTTTTATAAATATCCCTGTTTCTTCTTTCTTTTCCATTTAATTTGTTTCCTTTTTGATACTGAATTTTTTTGCCACATTTTCTGATTTCTTTCAGTATTAAAGGTAACATTTATGGTCCAGAATTTCCTCAGTGCATTTCTTGCTCTACCACCATAACTTTGCCAGAAATGCAATGGAGACCTGTTTCCATGTGTAAATGGAGCTTCCGCCGTGCTTCTGATGAAGTTACGGCAGTGCAGCAGCAGCAGAAAGTCTGAGGAAATTCAGGCCTAGTGTTTCTCTGGCAATATACAATTCAATTTACATTTTTGTTCCCAGGCAGTGAATGAGACAAGTAGCTTATTTAACGTTGTTTGGCGAGCCATTGTACTTTTATTCCAGAATGCAAAGGCACTTCCTGTGTTCACATACAATGCAGCTTAATCAGATGATGCTGAATTTAAGGGGTTGTTTTCTGAGTTTGCACTTCTGATGACTGTTTATATCAGGAAATAGCAAGCGGGCTGCCCATAATTTTCTATCCATTATAATGAAAAATCAACTATTTAACTTTCTTCATTTCAGGTTTTTGTAAGTTAAAAAATACCTCTCCTAAATCATTACATTCTGATCATTGTGCAGCCTCCTTCTGTCTTTTGAATTGTGGTCTAGAGGCCTTTGACTATTTTGACATTGCAATCTTGACATTGCTGCAAAAAATATTTCACTGTCCATTCTTAATGGTGTCAAAGAGGTGAGGAATGAACAAAATCTGATAATCATTAGCTTTTGTTACCTAAATGAGTATGTCTTTGAAAAGCAATTTAAGAAGCTTGGAGTGCTACAGTTAATGACTTAAGTTAATGGTGCATCCTATTTTAATACAACATTGGCTCAATTTATGTGTTGAAATTTATTAAAAATAGATTAAACACATTAGTGAATTAAATGAACACCTTGCAGTTTTAAGATTCCTCACTACTTATCGTAGTGGTGGAGATAAAAGTTATCTGCGTCTTTTTTTTGATTTCATTAATGTACATTTTCTTTTTTTTTCTGGGTTTAATTTTACTGATAAAGAAACCACCTATATTGTGGGACACAGAATCATATCCAGCAAGAGGGTGTCTTCATGGTTTCAGTAACACTGCTTTTCCAGCTTCACAGTCTCACTGAAATGTGGTCAGCATCCTCCTCAATAATGTATGTTTATAGAACTTCCTTTTGTCACTTATTGTCCTTTTAACCGAACACAAATAATTTTACTGTAAATGATCAATTGTAACCCACTTATTTTTAAATCATCTATCATTTATTCTTTAAGGATCTACACTTGATTCTTTCTTTAACATGTAACAGCAGTGCACCAAGGCAAGACATATTCTAATCCAAACTTCAGATTTCTTATCCCATGCTCCAAAGTAGAATTCCTTTTTGTTTGAAAACCAGGCCTCCAAATTATGCTGTGTTATACTGGTGTATGAACATTTAACACGTTCATATGAAATTCCTCTCTCTCCTCTGCTATTTTGGTGCAGACATTAATCCATCTATTTTAATCAGGTTAATGCTTCTGCTAAAATAGTGGAAGACAGAGATTTCAGACAAACACATTAAGTGCATGTACACCAATATCCCACAGCATAATTTTAAAGCCCCAAGGATCCACAGTCAAACTCTTGTGCTGAATTCCATTTACATGTTTTTCTTATTCGCCAGGGATGACTGGCAATGATGTTAAATCAGATATATTGGATAAGTGTACACTGTTATATCATATGAACAATATTTTTTGCATTATTCATGGTTACAAATAAAATGACATTCTGTAAAATTCTATATCACAGAAACAAGGGAACCAAAAATCCGTGGATCCGACATCCAGGCATTCTGTCGGGATGTGCCCTCTGAGAGCCTCCGCCACCATCTGGGCGTTCCAGGGTCAAGGGGAGATTCTCTCATTAGTATTTCAATGGCAGGCACCCGCCTCTACGAGTGTATTTAGGGCACCTGCCATTACAGGCTGCTGTGAGGTGGTGCTATGCTACTGGCAAAAAAAGACCGATTTGTGATTGATTGACCTCTTTTGTAAGGGGGCCAAAAAACATGTTTATAAAATATTTTTGGTTGGTTGAGGGGTGGGTGGTGGAGTTCATGCCATGAACAAGGCAGGACCTTCAGCTGGGCCCCAGTTCCACCATCCCATGAGTACGGCTCACTCATCGGGCCACCAATCCTTCACCAGGTCAAGGCCAAGGAAATTCCCAGCCTGGGAATTCTTTCCCTCCTCAAATGAATTACTGCATTGTAATGTACTGTTGACCTACTAATCTTCATAAGTATTGCAAAGAAGAATTAGTGAAGTTTACTTGTGTACTTATTTCAAAAGGTGCCACTCAGTAACATCTCTTCATGTCATCTCATCGTAATGAGGAAAACACCTGATTCTAATCAGACCAAACAGAAGGGTCCTTCCAATATACATGAATACAATTCCACTTGCAGCTCCTTTTTCATGGTCAATTCATTCATTTCAACTTGCACCTCTATTCAACACCAATCTCCATTCAAAATTTGAATTTGGTGTAAAGAATTTGGTCCAAAGATAAAAGACAGATTTGGTGGGCCTAATAGCCAACTCCAGTGCCTAAAATTTCTTGCAGTCTTAAGCCCCAACCTTCACCCAAGAAATCAATAAAGAACATTGGAGACATGAGCATCCAGAGGGACAAACTCTACCCCCACCCAAAGTGCGATGGAGCATCTGAAAAGTGCAAATCTTCAGCACCGACATTCAACCTCTATGTGACACTCCCTCATACTGCAGTTACAGTACCTCATTATCCAGTCTGCTATGATGAAACCATGAGCCGGGGATTGTCATGGGAAAAGCAATGAATGGTGCCTTCAGTAATGAAAGAGATCAATCTTAGTTATAGATTTCATTTTTCATGTATTTGCAGCATTATTTTCAAGGGGTCAGTCTTGGGACCTTTAACATACATAAGGGCCTAATTTCTGATTCCACGTAACTGGCATGGAGCGTCAGCCATCGCGTGTGCATATCACATGATCTTCCACCATTAAAATTAATCAACAGAAAATCATGGGGAGTGTAAGAAGAGGGTTAATCAGACAATCCTGAAGTCTTTTAATATTATACTGCTATTGATTTCTCTTTATATTGTAGTAACGTTAACCTTTAGCTTTTGTCTGTTAAGCAGAAAAGTATGAGCCAATTTAGATGCAGTGACAACTGAACTGTTGAATTAAGACTCACCTTAAAGCAATGGTCAGTTCAATAAACCTAATTAAAAGACACACTTCATATATTTCAGAGACCTTTAAAACAGTTAGTTCTGCAGAAGGAAACATCTGCGAATACATCATCCTTTTTAGAAGCAGGAGATTGGTATGTAATGGAACAGACTTGTAGTTAGAAGTTTCACAAACCCCAAAAAGCTATTGAGGCTAGGTCAATTGAAAATTTCAAAACTGAGATTGATTCATTTTTGTTAGGCAAGGATATTAAAGGTTACAGAACCAAGGTGGGTAAATGGAGTTAAGATACAGATCAGCCATGATCTGATTGAACAGGCGCGAAGGGCTGAATGGCCTACTCCTGTTTCTGTGTTCCTATGAACAGCAATTATATGTAACAGGAGTGAAACTATCGATAAGATAACAAAGTTGGGGAGTTCTACCAGTCTACGAAGAAAGAACTCGTTAAAACTAAAGTTATTGATAAGGGAAAAGCTCACTAAAATTCTCCCTATATGGAGTATTATGATGCAGAATTGTGTGGCGTGTCATGTAGAGGGAGTAAGATAAAGGTATAAAAAGTGGGTGTTGGAACAGATACGTAGTATTCGATAAGGTCTGATCAACCTGCAGACCGAGCTCGGAACTATTTGAGTCCCTCGACTAAATCTGAAAAATGTTGTTGTAATTACTGCTTTTATTCAATGTTTATTTGAGGAGTAAATTTGAGGAATAATATCTAAGGACATACATATCCTCTCTAACAGGAAGCTAAGAGGGATCCACTCTAATCATTTCCCCTTATGCGCTCCTGGTAGCCGAAGCTCTATACCAGCATTGCGTATTTGGAAAATTGGCCCCTTTTTATATATACAGATTTGGACAGGAGTAGAGTAATGTGGATAATAATTAGTGTGAAAGCAGGGGGCCAAAAAAGTGAGTGTGGGTGAATTTTCACTTTTATTGCCTAGCGGAAAATGGGTGGCAGCGAACCGGCCGCCATTTTACACGCAGACTGATTTTCATTTCCGTTGACTTCAATGGAAATAAAAACCGGGTGGAGTGTATAATGGGCGCCCGATTCACTACTGGCCGTTTTCTGCCCGGCGGTAAAAGTGAAAATTCACCCCAGCAGTGAAGGGTTCGTATACCAGGGGACAAAAGTTAAAAATGAGAAAGTTAAGAGCAAGAAAGGAAGTCAGGCATGGAACTTTTTCCACACAAAACATAATAAATTTCTGGAAAACATTATCAGGGAAGGCCATTGACGTGGATAATATAAATGGGATCAAGAGACAATTGGATATGTTTCCAGAGAGAGAGGTTGAAGATATGGTGAGCAGGTGGGTAGGTGGGGCTGATCTATGAAAATGAGACTGCTTTTTAGGCCTTAACATGCTTTTCCTGTTCTCAAGAATTGTTATGTTCTAAACAAACTTTGATCAGAGCATCAGTTGTCCCATGAAAAATCTGATCATTATTCAAAATCAGTCACCATTGTCATATCTATCCAGTTAAACTTGTACAATGGCCCAGATTTTGCAGACAAAATAACGACGAGTTTAATGGCACTCGCCGTTATTAATGTGTAAATCGTCCAGCAATTTGTGGTGAGGAAGAGATACCCCGTGAATTGAGAATCGCCACAAGTTGGTGGACGATTTGTGCCGCTCCGTCGTTAGCCTCGCGAAAACAGCAGCTCGCTCTCAACCTCCCCGTGAGTTTCATGAATTCGCTGCATTTGCGCATTAATTGCCAATTAAACTCTCCGCAGAGAGTTAAGGCTGCTACTTAACAGTGTAAGCACCTTTTTCATGAGGAGATTGATGTTCCTACAATGCCAATCAACCTCTCCAGCCCAGAAAAGGAAAAATTGAAACTGTGGAGTTTCATTCCTACAGGTAGTAAATTGTTGTTAGTGATTTTTTAAATTTAAAATTTAAAAACTGGCCCAATATCTTTCTAAATATATCATTGCTATTACATTCCATTACTGACCCCCCCAGTTCCTCTTCCACTAAAGTCTAACTATGCTTGCGGAAGCCCTATTTGATGCTGCAATAATCATTTGAAGCTAATATACGTGATAACAACTAACAATGTTTTTCCTAGAGTCGGGTGGCTTTAGACTAGCTTTCAAGTGCTAGACTCCCTTAGAAAAGATGTGTGTGACATGTCTCCAAAGCAGATGTGAAGGCAAGAAATCTGAAAATATTTTATGAGAGATAACAAATATGTATATTACTATTTTATTTCTAAATAGACATTAGGGAAGTATAGAAAGTACAAGTACTCCCCTTAGATTTTCCTTCCTCCTAAAAGTGCCAAAGGTGTTTTAAGACATGTCATGATGTCTCCTGTCTAGTTTCTACCCTTCATTAGCTCATTACTCTTTTAATTAATTTTTTTAAAACTTTACAGTCAGCAAAATTACAACATGCCGTTATAACCCAGAAGCTAAGCTAAATTGCATCAACCATTACTAAAGGATGATGAGTAAATTAACTGCAGGACAAAATTTGTAGCAAAATTGTTGTGATTCTTGATGAATTTTTTCTTGTTTTTTTTCCTCATTCTACCTCAAGCACAGCACTAATAAGTTAAACTATAAGGCTGTAATTATCAATGTGTATCCATGTGAGCAAGTGTCAGAATATTACACAATGCAAAACAATCAAAAAACAGTCACAGTTAATGAACTGCTAAAAATGGACTCTATCTTAGAAAATCACTGGTGTCTCAAAATTCTCAGTTTATTCTCTGCACTCATCACGATGATGGCACAAATTTCGAATTGAAAACCTGGTCATGTTCGTAAGCTACAGATCAAACCGGGTAGAGCTGTGATTAGCCAATGCAAAATATTATCAGAGGAATTAGAATTTTATTAGTCTTTCTTTCGGGTTGATGGGCCACATTATTTTTGCAAGCAAAGGAACGGAACATAGAAATCAATATACTGTACTTAGCAAAATAAAAAAAACAAAGTCTGTTGATTCAGTAATGTCAAAATCTGTAAGGGGATATTAATAAGTAATGGGCAAAAAGGTGGCAGATGGAATTCAATGTCAGTAAATGTGAAGTGATATATTTTAGTTAAAAAATAAAAGTAATAATTACTAAATAGGGGAAAGCTGGATGCTGTGGAAAAGCAGAGGGATTTGGGGTTTAGATTTACAAGACATTGAAAACAACATCTCAAATGGAATACTGGGTTTTGCGGCAAGATATATAGAATATAAAAGACAAGACATAATGGTGAATCTATATGAAACATTAGCAAAACCACAGTTAGTGTATTGTGCATAGTTTTGGGCTCCATGCTATAGGAAAGATATTGGGCCAGATTTTGCTGTGAAAATAACGATGAGGCTAACAGCGCTCACTGTTATTTCAGTGCAAATCGGTCAGCGACTTCTGGCGACTGCACATGTGCAGTTAAAAGCGGAAATCCGCAAGTTACTGAACGAGATACACTGCTTCTCTGTGAGCTTTGCAAGAACGACAGCTTGCCTTCTGGCCCCCCATTGAAATGAATGGAACAGCATGAAGTTCCTGCCCTGACGCCAGACATACGAGCTCGTCTCTCTAGAAAAAGTTAGGGCTTGTCCACACTGATGTAAGTATCCTTTTAACGACGTGGTAAGTCTTAATGACTGCCAAACAACCTCTCTGGCACTGAAAATTAACTTTAACAAGTGTGGAGTCTCATTCCTTCAGATTTTAATTATTGTTGGACATTTTAAAAAAATTAAATTAAATTTTCCTTTCTGTCTCTTTTATCTTTGTCTCTTAATTCAATCTTTCTTACCCTCTCTTTATTTGGCTTTCTGTATCTGATTTGACATTGAATTCACTATTCCAGCTTACAATGCTATTATTAACGATGCTTCAATCTGATACACAGTTGCTTGCCCTGATCATACAGGTCCCAGATGCTCTGTAGAGGGTGCCATTCTTTTTGGATCTCTAACTTTCAGGAACTTGCCATGCAAAAGCATATAGAAAGTCTATGGGCAAGTTCAAGTCTAACGAACGGTGGGCGCTGTGCACAGCAAAATCCGCCCATTGAGATAATAGAAAGAGTACAACCCAGATTCACTTGGGTGCTAGGAAATACAAATGTGAAGAAAGCCCCAAAATTTGGGACTGTTTTCATTAGAACAAAGGAGATTACAGGGTGATTTGATTGGTGTTTAAAATTAAAAGGGATAGGACAGAGAAGATTGAAACTGTGTTTAGCAAATAAGGGTTCTATAATCAGCGGGCTTGAGAGGGGCAGTGAAAGAAGGCCCTAAAAAGTATGGCCTTTTTTTTTAAAACAAGGAACCATCAGATCCTCAGAGCTGAAGGTCTTCCGAGGTTGTTTTTGCAGCGGTGGCCAACTTTTCATTCCCGCTTCTGGGCAGAGGCCTGGGCCAGGGCGGAGCTGCACCAGGGGCATGTCGGAGCAATGCAAATAACCTGAACTCGCAAATCCAGGTGGGTTTAGGTCAAATCAGATGCAGATGCAGTTTCCTTCAGATGCGCTGCACCTCACTAGTGTTCAGGTATGGGGGGAGGGAGGAATACTGGGACTACTGACTCATACTGGGCACCAGCCACACTCTGGTATTGCACCCAAATAGCTGTTTATGAGCCCCACAGTGAATAATTAAGATCAGCTAATTCAGTACAGAATTGGGATCGTCAATAGGACCTTCCTGGTCTGTATGGTTTGGTTCCACACTGGGAAATACCTTTACCAACTTAGCTAATCCAGTCAGGTATTTTAATCATTTTAAAGTCAACTACTCCAGGATAAAGTGGGCTCGGACATTCATTATAAATAGTAGTAAACAAATATGATGGAACCCCTAAACTCTGTTAGTTAAGCTAATTCTAGAAATATAGAGGGTAAAATTTATCCTTTTGAAAATTCTGGTGAAAAAGTTGGTGTGCGTACAGAACAACATTTTCCACTTTGTACTCACATCAATTCTCAACTCCATAAACATTAATTCCCATTCTCTCATCCAATAAGATTGCAAGATTCAATCATTTATTTTCTACTATACATGCTGAAGTACAAAATGAGAAATTTATAACACTGCTTGGGGGGTGGGGGTTTAAAGTATATGTGATTATAAAACCTAAGGAGTGAAGGAGCAGGGAAGGGTGCTTTCTATATGAGGAGTTCACCCAAATATCCTTTCCTTCCCCTTTTCAGTTATGTTTACATTAACATGAAAGAAATGTGTAATAAGGATACTTAGAAATTATGGCTTGGATTTTTTGACTGTGGGACATCTCCAGCAGTTAGAGACTTCTGCCTGCCATGGAAATGCCCCTTGACCTCACCCAAACTGAATGTCAGCAAGCAGGTTCTGGGTGAGTAGGTGTCACTTTATGGAACTGTTGATGATTCCTTCCATCATTTTGCTGATGACTGAGAGGAGGCTGATCGGGTAATAATTGGCTGAGTTATATTTGCACTAGAACTAGCACCAGCCTTCCTGCTTGGCTTAGGAAGGTTGCTAGTTCTGGTGCACAGGTCTTCAGCATTACCACCAGGATGTTGTCAAGGCCCATAGCCTTCCCAGCATCCATTGCACTCAGCTCCTTCTTAAAATCACGTGGAGTGAACTGAATTGGCTGGACACTGGCATCTTGGGAGGAGGCCAAGTGGAATCATCCGCATAGCACTTTTGGCTGAAGACATTTGCAAACATTTCAGCCTTGTGTCTTGAAGTCATGTGCTGGACCCTTCTATAGTGAGGATGGGGATGTTCATGTAATCTTCTCCTGCTGATTGTCCACCACCATTCTCAACTGGATGTGGGAGGGCAACAGGGCTTTGTTCTGATATGTTTGTTGTGAGACTGCTTAACTTCGACTATAATCTGCTGGTTTTTGTCTTTCACTTGTAAATACTGCTGTGTTGTAGCTTCATTAGACTGGTGCCTCATTCTAAAGGACGCCCGGTGCTCCTTCTGGCACACCTTTCTATACTCACCATTGAACTAGGGTTAGTCTCTCTCTCTATCTAAAATAAAATTGCCATTAAAAGAAATAGAGTTAGGCTGTTAAAACAGGCAGAAATGAGCTTGATGTTGAAGTGTTCTGATGAACTCGCTGGCTTTCCTCAGAACTATATCATCATCACACTACAACTACACAACTAATGTTGCAGTTAGTCATGTTTCCTGCATTTTAATTTAAACTGCAAGAAATAATTCTTCTTTTTAGCAAGTAATGATAATTGACATTGTAAAACAAGCTTAATTTGAGGGCCTTTTTATACAGAGATCTGTAACATTCATTCAGCTGAGTACCAATATTACAGCCGTAAATTGGTTTCTGTTATGCGTTGAGTGTTGATAACCTGGTCCACGGATTTGTCAATCCTTTGTAGGTGCTAATGTACTGTGAATTTTAATGATTTCATTAAATCCTACTAATAATTATTTGTTTTAAAACAGGAATGTTGTTAACAACAGCCCTCCTGACAACTTAATGAATAAATGCATCACATTGTGTGGTATTAAGCCATACAAACCAAAGAAGTCCCAAATAAAATCCTTGGTCTGTACAAACTTAATCAAACTCAACTGGAGCATCAATAGGGTGCAATAATTGGCCTCAGTGGGACAGGGAGGGGAAAATCAGCAATGTTACCACTCCTGAATGCTAACCAGTGTTCCTTGCTGGAAACTCCATGTGTGAGAACATCAGCTGAGGATAGGATTGGGCTTGGCTGTGATAACCATACAGTTCAATTGACACTGCATCGACTCATACATGAAAAATGAGCACTTGGGCACGATTACAAAAAACCTGCCTGTACACAGCACAGGTCACCTCCTTCAGATAGCTGGAGTAAATCAAAAGAAAACTTCAAAGAAGTCTAGAATTGTCAGAATGTTTATTTTGTTCCCCTATGGTGTAGTAAATATGTGAAATAGACAGCCATCAAAAGCAGTTGATCCTATGTGGATTAAATCCTTTACAAATGTACAGTTGGGAGCAGAATTAAAGATCATAAGGATAAATATAGGCAGAGATGATCAAACACGCTGTTGGCCAAGCATGGACTCCAATTCTATTGGGACCATTACCATTTCACCAATAGTATGCAACATATGGTGGTTAAATATGTACATTGTAATGTTAGAATGGTATTATGGAGTTTTCACTCTATAACAATTGGTGTCCAGGGAAGTCACAGAATTACATCTTTTTGTAAGTTATCCCTCGCGTCATTTGTTCCACTCGGGAGGTGAAAGAAGTTATTAAGAGCCCATAACTGTGCAGATTGAACCCAGTGGGGGTTAAATTGGTTAACCTGCACCCGGTCATTGAGATGCAGGCAGCACATAACATTTGTGCTGCCTGGTGATTTCAGTGATTGCTGAGTGCAGCCAGCGCTACCTGTGAAGTTGAGTAGCTGCATGCGCCAGCAGGGGGCCCCGATATTGGGAATGGCTGCAGGAAGTGGTGGAAGTCAATTGTGAAGTGAATCTGTGCTGCATTATAGTGAAGCATGGTGATGATGGGAACTGTGGAATTTTTAATGATTCTGATATTTTCAAAATGTAAGATACGGGTCTGAACGGAAATCAGAAATCGCACACGTAAAACACGGATGCAGATCCCATCCTTATGTTTAAAAACTGTTGATTTATTTTAAAATATTGAATAAAGGTTGCTCACAACTACATCCCACATCCTCCAATCTGCACGCCAGACCCCACCAATCTGCCGATCTGAGTTTGTACCAGGCCTGCAAGAGTGAATGGACCAAGGTTCTCTGATGATGCACTAGAGGCCTTGGTGCAAGAGGTGGACAGAAGGAGGGGCATCCTATATCCACAGGGGAGGCAAGAGGCCCTCCGGACATATGCTCCCGAGGCAGTGGGAGGCAGTTGGGGACGAGGTCAATGCCAGGAGCATAGCGCCACAAACATGGATGCAGTGCAGAAAGAAGTTCAATGATTTGACACGAGTGGTCAAGGTGTGTGAGTTCAACTGTCAAGTGACATCTCCTACCAACTACACCACTAGCCTCATCCACTGTTCCATGCACGACACCCTCCATCACCCACATACCAACAAACTCTTGCAATCAGTACTCAACTCTTCCAATCAGATGCTTCATCCCACTGTCACACATTACCACTGTTGCAAGCCGCACACCCACAACTCACAGGTCACACACACTGGCAGTTATTCAACCACGACAGCCGCATCACCCAAATATCTTGCAGGACACTCACCGACACACTTCCTGCTTTCTTGCAGGAGAAGGTGGCGCATAACAGGAGGCAGCAAGTGGCAGTGGCTCCACGGAGCATGAATCTGCTGACAGCATTCCTGTCCCAACCCTGCCACTCCACCAGTGCTCTTGTTATTGCCTGTCAGCTAGCCAGCCCATTTCCTGTAGAGTATTGAAACTTTATTATAGGAAGACAGGAACAGGAGTAGGCCTTTTAGCCCCTCGAGACTGCTCCGCCATTCAATGAGACCATGGCTGATCTGTGATCTAACTCCATATACCCGCCGTAGCCCCATATCCCTTAATACCTTTTAGTTAACAAAAATCTATCAATCTCAGATTTAAAATTAATAATTGAGCTAGCATCAACTGCCATTTGCAGAAGAGAGTTCCAAACTTCTATCACCCTTTGCCTGTAGTAGTGTTTCCTAACTTCACTCCTGAAAGTCCTAGCTCTAATTTTCAGGCTATGTCCCCAGTCCTAATATTTAAGTATAGGAGACTCCCAAAAACAAGTATAAATGTATCAGCAGCCAGAAGCAATAATCCAGCAACTAACCTGTAACTCCTGCATGATCCCTTTAAATAGCGCTGGGGGGGTCCTCCATACTGTTTAAGACCTGTTCAGCTGTGCAAGGTTAAGACAGTGCTGGAGCATGGAGTTCCAAAATAGCAGCGGTCCCTTTAAATCAGCATTGCACACTGATCTACATCATAACCTCCCTACTTCACATGCTGCCGGTATTCGTTAGGTGTGCGCGCGCAGCCACCTTCACCTGCACATGTCACGCACACCTCGGACGCCATTTTAGGGGCTTAGGAGTCTGCGTGGTGATTACACAACAGGCACTACGCGGCCCAATTTAGCCCCGAGTCTGTTGAATGCAGTGGGTCTCATTCTATAACTTTCTTATATTCTTACCCAGACATATAATTGCATTGTAATTGAAATCAGATTATGTGCCTACAATTTAATTGCCTTTAACTGTGTTCTGTGAATGTCACCCTGCATACAGCTGTGATTGCTCTCAGCTATTCATTTACCAGAGAAATCTGCAAACAATTTGACCAGCAGTACCTATATTTAAAACTATATTTTAAATTACATGAATGTTTATTGTGCCACTGGAGTCATGGAAGCGTCATCTGTCACCATTAATAATGGAAAAGAGAGATGATTAATAGTTCTGATTTCCACATGCAGGCAGCCCTCTCCTCTGTCCAGACAGGATGATCTGGCAATAGCGCAGAAACATTACTGGATAGTAATTTGAACCTCTGTCACTCTATCAATGCAGATGGATATTGTTGATGGTGCAAGAATTGTCCTCCTGTAGACTGGAAGAGGCCAGTGGCATTTAAATTGATTGCATCAGTTGCCTTAACTATTACTAATGGACTGAAACAGTCAGGGATGGGATAAAAGATACATCAAGCAATTGGCAGCCATCAGTGATGAAATCTCTGATGAGGTAAAATTACCAGACACACTGCTGCTCAGTGAGATCTGTGGTTGGACCTTGGCTTTTCAAGTCTTCTTCAGAAGATTTTCCTTCTCAACATTCACTTTGTACTCCCTCAAAGTTAATAGTACCAGTAAACAATGAATCATTTCCCATGTTTCTAGACTCAGAAATAGGGTGATGAGACTGAGGGGGAGAAATTCAATATTGTTTCACCTATTTTTTGGGTGCAAAATGAAGGCTAGGGGGACAAATTTTGGGTCGCGATCTCCCGCGTCCGATCTCCTCTGGAAGTGCACGGCCACCAAATTAGAAGTCGGCGACTTTTAGGTCCCCAGGGCATCCACATGAAACAGGTGTTAGATGCTTTGGATGTGTACGTTATATGTAAGTAGGGTCCTAATGCTAATTGTAGAACTGCAATTGAAAGTCATGTATAAATGAAGGAGAACATGAGCCGTGAAAGCTGTACAAGGACCTGAGGCCTAACCAGCAGTCCTTAAAGGGGCCACTGGAGGCCGCACAAGAAATGGGCAGTAAACTTTTTCAGATATCATTTTTGTGGAGCTCCTCCTAACTCTATAAAAAATATTGTGAGTTCCCCCACCCAGTCTGGGCGCCCCACCCAGCCAGCCCAGGTGCCCCACCCAGCCCCCGAGCCAAGCTCACCCCTAATCCAGGCCCCCCTTCCCCTCCCCTCCCTAACCCAGGCCTCCCTAACCCAGGGCCTCCCTAACCCAGGGCCCCCCTCCCCTCCCCTCCCTAACCCGGGCCCCCCCTCGCCTCCCCAGCCCGGGGCCCCCTTCACCCCCCCTCCCCCCCTCACCTCCCCTCCATCTAAGCCTGGTCTCACCCCTCTCCAGCCCAGGCTCGCCCCCTCACTGCGTCGCCATCCTTCCCCCAGAACCTACCTGCTCGGAGTCAGAGTAGGCTGGAATTTGTCAGGCCCGACCAATGGGTACATCGGGAGCTATTGGTACGTGCAGCTCACCTGTTTAGTTCAAACGAGGCACGTGACACGTTTTGCTCGGGCCGCTCGTTTCACAGTGGAAACCGGCGCAAGTTCAATTTCTCTCTTTGAGAGTCTGGATAGTGGCACTTAACCCTGGTTCAACTATTAGCAAATACTTCAAAAGAATGTGGAGGGATATTCACTGTGATAATACGTTTCTGGCTTATTTATTCAGATCCAGCCCCAATAATTGAATGAATTGATATTTTCGGCAATGTTATATCGTGATATATCATGTAAATTTGTGAAACATTTTTGTAGATGTTGCAGAACTGGAATAATTCCTATTTTCTCATCAGCAATAACATCTCAACAGAGATAAATGTAAATAATATAAATTATGAAACTGCTCCCATTATATCTACATAACTACTAGTCAAGTAATTATACAGTTGGACAATTGTTATTATGTAGATATAGTGCAAGAATTTTCATCATTTATATTATTGTTACTTTAACTAGTCCTAAAATGTGCCTAATATATACTACAAGGAACTATTATACGTGCTGTAACTTGCTTCATGAGTTTAGCTGTATATAATCTTACAATCCTGTTGCTTTAGTTATGTCTTTTAAGGAAAAATTGAATAAACATTTGAAGCAGAGGAAGATACAGAGCTATGTAGATAGAGCAGGGCAGTGGAATTAGATTTGGATTGGTCTAGCAAAGAGCTGACACAAAGACAATTGGCCAAATGGCCTCCTTCTGTGCCCTGAACTTCTATAGTTCTGTATACTGTAAACAGTCTTGTGGCAGATGGACAATGTCGATATGAGGTAAATGGATTGACAAAAGGATGAGGCAGATAGACAAGCAACAATGTAGGCAGTTTGAATAGATTGGACAGAGGGGCAGACAACTAAATATTAGGAGGAGGAAGCAATAGAATAACCAGAAGCACAGAGGGAGAAAGTGACAGGAGACTTGACAGGTGAGCTGGGAAGGCAGAGAGCTAACTAGACAGCTAGGCAGGAGTAGAGATAAATGGAAATTGGGATGGACAGGCAAGAACTAGGATACAAAGTTGGGCAGTAGTACACATAGACAGATGGTGGATATATAGGCAGGAAGGTGGGCATTTGGGCAGGAGGATGGGTAAACTGGTAATAGGCTGAATATATAGCCAGCAATCTTGTCAGGTGGGCTGTGGTCCAGAGAAATGAGAAATGCAATGCATAGATAGGCAGGCAACAGGACAGTGGGTAGCAGGGCTTCCAGATTCACAAAGGAGCAGAAACTAAAGCAAGGAAGTGGACAATCAATAAGCAAAATGGACAGGCAGTGACATGATCAGATAGACGATGGGAGATGCTGACAAATCACTGCACAAGTGGGCTAGAAAGTCTGCAACAGCTAGACAGGTGGACAGTAGATGGGCAGGTGGGCAGCAGACAAAATGAACAGAAGAGGATGGATGGACAAATTGACAATGGGAGAAGCAAGTATTAGGACCAATGGACAGGCTTCTCACACAAACTGTGGGACAGACTCCAGCCTGAACAAGAAGGGAACAGGCCACATGGTCAGGCACCAGAGTTGATGATAAGGGTCAGTTAGGTGAACAGCAGCCCATACAAAGTAGTCAGATGAGCAAGGGAAGAAGCTGGACTGAGCAGTGTAATTAGAGCAAGCAGGCAGCCAACCAAAACAGATGAGGTACAGCAAAAAAATAAAACCTCCAACCTTCAATTAGCTTCACAAAAATAATTATACACCAAACAACTGCACAATCACAAACCAAAGAAAATGGGGCCAATCGTTGATCTGCTCACACTCCATCAATATAAAACTTTTTAAAAATGATCAACTACTTTTAAACCCTAATTGGTGATCTTCGCTGTGATCATTAAACGAGTATACTCAGCAGTTACATAGATCATATAATATCAGTGATCATAGGTCCCATTATCCCCGGCCTGGCGGGAATGGTGCGGGAAAGGTTCCTCATTGGTCCCCGATCGTGGACTACCCAACTCCCCCCTCCCCCACCACCAATCCCTACCCACCTTGAAGGGGACCGTTTCTGTGGGTCCCTGGCTATGGACTGCCCCCCCACCAATTTTGACTCCTGCCCGCTGGTGGTGATGTCATCCCAGCCATCATCAGGTGGGAGTCAGCATCAGGACATGCAAATGAGTTAAAATCTCCCGGGCCTCACCCTCTGGTGGGGGGGGGGGGGGGTGGAGAGGCAGACAGTTGACAGCCAGCTTCAGTCCCCACACCCCCAATTCCTGCTGAGTTAATATCGGCCTTCATGTCACAGATCATTGTCTACCACCGAACTTTCCTAACATCAAAGAATAATAATATATCATGATTAATAACAGATATTGTGGTTTCAAGGCAGTAATATAACTTCAAAGTAAGTTATGTATAAACTGCTCTCATGATTTATGATAGCTGAACTCTTCAAACAAAGTTGCAGTTTGCACTGTGAGCTGTGAAAGATCTATAATAGTAAATGGAGCAGCATTGTATTACCTAGATATAATGAAAGTGCTAAGAAATTAAAAGAAATATGATTAAAATGTTACATTTTGCAGAGTTTGCAAATTAATTTGTACCCTACCAATTACAGGCTCCCATTCTAAGGGATTCTCGGAGTACCACAGGTTAAGAGCTAAAGGCAACTGGGAAGGTCAAAGTTAATTTTAACTCCACATTAATCAGCGTTCTCCAAGGCACTCCAGCATAATGGGATGTCATCTTTTAAACAGAGGTTGTGAAGGACGAGAATGAGTTATCCAGGGGTAATGAAGCAGCCTATATTATCTCAAGGAAAAGTTGGGGTTAAATCGGTTAACCCCCGAAAACGGGTGCTGGGATTGCGGTGCACGATTAACCCGCGCCCGTTGGTTGCGATGCAGGCAGCACGTAACATTCGTGCTGCCTGATGATTTCAATGATTACTGCGTGCAGCCAGCGCTACCTGCGCTGTTGAGTGGCTGCACGCACCAGCAGGGGGACTCAATATTGGGAGTGGCTAGCACTACTTAAAGGCAGCCTGCACCTCTTAAAGGGGAGGTGTGCTGTGGCTGCAGGAAGTGCTGGAAGTCCTTTGGGAAGTAACTCTGTGGTGGAATATAGTGATAAATGGCAGTACTGGTGAGAGAGCGTGCACCAAGGTTCTCGGACGTGCACTAGAGGCCTTGGTGGAAGAGGTGGACAGACGGAGGGCCATTCTATATCCGCAGGGGGGCAGGAGGCCCTCCAGTCATATGCTGAAGAGGCAGTGGGTGGCTGTGGCGGATGAGATAAATGCCAGGAGCATCGCACCACGAACATGGACGCAGTGCAGGAAGAAGTTCAATGATTTGACACGAGCGGTCAAGGTGAGTGAGGTTAAGTGGCATCTCCTACCAACTGCACCATTAGCCTCATCCACTGCTCCACGCACTACACCCCCCAGAACCCACATACCAATAAGCTCTTTCAATCGGTACGCAACACTTCAAATCAGATGCTACATCTCCCCATCACACATTACCACTGTTGCAAGCCGCACACCCACAACTTACAAGTCACATACACTGGCAGCTATTCAACCATGACAGCCACATCACCCAAACATCTTGCAGGACACTCACTGACACACTTCCCTCTTTCTTGCAGGAGAAGGTGACACACAACAGTAGGCAGCAGGAAGGACGCCTACACGTCCTCACTCCCAAGGAGGAGACAGTGCTGTCCCTCATTGGAAGGGCCATCACTGAGGCCATGGCCACTGGCGGTGCTGGAGGAATCGATGATGAGGGTCTCTGCATACCTAATCCTCCCACAATTCTTTCTGACTCACGTGCTGCAGATGCTCCTCTCCCCGCACCACAACCGAACCCGTGCCCCTTTGTCATTTCAGATACCCAAGAGTTAGAACCTGCCGAGTCAGAGGAGGCAGAGGAGGAAGACAGTGATGATGAAGAGACACCATCACTCGATCTTACACTTACAGCCACCAACTCAGAGACTGACACTGCGCATACTTTAGAGGCTAGGACAGAGGAGGGATCTGCACTTGGTGAGACACTGGGCACAGGTGCGTGGGGGGAATGGATACCCCAGGCACCAGTTCACCAGAGGGCAAGGTCACACATTAGTTCTGCTGCAGAGGAGTCAGATGATGACTTTGATGGACCAGGCTGCAGAAGAAGGCTGATGGGCGTACACAACCAAACGCTTGGTGCACTGGAAAGCCTGCCAGAAAGCCAACGCACAATGTCAAGGCGCATGGAGGAGTCCAGCTTCAAATTGACACAGGGCATTGCGCAGAGCTTGGAGCCCATCCTTTCCAACATCGAATGGGTGGTCACCTCCATCAGCTTACCTGTGGAACCCACCAGGATTTAGCATCTGAAGACCAATGTCACAGGTCTGACTGCTTCGTTTGGAGCTCAGACTGCTGCATTACAGGCTCAGACTGCAGCTATTGTGGCTCTGGTTACCAGTGTTGAAAGGGGCTTCCAGAGCATCACAGCAGTCCAGCAATCCATTCTCAAGCAGATCATCAGGATTGCTGAGGTGCTGCCCCGGGAGAGTGGCAGTGGCGCCATGGGAGACGAACCTGCTGTCCCCTCTCAGGATGACAGCATTCCTGCTCCCACCCCTGCCACTCCGCCAGTGCCCTTGCTATTGCCTATCAGTCAGCTAGGCCAGACTGCTGCAGCCCAAGCCAAGATGTTGCAATCTGAAGCCAGGCCCTCCTGGTCTGGAGCTGTTCGAGGTCACCCTCCAAGGCCATCTGCACTCTCCTAAATTGAAGGTCTGCAGCCTTCCACCACACATGGTCCAGCCACTGGGGATGCACCTCGTAGGAGCACTGGGAAAGGTAATGGCACATGAACAACATGAACAACTGAGGGATTACACAAGAGTGAATAGTGTAATGTTGTATACTTAATTTCATGTTAGTTTATAAATTTGTATTTGAACTCACAGTTGGTGGTAGTTTTTATTTCTGTGATGAGCTGCGGGAGGAAGCAATGTGTAATCATAAGGAGGAAGATTGGATGGTCATGTGGGAGAGGAAAGATGAGGAATGTAGGACTGTTGATGAGTGGGGAGGTGTCGTTGAGGTTACTGATATCACTCATTAATAAGGTGAGCACGCAGAGCCCCGGCAGACAGGGCCTGTGCACCTTGTTGCCTCCTTGCCTCTTCCTCCACTTCCTCCTCCGATTCCTCCTCCTCCTCCGCCTCTTCCTCTTCCTCCTCTGGCTCGGGTTCTCACCGAATAGGCAGTGGCAAGGGCTGTCCTCTCATAATGGCAAGGTTGTGCAGCATACAGCATACAACAACCAGTCTTGAAACCCGCTCCACTGAGTACTGCAGGGTTCCTCCAGAATGGTCCAGGCAGCGGAAGCGTTGCTTTAGGATGCCTGCGGTATGCTCGATGCTGTTGCTTGTGACCGCATGGCTCTCACTGTCGGCCTGCTCTGCATGTGTGCGTGCGTTCCTGACTGGAGTCATGAGCCACCTCATGAGGGGATAGCTCTGGTTGCCCAGTAGCCAGCCTTTGACTTGCTGTTCCAGTTGAAAGATAGGTGGCAAGTTGGACTGCCGTATAATGAAGGCGCGTGACTACTGCCAGGGTAGTGGGCATTGACCTGCATGATGCGCTGCCTGTGGTCACACACCCGCTGCACATTGAGGGAGTGGAACACCATTCTGTTCATGAATATTGCTGATTTGAGATGTGGAGCCCTCAGTGCATGCAGTCAATGGCACCCTGCACCATGGGGAACGCTACAATGCGAGCAGACCTTCGTCCTCACTTATGCTGCTTCTCTCTGTCAAGAGGGAATGTGGTGAATCTGTTGCGCAGCTTGTACAGAGCCTCAGTGACCTCCTTATGCAGCTGTGCACTGCAAACTGCGAGATGTTGCATATATCTCCAGCAACAGCCTAAAAGGAGCCAGAGCCGTAAAAGTTCAGCAACACTGTTACCTTCACAGCCACAGGCAATGCTGTCCTTGCCCTGCTCTGAGGCTGTAGTTGTGGCTGCAGCAGTTGACAAATCTCCATCACGACCTCCTTCATGAACCGCAGCTGTCGGATGCACTGATCTTCGGTGAGGTTCAGGTAAGAGAGTTGGCCCCTGAAGGCCCTCATTGGATATGGCCTCCTGCTCAGGGCCCTGCACCTCCTCCTCCTCCTCCTCCCTCTCCTCGCAGCTTGACCTGCTCTGTGTGGCCTCTCTGCATGTTTCCAGTTGTGTTCAATGCCCAGCAGGACCCCTAGCAGGCCACCCATAGTTGGCCGCAACCTTATTCAGCACTTTGTTTTAAAGGCCACCAACAGTAATGCACGACCTGCCAGACCACTCTCTATATAATATTGCAACTTTCTCCATGTATAGCAAGCTTCAACAAACATGTACAATTGTACCAGCAGCCAGAATAACTAATCCAGCAACTAACCTTCAACAGCTGCAAGCTCCCTTTAAGTAATGCTTGTGGGGGGTCCTCCAAGCCATTTAAGACCTGTTCAGCTGTGCGAGGTTAAGACAGTGCGTTGGCTAGAACGTTCCAAAATCGCATCTGTCCCTTTAAATCAGTGTTGCACACTCACTACCCCATATTCTCCCTACTTTACACCGTGCTGGCATTCGTTATCAATGGGTGCACGAACGTCTTGGCATCCGGGGACCACACGCTAGAAGTGTGCGTGTGTATTCTGGACGCCATTTTCAGAGTTTAGGAGGCCGTGTAACGCCTACAAAATGGGAGCTGCGCGGCCCAGTTTAGCCCCCGTTAAGTCACTTCTCTTATTCTAGAATAGATAATGGCTTAATCTTTTCTGAAAATAACTCCCCCTTGTGTGTAAACTTGGCAATGAGTTAAGGAAAAGCCAAGAAAGGAAGAAATGTCACTCATTTTTTGTGACAGCTCTGGAAAATTTTAATTAATGGGGTAAAGGGGTGGTGATTTTGTCCATTTCAGAATCCATTTCCTGATACTTTTGAATTTGATTTTGAATATTCATTGGACACAGAAATACACATCCAGTTGTGCTCTAAAATAAACAGAATGGGGAAGAATTGCTCGGGTCACTATGTGCAACAAAATCACATGCGCATTCCACATTCTTGATAAATACATTTACGGCATTACTACGCACAGCGACCAATGGAATTCTCCTCCCAGTCACATGCAGTCTTTTAAATATACTTCTTCAATTAAATGTCATTGTATTTTCGACTGTCATTTTCCTAACATTCTTAAAGCAAATTATTGCTGTAGGTGTATGAATATAGACGCAGTTTAAAAACAATTGGGCTGTATTGGAATTTTAATGGTACTTACTGTAATGTAGTGATCAAGAAGTCGAGTTTACAAACCTTGCCAAGTATCTCCGGCAGCCCCAAGACCTGGCCAGTGAAGACACCAAAACAGATGAAAATAGCTGTGACCTGCCCTAGGGAGCCACGGATGTGTTTCTGTGAGATTTCACCCAAGTACATAGGAAGGGCACTGAGGGCAATGCCTGTAGAGAGAGCAGCACTTCAACATCAAACACCTAATAGTCTGTGACACAGCACTGCAAAAAATCTAATCAATATGCCTACAGATAAACCACAGCACCAAGCAATAGCTGTGAGACAGTGTACAGACTTGGGTCCGTCTGACTGCCTACAATAACACAATATTTGATTGCCAGAGATATAAACATGTAGAGAAAAGACAACTTCCAAAAGCATTTTATCTCAGCAGAATATTTCATTATGTCACATTTACACCACATTTAAAAAATTGTACTTGTCCTACATTGTCTCGTATATCTCAAATACTGTCTAATGTCAGAAAAAAAAGGTTAGAAATATAAATAAGAATTTCCATCTGTATAGAAAGAAATTGTATCCACCGTGGCCGATTTTCTTAATGGAGATTAGAAAAGTGTTTTCTTGCTGCAGGTTATTTGACTGTGAGGGTGATATAAGTGAGCCCAACTTGAGGTGAAGCACTGGAGGTGATAGACCCCCCCCATCTTCTTTTGATAGTTATTTTCTCCAGCTCATTTCCTTCTTCCCAGCCCCATGTCATGCATCGTTCCCTAACCAAGAGGGGGAAGGCGACCTATTCCACAGTCTCTGCCAGTCCTGTATTTGAACCACCTATTAACGTGTCAACACAAGGTGGTAAGTACATCATCTGCCGTGTTTCGCTCATTAAACATATTGATCCAATGACTCCAGTTAGAAATCAACATGTATAGCTATCAATAACAACAACTTGCATCTATATATATCAGATCAGGACAACTTGGGCTCATTTATGATACCCTCACTGTCAAATAGCTGCCAACATTCACTGGCCAGGCTTGCACATAAAGACCAGCCCCTTAGGTATTGGATGGTACCCGCAGGCTGTGGAACCATACAGTACAGCAGCAAGAAAACATTTTTCGAATCTCCATTAAGAAAAGCAGCAGCAGTGGATAGAGATACAGTCCTGTATGTGAACCACCCTTTAAGATACGAATGAGCTCAGTATGATATAATTCAACTTCTGATTTCTCTCCTATCACATCCTTCAGCTGAGTTCAGAAGCTTGTTGACTGTTGAAACAGCAAGAAACACCTCCCGTGCTATCATATCATGTTGCAGCAAGATTAAGTGACAATCTTTTAATGTAAATACAGAAAGATATTGGCAAATAGTTATGTGGTTTTTGTAGTATGATTTTTTTTAAAACAATAGTAGGTCAATGTGACTATAAGCAGATTCCATCTTTAATAATGTTCAGTCACTAGTGAATTGTTTATTCAAATAATGTCATCTAATTGGCTGTGGACAGAACACTAATTAGTAGTGGTGTCCTGCATTCCTTTTTTTACAGTTTCCTCCCCTACCTCCTACCCTTCCCCTCTTCTCCTAAAGGCTTGTGCTAAAGGATGATGTTTCCATGGGCAGCAACAATATCCTTTCAAAATTTTGGTCAGATGGCCATTCTTCACATGTGAGCCTAGACAATGAGCATCAGCAGACAGTTCACTTTAGAGACCATCATGTCCCACTCCAGCTCTGTCCTCACCCAACGCCCATGAACATGTACTTCCAGCATGGATCACTGGATAGTGAACTCTCGCCAATTATCCCCGCGCCCCCGGCCACTTACCCAGCTGATTCAACACAGACCTGCGAACAAACATAGGACCTTTCTGTATGGTTCCGTACCACACCACATGGCGCATTTACTCACTGATTCAATTGGAAACCCACATTTTAAAACTTGTGCTTCCAAAACAATGCCATATGTCTTCTTAAAGGAAACATGTACAGATTCCTCTGCCACCCGTTTTAGTGCAAGATGCTGTAATCATTTTTACATCGGGCAGAACAGTGGAGGTTTCAGATGCTGGTTTACAGCTGTGATTACCCACCCCACTGATTTCCTGAAGTTATTGGTGGGAGAGCTCAAACTGGAGACCAGATACTTCCCCACAGGTTGTGGAGGAAAATAGGCACTAGAATCACCTACAGGTATTACTGTCACACACCTCTGAGCAGCTTGTGGCAGAGCAACACTAGCAAAGTCCTGGAAGCAGACCACCTGCTTACCTGAGATAACAAACCATTAGCAGGGTGCTATAGCACTTAAACAATGAGCACAGAAACTGGGGGCCAGCTGCGGCTGTCAGATGGTGATCAAAATATCGTTAGAAAAGTAAGCTTAATTATACATATCATAGTGTCTGGTAAAAAGAAAGAAAGACTTGCATTTATATACCGCCTTTCATGACCTCAGGACATCCCAAAGCACTTTACAGCCAATTAAGTACTTTGAAGTGAAGTAATTGGTGTAATGTAGCAATGGTGACAGCCAATTTGCAAGGTCCCATAAACAGTGATGAGATAATAACCAGATTATCTGATTTAGTGATGTTGGTTGAGGGGTAAATATTGGCCAGGAGACTGGGATAACTCCCCTGCTCTTCTTCGAAAAGTGCCACAGGATCTTTTAAGTCCACCTGAGAGGGCAGAAGGAGCCTCGGTTTAATGTCTCATCTGAAAGACGGCACCTCTGACAATGCAGCAATCCCTCAGTACTGCATTGGAGTGTCAGCCTGGATTTTCTACTTAATTCCTCGGAGTGGGACTTGAACCCACAACCTTCTGACTCAAAGGCAAGTAGTACAACCATTGAGCCAAGGCTGACACCTAGGCATAAGGAAAGGTTCAATACTATGACTTTTCTGAGCCTTTCCTGGAATATTCCTTTTGAAATGATCTTTGAAACTTTCTCTATAGTGTTGATCACCTTGTGAATCTTATTAGCCAGCTCCTTGTCATAACACTATAGTTTCAAGTTCCACATCAGTAATGGCATCATTTTTTTTAGGAGCAGCAGAAACGTGCATCTGTTTGTACAGAGAGTAATTATTTACAGCAGGCTTCGTTTATTCATCCAGCTTTTTGGAATCCTTCCTATTCTAAATCTGTTAACCACAGAAGAGTCAGCAGCCGGAAAATATTTCTACATCTGCTTGTCCTGCAACTTTGGCAGTTTTCTTTAGGATGTATATAAAAAAAGTACAATTTTATTATGAAAATAATAATAAAGTAGAATTGCTGCACGTCCCCATTTCCTCCATTTTTCTCACCTTATTGGGGAGATTGTCCTGGTCTGTGTCCAGGCGCATCGATCGCTCAGGTGGAGTGAATATCAGAAGATTGGATGGGTCAGAGTGCAAATCAGCGTCTGGGGAGGAACCCGCCCGGTTTTCTGATATTCGCTTCGCTCAGGCAATCAGTGTTCCTGGTCGCAGGCTCGGGAGAATCTCCACTCGTGTCACAATTCACCATTCGGTCAGTCTGTGGGAAAACTCAGCGCAGAATAGCGAGTGAAATCCCAGCAGTGACAGTCTGGTTGGAGTGAAAAGAAGAAAAAGAATCAGCAGCCGGGGCCACTGAAAGGTAGCACACCTCACAATAATTCAGTGTGGCTCCTGCTGGGAGTACAGACAACCTACTGGAATGACCTGAAAGGAAAGCTGATAAGAATTGAACCAGAATACTGGGGCCTTGTGTTTCCAGACAGTTATTCTCTAACAATTTGTAATGGCATCAGTCATGAAATAATGAAGGCTGCTAACATTTAAATATTCAAAAACAAACTCGAATTCCTATGTGGACAGCTGCACCAGTAATCCAATGCCAGCGTAGGACTGTCAGCCAAGCTGTTCTGATGGGGTAAAAATCCCAGCAAGAAGAATTCTTTTTGTGACTTGCTGAATTGCACAATCACACTATTATTTATAAATTTTGTACTTTACGCCCAGCACTGTTAAAAATAACTTGAAATGTTAATGTTCGCAGTCCTGTTTGGTCTCGAAACCTCAAATAATTGGTAATAGTTTTGTAAATCTGAAAGGAACCAAGTGGCATAGTGGGTTAACATAACTGTCCTTTAGTTTTTAGGACCTGGAGTTGATTCCATTCCAGAGTGATCAGCTAAAGATCTCTCCCTGGCACTGTAAGAGTCCCACATCAAATGGGCTTGAGCAGGCTCAACTCAGTTTGCAAAGGAAAATGACTCAGAGCACGAAATTGTGCACAATTCAGAACATATTGGTACTAAATTGACAAACTCTCTTAGAGAAGGCATAGAACTGGCTACTGTAAGCAATCGAATTGTCACAATTTTGTAGCAAAAAGTGCTTTTCTGAAGCTGGAGTTACACATACACTGTTGAGGCAAAGAAGAGGGAAATTGGCCTTTCAGCTAATGCTTGCTTATGTGGGAGACACTGAGGATCCTCATTCCCACTCCACCCCATAGGTGCGGCAGAGTGGGAATCCTGATGCGCTGCTAACCACCACTTCTGACCTAGCCAGAGTATCCAGGGGTCAGGGTGAGGTCACCTAATTGCAATAATTTGGGTGGGCGCCTGCATCAGTGTGGATGCATCGTGGGTGCCCAATGGGAGAAGGGGTTTGGATGATGCAGCGCTAGCAAGCCGTCAGGGAAAGAAACTGGAACAACTAGCTCAAACATCAGTAAAAAAAAACTGGCAATTGCCCCCCTCCATAAGAGGGCTGATTTGCTTGATGCTGCCTGCAGTCTTCAGAGGTGTTCCAGGACAAAACCCAAGCATGCACAACCCTGTGGTCCTCACTTGTGCCCATCCATTAACCTTGTAAGGGAGGTCAATTGTGAATGTCTTCACCAATGGCACTGTCAGATCAGCTTGCCAGCGCTATTATCCCTCCCACCCCCCCCCCCCATCCTCTGACAGGCAAGATGTGCTCATAGTAGCATGGGTGTCTGCCTGCTCCATTAGGAGGGTTGGCCATGGTAGGGGGTCGGCCAATGAGGACTGAGATGAGGAAAAATTTCTTCATTCAGAGGGTTGTGAATCTTTGGAATTCTCTACCCCAGAGGGCTGTGGATGCTGAGTCTTTGAGTATATTCAAGATTGAGATTGATAGATTTTTAGACACTAAGGGAATCAAGGGATATGGGGATAGGGCAGGAGTTGGAGTTGAGGTAGAAGATCAGCCATGATCTTATTGAATGGCGGAGCAGGCTCGAGGGGCTGTATGGCCTACTCCTGTTCCTATTTCTTATGTTCTTATTAAGTGGCCCTTCTCCTGACCCTCGACCTTTCAATGGGATCAGGAGCGGAAGTCTCCGTCACCTGCTCCACCACATTTCTGCCAACGGAGCAGATCCAAGGAATTTTGACCCCACATATTTTGAAGCTCTTAAGTCTTTTCTAGTTTTTTACTAACTGAACTTATAACAGTTATAGATGGCACCTTGGATCCATTTATAATCATAATCTAAAGCTAAAGACGATGTTAATATCTTGAATTCACTCCCTGATATGTATTTAATGGTGGTGTATGTGGGAATTTAACTCTTTCAAAAAACATTTTTGCAGCACCAGGGGCTTGTCGGTGTAATGTCAACCACTCCAGTTCTTGAAGCATAATGACATTCACACGAGAAAAACAAAGACTTGGATTTATATAGCACCTTTCACGACTTCAGGATGTCCCAAAGTGCTTTACAGCCAATTAAGTACTTTTCTTTTAAGTGTAGTCACTGTTGTAATGTAGGAAACATAGCAGCCAATTGCGCAAAGCAAGGTCCCACAAACAGCAATGAGGTAATGACCAGATAATCTGGGGGTTTTTTGATGTTGGTTGAGGGATAAATATTGGCCAGGACACCAGGGAGAACTCCCCTGCTCTTCTTTGAAATAGTGCCATGGGAAATTTTACGACCGCTTGCGAGGGCAGATGAGACCTCGGTTTAACTTTTCATCTGAAAGAGGATCAGTGGTTTGACGTTATTACTGCGCGTTGAAAAAGAATCTGCAATCAGTTACCAGGAAGATTCTAGGGAGATTTTCCTGGGCCTGCACCCAATTACACTGGATTACCTGGGCGCAGTGAATATTGGAAAATTTGGGCAGGTCAGAGCGCATGCCTGTAAAAGAACCCATCTGATTTTCCTCCATTCAATTAAATAGAGGAAAACAGGATGGGTTCCTTTCAAAGAGTGCCCTGTGACCTGTCCAATTTTCCCATAGTCACTGCTCCCAGTGCACTTGGGAAAAGACACAGAAAAATCTCCCCTTCTATGTGCAGTCCGTATTACTAAACAAACTTTAGCATTTCTAGACATAACTAAACAGAATAACTTCAATTGAACTGAAAATATTCTCACCTCCATTCACTCCAATAAGAAAACGCCCCACAATCAGCATCTCGAAGGAATCAGCAGTTTCACTGAGTGACATCAACAAAGCAGCAAGGATCGCAAACCCATTATTTAGGAGAAGAGTACCTTTCCTGGAAGCAAAGAAAATACATAAAGATTTCACCCAAAGAAATGGCCTTCAGTCTTCAGAAAATATTGCAATGGAAATTCCTCAAATGTTCCTAAAGAATGCGCCTTATACACACAATATTTGGGTAATATAGCATTTCCAAGGGCTTGAATTAAAAACCCTTGTTAGCATAAACTCCCTGAATTGAAATAATATTCCACCTGTCTAGTTACAGAGGAAGAATACATATTCTTATCGGAGGCTATGAACCATCAATTAGCTTAATTGAAAGCAAAAATTAAACAATGACAGGAAGTCAATACAGCAGATTTCATTTGACGACAGTCACAGTTAACTTACACCTTCTTAGGTACAAAAATAACACAATACATTGTTAACACTCCTAACACTACCAAATCTGGACCGGCAGCCCTAGTACAAACTTATAAATGAGGTTTTGTACAATCACCATTGAGTTTTTAGGTCTCAATGAACGCAGAAGAATTAAAGAGCTGTAGAGATGCTGAAATACATCCTTCTACCTGGGTCCATCAACCCCTACCTCAGACACCTTGTGGATCATCCCCTGCTGTGAAAAACTTTGATGTGGAGATGCCGGTGATGGACTGGGGTGGACAAATGTAAGGAATCTTACAACACCAGGTTATAGTCCAACAGTTTTATTTGAAAATCACAAGCTTTCGGAGGCTTTCTCCTTCATCAGGTGAGTGTGGGATTCCATGAGAGGAACCGCATATATAGTCAGAGAACAATGCCTGATGATTACAGATAATCTTTCCAACTGCCTGTTGTCAAGGCAATCAAAGGAGTCGAATAGTGTTCAGACAGAGAGACATTACATACAGGACTACTGAATATACAAACGGTCAGAACCCAAAGACAGAGGGAGAGAGAGAGAGAGAAAGAGAAATATCCGAAAGGAAGAAAAAGAGAGAGAATGACCATTTGTATTAAAATCAGATAACTCTTTTTTCGGTGGTGGGGTTACGTGTAGCGTGACATGAACCCAAGATCCCGGTTGAGGCTGTCCTCATGGGTGCAGAACTTGGCTATCAATTTCTGCTCGACGATTTTGCGTTGTCGTGTGTCTTGAAGGCTGCCTTGAAGAACGCTTACCCGAAGATCGGTGGCTGAATGTCCTTGACTGCTGAAGTGTTCCCCAACTGGGAGGGAACCCTCCTGTCTGGCGATTGTTGCGCGGTGTCTGTTCATCCGTTGTCGCAGTGTCTGCATGGTCTCGCCAATGGACCATGCTCCGGGGCATCCTTTCCTGCAACCTATGAGGTAGACAATGTTGGCCGAGTCACAGGAGTATGAACCATGTACCTGGTGGGTGGTGTCCTCTCGTGTGATGGTGGTATCTGTGTCGATGATCTGGCATGTCTTGCAGAGGTTGCTGTGGCAGGGTTGTGTGGTGTCGTGGACGCTGTTCTCCTGAAGGCTGGGTAATTTGCTGCGAACGATGGTCTGTTTGAGGTTGGGTGGCTGTTTGAAGGCGAGTAGTGGAGGCGTGGGGATGGCCTTAGCGAGGTGTTCGTCGTCATCGATGACATGTTGAAGGCTGCGGAGAACATGGCGTAGTTTCTCCGCCCCGGGGAAGTACTGGATGACGAAGGGTACTCTGTTGGTTGCGTCCCGTGTTTGTCTTCTGAGGAGGTCTATGCGATTTTTCGCTGTGGCCCATCGGAACTGTCGATCGACGAGTCGAGCATCATATCCTGTTCTTACGAGGGCGTCTTTCAGCGTCTGTAGGTGTTCATCGCGTTCCTCCTCATCTGAGCAGATCCTGTGTATTCGCAGGGCCTGTCCATAGGGGATGGCCTCTTTGACGTGGTTAGGGTGGAAGCTGGAAAAGTGGAGCATCGTGAGGTTGTCCGTGGGCTTGCGGTAGAGTGAGGTGCTGAGGTGCCCGTCTTTGATGGAGATTCGTGTGTCCAAGAAAGAAACCGATTCTGAGGAGTAGTCCATGGTGAGTTTGATGGTGGGATGGAACTTGTTGATGTTATCGTGTCGTCTCTTCAGTGATTCTTCACCGTGGGTCCATAGGAAGAAAATGTCGTTGATGTATCTGGTGTATAGCGTTGGTTGGAGGTCCTGTGCAGTGAAGAAGTAGTGCTCGAACTTGTGAACTTTGTACCATTCTCAGTCCTTATAGCCATCAGGACTGTCACACAGCAGATTCTAGATACAAATCTATTCATGTCTAATCCCAGTTCCTTTACATTGACTGACTAACTTCAGAACAAAGGAGGGGTGTAAATAAGTTTGTAATTATTTTGTTAGCAGACTGAGAACATTGTGTCCTTGCAGCCTGTTGGACTACAGACTTTATGAAAAGTGCAGTCTCCACAATATTTTAGCCCCGTCGGAGGAGTGGTGGAGCAGGCTGAAAGTCCATTGATCCCTATGGGGCCATAGACCCCATTCAGATTGCAGGGATAGGTCAGTAGCATAGTCAGCGTGCAAGGGCGCTTTCCCAGTAAGGTTTCTGTTTGCCCAGCATGGAGTGCACATTCTCTCCCCACAGGAACACATTGCATTTACCCAAGTCCAGCGAGTTTAGTCACAGGTTGGCAAAGTCTTAGACTTGCTTGGTTCAATGTAACAGATTACTGAGTCTGAAATGTCAGAATATCGGAGACATGCTGGCAGGAATTTTCCAATCTGCACTGCTGGTGGTCGAGGTTCCTTACCGCCAGCACATACTTGGAAAATTCCCCTAGTGAGTTGGCTCCGTTCGAACTTCCATGAGCAAGCATGTCATCCTGGAGCTACCTCCGTTCCAGTGAGATCACACTTACCTCCCCCCAAATCCCCTCCCGCCCAAGTAGGTTGGTCATCAAATAATTGACAATCATAGATTTGAGGCCTTGTTAGGTTGACAGTGGGTATAAGGAACTTCTGACAAGTGGCACAGTGAGCGGCACAATTCATTATAAGATGTATGAGTGAATTGCTACATTCTCCTGACCAGGGCATGGATACATAACATATCGAAGGCCATAATACCGCACCCAAATTCCTAACAAACGCTCACAGTGGGGTGAATTTTGCATTGGCAGAACAAATTCACAAAATATACCCACTCTGTACCCTAACCACTGACCCCATCCTCTCTCTTGCCATTGTCACAGACTGAACCAGATCGCAACCTCGGCGTCCTATTCAATCTGACCCCTTGTCCTTCCCAACACAAACACCACCTACTTCCATCTCTGTAACATCACATGCCTCTGTCCCTATCTCAGCCTATTTGCCACTGAAATTCTTATCCATGCCTTTGTCACCTCCAGATTCGACTATTCTAATGTCTTCTGGCCGACCTCCCACCTACCATCCTCCGTAAACTTGTGCAAAGCACTGCTGCATGTACCTTATTCCGCACCACGTCCCGTTCGTTCTTTAACCTTGTCCTCACCAACCTACATTAGCTCGCAGTCTCCCAATGGCTCAAACTTTAAACTCTCATCCTTATGTTTAAATCGCTCCATGGCCTCACTCCTCCCTATCTCTGTAACATCCTCCAGTGTTATAATCAACCACCAACTCTCCATTCCTTTGACGCCAGTCTCTTGTGCACCCCCTCCCTCTCTTTGTCCCACAATCAGCAACTGTGCCTTCAACTTCCTCGGACTTCCCTCCCTAAACCTCTCTGCCTCTCCACCTCTTTAAGACCCTCCTCAAAACCCACCTCTTTGACCAAGGTTTTGGTCATCCCTCCTAATCTCTCCTTCTATGGCTCAGAATCTAGTGGTCCCCTATGCCTCTGTGAAGCACCTTGGTATGTGTTTCTACATTAAAAGCACCATATAAATGCAAGTTGTTGCTATATATAAAACTGTGCCCTTGAAATTACATTGCGTGATGAATTCTTTAAACTTTCACATGAAATTCTGCTGGATATTAACAGGAGTATTTTAACAGAAGCATTAACACACTGGTTTAACATCTCCATGGAAATAGTAATTTTATATAAACACATTAAGTATTTATACACCAATATTGCGCAGTACAATTTTAAGGCCTTTGTGCGTTGATGGCAAAAAAACAGAAAGACCTTTTATAAACTGTCCTTTTACAACATCAATGAGTTTTCAAAGCCCGAGTTGTATCTTCTTGTAGTATTCACTTCTAGTTAAGTTTTAGAAAGTAATTGCAAATCTCACTGTATTCATATGCATAATTAACATTAAGCGAGAAAGCTCCCAGTGTGATGCTTCAGCAGCAATGAACTGATACTGTTTGTCAGCTCAGATTAAAGGCATTAAAAGGAAAATTCTAAACCTGTTGCTGATGTGTTCATTCAGTTGCACAAAACCAAAATGAATGACTTCAGCAAAGTTAAATATGTAGAAGCATGGCCTCTATGTGCCATGGGCCTAACATGACATCATAGAGGCCTTTCCTTCATGCCAGTGTATTTGTTGAGTATCTACATAAAATATCTCTGAATAAAAGAAAGAAAGACAAATTGGTTTTTATATAGTGTCTTATCACATCCACAGAATATTCCAAAGTGCTCTACAGCCGATAACTCTTGCAGTGTAGGCACTGTTGTTCTCTACGCAAAAAAGGCAGTCAATTCATGCACAGCAGGAGCCCGCAAACAGCAATGACCAGATAAATGACCAGTGAATCTGCTCTGGTGATGTTATTTGAGGGATGAATGTTGACTAGGACACCGGAAGAACTCCCTACACTTCGAAAAAGTGACATCGGATCATTTATGTCCACCTGAACAGGCAGACAGGGCCTCAGTTCAACATTTCAACTGAAAGGTGACATCACCAACAATGCAGCACTCCCGCAGCGATGCACTGAAGTGTCAGCCTCGATTATGAGCTCAAGTCCTGGAATGGGGTTTGTTAGTTTTCCCCTTGAAAACCTCCAAAGGTAAAGTTTATATATCTGAATTGTCACAGGTTTGTAAATATTAGAAAGAGATATAACTGTGCAATTTACTGGTATATCTCAACTGTCTCTTGTCTCATTTTCAACTTTAAAACTACCAGTCAGAGAAAGCTTGAGAGCCAAATATTTTGTGCAGAATCCCCTCTCTAACTGAAGAATTCCCACTCCAATTACATTTATAACATCACCAAAGAGCAGGTACTGCACCAAAAAGGTGATTTAGCGAGGCAAGGCTTCTGGCACGGAACCTCATTCACCGGGAGCATGACTCTGAAAATGGAGCGCAGAGATCAGAATACCTGATTCATATTAACTTTAATGACTAGAGAATTAGAAGTACCGTGAATCAGATGCACATACCTACGCGCCTGATCCTCTGATCCATTCCTCCAGCAAACAACACTCCATGCTGGGCGCCGCATCTCTCAAAATCACCCTTTAAATGTCTCCTCCCAGGCTAGCTCAGAGCAGCAGTATTAACGCATGCAAATGATGCAAGTGATGATTGAAAGGCACTAATAAGTTGTATGGATAGCTCTTTTACAACACTTAGGTTTATGCAACACTCCACTTTGCCATATTAAATCATGGGCTCTTCATTCATGTGCCAACAGTGACTGTTGATGCTTATCATTCGCATCTCTTTGTAATTAGCTCTGCTGGTGCATGTAAAGATGATGATGGAGAGCTGTATACAAATGTAAATTGAATTTTACTGCTTAATATGGATGTGAACACTGCAGATAACACATCACTTTTTATTAAGTATGGCATTTTGGAGGATTTTACACCTCTTTCGGGTAGACAGGTAATTTTATATTTTGACAGATAGTATTTGAATGGGTACAATTCACTACGCCAGGATGGAAGCAGAGTAGCTTAGAATTGAAGGGCTTGGAATAAATTCTAGATGTTAAATATAACCTCAGAGATGTGCTGAAAATGTTCTAAAACTTCAATAGAATTGAAAGCAAGGGACTGGGTGTCAACATGAATGAAAACACTCCTTTAATCTAGAGCATCTAGGTATGGATTCAGCCAACTGCTCATGAGACAAGGATATCATCTCTCCGCTAGCTGTAAGGGCACTTCATGAAATAAATTTGACTCATCTCAACTTTATTCCCAGAGGGCCCATTCTACAAAATTATTTCAAATGTTGCAATAATTGAGTCAAAAATAATTCGATCATAAGCGGCCCACAGATCTGTCCCTCCCCCCCCCACCCCGCCCCCATTCCTATAGTAAAGGATACTGTTCAGAGCGTCAGGGCATGTTGTTGTAGGGTAGAGAGAACTTTGGTCTGTTTCTAAACATGGTATACCTAACATGGAAGAGCTTCTTGCTGGCACTGGATGCCTAAAATGGGAATGCATTCTATTCCCCATCAATAACATCTCTAACTTAGACAATTGTAAAAATTCAATAGGAAAAATAGGCAAATAAAAAAAAGAAGTGAACAGTGATTGATTTAAAGAGCCCTAATTAATGTTAGACAATAATCACATTATCAGTTCATTCGATGCTGTACAATCAACTAAGCATTACAATGAAGATATGACACCTAAACTGCAAATGTTGATTTAGGTGTAAAAATAGATAATTTCTTTTAAAAGTCTGTAAAAATAAAAAAAATCTCAAGCGAATATAAACATCCAAACGCAGATGTCTTTTAAGAACATTTCTTTTTGCAGAATGTAATGTAGCTCTTGTGATTTATTAGCTGCTGCCTAGTGTTTATTAATTGATTTCCTAAAGAAATGAGTGAGAGAGCAGCCTTAATCTTGATTGGACTGGCAGAAGTGGAATAGACCATGTTCTACACTTTTCTTCCCTCCAGCAATCTCTTGCCAGCATCAATCAAAAGGCTCCAGTCATCTAATCTACCCAAATTAGAAAGTGTTTCCATTCTGTCACAATGTTGTGTATTCCCCCTGAGTTTCTATGCAGTATCTGCCAAGTCTTTCTGATTTGCAGTGCTTAACCACTCCAAAGGCTTGAAGTTACCCTATTTAGGATAAATGATGGCTGTCATAGAACCTAAAGCTGCCATGTACCATATATCAAAAGTTGACACTGTTTGTTGTTTACGTAAAGGTTTGTAGCAAGAAAATGTCACGGATATTCATAAGGGCCAACTTGCCGAGTATGCACTATTGGCAAGGAGCCTCGTTTGCTGGCCACGCGCATTAGGACACTGTGCATTAGATTCAAGAAAGTATTGTTTTAATACATGGTTTTCGAATAAATCTCAACTGCTGTACAACTTATGGGAATGCAATGCGTATGAATCATTTCAACTTTCAATGTAACAAACAGTATTCCATGAAGATTTTTGTCACACTGTTCTGATAATAGAGGAAATATCCAAAAGTACCGAGTGCTATATGGGGGAATCTCTCTTTTGGTGGTGTCCAAGGCAAAGGCAGAAAGAAATAAGACTTGCATTGACATAGCAACCTATCACAGCTCTTGGGAAAGGTTCAAGGTGTTTTGTGTACAATGAATTACTTTTTTTTGTTGAAATGCAGTGACTGATTCAAGTTAGGCAAATGTGGAAGCTATTCTGAGTGGAGCAACTAGCAATATCATGAATGACCACTTAATCTGGTTTTGGTGGTATTGGCAGAATATTGGCCATGACGCCAGGAGAACTTCCTTCTCTCCTTTTGAATAGTACCATTCGATCTCGCCTAAACTAGTGGAGCTAGCACACAAGGTCTTGGTTGAACATTTCATCTGAAGAATGTTATCTCCAACAATGTAACAGAGATACATTTTGGGGACTGGAAGCTATTCTGAAGGAGGTTCATCGTAGACAAGTGACCCAGTCTAATATTAGATGATTAGAGGTAGCCTCATGGATATGGTAATGGACTAGCAATCCAGAGGTTGTGGGCTCACAACTTTCTGTGGCAAGTTGAGAAATTGAATTCAATAAATCTGGTAACTTATGGGCTAGAACCAGAGAATGGCTGAAAGCTGATAAATTGTTACAAAAACCCAACTGGTTTATTCATGTCCTTCAGCAAATGGAACCTGGCTGGCCTACATGTGACTCCAGCCCCACACACTGTGGTTGACTCTTAATGTCCTGAGGGCAATGAGGGATGCCATGCCAATCTCACCCACATCTCAAAAACACATTTTTAAAATATCTAATAGCTGCTGTTTTTTTCTCTCTCCCCTCCCCTCCTATTAACAGTGTAGTTAAACAGAACAGTTAAAATGCAGGGATTAGTGAAGAAGATCCAACCCAGAACATGAATTGTCACCTCATTCTATTGAAAAGAGAACTGACCTAATTTGAAAAAAAGTATTACAATCCAGTTCACTCACCATTAAATGCCCTCTCCCAATTTCCTCGACTGTTGAATAGCTGGAGTAGAACAAGGGGATACATGCATTGCTTGTATTTTACTACTAAGGGAATATAAGGCATTATGGGCAGGATGACATCACTGCGGTCAAGTTGTGTTTGGAGGCCGCACTTAAAATATTCCACAAAATGTTGTATCACGAAGAAAACGATCAGTTTTATTTATGTGGCTAAATGCTCTGGAATGCTAAGAGCACAGGACATTTGTCAGGGGATTTTACTTTTGTGTAAACTATTGACAATTTACAACTTGAAAAACATAGATTTTTCAAAATGTTGTAGTTCTTTTTCCTCTGTTTCCTCCCACATGCACAACTTTCCTCAGCTATGAATGGACAACCTACCAGTTCTTGAGCCCACTGCTATGAGGTAGGTAAGGGGTACCTGAGTTGAATCAACTAATCATTTATCTGCCTTCCCTACCTGCATCTAGCCTTGTGCCTGCTCTTTCTGGGCGGTCCAGTCAAAACTAGGACTACACTGTTGGTAACCACAGCCACAGATTCATATCTTACCGATCTACAGCAAAGCACGCCATTTTACATGGTGTCAGCCATGGCTCAGTGGTAGCACTCTCACCTCTGAGACAGAAGGTTGTGGGTTCATAAACCCACTCCAGAGACTTGGACATATAATCTAGGCTGACACTTCAGTGCAGTACTAAGGGTTGCTGCAATGTCAGAGGTGCCTTCTTTCGGATGAGATGTTAAACCGAGGCCCCGTCTGCCCTCTCAGATGGATGTAAAAGATCCCATAGCACTATTTGAAGATGAGCAGGGGAGTTCTCCCTGGTGTGGTGACAAATATTTATCCCTTAATCAACATCACAAAAACAGATTATCTAGTCATTATCTCATTACTGTTTTTGTGGGACCTTGCTGCATGTAAATTGGCTGCCATGTTTCCTACATTAGAACAGTGACTACATTTTTAAAAAAAGTACTTCATTGGCTGTAAAGCATATTGGAATGTCCTGAGGTCATGGAATGCACTATACAAATGCAAGTCCTTTCTTTCTTTACAAATGTAATAAAACACCAGAATTCCAATTGACATTGTTTTTCATAGGGTAGAGCTCCTCTTTAATGGGTGCCAAATTAACATTTTCCACATATACCTCATTGAATCAAGAAATAGCCATACTTTGGAAATGAGACTATTAAATGCTCCAAGAATCCATTAAATTAGTTAGTTGAAGACTCCGTTGGCACAGCAAAACTGTTATTTCCTAGCAACAAATTCAGGATCGCAAATGGCCCATTTCTCAGCTTCTTGAGGTTTGCTTTACTAGTATCATTCCATTGTCTGATGCATTGGCTAGCTAGATATAGACACACAAAAACATTTCTGTCTTGTCAGAGGACTGCGATGACAACGCTATGAAGATTACATGGGAAAAGTCAATACAGTTACAAATATTGTAATAGATCCTGCAGACTAGTAATAGAAAAGCAAAAATTATAGTCTATCAGTTTTGGCTCAGCTCTTTCTTGTAGCTACATACCTGCCCAAGTATTTCACAGAAGGAGTTACAATAAATGCACCAACCAGACCACCGATGGCAAAGATGGAGACAATTATCGACCAGAGAAGAGTTAATGATTCGGTTTCTATGGCTGTTCCAAAGCGTCTGGTCCATGATTCATTACAAAAGGTTTTAATGTACTGAGAAAAAAAAAAAAATTAGTATCTGTACCAGAAAAGCAAGAAAGAAATTAAATCTGATCAACAGCAATTAATTTTTGGCATACCTGTGAATACAGCAATAAACAGTAAATGTGAAATTAGTTGCATTAACAGAGTGAAACCCTGCCTCTCGATGAAACTTGGTAAAAATATAATTTCAAAGTATTAACACTATTTTTAATTTCCTCTTTTCCTGGTTCTGGTCTCCCTGCACTATGTACTATTCCCAGCCCAGACTCCTCCACTCAAATTCTTTTGCCAAGATTGTCTATGGCCAACTGCTAACGATAAACAATTGCATCCTGCAGTGATTGTCTCTCTGATCTTTCCTCTCTTCCTGCAGGGAAGCACTCGACCTCCATTCTGTGCCTCTGCATGATGACCACTGTAAGGGAATTGTGGCCGCAAATCTACATCTTACCACTTTATGTCAAAACCCTTTTGAGCTCCAACATGCTTACATCACCATATTACCGATTAAGACCATTTTTAATTCAGAGCAAAATTAAATATAAGTAAGAGCCCTGGGATTTTTTTGCTCCACCAGTTTTCTTCCCTCATTTCCTGAAGTTGCTCACTCCTTTCTTGGGTACAGTTCCATGAGAATCAATCACCCCCTGGTACCTCATCCAAGTGACCACTCTTGTGTGAGTCTTGACAGTGAGTGTTGGCAGGCTATTTTATTATGGGCACATCATTTCAGTGAGTGAGTGGTAAATCTATAGAACAGGCTCCCTCGGGAGACGCTGGAAGGAGATAGTATTGATTCATTCAAACAGAAGTTAGAAAGATTTCTTTCAGAAAATAATATTTTAGGTTACAGCATAAGAGTAATTTGAGACATGGCATATGGTAAGTGTAGCATGCTTGGGAGAAACAGATGACTTTGGACATTGAAACATAGAAACATAGAAAATAGAAGCAGGAGTAGGCCATTCAACCCTTCGAGCCTGCTCTGCCATTCAATATGATCATGGCTGATCCTCTAGCTCAATACCATATTCCCGCTCTCTCCCCATACCACTTGATGCCTTTTGTGTCTAGAAATCTATTTATCTCCTTCTTAAATATATTCAGTGACTTGGCCTCCACCTATGGTTCCCAAAGCTTTCCACCCACTGGGGGTTTCCTCATCTCATGTCTGGATCTGTTGTAGATTAATTGATACAGATTGATTGCCATAATTAGTCAACAACTCCTTTATCGTAGTAGCATGCGACTACCAGGATGGGAGTGGGCGAACTACTTGGACCTTGGTCTTTTTCTGTCCAGCAATTCCTATGTTCCTACACCCAAGGCTGATCCTGTCCTCACCTGACATTTGTTCACACGCACTTCCAGCACGGATTGCTGGATAGTGAATAGGAATGGGAACTCTGACCCTTGCCTCCTTGACCCAGGGATGCTGCTGATTATTGTAGCATTCTAATGTTGCCATGGCTGAAATCAACTAAGTTAGGATAAAATGACTATCAAACATGAGACCTTCTTGTTCTGTTTGGCTTATCTACTCATTGGATAAAGTCATTGAAATATTAGGGGAGCTCTAGAACTGGGCACTGGGATGCCTACCATGCCCCCCTGACTCCTCCAAAAGGTGGTAATTATCATGCTGTTAGATGTTCAGCTAAAAATAATAGATTTATTCACAGGTAAGAAAATTACATGGTAGTAGAAAAACCTAGCAAGATGCTAATGGTACATAAACGTGCAAAACAATAAAGACGGAATTAGTCCACAAATCAGTCTACTTACACAGTCTGATAATCTGCAAAACTTTTGGAAGACACAGGAGCTGAAATTCCTCAGCCCTTCCGCCACACTTGATGGGTTTGATAATAACTTAGACCTGGATTCACCGGGTTCCAGCCTGTGATGGAAGTTCCAGGGGGACAAGTGACGTTGGGGGGAGGGGGGGGCAGGGGTTGAGGTGGGAACTCACTAGGTTGGGAGTCCCTGCAACCTCAGCCTAGTAGGAATTCGATGCATCTTTGGAGGCCGGTATGCTCTGTGGGAACAGCATCACAGGCATTCTCAATGGCTGTTGTGGGGCCTACCTTGAGAGTTCGGGCTGCGATTGTTGTCTGAACCCCAAAATGTAAGGTAATGGAATTGTTTAAAGTTTATTGTAGCCAACTCAAAAAGGAGAAAGTTTGGGGCCAATTCACACTGTTACCGGGGTGGGGTGGGGTGGGGGGGGAGAGGAGGAGAACACCCCCCCCCACCCCCCCGTCTCCAGTATGGGCAGCAAGACTTCATTTTCCAGTGTCCCGAGGCAGACACGTGTCCAAAATGTACCCATAATGGCCACCCATCTTTTAATGAGGTGACCTCCCACTAACCCCACATACACCAGGAGTGTCAGTGGCAGAGGTCACAAGTAGGTGTGTTGTCAGGATCACAACTCTAAGGAATTTCTGGCCCCGTCTTTTATAGATTTCCCAATGCAATGATTACACATGGGTGAGGCAATATTCCTGTCCACCATGTAAAGTCAGATTGCCCATTCTGGAAACTGAAATGGAGTTGAAGACTGACCTGAGCTTGAACACTAAACTGAATTAGTAATAATAACAGTGTCTTTATGTCGAAAGATGTCTTTGATAAGGGGGTGAATTTCCTGCTCATTGTGGTGTTAAACATTGATAATTGCAATATTGTTATAATTGGTTTACTAAGCATCAAAAATAGTGGGTCTCACTGGAATGCTCAGAGGACACTACAGCATGTTTTTCTTATTTGTTGTTAGCCTGTGCTCAGTGATAGCCCTTGCCTTTGAGACAAAAGGTTACAGGTTCAAGTCCCACAACGGGACTTGAGGACTGCAGTACTGAGGGAGTTAAAGACACTATATAAATGCAAGTTGTTGTTGTTGTTGTTGTTTCAGCAATGTCAGAGGAGCTATCTTTTAGATGAGATGTTAAACCAAGACCCCGTCTGCCCTATCAGATAGACATAAACAATCCTATGACATTTTGAAGAAGAGCAGGGGTGTTCTCCTGGTGCCCAACATTTACCCCTCATTTATCTCTCTTCTGTTTGTGGACCTTGCTGTGTACAAATTAGCTACAACGTTTCCCTACATTACAACAGTGACTACACTTCAAAAATACTTCATTGGCTGTGAAGCACATTGGGACATCCTACGGTCGTGAAAGGCAGTATATAAATGTAAGTTCCTTCTTTATTTGCTTGCCATTCACAAACAACTTCTCTATTAAACATCCTGACAGCTCACATCCAGAAATTCAACCCAAAGTTTTGCTGTTCTGCAATATTATCTTAAAGGACACCCTTCTTAATTGAATGGCATCCAAATGTAACTCAAAACTAAGCCTTTGAAATTCCGAACTCAAATGCTTGCAGATTCACACCATGTGAGCTACAGAACTACCAGACCAGTGCATCATTTTCTCACCAAACTCAAGGGAGAAGATTTAACTAAGGGTTTTGGTTTAAAGTTGGAATGACCTCTAGGGGCTTTAGTGCATCAATCATATACTTCTAAAAATATAGGTCTCCCAGAAGCAAACACAGTCTCTTCCTGCAAATGTTAACAGCAATACCTTTGTATTCTCATCGGCAGTGGTAACTAATATATTTATATTTCAGCACTGACATATTACACTATGTTAGGTCAGAGTTTTTTTTGTGCATCAATTGATGTATTTAAAGGTGTGGGTCTCCCAGAAACAAACATAGCACAACCAAAGTAAATGAAAATGTAATTGCTTGCTTACGATTTCATTTTTTTTCAGTGTTCTGGACAAGGAATTAGGGAATGGTATATTTGAGTGCCAATTTTACCAATAGGCACTCCCAACAGGTTTGGCTATCCAGAGGACCGGAGTCATGAGCCACAACGTGAGGGGATAGCCTTTGTCGTCCAGTAGCCAGCCTTTGACTTGCCGAGGTGGGTGAAAGATAGCTGGCATGTTGGACTGCCGCATAACGAAGGTGTCGTGACTGCTCCCAGGGTAGCGGGCATCGACCTCCATGATTCGATGCATGTGGTCACACACCAACTGCACGTTCAGGGAGTGGAAGCCCTTTCGGTTGATGAAGACGGCTGAGTTGATATACGGGGCACTCAGGGCAATGTGCGTGCAGTCAATGGCACCCGGCACCATGGGGAAGCCGGCAATGCGGGTGAACCCCCGTGCTTGCTTGTTCTGCTTGTCTCTGTCAAGAGGGAAGGTGATGAACCAGTTCCTCATCTGGTACAGTGCGTCTGTGACCTCCCTTATGCAGCAGTGCACTGCACACTGCGAGATGTTGCACATGTCACCAGCAGAGGCCTGAAATGCTCCTGAGCCGTAGAAATTCAGCGCCTCGGTGACCTTCACAGCCATAGGCAATGCTGTCCTCGCCCAGCTCTGAGGCTGTAGTTGTGGCCGCACCAGTTAACAGATCTCGGTCACGGCTTCCTTGGTGAACCTCAGGTGTCAGATGCAATCCTCCTCGGTCATGCTGAGGTAAGAGAATTGGTCCCGGAAGGTCCTCATTGGATATGGCCTCCTGCTCAGTGCCCTGCACCTCCTCCTCCTCCCTCTCCTCACAGCTTGACCTGCTCTGTGTGGCCTTTCTGCATGCTCCCAGTTGTATTCAATGCCCAGCGGGAGCCCTAGCAGACCACCCATGGTTGCCAGGAATCTTGTTCAACCACAGTAGTAACTTTATGAACCATAAGGCAGTACCTTCCAAACCACTCTCAAATGTACTCTAGGAACTCTCAGTAAGTATAGGGAGCTTCAAAAAACACTTCCTATTCTACCAGCAGCCAGAGGCAATAATCTAGTAACTAACCTGCAACACCTGCATGGTCCCTTTAAATAGTGCTGGTGGGGGCTCTTCCAGGCACTCTAAGACATGTTCAGTGTATGTGGTTAAGACTGTGCATTGAGTTGAGCGTTAAGTTACAAAATGGTGTCTATCTCTTTAAATCAGCTTTGCTCACTGATTGTATGCATTTTTTCCCTATTTTACATGCTGCCAGCGTTCGCTGTCTGCGCATGCACTGATACCTACACCAAGATGGCGTTCAGCGCACGTCACGCTATAAACGTGTACAGCTAAGATGGGCACTGCGTGGCCCAATTTCTAGCCCGAAGTCTTTCAGTGAAAAAAATTCAACCTGAATTCTCTTCTTACTCATAACTTCCTCATTTTTAGCTTGTGTTTCTTGATATTTGAACATTTCACCATTGGGACCAATTTACCTGCATCAGTACCTTTCAAATTCTTAAAACACTTCAATTAGGTCAAAATTCTTGTGACTACATGTCAGGAACTCAGTATTCCAGGCAGGGTCTGAACAAACACCTTGGGGATAAAAATTCCAATGCACCACTCTTCGGCATGCCAGAGTGCATATTGCAAAATTACATTAGCTGTAATGGGCTGGGAGTGTGTAGTTTTGCAATATGCACTCTAGCGCATGCCAAGGACTATTGTACCAGAATTTTGACCCTTTCTATAGCATCAATACAACCTCTTTTGATTAATACTCTACCAATACAATCCAGCACCTTATTTGCCTTTTCTATTACCTCAGCCAAGCACTGAGCTGATGCTTTTATAGATTTATCCACAATAACCATTAGAATGCTTTCCTGATCGGCACTGTTCAATTTATCTCAACAGTTAGTCGGATTCCTCGTATATATCATACTTTAAAATTTGGCTTCTGATAAAGTGTCATAAACGAAACATGATTTTCCATTTACTCCTTCTTTGGCTTCCTTGATCCCACCTTATTTATTAAACACTTATCCACATTTAACTGCACTAGCCTTCTATTGATCTGGTTTCTTGGAAGATCCAGGGACCAAAAACACGTGGGGAGAGTGATACATCCACCCAGTACCTCTGTCACTGACTCCAGTAAATTTTACTGAGCGAGGGAGAGGTCTCCTTGTTTAAATGATTTTGGTGGGTGCCCGTACCATTAGGAGCACATCGAGGACATCCACCTGCCCCCACAGGCCACAGGTTGTAGTGCAAATTGCCGGTATAAGGCAGGGGAATTCTAGGTTTTCCCCCAAGAACTCTGACTTATCTCCTCAGCCCCCATTGTGAGGTGGAGCCTCTGCCTGCCCCTTACAAAGCCAGCGAAGTGGAGGTGCCAAGGCTAGGGATGTGACTTCCTATGCTTCCGCAGCCCATAAGGGATCCCATACAAATAAGATGCCCTCACACTGACTGCACAAGCTCCATTGGGGTCAGCACTGGAGGTCACCAGTGGGTGTTATTCCATCATTGCTGTCGATATATTAAGTCCCTAAATGTTTTTCTGATCCCTTAACTGAAGTAACCTTTGTATATTTCACCCCTTTCCAGCTTTTAAAAAAAATCTATGATTAACCCACTTGGCTGCTTTGTGATAAATTTGAAATGAAAAGTGACACACATGTCAGAGAATTTGTTCAATCTGAGCAGTTTTATGGCAGCTCAGGCTAGTTTATTCCCAAAGGTAAAAGTAGCAAAATCTATGTTAAAACAATCGTTCACAGTCTGAACTTCAGTCACATAGAGCAGTTTTAGGGATGAGCATAAACTTGAAATGAGAAGTGACACACATGTCAGAAAATTTGTTCAATCTGAGCAGTTTTATGGCAGCTCGGGCTAGTTTATTACCAAACTGGATAAAGTTGATCCTGTGGATTCTTTTTTAGGATTTGGAGTTGTTTCAAAACCATGAAGATTTTTTTTTAAACTATGAATGCTGGAAATCTGAACTAAAACAGAAGATGCAGAAAATGCACAGTAGGTTAATCTGTAACTCAGAGAAAGCCAGGTATTTGTTTTGTGTGTGACCCTTCAACAAATGTCTTACTTTTTTTGTTTATTTTTCCACTAAGACCAAAATCCCTCTTTAGCATTGATTTCAAAATATTCCAGAATATCAGTGGAGTGATTGGAAACTCTGCCAATGATCATCATTTTGAACAGGGTGAAGTGGGGATATCTGTTTCACACATTGGAGGTATTTGGGTTTGACCTGTAGTTTGCATAGGGAATAAAAGGGACTTGGAACTGCCTAATGATCTTAATTCTGATAAATGATTATTTTCAGAGTTAATCACAAAAAATGCTGAAAATATACAGTCGGTCAGCCAGCACCTGTAAAGAGAAAAGATGGGTTACGATGTTTCTGGTGGGTACACATCAAAAAACATCAATAACCTGCCTTTTCTAAGAACATAAGAAATAGGAGCAGGAGTAGGACAAAATTAAAGGTTCTTTATCTGAATGCGCGCAGCATTCGTAATAAGATAGATGAATTGATGGCACAAATAGAAACAAATGGGTATGATCTCATGGCCATTACAGAGACGTGGTTGCAAGATGACCAAGGTTGGGAGCTAAATATTCAGGATTATTTAACATTTCGGAAGGATAGGAAAAAAGGTAAAGGTGGTGGGGTAGCTCTGTTAATAAAGGATGAAATTGGTATAATAGTGAGAAATGAGCTTGGCTCAAAAGATCAAGATGTCGAATCAATTTGAGTGGAGGCAAGAAATAGCAAGGGAAAGAAATCACTGGTAGGAGTAGTATATAGGCCCCCTAAAAGTAGCTACACTGTAAGGCAAAACATAAATCAGGAAATAAGGGCGGCTTGTAAAAAAGATAATGCAATAATCATGGGCGATTTTAACTTTCACATAGATTGGACGAATCAAATTGGCAAAAGTAGCCCTGAGGAGGAGTTCATGGAGTGTATTCGGGACTGTCTCTTAGACCAATACGTCGGGGAACCAACCAGGGAACAGGCCATTTTGGATCTGGTAATGGGTAACGAAACAGGATTAATGATCTCAAAGTAAAGGATCCCTTGGGAAGCAGTGATCATAACATGATAGAATTTCATATCCAGTTTGAGAGCGAGGATCTTGGGTCTGAAACTACGGTATTAAACTTAAATAAGGGCAATTATAAAGAAATGAGGGCGGAATTGGCTAAAGTGGTCTGGGTAAACAGATTAGATGGTATGATAGTGGATAAGCAGTGGCAAACATTTAAAAAGATATTTTATAACTTGCAACAAAAATATATCCCTGTGAGGAGGAAAGACTCCATAAAAAGGGTGAACCAACCATGGCTAACTAAGGAAGTCAAGGGTGGTATCAGGTTAAAAGAAAAAGCATACAACATGGCAAAGATTACTGGTAAGCCCAAAGATTGGGAAACTTTAAAAACCAGCAAAGGAGGACTAAAAGAATAATAAAGAGGGAGAAAATAAATTATGAGAGTAAACTAGCAAGAAATATAAAAACTGACAGTAAAAGCTTCTACAAGTATATAAAAAGGAAGAGGGTAGCTCAAGTAAACATTGGTCCCCTAGAGGATGAGAGTGAAGAAATAATAATGGAAAACAAGGAAATGGCAGAGGAATTGAACAGATATTTTGTATCTGTCTTCACAGTAGAAGACATTAATAACATACCAATAAAAGTAGATAATCAAGGGGCAAAGGGGAGGGAGGAACTAAAAACAATCACTATCACTAGAGAAAAAGTACTAGGTAAACTAATGGGTCTAATGGCTGACAAGTCCCCTGGACCTAAGGGCTTGCATCTGATGGTCTTAAAGGAAGTGGCTACAGAGATAGTGGATGCATTTGTTGTAATCTTCCAGAATTCACTAGATTCTGGAAAGGTCCCAGCGGATTGGAAAACCACAAATGTAACACCCTTATGCAAGAAGGGAGTGAGGCAGAATGCAGGTAACTATAGAACCAGTTAGCCTAACATCTGTCATTGGGAAAATGCTAGAATCCATTATTAAGGAAGTAGTAGCAGGACATTTGGAGACTCATAATACAATCAGGAGAGTCAACATGGTTTTATGAAGGAGAAATCGTGTCTGACAAATTTATTAGAGTTCTTTGAGGAAGTAACGGGCAGGGTGGATAAAGGGGAACCAATGGATGCAGTGTATTTGGATTTCCAAAAGGCATTCGATAAGGTGCCGCATAAAAGGTTACTGCATAAGATAAGAGCTTGTGGTGTTGGGGGCAATATACTTGCATGGATAGAGGATTGGTTAACTAACAGAAAACAAAGAGTCGGGATAAATGGGTCATTTTCAAAATGGCAATCTGTAACTAGTGGGGTGCTGCAGGGATCAGTGCTGGGGCCTTTATTTCTAGGGGGATGGAATATAAAAGCAGGGAAGTCATGCTACAACTGTACAGGGTCCTGGTGAGACCACACCTGGAGTATTGCGTACAGTTCTGATGCCCTTGTTTAAGGAAGGATATACTTGCATTGGAGGCAGTTCAATGAGAAGGTTCACGAGGTTGATTCCGGGTATGGAAGGGTTGTCTTATGAGGAAAGATTGAACAGGTTGGGTCTATACTCATTGGAGTTTAGAGGAATGAGAGGAGATCTTATTGAAACATACAAGATTCTGAGGGGACTCGATAGGGTAGATGCTGAGAGGATGTTACCCCTAATGGGTGAATCTAAAACCAGGGGGCATAGTCTCAGAATAAGGGGTCACTCATTTAAGACAGAAATGAGGAGGAATTTCTTCTCCCAGAGGGTCGTGAATCTTTGGAATTCTTTACCCCAAAAAGCTGTGACATTGAATACATTCAAGACTGAGTTAGACAAATTTTTGATCAGCAAGGGAGTCAAAGGATATGGGGAAAGGGTAGGACAGTGGAGTTGAGGTAAAAAACAGATCAGCCATGATCTCATTGAATGGCGGAGCAGGCTCGAAGGGCCAAATGGCCTACTCCTGCTCCTATCTCTTATGGTCTTATGGCCCCTCGAGCCTGCTCCGCTATTCAATAAGATCATGGCTGATCTTCTACCTCAACTCCACTTTCCCACCCTATCCCCATATCCCTGGATTCCATTAGTGTCCAAAAATCTATTGATTTTTACAGGTGCCAACGGGCCTGCAGTGTATTTGCAGCATTCTCTGTTATTTATTTCAGATTTCCAGCACTTGCAGTTTTTTTCTTTTCATTTTATTGTCAGAGCTGTTCCCAGTGAAGGAGCGCAACAGCCAAGGTGCTCATTATTAACACTTCATCACGGATGCTTAAATCCCAAGCACAAACAATTAGGGAATCTGTTGAATTCAGGGGATTGACTGCCTGGAGTCTGGAAAATAAACTATAGCCCTGAATTTTCTTGGACTTTCTGCTGCTGCACTGTTGTAACTTCACCAGAAGCGCAGCAGAAACGTCGTTTACGTGTGTAGACGGGGTTTCCACCGCAAAGTTACAGTGATGCAGTGGCAGAAAATCCACGGAAATCCAAGGCTTCTGCCTTTATGCAAATATTCTGCTAATGGTGGTAGGTGGTGGATAGTGAAAGTCTCTCATATAGGAACTCCACGTATTAAATCTCAATGGTAGATTTTCTTCACTGTCAGGTCAATTGGTCTAAATCTGAAATATTTGCACTCACCAGAAATTGCATCACTGCACTGATAATGCTTCTTTAAGTGAATCTGATGTAATTAGCTCTTCAAGGTCTGCCTCTGTTGATAGCTTGTGATATCCCAAATGTGAATTTAATGAATATTGACTCAAAATTTAATTAACTTATTAATATAATCTCCTGTCAACACCTGGAGAAATCTTTACACATTTTAATAGCGCAGTGAAACTGTTTTATAGGAAAGGGAATGAGCCAGCACAGGCACAATGGGCTGAACGGCCTCCTTCTGTGCTGTTACAATTTGGGTTACGGAAATTATTCTTAAAAAGGTGGGGGAAGAGAATTAACTCCCCCAACCTTTATGCATAATACGTGTGCTTTCAAATGTCATGAAATGGATAATCAAATCAGAGGTGAATCCAATCTGTGGAGAGCGAAATGGTTAAAGTGTTCTCTCTAAGTGATATTCTTTGCATTTTGATGAGAATATTGTCATGCAAACAAAATTTTCACTGCAGCTGGGTAATTATTGAAAAATTAACAAATTGACTGCAATCCTACCTCTCACACCAGTGTAGAATAATTATAATAAATGACAACATTTGTATGTCTGTTTGAGGTGGGCGTATTGGGAAAAATGGAGCCATCAATATGATGGAAAACCTGCCATCCTTTCAATAATTAAAAATATAGATACTGTCGGTCAAGCTTTCAATTCTTCTAACATTTACAAATTGTCTCAGTACTAAATTGAATGTTAGTACTCAAACTGGTTAACTCAGGAATACATTAACTTGAAGAATTAAGTGTGGAACTGAAAAAGTGAACAGAACATTCCAACCTGGGCAAGACCATGGAAGACAGGCAGGCAGACTGAAACACCCCACAGGTCCCACATATCTTGGTCCTCACGCAGGGTTAGAGCATGGGGGATTACGAAAACCATTGTGGAGGAGGGGAAGAGGAAGAGGGAAGGCAGATAGGAGAAGGGAAGGGGAGGGGGAAGAAGCAAATAGGAGAAGGAATGGGTGCGGGAGAGAAGAAAGGGAATGGGGAGAAGAGGGGAGGGAGAAGACAGTGGGAAAGGAGGTGGAGAGGAAGCAAGAGCAGAGGAGGAATGGAAAGAAATGGGAAGAGAGATGGGGGAGTGAGGAAGGGAGAAGGGAAGGGGAGGGAAGGGGAGGAGAGAGGAGGGAAGGGGAGGTGAACAGAGATGGAGAGTTTGGGGAGTGGAAGTAGGGAGACAGAAGGAGGAGGATGTAAAAGGAGGGGAAGATAGAATCATGGAATCAAAGAAAGTTACTGCACAGAAGGAGGCCATTCGGCCCATCGTGTCCATGCTGGCCGATAAAGGGCTATCCAGCTTAATCCCACTTTCCAGCACTTGGTCCGTAGCCCTGTAGGTTACGGGACTTCAAGTGCACATCCAAGTGCTTTTTAAATGAGTTGAGGGTTTCTGCCTCCACCCCCCTTTCAGGCAGTGAGTTCCAGACCCCTACCACCCTCTGGTGAAAATATTTCGCCTCAGCTCCCCTCTAATCCTTCTACCAATTACTTTAAATCTGTGCCCACTGGTCACTGACCCCTCTGCTGAGGGAAATAGGTCCTCCCTATCTACTCTATCTAGTCCCGTCATAATATTATATGCCTCAATTAAATCTCCCCATATTTGTAAGCTTTTCCTTTCAAAGAAGCAAATACTGAAGACGTTTTCTCTCACTCTACCGTATAAAGTTTTTTTGATATTTGAATATTCCAGTGACTTCTGTATAATGGATGGCCACTGGCATTCCACAATTTGCACAACGTTTTAAGTAAGATTAAGTGAAAATGAAGAGAGAATGTGGGAAAGATAGGGATCAATTTTTCTTCCTTCCTTCCCCCCACCCCCCAGCATTCTCCTCCACTCCCCCCACTCCCGTTGAAGGCATCGACATTGTACTGTGGTAGATTGACAGGTGCTGATCACTCTCCAGTAACTAGCTGTTATTCACTCGTGAGCCTAGGCAGTGTACTGGCGGACTGTTTCACAGTTGGACCTGATCCTGTCCTCACCTGACACCCATGTCCACCAGGGATCACTAGATATCCATCAAGAGCAGGAGACCTGTCTGATTTTCCACTCTCTAATCCAGGGAGTGAGGCATATTGGGGCAAGCATACCGTGCCCCAGCTAAGACTAGGCCCACCAGAGACCGGGGATTAAACCTGCGATCTTCTTGGTCTGTATAGTTCAGCTACCTTAACAAACTTAGTCTTTGATGCTTAATGGTGTAGCTGTGTCTTTATTGCCTAGTGGAAGTGCAGTACAGCAATGAAATAAAATCTTACTGGGAATTACTGTGGAAGTTGGAGAAAGCTGAAATCAACATCTGGCACAGTACCGATGCATCATCACACGTCACATCCATTTACTGCAGGAATCAAGGGCATAAACAGGGGAAAGATTGTGAACATCTTGTCACACAGGATGCACAGTGAAATGTATGGAGACAGGCGAGTGGTGAGAGGGACAGGAGAGGATGGGAGAGGGAAATGGGTTGTAGTCCAGAATCAGAAAATCATCTCAGGGGGACTGCTACAGGAAAATAGTCAGGAGAATGGGGGCCGCCACGGATGTTGTCCCAGAATTCCCTTGTTGCAGTATTGCTCAGTGGGACTGTACACTGAATGGATGTGTGTGAGGCACCAAGGGGATGCTTATGGGGAGAGCTTAAAAAACAACGAGGGAGTTCCTAAAAAGAGAACACTGCAAGGTGAGTGGAAAATCGTGGACTGGTTGGTGTGCACTTTATTCTTCTTGATGCTGGCCTACCTGTGGACTGACTGTGCCAGCCAGAGAAGGAAGCCCAACAACAACTTTCTTGACATTGGGTCAGACCACAATACTAGAACAGGTCACTGGAACTCCATCAGCGAGAATGGAGGAGCAGCTGTGGACAAACAGGGACAGGATCCAGTCAGATCTTTAAAATTGGCCCGTGGTGCAAATCTCCGTCAGTGAGGGGGGTGGGGAGGGGGAGAACTGGTAAACTGCAGAGTGACGCCCGATTTCAATAGACACTGCTTTGGAATGCTGCCAGTTCCAATTTCTGTCCCAAAGCAATTGGTTTAGTCTCTCAGCTCTCTGTCTCCTGTCTTCAATGTTACTTGTTCAGAGGGTTGCCAACCCTTCAGGATTGACCTGGAATCTCCAGGAATTAAATATTGACCTCCTGGACATTGCTGCAAGCAACCTGGGAGAAAAATCATAGGGGCACCACTTCTCCAGGGATCCTGCAATAATATTATGAGGGTTCTTCTTTAATATACAGTAGATATATATTGTTCTGTGGGAGTGATCAATAATTTCCATGGCCAGTGATTAACATTCACGAGTAAAAGCACCAAGAATAACACACCTGTAGAAATTATCATTAGACAATTGGAAGGAGCACAATGTATTTCTGAATAAGTTGCATACTGATATTTTCTGCATGTACCTAGAGAACTATCTGTGAAAAGTTACAGTTCTCTTCAGCATATAGTTTTATAGATCTTTATCCTTTTGCAAAATAGATTGACAACAACGTCATTCATTTTGTGTATCTGCGCCATTGACCACTGGTGGTTTCAACCGATCACAGAGACAGAAACCGGGGGGATGGGGGAGAGAAAAATTAGGATAGCACTGTAATTAAATGAACATGGTGTTCTGAAATCAGTCTGTAATGTCAATAGTTAAAGATCTTAAGCATGACTAAAACGAGGAAGCACAAGTTTCTCAGAGACCTGCTCCTTCCTCTCCTGCCGATACAAGGAAAATGGAATTATGAGGTACTGCACCTTTAAGCACCACCACATTTCTAGAGTGCATTCAATTCCAGATATATTTTCACTCGAGCATGAAACCCTCTCATGACTTATTTGCATTTGTTCATGTGTTATTGGTCTTTCACACAGGAGTGGCGTTTGCCTTGCGGGGACTCTGTGCGAAGGTTCACTTTGAGAACCCTACATTTTACTCAACAATTGTACTAAATGCCACCTACTCAATCTGGTATCAACTCTGCACGTGTACAATTGTGAAAAGGCATGTTTGCAATAGATAATATAAAAATAGACCGATTAACCTAAAAAAAATAGATCCTTAAACTTGTCACTGGATCCTCTCAGGGCCTCTGACTGGCTCGGGCCTCCTGACTGGCTCGGGGCCCCTGGCTCGCTCAGGCCTCCTGACTGGCTCGGGGCCCTGATTGGCTCGGGCCTCCTGACTGGCTCGGGGCCCCTGGCTCGCTCAGGCCTCCTGTCTGGTTTGGGGCCCTGACTGGCCAATTGCATAAGTTGCACGGTCCAAATGTCACCTCTACTTTCACATTCGTGAAGTAACACCCGCAACTCACTGTCACTGCTGACCTATTTCCAGGTTAGGCACTGTGATTTATATTTTACTTTATAAGAGATAGTCAAGCATATTCAAAAATAACACCATCCAGTATGAAACAAATATTTTATTTCCTCTATAACTATTGAGAAATGCAAAAATATATACTTTATATGTAGTTACTAACTATTATCACTCTTTTTCTGATGGTCTCTGCTGTCGAATAGCCCACTAACCCTCATTATCAAGAATCATATATAGAATGATAGAAATTTCAGCACAAAAGGCCATTTAGCTTTTTATGCCTGTGCCAGCTCCACACCACAACTATCTACTCTAATCCATTAAAATTTTTAAAAACCATTCTGTACAACACAAGGCCAATTTAGCCACAAATAGTTATGATTAACTTTAATATTAATTTTTCATCTGTTTGGTTCACGGTTTCTCCTGCCTGTTGTGGGGCTCCTTTCCTTCCATGCTGAAGGTTCAAAATAGAGTTAACAATGACTCACAGATCCAAGGTTGTTGGAGCATATATGAAACCATGAGGAGCTCTGGGCTTATCCCTTGGCAACAACACAAACTAGCTGGCCTAGAAATTCGATCACGCCGAAAATGAGCGCACAGGGAGCACGCACCTGTTCACGTGGTCCCAGGCAGCATGCTAGATTCATGCTGGGGCCACATTAAAATAATTCAGGCGTGCAGCCGTTACCTGTGCTATTCATGGGCTGAATACCTGTTTTGGGTGGGGGGGGGGGGGGTGAAATAGGGAGTCTCTGACACCATTTAAAGGCATCCAGCCCCTCTTAAAGCACTCTGGCTGCAGACAGCAAGGAAACTGCCCAGGTTCAAGAAGATGGCTGGATGGGCACCCAGGTTGGAGAACCTGGTCCAGGCGGTGGACAGGAGGAGGGAATTCCTGTTATCCAGGGGGCAGAAAGCCCTCCAGGCAACGGCTCTGCCAACAGTGGGAAGAGGCTGCAGAGGAGGTCACTGCAATGACCTTAGCTCTCAAGACATGGCTGCAATGACCACTCCAGAGTTGTTCAGGTAAGAATGCTGCTTTCTTACTCTCTGCTCAGATCTCCACCAGGTCCAGCCTCACTACTTACAACACTCCCCTCCCCACTTCCCTTCACTCTCCTACAATCACTGCACCACACTTCACTCCACCTCCTTCTCATACTCACACACTCACCACTATTGCAACCGTTACTTCCCAACTCCTCGGGGGTAATTTTGACTTTGGATGATAGTGTAAAACGGGTGATATCGGATCAGCCGTCCATTATATATCTCTCCCAATTTTCTTTTCCATTGACTTCACTGAGCGTAGGAGCCTTATTTGAATATTTTATTCATCATTTTAAATAGTTCTGGCGTGCGCCCTGGATGCCTCGAGGGTTTTGAATAGGGAGGTTTGGGAGAAATAGGCACAGAGCTGGGAGGCGATGACACATCGCGGGAGGCCCGAGGAACGGCTATATAAGGAGCGCGAGAGAACCGGCAGCAGCAGAACATCGCAGGAGGCCCAAGGAGCAGTGAGATCGAAAGAGACAGAAAAAAATAATCAGTGACGTCCCAACACAAGGAGGAGTGGTGGGGGGGGGTAAATCAGTGTAAGTATTTAGTTTATTGGTTAACATTTTTAGTGGTTAGTGTTTTCAGTGGTTAGTGTTTTCGTGTTAGCTAAACAGTTAAATAGCCTCAAAGCTAAACAAACAGCTTTAAATAACTGTTAGCTAACATGGCAAGACAGCTGGGGCCCGTTGCCTGCAAATTCTGTGCCACGTGGGAACTCCAGAACACTTTGTGTGTCCTGGAAAACCACATGGGCAGAAAGAGCCATCAACTGCTCAAGCTCGAGCTCACAGTTTCAGTGAGGGGTGTCTGGCGTCACTATGGTGCATATGGGAAGCTGAGAGTTTTGTGGATAGCATATTACAGGATGTGGTCACCCCGCAGCTACAGAGAGTTCAGGAGGAGAGGGAGTGGGTGACCACCAGACAGACTAGGAGAAACAGGCAGGCAGTGCAGTAATCCCCTGGGAGTGTGGCACTCCAAACTGGGTATTCAGTGTTAAATACTAGTGAGGGTGATGACACCTCGGGGGAGTGCAGTCAGAAGCAAATACATGGTACCATGGGAGACTCAGCTGCACAGGGAGGCACAAGGAAGTGTAGAAATGCAGTTGTTATAGAGGATTCGATAGTCAGGGGGAATAGACAGGCATTTCTGCACCCGCCGATGTGAGTCCCGAATGGTGTGTTGCCTCCCTGGTTCCAGGGCAAAAGATATCACTGAACGGGTGCAGGACATTCTGTGAGGGGAAGGGGAACAGCCAGAAGTTGTGGTCCATGTTGGAGCCAATGACATAGGTAAGAAAAAGGTTGAGGTCCTACAGGCAGAGTTTCAGGAGCTAAGAAAAAGATTAAAGGACAGGAGATCTCTGGATTACTCCCAGTGCCAAGTGTAAGTGAGTACAGAAACAGGAAGATGGTGCAGGTGAACGCATGGCTGGAGAAGTGGTGCAGGAGGGAGGGCTTCAGATTCCTGGGGTATTGGGACCAGTTCTGGGGCAGGAGGGACGTGTACAAGCCGAATGGGATGCACCTCAATAGGGCTGGGACCAATGTCCGCGCGGGGAGGTTAACTAGTGCTGTGGGGAGGGTTTAAACTAATTTGGCAGAGGGAGGGAAACCAGGACAGAGCAGCAGAGTGGAGAGACAAAGTGCATGGAAAACTAGGAGGGACAAACAGCAACAGAATAAAGAACAGTGTAGAAAGAGCAGAAATCAGATGGAGGAACAACATAGAGAGACAATATAATGTAAATGGTACTATTTTGAGGGGGGTGCAAGAGCAGAGGGACCTGGGGGTCTTTGTAGGTGGGAGGGCAAATTGATAAGACGGTTAAGAAAGCATATGGGATAATTGGCTTTGAAAATAGGTGCATTGAAAAACAAGGAAGTCATGCTCAACCTTTACAAATCACTGGTTAGGCCTCAGCTAGAGCATTGTGTACAATTCTGGGCATTAGACTTTAGGAAGGATGTCAAGGCCTTGGAGTGGGTACAGAGGAGATTTACCAGGATGATACCAGGGATGAGGAACTTCAGTTATATGGAGAGATTGGAGAAGCTGGGATTGTTCTCCTTAGACCAGAGAAGGGGAGACCTAGTAGAGGTACTAAATAAAAGAGGGATTTTGATAGAGCAAGTAGGGAGAAACTGTTTCCTCTGGCAAGTGGATTGGTAACCAGAGGTCATAGATTTAGAGTAACTGACTAAAGAAGTAGAGGGAAATGAGGAGAAATTTTTTCACACAGAGGGTTGTTAAGATCTGGAATGCACTACCTGAAAGGGTGGTGGAAGCAGATTCCATGGGAACTTTCAAAAGGCAATTGGACATATACTTGAAGAGGACTAATTTGCTGGGATATGGGGAAAAAGCTGGTGCGTGGGATTAAATTGGACAGCTCTTTCAAAGTACCGGCACAGGAATGATGGGCCGAATGGCCTCCTCCTGTGCTGTAAGATTCAATGATTTTATGATTTAAGGGCTTTAGAGAGGAAAATTGGGTTAGAGATGGGCAGCGATTGATCTGGGGAAGTAATAGTGGCAGAGTGAACCTAGGAAACTAGCAGCAAGGTCCAGCCCAGGCGCCTTTAGAAGAGTGAAGAAAAACCATCAAAGCAACGGATTTCAGTCCAGGAGCCAGCAGGGCAGCAAATTTCTCCCTAGGATCCAAAGCAGCAGCAAAATAAAGCCCAGATGCCAGCAGAGCAATGAAGTTCATCCCAGAGACCAGAGAAGTAGAGTTCCCAGGAACGCAATAGATCACTTCAAATAAAAGATGAAAGCAAATTGCTGCAGATGCTGGAAACGCCTGGGAAGACCAGGCGCAGATTGGGTGATCGCTTTGCTGAACACTTCCGTTCACTCCTCAAGTGTGACCCTGAGCTTCCGGTCACTTGCCTTTTAAGGTTAAGTGAGTGGGCAAGAAGGTGGCAGATGGAGTATAATGTGGGGAAATGTGAGGTTATTCACTTTGGTAGGAAGAATAGAAAAACAGAATATTTTTTAAATGGTGAGAAACTATTAAATGTTGGTGTCCAGAGAGACTTGGGTGTCCTGGTACAAGAAACACAAGAAGTTAGCATGTGGATACAGCAAGCAATTAGAAAGGCAAATGTCATGTTGGCCTTTATTGGAAGGGGGTTGCAGTACAAGAGTAAGGAAGTCTTACTACAATTGTACAAGGCTTTGGTGAGACCACACCTGGAGTACTGTGTACAGTTTTGGTCTCCTTATCTAAGGAAGGATATACTTGCCTTAGAGATGGTGCAACAAAGGGTCACTAGATTAATTCCTGGGATGAGAGGGTTGTCCTATTAGGAGAGGTTGAGTAGAATGGGCCTATACTCTCTGGAGTACAGAAGAACGAGAGGTGATCTCATTGAAACATAAGATTCTGAGAGGGCTTGACAAGGTAGAGGCTGAGAGGTTGTTTCCCCGGCTGGAGAGTCTAGAACTAGAGGGCATAGTCGCAGGATAAGGGGTCAGCCATTTAGGACTGAGATGAGGAGGAATTTCTTCACTCAGAGGGTTGTGAATCTTTAAAATTCTCTACCCCAGAGGGCTGTGGATACTGAGTCATTGAATATATTCAAGGCTGAGAGAGAGAGATTTTTGGACTCTAAGGGAATCAAGGGACTCCCACTCTAATTTCTCTGTCCTCAGTCTCCTACACTGTTCCAATGAAGCTCAACGGAAGCTCGAGGAACAGCACCTCATCTTTTGATTAGGCACTTTACAACCTTCTGGACTCAACATTGATTTCAATTAGTTCACATCATAGTCACTGCTCCCATTTTTTCGGGCAGCAGGTGCTGGTAATGGTCCGGAAGTTTGCCATTTACAGCTCCTCTAGATCCATCTTTCATTTCTTTACCACCCATTACCATCCCCTTTGTCTTGCACCATCATCCCTTTTGTCATTTAATCACTCCTGCCGTCCACCCTATGACAGACCTTCCCTTTTGTTCTTTCCTCTCCTCCCCTTCCCCCCACCCCCCCCCCCTCCACCCCCACCTTTGCTGGCTCTGTACTTGCTTAAAAACTGTTAAATCTTTACTTCTTCCAGTTCTGACGAAAGTTCATCAACCTGAAACGTTAACTCTGTTTCTCTCTCCACAGATATTGCCTGACCTGCTGAGTATTTCCAGCATTTTCTGTCCAATAAAAGATGGCAGGCAGAGAACATGGGGTGGCCCAGTCATAGAGGAGAATCTCAGTAGCTGAGGACTCAGAGCAGCAGGATACCTGTGGCAGAGAGTCCAGAAGATCAGGTGGAAGCAGATACCAGGAGGTGAAAACAGCATCCAGGTGTGTTTGGATGCAGACGCACAACAGAAACCCAGAAGTCCCATTTCCACTTAATGCTGGTGAATGGATCTTTAACGGGGCAATTTACCTCGTTGAAATAGTTACGGTACATTTTTTTAATTGAATGTTACTCAATTTTAAATCCAGGACGGCTTTCCAGCAGCTCTTGAATCATGCTAGGTGAAAGGAGGTGAGAAAGGCCGGATCCATGAGGTAAGTGCCTTTATAGCACTGCTTGTGGGCCAGGAGGAGCAGGAATGCTCCCTCCAGGTCCAACAAGCTTATCTGCCACAATCGGACCCCCGCGATCGTCCGACTCCCACCCCCCCTGCTGATGGGAGACCCCCTCCAACATCTGACCGCCCCCGCCTCCTATGGAAGTGCCCCCCCCAACCAATGGCCGACCCCCTTCCCTACCTCCGATTCCTCCTGACATCCGAACTTCTGCATGGCTCCAATCTTCTGTTGACCTCCGAACTTCTGCATGGCTCTAATCTTCTCCACGCCCCCCCCCCCCCCATGTCCTCCACGGCCCACAATCTCTCCCTCCCTCCCTCCTCTCCGATTCCCGGCTGCGTTCCCTCCCGACAGGCAGCCAAACTGTCAATCTGGCTGGCTGTCGCGCGGGAAACCCAGAAGCAAAATTAATTGCTTTCAATTGAGTTGCGATCCCAGATTCCGACGCACTCAATTCGCTTCCAGGTTTCCCACATGAACATCTACCACCCGCTCAATTCCCAGCTCCACGCTAAAATCATGCCCTTTTTGTCAGGACCAAACATTCCCAGGTTTTAGAAACAGACCAAAAGGTCTTCTGCACTATCAAAACATGAGACTTAGCTCAACCTTGGAAAAACATGTCCCTCTGCATTTTGTGACATTCTTCTATTCCACATCAGACATACTATGATGCCGCTGAATGAGATTGCCAATTTGGTGTCAATTTGTGCTAAATTAGGAGTGGTTTTATGCAGTGAGCCATGCTCCTTAGGAAGTGGTTTGAAGCAGTCAATACTCATTTTATGTAGGACTCTACTTTCTAGAGATGAGTGTCTAACCCGCTGCACCATTGAGATCCCCCATTTGCTCACTACTTCTAATAGAAGATCAAAGACTTCTTTCTTTCCGGGAAAGAGGGATCCAATCCCACCCACCCCCCATCCCCACTCCCTCCTCCCCTGGTATCTCAACCACAAACAATTCTGACCTCAGCAGATTTCCATCTGACATTCCTGACACTTTGGTGTGAGGGAACCCCAGATGTACCCCCAACTTGCTGAAGACCCGCTACTGTGATCCTCCCTGGATAGGCAGTGTAAATATCGCTGGGACCTAGCCAACATGCAACTAAGCCTGACCCCAGAAGTTCACCCCAGAGGTCATTGCCGTATCAGGAAATACAGGCTCTGAAAATCCATGGGCCACTATCCTGGTATTTACACCTGGTCAGGAGGAGGGAACTCAATTTGTTTGGGGCCAGTAGGCACTGGCACCACTGCAGGCACATCTCCAACAATGACCTGCCCCATTCAGCCAGACAATCTGCCTGCCGCTGGTGAGGTTGCCCAAGGCTCCCTCCAAGACCCCAGACATGTCCCCTTCAATCCCGCCCTTTCTTTGGGAATCCAGGCCACTCCAGTTACTCTTCTCCCTTCCCAGTAGAGCCCACTTGCATGTATGCTTCATCTCACTCGGCATATCGGCTACCAGTCCAAAGCCAGGTCCCGACTATGCCAGAGAAACAGTAACTCCCAGTGTAGGGATTCTCTGTCTCTGGGCCCATCCCTAAGTCTGTTCTCTTGGCGTCCTCGTAAGGGATGGGCAGAGGTTCTGCCTCTTACAAAGCTGTCTGGAAGATCCCAGAAGAACCGGCGCAATAAGTTCCCTGCCATTTTCCTGTGGATTCCCGGTCGGAATTACAGTGGGAGTCCGGCGGAAATCCATGAATATTTGGGGCCTATGTGTAGAGTTGATATTGCATCCCAATAGTACTTGAAGGGATTCAAACCAGAATTGGAATGTAATGCAATGCCATGGGTGATAATCCACTCATGGTATGGTTTCAGATAGCCTCGGACTAATGGTTGGAGTGTAGAGTTGGGACAATATGACCACAGAGAGTTTGTTATGGAGGCTGTCAGGTTTAACTAAAAGGTATTCAGCAATCAAAGTAACTGAGCTATACAAACTAGGAAAGTCCCAGGTTCAATCCTCGGCCTATGCTAAGGTAGTTGATCTCAGCTGGTATTTCGCAAGCTACAGTTGGAGGGGAAAATCATCCGTTGTTCCGGCTCTTGATTCACATCCAGCGACCTCTACTGTACGTGTGTGTGGATGGACATTGAATGAGGTCAGAATTGTTTGTGGTTGAGATACCAGCATCAACATTCAGCGTTAGGGCTCATAAGTGAAGAATGGTCACTGGCATTCATAGAACCATATTCCTGTAAGGAGTCAACATGTTCGGGAGGGGAGGGGATGGGGTGGGGGAGCAAGTGGATTAGGAAAGAGAAAATTGAGGAGAAAATATTTGGTTACAAAAATCCATGGGGAGGCATAAGATGTGCCTACCCAGGTCCTCCGTCACTGACCCTATCAAAGTTCACGAGGTCAGGGGGGGGGTGTCTCTTCATTTCTCACTATCGGTAGGCACTTGCCCCATTAGGGGTGCCTGTCATTGCAGCAAGGCCAGAAAGTGTACCAGAGCTGGCCCAGCGGGGTAGGGATGTCGGGGCCTGCCCCAGAAACAAAGTATAGGTTCCCCCTGTGGCGATTTTCAAAATAAAAAAAAATTGGTGGCGATTAATTTTGGGGGTTCAGGCCTGGCTCCTTATATTACTGGCCATTTTTGGGACCAGTGAAGGCTTCGCCCCCAACAGGCAATCGCAGACAGTTCAGCACTAGACCAGGATGTGACATACCCAGGTCCAGGCCTTGTTTCTGGCCATTCCGGCGAACTCCTCTGAAGTTACAGCGGGAGTATGCAGGAACGGCTAAGGATTTTTTTGGCCATTATTGCCAAAGAGTTGGCTAGCAATAAATCCCACCTGAACTGCATGTATTAATTTCTGGAAAGCCACAATAGCTAATATTTTGTACAGCATATTGAGCAAGAAAACTGGTGTGTAATATAGTTCAATGGATCCCTACTGTCTTTACAGATTAGGTTGCCATGCTCCAACACCATAGGATCTCCCGTGCTGCCTTCCAAACATATTTCATCAAATTAGAACTTAACGACGCAGACAATTTGACCTATCTGGATTGATAAGATTCTGCCAGACAGTGGTACAGCAAGTTTGATTGTCCTCAATAGTTCGAAGGCCTTAACTGTCACAGCACATCCTTCGTTATTCCAACCCTCAATACAGGTTCATAGTCACCATGGCAATGATAATTTTAGCAAAACTACCAAGTCCACTGCTCAGAGTCTTAAAGCATAAAAACAGGGGAAATAAACTGAATTCTAGAAACTGATGTTAACCAGCACAGTTCAGTTGGCGAGGGTGAATATTGAAATGGATTCCAATATCCACTGCCATCCTGCCACTGGAGTCACTGTTTCCTGCTTCTCTTTCTACCTCAATGCTGCTGATTGGAATACCACTTGTCACTCCTACTGTTTATTAGGGCCACTGTCCAAAGTTTCCTGAAGCGAACAGCCTTGGCTGGATCACTGGTTAAAATCCCTGAACCTTCTGCAGTGTAAATCTTGCCTGAGACTTAACCTGGGTCAGCAATCTTCTCCCACCCACATAGCTAGTGAGGCTGTATTGATCTCCCTCTGCTCCTCATTTTGACGTATTTGCCATTCTCCAGGACCTCTTGGTGAAGCTCTCCATGACATATTTTTGGCAGATTGATGCTCTGACTGCTGCTGCCACTGAGGCTTCTCTGCCTCTTCTGTCCACCCTGACTCCCTCAGCTGTGCATAGCCTCTTTGTCTTCCTTGAAAAACCCTGGCCTTCTCTGACCCCAGACTTCTCAGATTCTGTCTACCAGTCCCAAATCTCCACCAAATAGACTGCTTCATCCTTTCACTTGAACTCTTGCTGTTAAAATGTTGTAGCCTTGTTTTCTCCTATTCCACTGTGTGCACATAATGGTTGCAGACATGAGCATCTGCATCTCTTTACCAATATCCTCACTTTCCTCGTCTTCCCACCTACTATCTCCCTTGCCCCAATCTTTGCCTCCCTTCCCCCTCATTTGCCTCTCACCACCTAACTTTTCTACAACTCCCCTCTTCCCCAGCCCCATGCATCACTATTCCTTCACTGAACTCTTTCTTCACTGCCTTAGGCTCTTTTCTAGACAGACTCACAGCCTCTCCCTACCTCAATCTGGGCATCCTTCACTATGCCCACTGCAGTACATGGAAATGACTCTACTCCTGTAGCTACACCAGCTGTCTCCCACAATCTCACCTTGGCCTGTCGCCCTATTCCTCTGACTCGTACTCTTTGTTCAAATACCTCCCTCCCTATTTTAAAATCCTTCTCATTTAACATTAATCTTCCTCATCCTGGGATGAGAGGGTTGTCCTATGAGGAAAAATTGAGTAGAATGGGCCTATACTCTCTGAAGTTTAGAAGAATCAGAGGTGATCTCATTGAAAAATAAGATTACAAGAGGGCTTGGCAGGGCAGATGCTGAGAGGACGTTGCCCCTGGCTGGAGATTCTAGAACTAGGGGACATAGTCTCAGGATAAGGGGTCAGACATTTAGGACTGAGATGAGGAGGAATTCATTCACGCAGAGGTTCATGAGTATTTGGAATTCTCTACCCCAGGGGTTGTGGATGCTCTGTCGTTGAGTATATTTAAGACTGAGTTCGATAAATTTTTAGACTCTAGGGGAATCATGGAATATGGGGATCGGGTGGGAAAGTGGAGTTGAGGTCGAAGATCAGCCATGATCTTAATGAATGGTGGAGCAGGCTCGAGGGGCCGTATGGCCTACTCCTGCTCTTATTTCTTATGTTTCTTAAATCTGATTGCAGATTCTGCATGGACTCTTCATTATCAGTGATTATAAACTCAACACCCAAACTCAACTTTCCCACTCCCTACTGACTTCCCTTCCTTGCTTACCTCCAATAACCTCACCCTCCACATCGGCTTCCTCTCCTTGGTCAAAACTCCAGATTACTTTAAGATCATTCTGGAGAACAGAAACAAAATCCTCTTCAGACCACCTTCTTCCACACTCCATTGAATTGAGGTATTCCACAAAGCTTTTGCTGTCTCCTCTGACTGCCCCTCAACTCCCCCCTCGCCTATTCTCTGCCCAATCGAGCTCTCATCCATCCTGATCTCTACAGTTTCTCTTCCATCCTTCGCCCAGGCCTCAGCACACTCATCCTGTTCATTAAGCCTACCAACTGTTCCCTCAATCTCCTCCCTTCTCAGCTCCTCACCACTCAGCTTCACCTCCCAAGCCCCTTGCTCACCAATATCATTAACTTGTCACTTCCTCCTTCAAAAATGTTGTTATCATCGGTCCCTCCAGGAATCCATCCTAACTCTTCCATTCTCTCCAACTATCACCCTATCTCCAACTTCCCCTTTCTTTCCAAAGTGCTGGAACATGCTGTTGCTTTGCAATTATATTCCCACCCCTCCTTGTTGCAAACCATCCAATCTGGCTTCCACCCCGCCCACAGCACTGAGACCACATTGGTCAAAGTAAAAAATGAAATCCTGTGCACCCGTATCTCCTCGACTCTTTGACACTGTTGATCTTCAATGTCTTCTTCAGTCCATCTCCATGGCAAGACTGCTTTCTTCCACCTCCATAATATTTCCCACCTCTACCCCCACCTCTCCACTCACCACTGCCAAAATCTTAATCCACGCTTTCATCACCTCGTGGCCCAGCTTCTCTACTGATCTCCTAGTTGGCCTCCCAACTTCTACCCTTCACAAGGAACAGCTCATTCAAAATGCCGGAACCCATACCTTTCTTTGCGTAAAGTCCCAAACTTCCATCACCTCCGTCCTCACCACTATCCACTAACTCCCCATGACCCAGTGAGCTGCATTCAGAATTTTTGTGGTTCTTTTTCAAATCTCTTCCATCACCTCACCCCATCCGATCTTAGTGACTCCTCCAGCCTTATGTGCCGACACACACCTTCCACTTGTCTATCACTGCACAATCTGCTCCACCATTGGTGCACTTCGTTCATCCATTACATTCCTGTCCTCTGGAACTCCCTGTCTACTTCCCTCTCCTTGCCTCCTCATTCCCTGGTTTGTAAAAACCCTCAAACACCTTCTCTTCTTCATGCCTTCAGCTCCCACCCTAACCCTCTCCAGTTTCTTTTATCTCCTCCTGAATAGTGCCCACTGTATTGTCCTCCTTAATGCAAAGAGTTTTGAGGCATCTTCCTGCATGTGAGAAACACTACAGGGAATGCACATTGTTATCATTGTACTGGGCATGGCCCATGTTACTCTATGTAGTGTATTGAGACTGGGGCCTGGATTTTAACATTGAGACGGGAACTCAGCGGGTGGGTGGATTTGCGTGTAGGGAACCCGGAAGCAAAGTGAGCACCTTTAAATCTGCTATCACATCTCAATTGCAGTCAATTATCTTTGCTTCTGGGTTTCGTGTCTCCAAGCTGATCAACGGGCGTACTGCGCACCCAGATGTCGTGATTGGAACTGCATTATTTAAAGGGCCAGTTCAACAATGAATTTTGAAGAAGAAAGAAGAAATGGAGTCCAGGAAAGCTAAGGCTGTGCCTAGATTTAGTGATACCTCCCTAGATGCACTACTGGCTGCAATGAGAGCCAGGAGGAAGGTTATCTTTCTATGGGATGGCAGGACGAAACCTTCTGTCACCAAAAAGGCTTGGCTGGAGGTAGCACAAGAGGTAGCAAGCAGGAGCCCAGGTCTTGGCTGCAGTGCAGGAAGTGATTCAATGACCTGAGCAGGTCTGGAAAAGTGAGTATATATGCATATTCACCCATATCCTGTTGTGCACTACACCCACCCCCCGCCCCCATCACTCTGTCTTGGCTCCATCACAAGACTCCTCACAATTACTTAAGTGTCCCAGCAACCATCCTTCACTTTCTATGCATTTGCTTACCTCCCCATTTATGAACCCAACACTGTCACTCATCCCAATCCTTACTTTTTTTATTTGTTCATGGGATGTGGGCGTCGCTGGCAAGGCCAGCATTTATTACCCATCCCTAATTGCCCTCGAGAAGGTGATGGTGAGCCGCCTTCTTGCTATTAGGTATGGAGTGCCAGGATTTTGACCCAGTGGCGTTGAAGGATCGGCGATATATTTCCAAGTCAGGATGGTGTGTGACTTGGAGGGAAACGTGCAGGTGGTGTTGTTCCCACGTGCTGGCTGCCCTTGTCCTTCTAGGTGGTAGAGGTCCCGGGTTTGGGAGGTGCTGTTGAAGAAGCCTTGGCGAGTTGCTGCAGTGCATCCTGTAGATGGTACACACTGCAGCCACTGTGCGCCGGTGGTGGAGGGAGTGAACATTTAGAGTGGTGGATGGGATGCCAATCAAGCGGGCTGCTTTGTCCTGGATGGTGTCGAGCTTCTTGAGTGTTGTTGGAGCTGCACTCATCCAGGCAAGTGGAGAGTATTCCATCACACTCCTGACTTGTGCCTTGTAGATTGTGGAAAGGCTTTGGGGAGTCAGGAGGCGAGTCACTCGCCGCAGAATACCTAGCCTCTGACCTGCTCTTGTAGCCACAGAATTTACGTGGTTGGTCCAGTTAAGTTTCTGGTCAATGGTGACCCCCAGGATGTTGATGGTGGGGGATTCGGCGATGGTAATGCCGTTGAATTTCAAGGGGAGGTGGTTAGACTCTCTCTTGTTGGAGATGGTCATTGCCTGGCACTTAACTGGCGCGAATGTTACTTGCCACTTATCAGCCCAAGCCTGGATGTTGTCCAGGTCTTGCTGCATGCGGGCATTGTGATGCATCTGTCTGACAGTTAACCGCTGATGCATCTGTATGATTGTCATCCTCATCCAATGCACTGCATCCATTGGGTGAATACGGCACCTTCAGTCACTCACAGGTCTGTTCTATTGCCTCTTGTAGGAGAAGAGAATGCAAAACGCAAGAGAGAGGACGAGGACTGGCGGTGGACCTTCACAGATTGTGGAATTAACTGAAGCGGAGGTGGAGTCAATGGAGATAAGTGGCACAACTGCGGTCCTCTCCATCGGAGTTGGAGAGAATGGAAGCTCACAATAAGGCTGGTGACAGAATATAGCACATATTTCACAAAGATGCTGACTTTATTTAATCGATGCCTGAAGTATGAGAAGCCTGAGTATGGAGATTAGCACGGTTGTTGTTGTGCCAAGACTAAGTCGTTTCACTTTATTTTGTCTTCCAGGGCCTTCACGCCTACAAGAAGATTCTGCTGATAGGATGATGTCAATTCCTCAGAAGACATCATTCCTTCTGAGGGTGCACTGTCACAGGACATAGAGCCATGCACCAGCGCAGATACTCGCACTTTGGTGGGTCCCGTTAGACAGATAGTTGGGTTGTCACCTGGTGATTCACAAGTCACAAGTGAGCACGTGCAGACACTAGTGGCAGGGGCAGCTGTGGAGAGTCCGTGTCGGAGGGCGCACTCCTTTTCAAGCACTGCTCAGCTGGACATAGATGCTGAACCCCGAGGGCAATCGTTGAGAAGGAGAATGATTGAGGGACAGTTGTACCTTTGCAAGGTACTGAAAAATGTGCCACGCACACTCTCCATCATAGCTGAGAGGATGGAGCAATCCAACTCCAGCATTAGTGGAGTGATGTTGCAGGTAAATGCTAGAATGTCTGCACTGGAGAGAGTGGCCACCTCCATTGAGCTTAAAGCATGGCTCTCAAATGTGTCTATGTAGGCCATGACCAGGGCTGTGCAGGAGATGTCTGCCTCCTTCAATAGGATGACAGATACCCTATCCATGACCTTACAATGTGGCACTGATTTTCACCAAGCTGCTTTCTAGCAGAGCGGTAGGAGTGTTGTTGTGCTGGCCCAGGAGAGCGATGATGGCAAAAGGGGACATGGAAGTGGGAACACCACTCAAAGCACTCCCACCTCTCACATGTTGCACCCCCAACCTTCAACCAGTACTCAAAATGCTGCCTCCTCTCCCAATGGTTGAGTCTGCCCCTGTAAGCTCCAAAACCCAGAATCGTAAGCCAAAAGCATCTCAGCAGTCAGGGCAGGGATCTGAGCAGCCTGCCTGTACCTCTGCTGAAGCCACAAGGGATACAACATGTAGGAACGGTAGAAAGCATAAGTTTAATCAATTGTAGTTCAACAAGGGTATGCACAAGGGTGTTTGAACAAATGTTATGTTGCGATTTATATTTCTTTTTATGTTGGCACATAACATTTATTCATTATCACCATTTCCAAGTCTTCTACATTATTGCTTCCAGACTTTCAAGTGGACCTTTCATTTGCTTCATGATCAATGCCAATACATGGCGATGCCCATTGGGCGGCTGTGCAACGGATGTATGCATGGCTGATGGACTGTTTTGTGCAAAGGGAGGTAGGGGGTGGGGGTTGGTTTGGTGGTCATGGTGATGATTTTGGCAGGTGGCATGAGAATGGCAAAGAGCTTTACTTTTGGAATGTCATAATGACAACCTCTGAGAGATGAGGGCATCCCTGACATCTCAGGCAGCAATACGTGCATCTGGTCCAGCGACGCGTGGACCATTGCCATATTCTTCCTCCTCGTGCTCTTCGTCGACCTCCTCATCCTTTTCCTCTCCCTCAATGTTGCTGCTGACAGATGATGATTGAGGAGCGCCTTCATTCCCAACCACCTGTAACCCTCTCTGCAGCACAATGTTGTGCAGGACGCAGTACACCACAATTATCCTGGAGACCCTCGCTGCCGAGTATTGAAGGGTTCCCCCAGACCAGTCGAGGGATCTGAAGTGCATCTTCAACATGCCTATGGCTTGCTCAATGACACACCTGGTGGTCATGTGGCTCTGGTTGTATCACTCTTCTGCCTCACTGGTGAGGTGCCTCACAGGTGTCATGATCCAAGTTTGCAGGGGATATTACTTGTCTCCAAGAAGCCAGCCCTTAAGTCTGTGTCTTGCCTGGAAGAGGACTGGAATGTTTGACTGGCGTAAAATGAATGCATCATGATAGCTGCCAGGGAATCTGGCACACACCTGCAGAAATCTCTTGCTGTGGTCACACACCAGCTGCACATTGATGGAGTGATCGCCCTTTCAGTTAATGAATACTCCTGGTTCATGTGGTGGTCCTTGGATTGCCACATGTGTGCATTTGATAGCACCCTGCACCCATGGGAAACCAGCCAGAGAGGAAAAACCCAGTGCCCGCTCATTCTGGCTGTTGTCGTCGCGGGGGATGTTCATGTAATCAGACGCCCTGGCAAACAACTCATCCGGCACCTGCCTAATGTGTGCTGATGATTGAGAGATCCTGCAGATGTCACCGGTGGAGCCCAGGAAGGAACCAGAGGCAAAGAAATTCAAGGATGCGGTTACTTTCAGTGCGATGGGGCAACGCATGGCCACCAGGTCCAGCAGGAAACAGCTCTTCCTGAAGGAGGCTGCAGATGTCTGCAACTACCTGCCAACTCAACGTGAGCCTGCGTAGGCATTGCTCCTCAGAGAGGTCCACGAAACTCAGCCACTGCCTGTATACCCTCTCACGTGGGTAGTGCCTCCTGCAACCTTGACCCCACTGTTGGCGTCCTCTCTGCTGTTCTCCAGATCCTTGTTGCGCATCTCTGTCTTGTGTACCTGCAGGTCCCAGAACTGCACGACATGCCTGCCCTGGATGCTGATTTTCCTCCTTGTCAGATGTACTATGGAATGTACCCCCCATCCTGACCTTGACAATTTGAGAGGTTCAAAAATGTTGGAAAATATGTCTGAACACAAGAATTCTCAGTCTGAACAAAGAAATCTCAGTCTAAACACAAAGAACTCTCAGCCAAATGATTGCCTGAGAGAACTGAGTGACCAGCTACAATACCTGACCTTTCATTGAGATGTCTCAATCACTGGTTTAAAAATCCAAATGAGCTTCTGCTGCATCTCACCTCCATTTCAATGGTATCTTTCAGAAGCCATGGGAAACACGTGCAGGAGAAGTTAAATCTGTTTCTGTTGCAAAATCCACAAAAAGGTAAGTACCTCAAGTGTTTAAATTACCTACATTGCCCCTTTAACAATCGGCCCAGCGGCTTTAAGTGGAGACAGGATTTCTGGGTTTCGGTTGGGCGTTTGCATCCAAAACGTGCCTGGGTTAAACCCAGAGATGGGTGCGTTGAAGCCAGGATGCAGTCCTGCTTCCAACTTCTGTCATTTTGACCTCCCAATCAACCTCAACCCACCCATTCTTGAGGGTTATAATTCCCCCCCCCAAGGGAACAGTACAGCACAGCATTGAAGTAAAAACCCTTTGTATACAGCCTCATATATAACCTCTATTTATTGCCTAGTCTGTTTTTAATAAAGAGTCAGATAAATCTAATTTAGGCACTTAATAACAAAACATAAATCAGAGAAAGCCAATAAACCAAGCATATTCAGTGTTACATAGCCCCAAATATATTTTTCATTTATTTTCACCTGATCTGTGTTCACATATAAATAGTCAAATTTATTGTCACGAAATAGAGTATTTCTAAACAACTATGTACATAGGTACAAATCTGAAATGTTCACAAACCAATTAGTTGAATTCGTGCAATAAATATTTTGTTCAATTCTTGGCAGAGAAAACTATTTCACGCTTAAATTAAGTTAAAGGCACAGGAGCATTTTAAAATGGGGTAGAGGAGCAGAGGTATCTGGGGGTACAGATACATAAATTACTAAAAGTAGCGAGCGGGTTAATAAGGCCATTAAAAAAAGCAAAACAAACACTGGGGTTCATTTCTAGAAGGATAGAATTGAAAAGCAGAGAAGTTTGATAAACTTGTATAGAACTTTGGTTAGACCACACATGGAGTACTGTGGACAGCTCTGGTCTACATATTATAAAAAGGACATAGAGGCACTGGAGAAGGTGCAAAAAAGATTTGCTAGGATGATACCAGAAATGAGAGGTTATACCTATCAGGAAAGATTGAGCAGGCTGGGGCTCTTTTCTCTAGAAAAGAGAAGACTGAGGGGTGACCTGATAGAGGTCTTTAAGATTAGGAAAGGTTTTGATAGGGAAGACGTAGAGAAGATGTTTCCACTTGACACTTCCACTTATGGGCCATAAATCTAAGATAGTCACTAATAAATCCAATAGGGAATTCAGGAGAAACTCCTTTACCCAGAGAGTGGAAATCGCTACCACAAGGAGTAGCTGAGGTGATTAGCATAGATACATTTAAGTAGAAGCTAGATAAACACATGAGGGTGAATGGAATAGAAGGATATGCTGATAGGGTTAGATGAAGTCGGGAGGGAGGAGGCTCATGTGGAGCATAAACATTGGCATGGATCTGTTGGGCCGAATGGCCTGTTTCTGTGCTGTACATTCCATGTAATTCTATGCAATGAAATGTAGAAGCCATTTTCTGCCATAAATGAGAATGTATTTTCTTCAGAAGATTAAGGTTTCCAGCACATATCCAAAATCACAAATCTACTGAGATACAGCGCTAGGGCATCCATCCCATAGTATGACATGATATACTGGGTACGGTAGCATAGTGGCTATGTTACTGGACTAGTAATCCAGAGGCCTAAACTAATAATCCAGATTCATAAGTTTAAATCCCACCATGGCAGCTGGGCAATTTAAATTCAATTAATTAAATAATCTCGAATAATAAAAAAACTAGTATCAGTAATGGGGGGCCATGAAACTACCAGATTGTCATAAAAACCCATCTGGTTCACTAATGTCCTTTAGTGGAAGGAAACCTGCTTTCCTTACCTGGTCTGGCCTATATGTGACTCCAGACCCACAGCAATGTGGTTGATTCTTAATTGCCCTCTGAAATGGCCTAGCAAGCCACTCAGTCAAGAAGATGGCTCACCACCATCTTCTCAAGGGCAATGAGGGATGGGCAATAAATGCTGGCCTCACCAGCAATGCCCACATCCCATGAACAAATAAAAAAAAATATTCATTAGGATTTGTTGGAATCCTCCTGCTGCAAAATCTTCATATTAGTAACAAGTCAATAGATAATAAATGCCTAGTGATTAGCATGCTTACTTCTAATGCTATAAACATCTCCATTTGTTAAAAAAAATAATCAAGAATATGAAGATTTACTTTATTATTGCATTACTGGTATACTCTCTATGGAGAACAACTCACCCATTATATATTTGTGATTGCACTGAAAGTTGACCTAAACATACAACATTTGTATTTTTCCAATACACCAAGTTGTTATTATTGGAAACTGCAGACAGCTCATTAGGGTTCTGGGAAGCAATGCTGACACTATGCAATTCATCACACCACGTCTTCAGATCGACACAGTAAATATAACTTTCTTAAAAACTGAATTTTATATCTGCAATCGCACATGAAAAAAAAACGAAATCCAAACATTAAAACAAATCTAAAGTAGTATACACCCTCATAGCAAGTTGCAAAGTAATGTCCTTGGCACAACTCTGGACAAAGAAAGCACAATGGACTCACCCTCATCCAAAATCTGGGTGTGCTCACCAGATTCTGAAAGGAACAGATTTGTTCAGTTGAAAACCATAATGACCTTCCCCTTTTAAAATGTTGTGCTTATTAAAGTGGGGGATGTCTGTGTTGGCAATTGGGGCACTTTTTCATTTTGGGCACGTATCATCAAAGCACTCCCAAGTCAGTCACAGCACAGCCAGAAGAGGTTGTGCCAGTCCAGTTTTCCATCCCATTTCCCACGACAGTCATCTTTATGTCGTTTCTGAACAAAATCACCAATTCACAGGTAACTTTCGTCTTCAGCTATCCTGGCGCAGCACTTCATGTGCCTGAAGCACCGAAGATGAAAAGTCACCCCTTAATCTAAAATTGTGTAAATAAATACTTGAAGCCTTTCCCTCTGAGGAAACACTAATAACGTGGGGAGAGGGAAGCATGCATATTTTTTAAGTGTCTATTGACATAGTTATGTAGTCATCTTCACTGTTTAACAAGACAAAGAAAAAATAATTGCCACTTGTAAGCACAGCATCTGAAAATGGTTTTTATTTATTGTTCACCGGGTAAAACCATTGCAAAATTGGATGGCAAATATAATTGAAAAAAATCAAAGATTTTAAAAAGAGTGAGTATCAGAATCAGTACCTGTTTTTAAAAAATTGCAATTTCCATGATTTTTAGGCTGACTTTGAATATAACATAAACAATGAGTGCTGATACTCCTATCAGTGGAAGACGCATGGATCAGGAACTTAGACAGATAATGAGAGCTAAGCCCCTTTAAATATAAGGAGTCTTACAACACCAGGTTATAGTCCAACAGCTTTATTTGAAATCACAAGCTTTTGGAGCTTTCCTCCTTCGTCAGGTGAGTCACCTGACGAAGGAGGAGGCCTCCGAAAGCTTGTGATTTCAAATAAAGCTGTTGGACTATAACCTGGTGTTGTAAGACTCCTTACATTTGTCCACCCCAGTCCATCACCGGTATTTCCACATCATGGCCTTTAAATATAGACATTAATCCGGGGGTATAATTTTGACTTTAGGTAATAGTGTAAAACAGGTGCTATCAATTCAGCCGTCCGTTATACATCTCTCCTGATGAAAATTGGGAGAGATGTACAACAGGTGACTGAGTCAATATCACCCGTTTTACACTATTACCCAAAGTCGAGATTGCCCCCAGGCTGTTTTAGCTTTTTGTGTATGTTAATTCAGCTCTCCTTTTCACTCACATTCAGCAACAAAGTCAGAGGGGACAATGGGCTGGAATTTGCTCACATTGGCGTGGCAATGTTCGCAGCAACTCTTGGGAATAAAATGTACGAATTTACTTACCGCGGATCTGTGGCATAGACTTGTGTGATTTTGAAGCTTTGAAAAATATCGCGACATCAGCCCAGCCTCTGAACAGCGTGGGTTGATTTGCATGGGAAATGTCTGTGGGAATGGAAGCCACGCCCACAAGCAGGCAACTAGAAATCATTAATTTAAAGTAAACTTCTGTATGTCAGCGTAAATAAAAATTTAACATACCGCATTTTTAAAATTAAATTTTTAGTTTTTTTGCAGCCATTAGGAGTCATCGCGTTTTTAAAAAGTAGTGTGGAGCTGGTATTTTTCAGCGTACCTTTTGGTGGCGTAAATATTTTCGTTCCAGCTGGGCAGATGGGTGAGTTTACAATTTTTGAATGATTTCAGTGATTGTAGTGTACCATGCCCCTTTAATTCGCAGCTGTCAAACCGCCAGCGAACCAATGGGAGCAAGTTCATGATTTCCGGGTTTTAATGTGCATGTACATGTTCGTGAATTTGCTTCCTGGATTTGCCAGCGGAGAGAGAGGATGCCATTATGGAATGGCATCCGGAGGTGAACTTTTTCTGGCCCATTGTTTTCTGGCTGCCAGGAGTTCACAACCACCTTCTATGGGCTAATAAAATGATTCAATGCTCATTGGTTTGTACTGATCAGCTCAAGCCATTGGAGAATGAACAGGATCCACTTAAAATGTTAACTCCTCTGTTCTCTCCACAGATGCTGCCTGAAGTACTGGGTTTTCATCATTCTCTGTTTTTGTTTCAGATTTCCAGCTTCTGCGTTTCTTTTTGCTTTTTGGAGATAGAACTTAACCAGATACATAGTCATGAACCACATTCAGCTGATTGTAATATAATTCTGTCTACTGTAACATCTGCCTTGCAATATAAGTGGGCTGATTCCACAGCACCCAAGACCTAAGCAGATATTGCAAAACCACTTCCCAAGACAGTTCTGCAATGGACTACACTAATATATATTGGGCTGGATTTTGCTTTGAAAATAATGCCGAGGTTAACAGGGCTCACCGTTATTTCAGTGCATCTGGTGCAGTAACTTCTGGCGACCGCATATGCGCAGTTAGACACGGAAATCTGGAAATTCCTCTACCAGATGCCCTGCTCCTCCGTAAGCTTCGCAAGAACTGCAATCTCGCTGGCTGACTCACCGTTAAAATGAATGGAACAGCATGAAGTTCCTTTACTGCCCTGATGGAAATGAAGGAATCTCGCCAAAAAAAGGTACGTCAAGTTTTTTAATTCTAAGCAAATTTTTAACGTCCTGGTAAGTCTTATTGACTGTACTGAAAATTAACTTTTACAAGTGTGCTGTCTCATTCCTTTAGATTTTAATTGTTGGACATCTAAAAAAAAATTTAAAATTTTTATTTCTTTACTATTCCTTTCTGTCTCTTTTATCTCTATCTCTTAATTCAATATCTCTTACTCTCTCTTTGGGAGTGATTTTAAACCCCAAGAATGGGTGGGTTGGGGGCAGGTGGGAGTTGAAAATAGTCGTTTTTTTGGGTCACAACCGCAAAATGTTTGGACTTTACATTCCCAGTGGGAAGCCTGTACTTTTACAAGCCGACGTTAAACCCGGAAATAAAGCCAGGTTGCGGTCGTGACCCAAAAAACAACTATTTTCAACTCCCACCCGCTCCCAACCCATCTGTTCTTGGAGTTTAAAATCACCCCCTTTATTTCACTTTCTGTAACTGATTAGACATTGAATTCACTATTCTAACTTACACTTCTTGGTTCTGACTGCGCTGCTTATTAACATGCTTCAACCTGATTGTTTTTTGGGGATACACAGTTGCTTGCCCCATTCACACAGATCCCAGATGCCCTGTAGAGGGCGCCGTGTTGGATCGAGTGCCCAATAAAAGGAACTTGCCGTGCAAAAGCCCGTGAAAAGTGTAAGTCTAACAAACCACAGGCACCATTCATTCGCTGCTCAGAGCAAAATCCGGCCCATTGATTCACCCCAAAAACAAATTTGAAAAGCAGAAATTAAAATTGACCTTAAGATTAATGATGCTACCATCATTAAGTGGATGACTTAAGACTCTAATTAAATGGCACAAGATGCCCTCACAGCTTACATATTTAAACAGAGTTTGAATAATAGCAATTAATTAATACAAAATTGGCATTGAATTACCAATTGTTTCAGAACATTTATCTTACAAATATTTTATGCCCAAGTTATGCAATGCAAGATAAAATAAAACCTTTTTAAAGAAAAGCGATTACGGAGCAAATTTTCCTGTTCCTGCACTAACAACAACAACTTGCATTTATGTAGCGCCTTTAATGTAGTAACTCATCCCAAGGCGCTTCACAGGAGCATTATCAATCATAATTTGACACCAAGCCACATAAGGAGATATTAGGACAGGTGACCAAAGGCTTGGTCAAAGAGGTAGGTTTTAAGGAGTGTCTTAAATGAGGAGAGGTAGAGAGGCAAAGAGGTTTAGGGAGGGAATTCCAGAGCTTGGGGCCTAGGCAGCTGAAGGCACGGCCATCAATGGTGGAGCGATTAAAATCGGGGATGCGGAAAAAGCCAGAATTGGAGGGGCGCAGAGATCTCGGAGGGTTGCAGGGCTAGAGGAGGTCACGGAGATAGGGAGGGGCGAGGCCATGGAGGGATTTGAAAACAAGAATGAGAATTTTAAAATCGAGGCTTTGCCGGACCGGGAGCCAATGTAGGTCAGCGAGCACAGAACTTGGTATGAGTTAGGATGCAGGCAGCTGAGTTTTGGATGAGCTCAAGTTTGCGAAGGGTGGAAGACGGGAGGCCGGCCACTGGCCAGGAGAGCATTGGAATAGTTGAATCTAGAGGTAACAAAGACATGGATGAGAGTTTCAGCAGAAGATAAGCTGAGGCAGGGGCGGAGACAGGCGATGTTATGGAGGTGAAGGACACATTGGATCAACTAGGTGCAGTGAACACAGGACAATAAGGTGGGGCAGGGTGCCTGCCCACCTGATTCTCTGTCCTTTCATTTAAATCCCAAGTTAGATAGCTTACTATAGAAGCCTGGAATTAATGATTTAATTACATTAATTCTATTGTCTTTTCCAATAATCCTCTTTCCCACTGTTTTTTGTTTGTTGTTGCAGCTGCTTTTTGCCCTATGGTTTTGAATTCTCTCCCTACTTTCTGTCAAGTTGTGCAAGGTCAGAACTTGCAGTTCGAGCCTTCTGCAGTTTATCAGTTCATTTTGATTCTTTTTTTCACCTCTCCTAGGCGTTAGCACTAGATTGTACTGTCCAGTGGATAACATGAGCATTTATGGGCCTATGGTCCTTTCTCACTTTTCTCGTACTTGTATTTATGTAGTGCCTTATCACATCCCAATGATGTTTATGATCAATGGACTGTTGTTATATAGACAAACACGTCAGCCAATGTGCGCACAGCAAGATCCCACATGCAGTAAATGAATGAATTATCAGACAATGGGACAGATTTTCAGAGGCAGCGCCCGCCCGAACCAAGAGACCTGAGGTTCACCAGGGAACAATCCTCGAGCCTCATCTACATATTTGGGTTGCTCTGCCGGTGCCTGTTGAACCTCCATCTCATCCGATGGGAAACATCAATGTCGCGCCACCTGCCTTGCCAGCAGAGGCCCTCAAGCAAATCCCGGGAGTGGGGTTTTGTAACAGGCTATGGGAAGCAGGGCCAATCGCGGCTCCTAAGGAAGTCCAATCTCCTGCTGGCTCCACAGGATGGTTTTCTCTTTAAAGATTTGAAAAAAACTTATCTTCTGTTAGTGGTCACAGGGTCACTGAAGAATTCTGAGTAGACCAGGCCGAACACCTCATCCTAAATTAATTTCAGCAAGGGATCCTTCAACAGGCGTTAGGCTCTTCATTTACATTTGCAAAGAGCCTAACACTTGTTTTAGGCGGCCGCCAGGGACACCTAAAAAATGGGCCCGACAAATGGGTCCAGCACCAACACAGATTTAGCACAGGCTGTCTCACTGCTAAATCGGTAGGTGTTGCATTGTTTTACACCTGAGATATGGGCACAACACATACCAGTTTCTACCCAAATTTGTTTCTGGTGGTGTGGTTGAGGGATGAATATTGGCCAGGGCACCAGGAAAACTCTCTGCTCTTCTTCAAATACATCTACCTGGATCAGGTAGACGGGATCTTAGTTTAATACCTCATCTGAATGACAGCACCTCTGATAATGAGGCATTCCCTCGGTAGTGCACTGAATGTCAGTCTCAATCGTGTGCTGAAGCCTGCAGTGGGGCTTGAGTTCACAAACTTCTGACTCAGAGGCGAGAGTGCAATCAACTGAGCCAAGGCTGGCACTTACTTCTAACCACTTTTCTAATGATTACACTGAAGATTTTATGTAGGTTTTAGCATGAAAAATTCATTTGAATCGACATAAAATCTGTAGAATAACTGCAGTGATCTCAGCCTGATTCAGTTTAACAGAAGCAGTGTGAGACCCCCACAAGGAAGTAAATCTGACACTGTTTTGGCTTCACACTGACAGCAGTATATTTGTAATCCACCAGGGTTCCCGCTGTTGACCAAGTTCCAGAATCTCATGTGCGGATGTCGAGCGAGGAAAGTCAAATAAGCTGCCAAAATGCACAGTCAAGGCTCAAACCTGAAAAATGGCAAACACGCAAAAATACTGCAGATGCTGAAAGTCTGAAATAAAAACAGAAAATGCTGGAAACACTCAGCAGGTCAGGTAGCATCCATGGAGAGAGAAAGGTAGGGTTAATGTTTCAGGTCGATGACCTGTTGTCAGAACCGGGAGATGAACAGCTTATAAGGAGGAACAGAGCCAGGGGAAAAGAGGTGGGGTGAAGAAAAAAGAGAATGGTCTGTGATTAGGTGGCGGAGGACAGGAGATGATTACAGGACAGAAGTGATGAAGGTGTGAGACAAAAGGAAGCACCAATGAGAGAAATTGGAGAAATAAAAAGGTCAGTTGGGCAAGGCACTGGAAGGCAATTGGTGACTGTGGAAGAGGAAGAAGTCAGTGGTCTTCAGGAGAGGAGGGAAGTGGGCAAAATTGGCAAGTAATTTTAAAAAAACTTTCTGAAGGTGCATTAGTGGATATGGTAAGCTCACTCACACAGAGCTCCACTTTCCCTAACAATAGAATGGTGCAGATCACGGTTAACCGGTTAACTCTGTACTGTCAGTTCACATGACTCCAAAACCAACTCTGTTGTTAAATTGGTACCTGCAGCATTAAAGAGGCATAAGCCCTTCAGCAGCTTTCTAATTGGCCGAATTATACTGTGAAGCATCTGCATTTAGAATTGTAGCCTTTCTTCAGCGAATTAGCTTTTAAAAGCTGTATTGCATACAAACACCATTAAACAGTGGGTCGGGGAAAATAGTGGGCACCAGTGCTGATAAGAATATAATAACATAAGAATTAGGAGCAGGAGTAGGCCATACGATCCCTCGAGCCTGCTGCGCCATTCAATCAGATCATGGCTGATCTTCGACCTCAACTCCACTTTCCCGCCCGATCCCCATATCCCTTGATTCCCTTAAAGTCCAAAAATCTATCGATCTCAGCCTTGGATATACTCAATGACTGAGCATCCACAGCCCTCTGGGGTAGAGAATTCCAAAGATTCACAACCCTCTGCTCATTTCAGTCCTATACGGCCGACCCCTTATCCTGAGACTATGCCCCCTAGTTCTAGACTCTCCAGCCAGGGGAAACAGCCTCTCAGCATCGACTCTGTCGAGCCCTCTTAGAATCTATATGTTTCAATGAGATCACCTCTCATTCTAATCAATCTCTCCTCACAGGACAACCCTCTCATCCCAGGAATCAATCTAATGAACCTTTGTTCCACTGACTCTAAGGCAAGTATATGCTTCCTTAGGTAAGGAGACCAAAACTGTACACAGTACTCCAGGTGTGGTCTCACCAAAGCCCTGTACAATTGCAGCAAGAGCCCTGTACAATTGTAGCAAGATAAGTAATCTAAACCTACAATTACATTACAACTGTAATGTCAGTGCAAGGCTACAGATATAGTGTAAATGCAGCCTAATTCCACGGTCATGGCCTAATTGTTCAGGCGAAAAGACAAGTCAAACAATTGTGAAAGGAAAAGCTTCCAAGGAATTCAATTTAAAAAAAACTGTTGTGGGAGACTGAGACAATCTGCTCACAGCACATTTAAAAAATACAAAGCTGAATCATAGAATCATAGAAAGTTACGGCACAGAAGGAGGCCATTCAACCCATCGTGTCTGTGCCGGCCGAAAAAGAACTATCCAGCTTAATCCCACTTTCCAGCACTTGGTCCGTAGCCCTGTAGGTTACGGCACTTCAAGAGTACATCCAAGTAATTTTAAATGAGTTGAGGGTTTCTGCCTCCACCACCCTTTCAGGCAGTGTGTTCCAGACCCCCATCACCCTCTGGGTGAAAAAATTTCTCTTCAGCTCCTCTAATCCTTCCACCAATTACTTTAAATCTTTGTCCCTGGTCACTGACCCCTCTGCTAAGGGAAATAGGTCCTCCCTATCCACTCTATCTAGTCCAGTCATAATTTTATATACCTCAATTAAATCTCCCCTCAGCCTCCTTTGTTCCAAAGTAAACAACCCCAGCCTATCCAATCTTTTCTCATAGCTAAAATTCTCCAGCCCTGGCAACATCCTCGTAAATCTCCTCTGTACCCTCTCTAGTGCAATTACATCTTTCCTGTAATGTGGTGACAAGAACTGTACACAGTACTCAAGCTGTGGCCTAACCAATGTTTTATACAGTTGTAGCATAACTTCCCTGCTCTTATACTCTGTGCCTCGGCTAATAAAAGAAAGGATCCCGTATGCCTTTTTAACCACCTTATCTACCTGTCCTGTTATCTTCAGGGATCTGTGGACATGCACTCCAAGGCCCCTTTGTTCCTCTTCACCTCTCAGTGTCCTCCCATTTATTGTGTATTCTTGCCTTTTTTGCCTTCCCCAAATGCATTACCTCATACTTCTCTGGATTGAATTCCATTTGCTACTTTTCTGCCCACCTGACCAGTCCATTGATATCTTCCTGCAGTCTACAACTTTCCTCCTATCAACCACACGGCCAATTTTTGTATCATCTGCAAACTTCTTGATCAAGTCCCCCACATTCAAGTCCAAATTATTAATATATACCACAAAAAGCAAGGGACCCAGCATTGAGCCTTGCAGAACCCCACTGGAAATAGTCTTCCAGTCGCAAAAACACCCATCAACCATTACCCTTTGCTTCCTGCCACTGAGACAATTTTGGATCCAACTAGCCACTTTCCCTTGGATCCCATGGGCTTTTACTTTTTTGACCAGTCTGCCATGTGGGACCTTGTCAAAAGCTTCACTAAAATCCACGTACACTAGATCAAACGCGATACCCTCATCGACCCTCCTTGTTACCTGCTCAAAAAATTCAATCAAGTTAGTCAGATGTGACCTTCCCTTTACAAATCCATGCTGACTGTCCTTGATTAACCCGTGACTTTCTAAATGACGATTTATGCTGTCCCTCAGAATCGATTCCAATAATTTGCCCATCACCGAGGTTAGACAGACTGCCTGTAATTACTCGGTCTATCTCTTTCTCCCTTTTTAAACAACAGTACAACGTTAGCAGTCCTCCAATCATTCTGGCACCACCGCTGTAGCCAGGGAGGATTGGAAAATGATGGTCAGAGCCTCCGCTATTTCCTCCCTTGCTTCTCTAAGCAGCCTGGAATACATTTCATCCGGTCCTGGCGATTTATCCACTTTCAAAGATGCTAAACCCCTTAATACTTCCTCTCTCGCTATGTTTATCCCATCCAATATTTCACACTCTTCCTCCTTAACTACAATCTTCTGCATTGTCCCCCTCTATTGTGAAGACAGACGCAAAGCATTCATTAAGAACCATACCCACATTTTCCGCCTCCACACATAGGTTATCTTTTTGGTCTCTAATAGGCCCTACTCTTTCCTTAGTTATCCTCTTGCTCTTTATGTATTTATTAAACATTTTGGGGTTTTCTTTAATTTTACTTGCCAGCATTTTTTTCATGCCCTCTCTTTGCTTTCCTAATTTCCTTTTTAATTTCACCCCTGCACTTTTTATATTCCTCTAGGCTTTCTGCAGTATTGAGCTCTTGGTGTCTGATATAAGCTTCCCTTTTTTTGCCTTATCTTACCTTGTATGCTCCTTGTCATCCAGGGGGCTCTAGATTTGGCAGTCCCACCCCTTTTTCTTTGTGGGAACATGTTCACTTTGAACTCCTTGAATCTCCTCCTTGAATGCCTCCCATTGCTCTGACACTGATTTACCTTCAAGTAGCTGTTTCCAGTCCACTTTTGCTAAATCACTTCTCAGCTTAATAAAATTGGCCTTTCCCCAATTTAGAACTTTTACTCCTGTTCTATCTCTGTCCTTTTCCATAACTATGCTAAATCTAACTGAATTATGATCATTACCACCAAAATGCTCTCCCACTGATACTCCTTCCACCTGCCCAGCTTCATTCCCTAAAACTAAATCCAGAACTGCCCCTGCCCCCCCTTGTTGGGTTTGCTACGTACTGGCTAAAAAAGTTCTCCTGAATACTGTTGGCTAGGGGCTGCAGAAAGTAACCTGAGACGTCAGCTGCTGAAACACGCAGGCAAGAACAACTTTTGAACTGAAGTAACCTGAGTTCAGTCGCTGGCCTGAGCTGGCTGGAACCAGTTTGAATTAGCTAAGTTTTGTGAAAGACAAAGGAGATGTGATAAGAAACAAGTCCTTATTTAGAAAAGGAGTAATGAGGTAATGCTACCTAAGTCCTTGGGACAGAGCCAATGAGGAGAAGACACAGGGTAACCGAGCAAGCCTAAACCAATGAAAGAGAGAGACAGCACAGCTTGAAGAGATAAGATTCGGAATAACAATGAAGGATCTGGGGCGTGGAGCCAGAGCGAAGACTCCGGAGACCAACCATCGCGGAAGTGGAAGACCCTACGTCAGGGACGTAGAGACGACGTCGAGAGAGAGAGAGAACGGAATGCCTGGCCAGTGTCAGCTCTCCTTTTCGCGTATTATCCTTTATATTCTGTGACCACTCACGGAGTGTCAGAGAAACCTAGTGGGTGTGCATTTAGATCCTAGTTTGGGTATAAAACTGTATAACCTGGTGTAAACTGCATGTCTATATCTAACCAGACGTATAAGCTATATGTACATGATCTAACGGCGTGAATAAAGTGAATTGAGAGTTAAGAGAGAATTGACTCTTCTTCTCTTTGTACTAAGCCAGTAACCGTAACCGGTGACCTCCGGTCAACAATACAGTTTAAGATTTCTGCGCCCTCTATACCTTTTGCACTGATTGTATCTCAGTTAATATCAGGGTCGTTGAAATCCACTACTATTATTGCCCTATTGTTTTTGCATTTCTCAGAAATTTGCCTCCATATTTGCTCTTCTATCTCCCTCTGACTGGGGGTCTATCGTACACTCCCAGCAGTGTGACTGCCCCTTTTTTGTTCTTTAGCTCAACCCATATGGCCTCATTTGATGATCCTTCTAACATATCATCCCTCTTCACTGCCGTAATTGTTCCTTTAACCAATATTGCCACCCTCCTCCTTTTTTATCCCCCTTTCTCTCTCGTCTGAAAACCCTGTAACCAGGAACATTGAGCTGCCATTCCTGTCCCACTTTAAGCCATGGTTCAGTAATAGCTAAGATATTGTACTTCCATGTGTCTATCTGTGCCCTTAGCTCATCTGCCTTATTCACTAGACTCCTTGCATTGAGGTATATACCATTAAGCACCTCAAAACTCCTTTGTTGTCTAGTTTCTAACCTTTGTTTCCTCTACCTTACAAACTAATTTTCTGCCTTCCATTTCCAGCTCTGCTTCTCTCCCTTCTGAATCTACACTCAGGTTCCCATCCCCCTGCCAAGCTAGTTTAAACCCTCCCCAACAGCACTAGCAAACCTCCCCACAAGGATATTGGTCCCAGCCCTGTTAAGCTGCAACCCATCCGGCTGTACAGGTCCCACCTCCCCCAGAACCGGTCCCAATGCCCCAGGAATCTAAAGCCCTCCCTCCTGCACCATCTCTCCAGCCACGCATTCATCTACTCTATCCTCCTATTTCTATACTTGCTAATGCTGAAGTGGAGGCAACAAGCCAAGTAAACCCAAGAGACACCTTAGGAGAAGCTTGCTGAAAATGAAAGGATAGAAGATGGAAGGAACCACTTAAGAAAAAGCAGCAACAGGGAATACCGCAGCCGCAGGCACCAAATAAATTAAGGGAGAAAAATCATAACAAAAAGCAAAACACTGCAGATGCTGGAAATCTGAAATGAAAATAGAAAATGTTGGAAACACTCAGCAGGTCAGGTAACCCATGTGGAGCGAGCAGCAAGTTAATGTTTCAGGTATAGACTCTTTGTCAGAATAATCAGAATATTTTTTTTTATTCGTTCACGGGATGTGGGCGTCGCTGGCAAGGCCGGCATTTATTGCCCATCCCTAATTGCCCTCGAGAAGGTGGTGGTGAGCCGCCTTCTTGAACCGCTGCAGTCCGTGTGGTGACGGTTCTCCCACAGTGCTGTTAGGAAGGGAGTTCCAGGATTTTGACCCAGCGACAATGAAGGAACGGCGATATATTTCCAAGTCGGGATGGTGTGTGACTTGGAGGGGAACGTGCAGGTGGTGTTGTTCCCATGCGCCTGCTGCCCTTGTCCTTCTAGGTGGTAGAGGTCGCGGGTTTGGGAGGTGCTGTCGAAGAAGCCTTGGCGAGTTGCTGCAGTGCATCCTGTGGATGGTGCACACTGCAGCCACAGTGCGCCGGTGGTGAAGGGAGTGAATGTTTAGGGTGGTGGATGGGGTGCCAATCAAGCGGGCTGCTTTATCTTGGATGGTGTCGAGCTTCTTGAGTGTTGTTGGAGCTGCACACATCCAGGCAAGTGGAGAGTATTCCATCACACTCCTGACTTGTGCCTTGTTGATGGTGGAAAGGCTTTGGGGAGTCAGGAGGTGAGTCACTCGCCGCAGAACACCCAGCCTCTGACCTGCTCTCATAGCCACAGTATTTATATGGCTGGTCCAGTTAAGTTTCTGGTCAATGGTGACCCCCAGGATGTTGATGGTGGGGGATTCGGCGATGGTAATGCCGTTGAATGTCAAGGGGAGGTGGTTAGACTCTCTCTTGTTGGAGATGGTCATTGCCTGGCACTTATCTGGCGCGAATGTTACTTGCCACTTATGAGCCCAAGCCTGGATGTTGTCCAGGTCTTGCTGCATGCAGGCTCGGACTGCTTCATTATCTGAGGGGTTGCGAATGGAACTGAACACTGTGCAGTCATCAGCGAACATCCCCATTTCTGACCTAATGATGGAGGGAAGGTCATTGATGAAGCAGCTGAAGATGGTTGGGCCTAGGACACTGCCCTGAGGAACTCCTGCAGCAATGCCCTGGGGCTGAGATGATTGGCCTCCAACAACCACTACCATCTTCCTTTGTGCTAGGTATGACTCCAGCCACTGGAGAGTTTTCCCTCTGATTCCCATTGACTTCAATTTTACTAGGGCTCCTTGGTGCCACACTCGGTCAAATGCTGCCTTGATGTCAAGGGCAGTCACTCTCACCTCACCTCTGGAATTCAGCTCTTTTGTCCATGTTTGGACCAAGGCTGTAATGAGGTCTGGAGCCGAGTGGTCCTGGCGGAACCCAAACTGAGCATCGGTGAGCAGGTTATTGGTGAGTAAGTGCCGCTTGATAGCACTGTCGACGACACCTTCCATCACTTTGCTGATGATTGAGAGTAGACTGATGGGGCGGTAATTGGCCGGATTGGATTTGTCCTGCTTTTTGTGGACAGGACATACCTGGGCAATTTTCCACATTGTCGGGTGGATGCCAGTGTTGTAGCTGTACTGGAACAGCTTGGCTAGAGGCGCAGCTAGTTCTGGAGCACAAGTCTTCAGCACTACAGCTGGGATGTTGTCAGGGCCCGTAGCCTTTGCTGTATCCAGTGCACTCAGCCGTTTCTTGATATCACGTGGAGTGAATCGAATTGGCCGAAGACTGGCTTCCGTGATGGTGGGGATATCGGGAGGAGGCTGAGATGGATTATCCACTCGGCACTTCTGGCTGAAGATGGTTGCAAACGCTTCAGCCTTGTCTTTTGCACTCACGTGCTGGACTCCGCCATCATTGAGAATGGGGATGTTTGCAGAGCCTCCTCCTCCCGTTAGTTGTTTAATTGTCCACCACCATTCACGACTGGATGTGGCAGGACTGCAGAGCTTTGGTCTGATCCGTTGGTTGTGGAATCGCTTAGCTCTGTCTATAGCATGTTGCTTCCGCTGTTTAGCATGCATGTAGTCCTGAGTTGTAGCTTCACCAGGTTGGCACCTCATTTTTAGGTACGCCTGGTGCTGCTCCTGGCATGCTCTTCTACACTCCTCATTGAACCAGGGTTGATCCCCTGGCTTGTTGGTAATGGTAGAGTGAGGAATATGCCGGGCCATGAGGTTACAGATTGTGCTGGAATACAATTCTGCTGCTGCTGATGGCCCACAGCGCCTCATGGATGCCCAGTTTTGAGCTGCTAGATCTGTTCTGAATCTATCCCATTTAGCACAGTGGTAGTGCCACACAACACGTTGGATGGTGTCCTCAGTGCGAAGACGGGATTTCATCTCCACGAGGACTGTGCGGTGGTCACTCCTACCAATACTGTCATGGACAGATGCATTTGCGACAGGTAGATTGGTGAGGACGAGGTCAAGTAAGTTTTTCCCTCGTGTTGGTTCGCTCACCACCTGCCGCAGGCCCAGTCTAGCAGCTATGTCCTTCAGGACTCGGCCAGCTCGGTCAGTAGTGGTGCTACCGAGCCACTCTTGGTGATGGACATTGAAGTCCCCCACCCAGAGTACATTTTGTGCCCTTGCTACCCTCAGTGCTTCCTCCAAGTGGTGTTCAACATGGAGGAGGACTGATTCATCAGCTGAGGGAGGACGGTAGGTGGTAATCAGCAGGAGGTTTCCTTGCCCGTGTTTGACCTGATGCCATGAGATTTCATGGGGTCCAGAGTCAATGTTGAGGACTCGCAGGGCCACTCCCTCCTGACTGTATATCACTGTACCGCCACCTCTGGTGGGTCTGTCCTGCCGGTGGGACAGGACATTCCCAGGGATGGTGATGGAAGAGTCTGGGACGTTGGCTGAAAGATATGATTCTGTGAGTATGGCTATATCAGGCTGTTGCTTGACTAGTCTGTGGGACAGCTCTCCCAATTTTGGCACAAGTCCCCAGATGTTAGTAAGGAGGACCTTGCAGGGTCGACTGGGCTTGGTGTTTTGCCGTTGTCGTGTCCGGTGCCTAGTGGTCCGATGCCGGGTGGTCCGTCCGGTTTTATTCTTATTATGACTTTTCGTAGCGAGATTTTACAACTGAGTGGCTTGCTAGGCCATTTCAGAGGGCAATTAAGAATCAACCACATTGCTGTGGGTCTGGAGTCACATATAGGCCAGACCGGGTAAGGGCGGCAGGCTTCCTTCCCTAAAGGACATTAGTGACATTAGTGACATGCTCGCCCTCATTCCTTCCCCAAATGTGACTATACACTTCCCCCTTTGTTCCCGAATACACTTTTGCTTTCCTTCCCCAGTAGAAAGCTTTAGAATATTTTTAACAGAAAAGAGCCACCTTCTTTTTCTAAGGATGAATAATATAGGGCCAGATTTTGCTGTCAAAATAACAGCAAGGCTAATGGCGCTCGCTTTATTTATGCACGAATGATAAGGAGGTGAGGAGCAGATGCAGTGTTAAATGTGAATATCCAGAAGTTGCTGTCCAGTTGCACCGCTCTGCCATTAGCTTCGTGAAAACAGCATCGCGCTGTCTGCCTCACCGATGAAATGTATTGAACGGCGTGAAGATACTGTATTTGCGCGGTAGATACGAACTAAACTCACCACAAAAAGCTAAGTCTTGTCATTAGTAACATAAGTGCCCTTTTAATGACTTGATAATTGTTAATTAATGCCAATCAATCTCTCTGGCACTGAAAATTAACTATTACAAGTCTGGAGTCTCATTCCTTCAGGTTTTTAATTGTTGGAGATTTTAAAAATGTCATTTTTTTTTTAATTTAAATTTTTACTTTTCCTTTCTGTCTCTTTTTTCTCTCTCTTAATCCAATTTTTCTTTCCCTCTATTTCTCTTTCTGTACCTGATTTGACATTGAATTCACCCATTCTAATTTACACTTCCTTCTCAGTTCTTCTGCTGTTTATTTCCCAATCCTTCAATCTGATCAGTTAAGGAGATGCCCTATTGGTTGCCCTGTTCTCTCAGGTTCCAGATGCCCTGTTTCTCTTGCTATGATGTTATCAGCTCACACTTTCAGCAACTTAGTGGGCAAAAATGTTTTGAGCTGAAGGGTGCAGGGGGAAGGCTAACTAACGGCAGATGCCATTAGATGTCCTGCTGCAGCAAAATCTAGCCCATTATTTCTGTTTCATTACATGTTCAAGGCTTCTGTATCTTGCAAGAGATGTGGCCGAACTGTTTATTTCCCATCTACAATGTGGTTATCAGGAGGTTAAGGAGAATTTGAATGTTTCTCTTTCACTAGAAACCCACTAATCGACCCAATTTGTGTCATTTCAAGTTCAGAGCTTAGCTTTATACAGTATGTTGTAAGTATTAAAATTCCAAGCATTTGTCCATTTTTAAAAATTTAGCAATGATTTTGTGCACAGCAATATTGAAATGGATTACTTGCATATTTTTTCCCAGTGATCAGGCTAGGTATTACATTCTTCACCTTACTACAATATACATGTATGTAAAAAAATTCCTGGGTTAACCTGATTTCACACCAGCTACAACAGCATCAAAGGGTTCAAAAGATTGCTGCAGCTCTGGTTAACAGCAGTCAAACCAACTTCACATGAATGAATATGCATAGTTTAATCACCCGGGGGTAGATTTTGACTTTGTGCGATAGTATAAAATGGTTGATAGCAATTCAGCAACTTGCTTTACATCTCTCCCGATTTTTATTTCTATTGAAATTATTTCTACGCCCTGTTAATAAGACCATAAGACCATAAGAGATAGGAGCAGGAGTAGGCCATTCGGCCCTTTGAGCCGGCTTCACCATTTAATGAGATCATGGCTGATCTGATTTTTACCTCAACTCCACTTTCCCGCCTTTTACCCATATCCTTTGACTCCCCTGCTGATCAATAATTTGACTAACTCAGCCTTGAATGTATTCAATGACTCAGCCTCCACAGCTTTTTTGGGTAAAGAATTCCAAAGATTCACGACCCTCTGGGAGAAGAAATTCCTCCTCATTTCCATCTTAAACAGGCGACCCCTTATTCTGAGACTATGCCCCCTAGTTTTAGATTCCCCCATGAGGAGTATCATCCTCTCAGCATCTACCCTATCGAGTCCCCTCAGAATCTTGTATGTTTCAATAAGGTCTCCTCTCATTCTTCTAAACTCCAATGAGTATAGACCCAACCTGTTCAATCTTTCCTCATAAGACAACCCTTCCATACCCGGAATCAACCTAGTGAACCTTCTCTGAACTGCCTCCATACAAGTATGTCCTTCCTTAAATAAGGGCACCAGAACTGTACGCAGTTGTTTTCTTTTGCACAGAAGTAGATTTATTTAACAAAGGTCTTTCATTGGTCTTAACAAAAAAAAACAACAACAATCAATAGGATGGGTGACCAGTCATAGGAGGATGTGAAAAATGTGAACATTTTTTGGCTTGGGCTCTGCTCCACAAAAAATGATCATGGCTGGGAACTGCCTCCCGCTGCCGCTCCGTGCAATATCCTCTACCCACTGGCTCCAAATTACCAGGATCACCACCACTATAAAAAGACAATTGATTTGCCGCTGTCTTTCTGCCACCCTCTGATCACAAAAACTTAGCAACAGCATCACAATGAAATCAAAAGCAGTTAACAGAAAATAATGGAGTTGTGTTGAAAAATAAATTAGAAAACGGACAATATCTTTGTATCTTTGTCCAGAGTTTTCAGTTTAGACATTAATCCACAATTCATTTATGCAAAGTATTGTTTTCTTAAGAGGGAATTTGTTGATTCCTAAATACTTGACATTCAGGACCATAGAAAGGTTACAGCATGGAAGGAGGCCATTCGGCCCATCGAGTCCGCGCCGGCACTATGCACGAGCAATCCAGCTAGTCTCACTCCCCCGCCCTATTCCCGTAGCCTTGCACATTTTTTTGTTTCAAGTACTTATCCAGTTCCCTTTTGAAGGCCATGATTGAATCTGCATCCACCACCCCCTCGGGCAGTGCATTCCAGATCCTAACCACTCGCTGTGTGAAAAAGTTTTTCCTCATGTCACCTTTGGTTCTTTTGTCAATCACCTTAAATCTATGCCCTCTGGTCTTTGACCATTCCGCCAATGGGAACAGTTTCTCTCTATCTACTCTGTCTAGACCCTTCATGATTTTGAATACCTCTATCAAATCTCCTTTCAATCTTCTCTGTTCCACGGAGAGCAACCCCAGCTTCTCCAGTCTATCCATGTAACTAAAATCCCTCATCTCTGGAATCATTCTTGTAAATCTCCTCTGCACCTTCTCTAACGCCTTTACATCCTTCAGGATGTTTTTAAATTGAAATTAATCTCTAGGGGCGATTGTAACCCTGCCCGCTCGGCAGAAACCAAGTGAGCGGCAGTTAAAATCGCCCGTGGAACTGACCCGCTAATGTTCCACACCAATCCCGCAAGTTTGGATTTGATGTCATCAGGGCCTGACTATTAGTTTAACTGGCGGACTACATGGGGAAGCCATTGTGGCTCTGTTCCCGCCAATGTCTAACCCATCGCGATCTTGGGGCAGGTGAGAAAAATAGATGGCCAGAGCTGCCACCTGAAACAGGCAGGAGCCTCGTTAATGTGAGCAAACCAGAGTCCTAAGACATACATAGGACCGAAATGCAACGTTGAACAGCCAACGCTGTACAAGCCTCACCCGTACGTAAAGCGGTCAAACCAGCGGTCCTTAAAGGAACTGCTGGAAGCCGCTGCTATTCATATAAATGTGGGAGTAAGAATTCCTCTGGAAACTGTGCAGCCACATTATAAACACACTTGTGGAGATTTTCTCTCTTTGGTATTTCTAGTGAAATCATAAATGCGTTTTTTGAAACTATTTACAATTTTACTGGAAACAGCAAAAGGAGGAAATCTTTGTGGACAAGTTTACTCTGTCACTAAAGACAGTGACCAAAGGAATTCTTACCACTGGTTGGATATTTGCTTGTGAGTAAACCACGAACCAGTTGTCCCTTAGCCTTAATAATTCTGAATACGGTGCTGCTGGCTTTCAGTGGTATAACAGAGTTTGGAATTTTTTTGAATTCCAATTATTCTTGCATCCAGCATTAAAATGATTCCAAATTTAGTCAAAATTAGCCTGTAATATGCTGTGTAATCTTTCTCTCTGCCCAAAACTGGAAGAAACACAATAACAAAATATGATTGTGCATTTCCGAATACAATATTTATTAGGTTAATATGTTTTACATGATGTGATCCATATACACGCTGTAAATTTAAAAAAACACTGCAGGGCCTAAAATTGTGATGCTACAGGGACAGAACTGGAAGTCATCCTGGATTGTGAGCATCAGAAGTTAGTATGACCAAAGGATTAGACAGCCTCAATTCTGCCCATATAGTCAGAAGCCCTTGTGATTTAGCCACTAGTTGGATCCAGTACAATGCAGAATACGTCCAGTTACTCTCAGCTATAACACAGAGGCAGGATAAACCATTCCAGAGTAACCTGTAACCATGAACTCGGCAGCTTTTTTTAAAAGTAGTTCAGCAGTAATTGATCATTGTTATTTTGGAAGCGTATTTTCTGGCATTTACTGATACTATTCTTGTCTGGCCTTAGGAAGTTACTGCATGCGTGAAATCGGTTAGGGTATAAATCGGTCATCCAACCCGAACCCGGCAGGTGGGTTAGGTTAAAATCGGGGCTACTTTGTGTTTGTTACATTAATTATTTTTAACTTAGCTAAACTGTTCCAAATTTTTTTTTTGACAAGATGCTGGTTTCAATTATTTTTGTTTTTCTCTTTTGTAAGTCAATCTACTGTTCAGATTGTTTTTCCGTTATTGTTTCTCACCTCTGCTTGCAAGGATAATTTGTCAATTATCCTACTCATTCATGGATATAATTTTGACATGCAATGTAACAGTCGCTGCATGGAGTAGGATGCTCTTTATGGCTGACTAGGTTATTTCTGCTTATAGTCATTAACTCTCACTGGCATGTCTTGTCGCTCAGCTGGTGTTACCATCTTATCAGGATTCTTTTCTTATAACTTCTACATGAGCACACATGAGGTTCAGGTAATTAAGTCTGTAATTGTTTTCTGGAGCTAGTGTTTCATGAATTGTAATAAAGTCGTGTAGCTTGAATTCTGAGATTTGTTTTGCCTATGATGAAAAAAATCAAAAGACCTTAATAGCCACAATAATTAATGCCTCATGAGACACAAGTATAATAGGGGAAAATTGACTTTTATTTTAAAAATCAGATCTTGTGGTCTGGTTTACCTTTGAAGTTTCTGGACAGCCAACTCAGAAACTGGATTGTCCAGTCCAAAAACAGGCAGGTGGCTATGCTGTTTATATTCTGAATATGTGGTTTATTTGAAATGGCCTAAACAGATTGGAGATGTGACAGAGCATAAGGCATGCAAAAATGCAGAATGCTATAGAAACAAACTTTCAGGAAATGAAGAATATTTCAAAATAGCTGAGGGGTAATTATTGTATATAAAGGATACACTAATCATTAGTAAATTGGATACAGATAATATGAATGAGCGATTTGGGTGCATAATAACATGCCAACATGGGCCGCACTAGTGGCAAATGGGATGGCTCATGAATGCACTTCAAATTGCTAGTTGCCCATCTAGTTAGAGTTGTGGACTTTGGGGATGAAGTCTAAAACCAATATGCATTCCCATTATTAACAATAGCACATATAGGCATTGGCATACAAGCCTTAGTTTAGAGAAGCAGTTCAGTAACTTGAATTTAGAATGACTGTAACCGTACTAGCAAAACAGCCAATATAAGTATAGGAATGTATGAATTTCTTGAACATAAGTGAACGCACGCACAGCGCAGACTGGTACCCTGTGAAATACATCACTGTGAAGAAGATTATTGTGAAGAGTTCTATATAAATGTAATTATAAGTAAGGTATAGCACCAGTTGCACCCAAGTGTTGAGCACTGTACTAGCAGTCCTCATGCTATTGCTCCCAGGCTGACAGCCTCTAGCCCTACTTTGGAGAAACGGCAGAAATAATGTGAGGAAATCAGGATTGTCAGACTAGCCCCTGGTGATACCAGTCACTGCTGTAAGGAGGAAACATGAAGAGCTTTTTTGGCAGCGATGGATGGGCTGAGTCACCCTGCTGCCAAATCTGAAGAGCATCAATCCCCTGAGCTCCAACCATCACCACTCCCTCTCGAGCAGGCACTTGCTCAGAGACACACACTACAAGAAATGTAGCTAATGATTTTGAGGAAGAAGTTGCTGTGGTGCATTACAACAGTGAAGTAAGATTTCCTCTGCTTGCTATATGTAGAAAAATCAGAAACACAAATTTACAATTTGTTTTCAACGGTGAATAAAGGAAATCTCTCCACACTGAGCCTTTGGAGAGGAAAAATATTTGCCTATACAGAACGACCTAGCAAATTGTCAAAATATCTGAAAGCATTTCACAGAATGAATTAGTTTTGCTTCCACCATATTAAAATGAACATACCTTAGCTTTCAAAGTTCATCTATTTCCTTTCCTTTCAAGACAGCAAAAGCGTTCTTTTTTTGGAATTTTTTGGAATTTAAGATCAGTTTATAAAGCATCAGTGGAGGCAGGTACAAAACTATAGATACTTTCAGACTTTATGGATTGAACTGCAATGGTATAGTGGATAATTTTATTATATTTTTGATTTGGGTGTAGAAAGGTTTTCATTTCTCAGAAAGTTGGATTTTTTTAATATATAGACTTGTAAGCTGGATTGTGTATACCTATTGTACACTGGGGAATAATATATCATGAATTATACCTTATCCTGTGATATAGTAATATCTGAATTCTCTGAGGAAGAATACCAGTTTTTCATTTCATAGAATCACAGGGCCTGATATTTACGAGGAGGCGGGGAAGATGCAGGGGAGCGCAGTAGCAGGGGTAAAACCCGGCAAGGCCGTGGACACGGAGGTCCTGCCAAATTTAACGGCAGGACCTCATTATGATTTTTTTCTTCCGTTTCTCACCCGGCAGTCAGTCAAATTGACAGGAAATCAGGAGGGAGAGAGCTACCGATCGGGGCTGGAGGGAGGGAGGTCGCTGATCTGGCAGGAGGAGAGAGAGGCCGCGAGTGGCTGGGGGGAGCACTCCTGCTCCCCCTGGCCCACAAGGAGTGCTGTAAAAGCACTTACCTTTGCAGCCGGCTGCTCCCACCTCCCTTTCGCTGCCGGTTTCCCGAGCCCTGGGAAACCCGTCTGGCAACTGTTAAATTTAAATCAGGCTCCCAAGAGCACTCTCTCCAAGGCCTTAACGTCCTTCCTAAAGTGTGGTGCCCAGAATTGGGCACAATACTCCAGCTGAGGCCTAACCAGCGATTTATAAAGGTTTAGAATAACTTCCTTGCTTTTGTACTCTATGCCCCTATTAATAAAGCCAAGGATCCCGTATGCTTTTTTAAACAGCCTTCTCAACTTGTCCTTCCACCTTCAAAAATTTGTGTACGTAAGCCCCCAGTTCTATCTGTTCCTACACCCCCTTTAAAATTGTACCATTTAGTTAATAATACCTCTCCTGATTCTTCCTGCCAAAATGCATCACTTCACACTTCTCTGCATAAAGTTGCATCTGCCATGTGTCTGCCCATTTCACCATTCTGTCTATGTCCTCCCAAAGTCTGCTACTATGCTCCTCACCTTTTACTACATTTCTGAGTTTCGTGTCATCTGCAAACTTTGAAATTATGCCCTCTATACCCAAGTCCAGGTCATCAGTATATATCAAAAAGAACAGTGGTCCTGGAGGAAATCTGTCTACTTCCCTCCAGTCTGAAAAACAACTGTTCACCACTACTCTCTGCTCTCTGTCCCTTAGCCAATTTTGTATTCATGCTACCACTGCCCCCTTAATCCCATGGACTTCAATTTTGCTAACAAGTCTATAATGTGATACTTTATCAAACGGCATTTGAACATCTAGGTACACAACACAACCCCACTACCCTCATCAGCCCTCTCCGTTACTTCATCAAAGAACTCAATCAAGTTTGTCAGACACGATTTTCCTTTAATAAATCCATGCAGGCTGTCATTTATCAACCCATGTCTTTCCAAGTGACAATTAATTTTGTGCTGGATACTGTCTCTAAAAGTTTCCCCGCCACCGACGTTAGGCTGATTGGTCTGTAGTTATTGGGTTTATCCCTCCCTCCTTTTTTGTACACGGGTGTAAAATTTGCAACTTTCCTGTCCTCTGGCACCACTGCAATATCAAACGAGGATTGGAAAATTGTGGCTAGAGCCTCTGCTATTTTCACCCTTACTTCCCTCAGCAACCTAGGACCGGATGGCTTTTCTACTTGAGCGTTACCAACCTTTTAAGCATCCCCTCTTTATCTATTTTTATCCGATCCAATTTCTCTACTACCTCTTCCTTTACTGTGACATTGACAGCATCCTCTTGTTTTGCGAAGACAGAGGCAAAGTACTTATTTAGTACCTCAGCCATGCCCTCAGCCTCCACAAGTAGATCTCCTTTTTGGTCCCTAATCGGCCCCACCCTTCCTTTGACTACCCTTATACAATTTATATGTTTATAAAAGACTTTAGTGTTCTCTTTTTTGTTACCCACTAATCTATTTTCATACACTCTCTTTGCTCCTCTTATTTCCTTTTTCAGTTCTCCTCTGCACTCTCTGTATTATGCTTGATTCTCTACTATATTATGAATCTGACATTTATCATAAGCTTACTTTTTCTGTTTCATTTTAATCTCTATATCTTTAGTCATCTAGGAAGCTCTAGCTTTGGATTCCCTTCTTTTCCCCCTCGAAGGAATGTGTCTAGTCTGTACCTGAACGATCTCCTCTTTGAAGGTCTCCCATTGCTCATTTACTGTTTTATGTTCTAATTTTTGTTTCCTATCCACCTGGGCCAGATCCCTTTTCAGCTCACTGAATTTAGCCCTCTTCCATTTCAGTATCTTCACCTTGGATTGTTCTTTGTCCCTTTCCATGACTACTCTAAACCCAACGATATTTTGATCACTGTTCCCCAAATGCTCTCCCACTGAAACATGCTCCACTTGCCCCACTTCATTTCCCAGAACCAGATCCAGTACTGCTTCCTTCCTCAGTGGGCTGGAAACATACTGATCAAGGAAATTCTCCTGTACACATTTCAGGAATTTCTCCCCCTCCTTTCCCTTTACATTGTTTTCATCCCAGTCTATATTAGGATAATTGAAGTCCCCCACGACTCTATTGTTATTACATTTTTTCTGAAATCTGCTTGCAGATTTGCTCCTCCATTTCCTTCTTACTATTTGGTGGTCTATCGTATACAGCCAGCAGCATAACAACTCCTGTTCTGCTTTTTAACTCTAACCAAAGAGATTCTGTCTTTGGCCCCTCAACTACATCATCCCTTTCCAGTGTTATAATAGTACCTTTGATCAATACTGCCACCCCTCCCCTCCTCCTTTTCTTCCTCCCCTTTTCCTCAAGAATACACTATAGCCAGGAATATTCAGCGCCCATTGCTGCCCTTATTTGAGCCAGGTCTCTGTTATTGCTACCATATCAGAACCCATGTGGCAACTTGTGCCTGCAGCTCACCAACCTTATTTATCATGCTTTGTGCATTTATGCACATGCACTCCAAACCCGCCTTAGTCAGCTTTGCATTTCTCCCCTGTCTGATCCCTCCTCTTTCTGGGCTACTCTTTATTCTAATACTATTTGTCTCTCCCAATCCTCCATGCACCTTGTTTCTCCTCTCTGATGTTTCATCCTGGTGCCCTCCCCCTGCCAAATTAGTTTAAACCCTCCCCCACAGCACTAGTTATCCTCCCAGCAAGGACATTGGTCCCAGCCCTGTTCAGATGCAACTTGACCATCTTGTTCAGGTGCAACCTTTCCATTTTGTTCAGGTTCCTTTCTGCCTCATAACTGGTCCCAATGGCCCAGGAATCTGAAGCCCTCCCCCTGGACCATTTCTCCAGCCACGCATTAACCTGCATAATCTTGCTGTTCCTACACTCACGAGCACATGTCACTGGGAGTAATCCAGAGATTACCACCTTTGAGGTCCTGTTCTTTAGTCTCCACCCTAGCTTCTGAAACTGTCTGCAGGACACTTTTCCTTGCTATGTCATTGGCTCCAACATGGACCACGGCTTCTGGCTGTTCCCCCTTCCCCCCACAGAATGTCTGCACCCGTTCCATGACATCCTTTACCCTGGCACCAGGGAGGAAACACACCATGCAAGACTCAAGTTGGCGGTTGCAGAAAAACATGTCTATTCCCCTGACTATCGAATCCCCTGTGACAACTGCATTTCTACACTTCACTGTGCCCCCTTGTGCAATCCTTTGCGCTACAGTGCCGTGGATTTGCTTTTGTCTGCACTTCCCTGAGGTGCTGTCACCATCATCAGTATTCAGCACTGAAATTGTGAGTGCCACACTGCCGGAGGATTCCTGCACTGCATTCCTCTTCTCCCTACCACGCCAGATGGCCACCCACTGACTATCCTCCTGAACTCTCTGTGGCTGTGGGACAATCACCTCCTGGATGGTGCAATCCAAGAATCTTTCCATAACTGGAAGCGTGTCCGGACATGCTAAGAAAAGAAAGTTGCACCTGACTTGTCTTAAGCCTGTTGAAATAGGAACGTTACCCGCTTGATTTGGCAAACCAGGAAGTGGCAATTTTCACTTTAGGCCGGGCAGAAAACTGGCAGTTGGAAATCGGCCACCTGTTATACGCCATGCTCAATTTCCCTTTCCATTTAAGTCACCCACCAGTTTTCCACTCGCACCCAAAGTGAAAATTACTCCCATTGAGTTCACAGGCTTTAATTGTCCACAGTCTTTGTCTGAAACCTCGGCTTTGACTAAAGTGATTAGAAAAACCTTTTCACAGCTGTGCTGCTAAGAAAGGATTCTGTAAATTGCTTTTCAGCGGTTTTAGTCTGTGAAATCTTTTTTCAGGTTCAATTCTGGCATAAATGTATTAGGGTTAGGGTTAGGGTATATTTTAGAATGGCTATAACTCTGGCATATCTGTCTTACAGCCCAAATTCCAGCCCCCTACATCATAAATGTACCATTTTTGCACCCCAAAAATTGTGGAATTTTGGGCCCAACATCTTAGTCAAGCATTCAATCTATTATAGCACCCAATAGTTCATTATATTTTCTCCAAAAAAATACAGAGCAGCTTAAACTGCAAGTGGTCCTGAGGCTCAAATCCGTAGCCAACTAGTTTGGAGGCAGGTGCAACTCAGTGCTACACCTTCAGACCACCCATAAGATGTTCCTGTACAGTAAGCTTCCTCCCTGTTGCTGACCTGACCTTGTACTTTGTTTTTTAACAGTCTGAGAAATACTGGAAATAACTAAACACCTAAGGTGAGATTTAGAGCTTATATTCTGAGTTATAAATAATTGAGCTTCTAATGCAAGGAAATAAACTTGAAGGTCAACAGGTATAATTTTCTGTTTAATATTTCCTACAACCTGATTCCAAGTGAAGACATTGATCTTCAATTGCAGGGGCAAATGAAGTTGTTTTTATTTTATTTGCATTCCATTGGTGAATTTTTGTGCCATCAAGCTGCAGCTTTAATATTACATAGAATTTTACGGCACAGAAACAGGCCATTCGGCCCAACAGGTTTATGCTCCATCCTAGCCTCCTCCCACTTTACTTCATCTCACCCTATTGCCATATTCCTTCTCCTTCATGTACTTATCTAGCGTCCCCTTAAATGCATCTATTCTATTCGCCTCAACCACTCCATGTGGCAGCAAGTTCCATGGAATCCTGTTTTGGGTTGTCACTCTTCAGGACAGATATAAACAAGGAGAGGTGCAAAGTAAAGCTTCTTCTAACCTGCCCCAACAATGTGCATTATCCTCAACCTCAGAAGATGACCACGGCTGCACCATGTGGATTTTTGTACTTTCCATACCCACCATCCTTATCGCCTTCTAAGTGATGTAATGTGGTTCAGGAGGTTAAAGTTAGGCTGTGGTCTATTTTATTTGGTGGGAGCTTTTTTCTCTTGATTGGGGCTCACTGAAAACCATAGCCAAAATAAATCCTAATCAGGATCTGAATGTCAGCAATTTGCACTGAAGGATATAATTTTACCGTGATGAGTACAGGCAGCAAGAGTGGGGCCTATAGAGAAGCAGCAGGAGGTCAGGGGATGAAACAGGAGTAGATTTGATGAGGCAGAATTTGTACTACCGAAGCATCAGTATATCTGGGAGCCCTTCCTGCTGCTGATCTCCTCCCTCCCTCAGAAAGGCTGCTCCTTCCCCACTTGCTGTTCCAAAATGTGTGTCCCTTAAAACAGCTGCAGCAATTTAAGCACACACAATGTCACTACCAACGGCGGTAAACAAATCGTGATATTACCACTGGTACTTGCTCTCTCAATGGAGTTACCTACGCTAATCCTGTTTTACATGTTTATAAACAAACAACAAGGCCTTGAAATTCCACGCAGTACGTTGCACCACTGCCAATGAAAAATGAGTTGCCCACCAATGGTCTGGAAAGGCACTTACACCAGAATTTTGCATATCCATTGGAGTAGTGATGATGTAAAAAATGATGTAAAATTGGAGTAATCTGTTGGGGTGCATGGAAAATAGAGTGCAACCTTTAAAAACCAGGTTCTGGCTGAAGATTGAAGCAACAGGCTAAGAAAGCAGCAGGTAAACAGGGGACAGTGGTTGACTCAGTGAGTTGATTGTCATCTGGTTTGACTGGATGTCTAATGGCTGTTTTTGTGCCACTTTAAAAGAATATCTGTGTTAGAGATGATGTAGCCTGACCCGGAAAGATTGAGAAATGGTAAGAGAATCCACCTTGCACAAAAATAATTAATTTATACAAAGTTCATTTTATATTAAGCTGTATAGTTAAAAGGCTATGACTGAAAGTCTGCAAATATAGCTGAAAATGGTTAACAATACAATGTCTGTACAAAGGTTCACTACAGCCTGTTTCTGGGCCAGGCTACACTTTGTTTACATTTACAGCTTAAGTCATCTGTAACTAAGCATAATAATACAATGTGGGGGTTAAATAGGACAAGGCCAATAATCGGGCACGGGTAGCGCGATCCGCAATTAACCCGTGCCCGGTGATTCCTCCACAGGCAGCCCATAAACTTCGCGCTGCCTGCTAAGTAGAATTATTCCTCTGTGCAGCCAGCACTACCTGAGAGAGCATCAGGAAGGCTGAAATGGCACTTGGCCAGCGCACGTCATAGACAACCTGGACCTCTTAAAGGTGCAGGTGCACATTTTAAAGTGCAGGTGCACAGTGCACTGGGATGAGAGAAAGATGGCAGGAAGGATCGCCGGACTGGTGTGAGAGAGGGCCCCACACTTCTCCGACGATGCACTGGAGGCCCTGGTGGAGGGGGTGGACGAAAGGAGGGCCAACCTGTACTTGCAGGGTGGCAGGAGACCCACCAGACTCCAGCTCCACATGCATTGGGATGCTGTGGCCAAGGAAGTGAATGCCAGGAGCATTGCACCACGTACCTGGGTGCTGTGCCAAAAGAAGTTCAATGATTTGACATGAGTGGTGAAGGTGAGAGAATGCAGGTGTCAAGTGGCAAATCCAACCGACTGCACCAGTCCTCCACACATGACACCCCCCCGCCCCCCTCACCCACCCACTAACAAACACAGCCCATCCATACTCAATGCTGCACTCAGCATGCTGCATCTCACCCCCACATAGTACCACACTTGCAAGCCACACAACCACCACTCACAGGTGACACATGCTGGCAGTTATTCAACCATGACAGGCACATCACCCACACATCTTGCAGGATATTCACTGACACACTGTCCTCTGTCTTGCAGGAGAAGGTGGCACATAACAGCCAGCAGCAGGAGTGACCTGAGGGTGGACAGACACACCTACACCTCCTCACCCACTTAGAGGAGACCATGCTTCGGATCATTGGGCGGGTAGTCGCTGCACCTGTGACCACATGCCGTGCTGGAGGTCCCGATGAAGGGGGTCTCTGCATATCTAAAGCTCTTCCTCATTTCCCACAGCTCCCTCCTCCCATAATCTTTTCTGACTCACGTGTTGCCGATGCTGTCAGCACACACTCCCCACTTGCTCCTCTCCCCACTCCATAACTCAACCTGTTTTCCTTCGTCATTGCAGATACCCAAGAACACGTGGCGGCACCCGAGGAGGAGGAGGAGGAGGAGGAGGACACTGAAGCCACACCATCACTCGATCTGACACTCGCATTCATCAAGCTCAGAGGCTGACACTGCACGTCATTTAGAGGTTAGGTTTGAGGAGGGATCTACGTGGTGAGACACCGGGCACAAGTGCGCAGGAGCCGGGACAGGGGGAACGGATACCACGGGTGCCAGCTCGCCGGAGGGCGAGGTCACTCATTAGTTCTGCTGCAGAGGAGTCAGATGAGGACTTCGATGGGCCAGGCTGCAGAAGATGGCTGATGGGCGTACACCACCAAATGCCTGGGGCACTGGAAAGCCTGCCAGAAAGCCTGCATATGATGACAAGGGGCATGGAGGAGTCCAGCTCCGACCTGGCACAGGGCTTTGCGTGGAGCTTGGAGCCCATCCTTACCCACATGGAACGGGTGGTCACCTCCATCAGGACACCTGTGGAACCCACCATGACGCAGCATCTGATGGCCGATGCTGCGGCTTCCATTGCAACAGAAACAATGTCAACAAAGGCCTGCAAGCTATGGTTGAAGCTCAGACTGCTGCTATCGTGGCTCTGGGTATCACTGTTGAAAGGGGCTCCCAGGACGTCACAGCACTCCGGCAATCCGCTCTCCAGCTGATCACCAGGATTGCTGAGGCACCGCCCAGGAGAGTGGCAGTGGCGCCATTGCAGTTGAACCTGCTGTCCGCTCTCAGGATGACAGCATTCCTTCTCCCACCCCTGCCACTCCGCCAGTGCCCCTGTTGTTGCCTATCAGCCAGCCAGGCCAGACTGCTGCAGCCTATGCTGAGATGGTGCAGTCTGCAGCCAGGCCCTCCCGGCCCAGAGCTGCTCGAGATCACCCTCCAAGGCCATCTGCACTATCCTCCATTGAAGGCCATCAGCCTTCCACCACCCATGCTCCAGCCACTGAGGAAGCACCTCATGGCAGCACTAGGATAGGTAAAGGTACACGAACAACAGGCACTAAGGGAATGCACAAGGGTGCATAGTCCTGTTTTGTTTGCATAATTTAATTTGTTAATTGATAAATGTGACTTTGAATTTGCATTTGGTAGTGCTTTTTATTTGTGTGCTGAGCTGAGGGGGAAAGCAATGTGTAATCAGATCGAGGGCAATTTGATGGAGATGTGGGAGTGGACAGGTGGGGAGTGTAGGACTGTTGGTGAATTGGGGGATGTCGATCACATTATTGACAGCAGGCACGGATCAGGCGAGCACGCAGACAAGGCATGTGTTCCCTGTTGCCCCCTTGCGTCTTCCTCCACTTCTTGCTGCAGCTCCTCCCCCTCAGCCTCCTCCTCCTCCTCCTCCTCCGGCTTAGGGTCTTGTCCGATCATTGGTGGCAAGGGCTGGTCCCTCATGATGGCGAGGTTGTGCAGCATGCAACTTACCACCAAGAATCTTCCCACCCACTCAGCGGACTACTGGGGAGCTAGTAAAAATTTGGAAATGGCAAGATCCAGATGCAATATCGATGGGTAAAGTTACCTACTGGATTTTAACTGCTTACCCACCAGGTTTCTACTGGGCCGGTAGGGTTAAAATCCACCCGAATATATCTGTTTCTGACTTGACAGGTATACTCTTACACTCTTATGTTATCCAATATCCAATTCAGTGGAAGATGAATTCATCCTATTCCTGTGTTCTTTTAACTGTTTAGATGCAGAGGTAATGTGGATGTCAGTAGGTTATTTAACTACAGCCTTAGAAGATATTAGTACAAATTAGCAAGCCTCAAAGGGGAGTAGTAATTAGATGAAAATATTTTCCCCACAGAGTAGTGGATATAAGGAACAGACTCAGTAAAATAGTTAATGCTGTATCAATGAACATCTTTAAACATAGTTGTCTGAATCTCCATTGAAGACAGGGATGAAAATAAACAAATGCTGTATGGAATTCAATTTTCTTGGCAGCTTACCTGTGTTAGGTTGTCTCCCTCGGGAGATTGTGTGAGTTATGTAGTCCATGATAGGAATAAATTATACATAGAATGAGTAAGCTTGTATAGCCAGATGGCCTTTTTCTCATAATATAATTTCTTACCTTCTTTTGATGATCTTATGTGAAGTCACTGTTTGTAGTATATCTGACTTCTAGTAACCAATAACTATCAATTTATACTGGGATTTGTTGAAAACTTTATCTATGAAAGTGCTTAATCAAACCAACATAAGGGGTATTGATAGGGAAAGTAAAGGACTTTATAATATCTGACCCAGGATCAAAGGCTGTTGAGGAGACTAAGTGAAATGCTAAGAGGAGCACTCTACTTCTGATTATTTGAGTTACAGCAGGGTCTCCACCTCCATTATGCTCCCAAATGTGACAAACCTGGCAAAGATGTAAGAATATTTTATCGTACTTTGATGTTATTTTTAAATAAGAATGAAAATGTGCTGATCTATTAAAGTTAAATATCTGTTCGAAGTTGTAGAATCTCTGGATAATGCATATTGCTATTAGGTAAGTCAGCTTTAATTAAAACAATGGCATAAATCTGCAGCTTAAAACATGCATAAATTCCCAAAATGTTCTTCTTGCTGTTAAACATATTTTGGTAAACATTTCTGGTCATCAATGAGAGAGGTGTTAATTCTGGAGTATTATGGGACACCTAGGGATATAAATTAATCCTGGCCAGTAGCGCAAAACGGGCAATAGCGAATCGGCAGCCCGATTGACACTCCACCCGATTTTCTTTTCCATTGAAGTAAATGGAAAAAAACTTGGGTGGAGTGCAAAATGGACTGCCAATTTGCTATTGTCCATTTTGTACTGCTGCCCATGACAAACTTGTACTATCTAGTGCCAACATCAAGCATTCCCAAGTTCAGATACAGGGTAATACTGCCTCTAACCTGCCCCAGCAATTTAAATCAGACCCACTTTCAGAAGAGTAGTTCTCCACTCCTCCAACTATCCTTCAGGCCTCTCCAAATGAGATTTGGGACCAAAATAGTGGACAATATTGTGTTATAGATCTGTGCATATTGGGAACTGGGCTCAGACTTTCTAAACACATTTTAAGTAGAGTCTTCACAGCCAGCACAGAGCAGAGTTTCATCCCATCAGTTCCAAATGTAAAAGAATAGCCAGAACTTGCTCTGACTGGCGTGGCAATGCTGTCCGTACGTCCTGCGGACAAACGCTACGAAAAAACTTATCGCGTGGCCTTCGACATCCACTTGCTCCCTTTTCAATTTTTTTTTTAAGTTCAGCGCTGTGAATTCAGCACAGGTTCATTCAGAACTCATACAGACTGTGGGAATGGGAACCACACCCATAGAATCTGTCAGGGAGAGAAGTCACACCCACAAGCAGGCAGGTAGAAATCATTCCTTTGCAGTTGACTTCTGTATGTTAATTTAAATAAAAAATTAACATCCTATTATAAAAAGCCAAGCAAATGATTTAATGTAATGAAACTCACAGAAGTTAAATGTTAAAAAATAAATTTTTAATTTTTACATTTTTTTTAATGATCAAAAAATATTAAAATGTGGAATGACATTCCACATTTTTAAAATTTAATTTTTTGTTGTTTTTCTGTCACTAACAGTCATCGCGCTTTTAAAAAGTAGTATAGGGCTGGTATTTTCCAGCGTACCTTTTGGTGGCGTTAAGTATCTGCGTTCCAGCTGGGCAGATGTGTGAGTTTACGAAGGCGTTAAGTATCTGCGTTCCAGCTGGGCAGATGTGTGAGTTTACGAATGTTTAATGATTCTATTGATTGTAGCGTAGGCGGCCCTTTAATTCGGATCTGTCAAGCCGCCGCGAACCAATGGGAGCAAGTTTGCGATTTCCGGGTTTTAGTGCACATTCGCGAACTTGCTCCCTGTCTTCGCCGGCGGAGAGAGAGGACGCCATTGATGAAGGGCGTCCAGAGGTGAGTAATTTATGCCTCAATGTATTAACCCAACTGCACCATCTAGAGGTTTAATTTGTCTTAGCACACTGATTGTGCATAAGATGAGAATTAACATGTTCTTTTTTTAAGCACACCCACAAGAACAGACAAGTTCATTCAGTGCAGGTTTGTGGAGTCTGACTGCATTACAGTTATTACACAATTGAGCAGCCAATCAAAGAAAAGCTGCCTAAATGATGCAGAATCACCTGTTAACCTCTCCTGACTGCCCCCCACCCAACTCAGTAAACATCCAAGTGTTATAAATAATGCTTAACAAAACTTCAGGTGTGAATTTGAACCAATATAAAAAGCAGACTTGTGGTGGGATAGGTGGTGCAAATTGAAATTAATGGGGTGGGGACTATTAAAGGAGGACAAAAGGGGAACAAAAATTCAGGAAACCTTTGGAGAGCTTCAGAAGGCTTCTCAACCCTTTAGCAATCTTTGTCAAGGCTGATGGGGCAGGGACAAAGAACAGACAGGTGAAAATGAAAGAACAGAGAACTGCTGGTATAGACTTGGGCCTGTAGGCACATGAGGGAGCAGTTTTGCACCTGACCACTCCCCCTACCACCCCCACCCCTACTCTTTGATGGATGCTGAAGTCAAAGTGGTGCTACATTAAGTGCTTGCAGGGACGATTGTTGAGCTCATCCAAAACTCTTCTACCTGCATCCTAACTCGCACCAAGTGCTGTTCACCCATCACCCACCTACATTGGCTCCCAGTCCAGCAACGCCTCAAATTTAAATTTCTTACCCTTGTGTTCAAATTCTCCCATGGCCTTACCCCTCCCTATCTCTGTAATCTCCTCCAGCCCGAGATCACTGCGCTCCTCCAATTCTGGCATCTTATTTTCTTCACCCACCATTGGCAGCAGTGCCTTCAGCTGCCTAGGCCCTAAGCTCTGGAATTCCCTTCCTAAACCTCTTCACCTTTCTACCTCCCTCTCCTCCTTTAAGACGCTTCTTAAAACCTACCTCTTTGATCAAGTATTTGGTCATCTGTCCTAATATCTCCTTATGTGGCTCAGTGTCAAATTTTGTTTGATAACACTCCTATGAAGAGCCTTGGTGTTAAAAATTGGATAGCCAGATGGCAAAGGATAGAATACTAGAGCCTAGACTTCAGTTGCTTCTAAGCCTTTATTCACAGAGTTCCACACCACACCCTCGATCAGCTTTCTTGTAAATGGATACAAGAGAGTCCCCAGTTGATACGTACCACCTGAATACAATTAACACTAATTGATGTAAATCAAATGGATACAATTAACACTTGGGATATTTTACTACATTAAAGGCGCTATAAGTACAAGAGTAAGGCAGTCTTATTACAATTGTACAGGACATTGTTGACACCTCACCTGGAGTACTGTGTACAGTTTTGGTCTCCTTATCTAAGGAAGGATGTACTTGCCTTAGAGGCGATGCAATGAAGGTTCACTAGATTAATTCCTGGGATGAGAGGGTTGTCCTATGAGGAAAGATTGAGTAGAATGGCCCTATACTCTCTGGAGTTTAGAAAAATGAGAAGTGATCTCATTGAAACATACAAGATTCTGAGGGGACTTGACTGGGTAGATGCTGAGAGGTAGTTTCCCCTGGCAGAAGAGTCTAGAACTAGAGGGCATAGTCTCAGGATAAGGGGTCGGCCATTTAGGACTGAGATGAGGAGGAATTTCTTCACTCAGAGGGTTGTGAATCTTTGGAATTCTCCACCACAGGGGGCTGTGGGTGCTGAGTCATTAAGTATGTTCAAGGCTAAAATGGACAGATTTTTGGACTCTAAGAGAATCAAGGGATATGGGGATTGGGCGGGAAAGTGGAGTTGAGGTCGAAGATCAGCCATGATCTGATTGAATTGCGGAGCAGGCTCGAGGGGCCGTATGGCCTACTCCTCCTCCAATTTCTTATGTTCTTATATAAATGCAAGTTGTTGTTGTCCACTGTGCCACTCCATAGCACCATCATCACTCAAGGTCTGTGTTACTGTACGTGGAGCCAAGTTTCAGGCCACAGCTGACCACTGATGTCACTGATTGTACCAGACTCATGCATTGCAGCTGCAGATGTCCCTGCAGCAGGTGACACAGCTCTGTGTCTTTTTTTTTGTTCACGGGATGTGGGCGTCGCTGGCGAGGCCAGCATTTATTGCCCATCCCTAATTGCCCTCGAGAAGGTGGTGGTGAGCCGCCTTCTTGAACCGCTGCAGTCCGTGTGGTGAAGGTTCTCCCACAGTGCTGTTAGGAAGGGAGTTCCAGGATTTTGATCCAGCGACAATGAAGGAACGGCGATATATTTCCAAGTCGGGATGGTGTGTGACTTGGAGGGGAACGTGCAGGTGGTGTTGTTCCCATTTGCCTGCTGCTCTTGTCCTTCTAGGTGGTAGAGGTCGCAGGTTTGGGAGGTGCTGTCAAAGAAGCCTGGGCGAGTTGCTGCAGTGCATCCTGTGGATGGTGCACACTGCAGCCACAGTGCGCCGGTGGTGAAGGGAGTGAATGTTTAGGGTGGTGGATGGGGTGCCAATCAAGCGGGCTGCTTTATCTTGGATGGTGTCGAGCTTCTTGAGTGTTGTTGGAGCTGCACTCATCCAGGCAAGTGGAGAGTATTCCATCACACTCCTGACTTGTGCCTTGTAGATGGTGGAAAGGCTTTGGGGAGTCAGGAGGTGAGTCACTTGCCGCAGAATACCCAGCCTCTGACCTGCTCTCATAGCCACAGTATTTATATGGCTGGTCCAGTTAAGTTTCTGGTCAATGGTGACCCCCAGGATGTTGATGGTGGGGGATTCGGCGATGGTAATGCCGTTGAATGTCAAGGGGAGGTGGTTAGACTCTCTCTTGTTGGAGATGGTCATTGCCTGGCACTTATCTGGCGCGAATGTTACTTGCCATTTATGAGCCCAAGCCTGGATGTTGTCCAGGTCTTGCTGCATGCGGGCTCGGACTGCTTCATTATCTGAGGGGTTGCGAATGGAACTGAACACTGTGCAATCATCAGCGAACATCCCCATTTCTGACCTAATGATGGAGGGAAGGTCATTGATGAAGCAGCTGAAGATGGTTGGGCCTAGGACACTGCCCTGAGGAACTCCTGCAGCAATGCCCTGGGGCTGAGATGATTGGTCTCCAACAACCACTACCATCTTCCTTTGTGCTAGGTATGACTCCAGCCACTGGAGAGTTTTCCCTCTGATTCCCATTGACTTCAATTTTACTAGGGCTCCTTGGTGCCACACTCGGTCAAATGCTGCCTTGATGTCAAGGGCAGTCACTCTCACCTCACCTCTGGAATTCAGCTCTTTTGTCCATGTTTGGACCAAGGCTGTAATGAGGTCTGGAGCCGAGTGGTCCTGGCGGAACCCAAACTGAGCATCATTGAGCAGATTATTGGTGAGTAAGTGCCGCTTGATCGCACTGTCGACGACACCTTCCATCACTTTGCTGATGATTGAGAGTAGACTGATGGAGCGGTAATTGGCCGGATTGGATTTGTCCTGCTTTTTGTGGACAGGACATACCTGGGCAATTTTCCACATTGTCGGGTAGATGCCAGTGTTATAGCTGTACTGGAACAGCTTGGCTAGAGGCGCAGCTAGTTCTTGTGTCTACCTTTCTGCTGACCTACTTCCTGAACAGACAGTTCCCAATGTCAGTTTCAGATAGCTGTGCCGGGGCCTGCAGAAATTATTGGTGTCATGTTGACACGTATGGCCAATAGGGCTTCAATGGCTCTTGATCTCCATAGCATGGTAAATTTCATGCAATGCCACTGAAAACAAGACACACTGTCGTCTGGGTGTACTAGGAAGCATCCAAGATTATGATTAGTCCGGCATTCATTTACCTTAGTGATGACATTTGAGGCTTCTTTTGTGAAGAGGAGCCTCCACCAGCACTGTTTTTACAGTGACAGCAGTGTTCTCAATTCTGTCTGAGGATGTGGGCTGCTGGCTGGGATGGTGTTAGGGCCATGCAACCTGTGCAATTGCTCAGCGCCCTGAGCCAGTCAGGGGCCTCGAGTGGAATGAAAGGACACCTACACTCCATGGCACATGCTGACGTGCCATATAACACCAAGCACAATAAGGAGTGTATTTAATTTTTCTGCTGGTTCGTTACCATATTATATTAAATAGCCTGCCTGTTTTTATATTGTTAAAAAAAACGATTTGCCTCTGTTAAAGGAAAGAGAATGACAGGCTCTTGGTCCCAGTGGTAGAAGTTAGTGGAAGTATGTCCCGGGTAGGAGCCCCGGTCTTCAGGTTCTGGCTGAATTTGAGGCATTGATTCGAGGGACGGACTTTCACTTTAGGGCTGCTGATCCTGTGCTGCTAGTGAGTGTAACGATCTGTCTCTGGGGCCCCATTGTTTGAAAGGGCAAGGAGGGAGTGGAATCATGTCGGTGAGGGAGATCAGGACAGATAGAGACAGAGAAAATGAAATCGATTTCAATCCCCTCGTACCCTGAGATTGGGATACAATCCTCCCTCACCCTGGGATGAGTTCCTTGCCTTCTCAGGTAAAGGTGGTGGATTACTGAGTGAGACAGTGAGTGAGAGAGTATGAGTGAGTGAGAGAGTGCAAGAGAATGAGTGAATGCATGAGCTTGAGTGTGAATGAGTAAATATGAATGAGTGATAATGAGTGAGAGTGTGAGAGAATGAGTGTGAGAGTGTAAGTGAATATGAGAGTGAAAAGGGTGAGTTACTGAGTGAGAGAGGGAATGGGCAAGTGAATCAGCAAGAATGAGTGAGTGAGAGAGAGGGTGAAGGAAAGTGATTGAGTAAAAGACTGAGTGAATAAGTGAGAGATTGAGAGAGTTGAGTGTGAAAGGGTGAGACTGAATAAGAGAGTAAATATATATGACAGAAAAGGGGTGAGTGTAAGAGGGTGAGTTACTGAGTGAGTGTGAGTGAATATGAGAGTGACTGAGTAAGTGAGTGAGCGAGTGAATAAATGAGTGTGAGAGTGAGTGTGAATCAGTGAAAGAGTGAGAGTCAGTGAGTGAGTGTGGGTGAACGCGAGAGAGTGTGCCAGTGAGTGAATGTGAGAGAATGAGTGTGAGTCATTGAGTGAGTGATAATAAGAGTCATAATCCAGGGGACACGCAGCAGCCCAAAGTGGGTTCTGACTTCAGCACTCGCCTTCCCACCTGCCCCACTCACCCTCCCACAATCATGGTTGAGGTGGGAGAAAGAGATGAAATTCAGTTCTTACAAACTGTAAGTACCACTCAATTACTCAGATATTATACAAGTCTTCACTGCAGCTAAAACACAATAGCCTCGGTTTCTGAACCGTCATGTGGCTCAGATCCTTAAATAACATTGATGTTTCAAGACCTTTCGAATCGTTTTATATCATTTACTCTTGTGTTATCCATCGCTTATCATTTTGTCAACTACATTTATAGTAGCTATAACAAACTTGCCTTTTTATGATCGTACATACTAGAGTAGTAGTATTTAGTGTCATTGTCTAGTAAAATGTAAGGGCACCAAACCAAACCTTTTCACAGGGTGCTCGCAAGGCAAAGGCTGCCCCTGGCTGCTGTTGCCAGTGGGTGGGCATCAAACATTTCTCATGTAGCCTGATCTGCCTGGCACCCCTCAGTAGGCCCTCCTCCTCTTCCAGGCACATCAGATATAGAGAGTGCCATTTGGAAATTCATTGCTGCCAATGGGGGAAAAATAATTAACAACAATTGGCACAAAGGCTCACGTGAACCTAAGCTCCAAGAGAGGGGGGAAAATAAAGAAAAACAGTAAAGATGTGGCTAAAATTCACTTACCTTTATATTACTGTGTCCTTCCATGACCTCCAGATATTTACTGCCGCCCAGCAACCTTGGATGCCCATTTATAATGGGCACTCTTTAAGTCAATATATATGCTTGTGATATGCAACTCTATCTCTCTGCTTCCTTCATTGATCCCAGGGCTGTTGCTGCACTCACCCAATTGTACTTCCAAAAGAAGATTTGGGATAAGCCAAAATTTCCTCCAGCTTAACATCGGTAAAATCTTCTATGGCTCTGGTCTTGACTTCATCAACTTCTCTTGGCCATTACCTCAGCCTCAATCCAGAGGTGCAGATTTTTGAGGAATTCCTCTACCTCCAAACTGAACTTCCTCTGTCACATTCGTCCCCTTTCAAACAGTTGTGGAACCTTTGATTCCCACAAGATGTGTGCAGCGTAATCACTCACCAAAAAACAACCACTGCCATATATTTTTTTAAATCAGTGGTTGCATTAAGGTAACCTTCTCTATTGATAAAAGGGAATCCAACCAATGCCATCTTGTACTTGGATTTGTCATTCCAACTTGTTCTGCAAATTAGGATTGAGCTTGATGTATGCTGAAGTGTGGAGAAAAGGGCACATGTTACTGTGGCACTGAACCGCATACTGGTTGATTTGAGCAAGGTCTCTTATTGACCCCTAGAAGCACCCAGTGGTGTAGAACTTGATTTCGGTGGTCACTTTCACTTCATGAGAGTGCTGACCAGATGTTGTCTGCAGGTCTGGTTCCAGGAGCTGACATTGGTCTGAGATCCACATCCTTGTTGAGATGCAGCCTCTTTACGCTTAGATCCTTGCTAAGGCCTAGATGGGTAACCGTTGATGCTCACGCTGTGTTGGCTACTTGCAATTCCCATAGGCTAGATTTTCCGCACATTGACTATAAATGTGGGAATGAAGTAAATCCTGAGTAAATTTGCACTTTCCACATTAATTGCTGCTTAACAATCAGTTAATAAGCAAAAAAAAAATTAATGTCAGGTCTGTATGTTAATGTACATGAAAAATATCTACTTCCCGACTTGGAAATATATTGTCGTTCCTTCATCGTCGCTGGGTCAAAATCCTGGAACTCCCTTCCTAACAGCACTGTGGGAGAACCTTCACCACACGGACTGCAGCGGTTCAAGAAGGCGGCTCACCACCACCTTCTCAAGGGCAATTAGGGATGGGCAATAAATGCTGGCCTCAGCAGTGACGCCCACATCCCATGAACGAATAAAAAAAAAAGTTTAGGAATGTGGGCAGAAGTGAACACCCGCTCATTTAGTTGCAAATCACAAAATGACTACCTCTTAACATACAATTAATGCATAGGTTAGTTCTGATGTACAGAGCAAATTAAATCCCCAGGCCCCTAAGGTAAATGGTTAGTTATGCGGCACTTCTCACCTCAATGCAGGCAATAACCATTTTTGGAGCAGTAAGATTTCCGAAATAGATGCATATGCAACAAAAATCAAACTCAGATTGACATTACCTTTTAAATGTCATCTTTAAAATGCTAAGAAACCTGGATAATGTGGCTGGATAATGAGGCTAAAAGCCAAAATAACATTTGAAATGGATTTTCCACTTAGCTGTCATATCAGTAGAAATGACATTGATTACATGGATTTTTTGGTCCATTAAATTTTAAAGGGCCGCTCAGCTGGCCATAGCAACGCTGGATGCTAGGGACAAATAGGTGTCTGCTGGGCCCAACATTGTTGTGGTGCAAATGTTGGCAAATATGTACTTCCATCATTTGCATAGCATTTCAATACACCTGCCCATATAAGGATGGGCATATTGTACAATACCCATCACTTCTGGTGAGTGGTGAGTGTGACTGGCAGGTCAACAACCTATTGCATTTTCCACTGGAGCTACACTAGTTTTACTGGAATAACTCAAGCAAAAAGTCTAGGTTCTGAGTACAAAAAGCATTGAAAGTTCTAGGGATAAATATAGGCACTAGTGATCAAATTGTCCACAAAACATGGCAGCACCAGTCCTGCTGGGACCATTGGTGGAATTCATCTGGTCAAGGCTGAATTTATTGATTTGTTAATGTTACATTAAACCTTTGGAGTTTGCACTCAAATTACCTCCAGGTGTCAGGTAGACATTTCAGGGTTCTCTTTTCTCTTATGTTTTACCTGTGGTTACTTAGACTTCTGTGTGATATTGAACTTGATCTGTTGTGAAAATGGCTGAATGGGCCAAGCGGCATTTTACTTTATACTTTCTTATGTTCTTGAGCACCATAATCATTATGGTTAGTACTACACTTACAGAAAAACCAAAGAAGTTCGATAAAGGGCCATTAACATCACAAAACATCTTGACTAATTCTTTTGGTCTATAAAATCTAGAAAATAGTTCATAAAATTAATTTTACTTTCCTAATTTGAATATTTTATAATAAGACTTGCCCAAACCAGTGACACAGTGTAATAAATATCTCCATTCATGAGAATGAATGTAACCTACTCATGACAATCACTCATTAGTTAACTGGTTTGCTTCACTTGTGGAGATATTTAACATATCACACTACTTGTTATGGTAGATCTACTAGATAATACATATTGGTGCTTCATTCCCTTATAATTACACTTTACAACTATAAAATCACTTCTATATTATCCCCTCCTGCAAACTATAAGTACAGTATTCTTCCACAATGAGATCACCATGCATCTTCAGTCAATGTAGCATCAGCTCTACTTTTAACTCCCTAGCATTGTTTTCATTTTACTAAAGCTATGTTATATATTATTTAAAAAACAGAGAGATTAGAAAGTGAGACTCAGTTTGCAATTCAATCTCTATTTCAAACAATATCTGTAAACTATTTGAGTTTTGCTGTCATTTCTTTTGGGACCATCTGTACACCTTAGGTGTACTGAATGTTATTACTTGCACCAAATCATCCTAATTCTATATGTAACAAAGTTGGCTTTACTAACTGTTTGAAACTATAATAATCTACTAATAAGGCAGTGCCAAAACAATCTCAATAGAACTATGAAAAAAAATGTAGAAATGTCCAAATATACAGGAATACTATATCCCTTGCCATCTGCTTATAGGCAACCTCACTAAAACTGATTCAATATTTCTTCATTTGATTTTGTTTCAACTTTTGACATTCCATCAATTTCATAAATAGTTTTCTGCCTTTAGAACATTCCCATGATAAAAATGATGTTATTCTGATCATATTATTATTCATTAGATTGGTTTCCACATAGGGATACAGGCAATGCAAGTAGTTTTTCATAATGTGACATTTGAAATGTCATATTGAATATTTTCCATCACTAATGAATTTTATTTTGTAATGGTAAAAAGTAATAAGATTGTCCAAATTGCCTGGCTTGTGGCCAGACTTGAAGGACGAAATCATATACCAGCCTGAATGATGGATTCCATTGTAAATGGAGCTTTTCCCAAGTTATTTGAGGTGCTTTCTTTGTTGTTAACCATTGATTTGTGGAGTTCTATGCAAAAATACGAAGCTGCCATAGAGTGAATACAGAACTGGATAATCAGAAACCCTGGCCCTGCTTTTAACTGCGCAGGAACATGCGGGAAGGCGGCACGATCTTCCCTTCGCCATACTAAATCCCCGCCACACCATTCCTGCCAGGCGGTGAGGAGGGGGTTTAAAATCAGGGCTTTAGTTTCAGTTTAAAACACAACCACTGCAGCCAAAAACAGACTCAAGTATTTTAACTCCTGGGCCTCATTATAATCTCACTGGCAGGTTTCGCAATAAATTGGCTGCCCAACTGGTTACATTGCCTTGTGGTTTCTTTTGTTTCCAAGGTGCTGCAAGAAGAATCTTCTGAGAAATGAGTCACAGGCAAGTCCCCAGGTTCTCAGAAGCCTCCCTGGAGGTGCTTGTGGAAGAGGTGAGGGCAAGGAAGGTACTCCTATTTCCCAACATAGCTAGGAGAGTTACCAAACACGTTGTCCACCAGGCATGGAGCAAGATTGCAGAGTTCAGCAGCTCCAAGAGTGTGAGCCCCAGGACCTGGATGCAGTGCAAGAAGCACTGCAATGACCTCACTAAAGTAGCAAGGGTGAGTACTGCTATTCATTTATCCCTCTATCTCCAGAACACATGGCAGCAATCCTTCCTCCCCCCCCCTCCCAGCACTCTCAACAATTCCCTTCCCTCCATCACTTCCTTCACCACCCAGCACAAGGCTGCACTAGGCCACCTCTCATATTACAAATACACGCTTACCTCTTCCTTACTCCCTTCACACCAGCCTCTAGCAGCATTCTCCTCTTACTTGCTAGCCTTTGCAGAATTAGCAACTTCTCTCGGGATATCTTCCTCACTTCACATTCCAGACAATTGCTTCCCATTCAACATCTCTTTATCCTGCTTGCATCTTGCTTCATCTCCCTCTCCGCATATGTACTACCAGCACAAGCCCCAAACATCTGACCTTCCCTTTCTGTAGCCACTCACTAACTCGCACCCTCTCTTGCTGCAGGACAAAACGGTGCACAATAATCGTGAGAGGAGCAAGACCAAGAGAGAACCAGCTAGCCTTGTGATCCTGAGCGAGCTGGAGCAGCAAGCCACGGTACTTTGTGGGCCTGTCAGAGTTGTGCGTATCGGGCATTTCAAGGCTAGGGGCTTCACTGAACAGGGTCTCTGACAATTACTTGTACCCCTTCATTAAACTCTGGCAGAAGCAGACGTGCAGCAGTCTGCAGCCGGGCCCTCTCAGTGTCTAGCACCCAGGAATCACCAGCCACGGTGATCTTGAGGGTCCCTAGATGATCAAGAGCCGCCTTCCACCAGTTCTGCTGAAGCCACTAGGGGAGCAGCTCGTAGAGGTAGAAATCTTTTTTTTTTAAGGATGGCACTATGGGTTGATCACTTGGGTGTCAATAGGGTGTGAAGGACTCAATAAGTCATAAAGGACTGAATAAATCATCAAAGAGTAACAAATCATTAATAGCCTAGAGATTGCGGTATAAGTCAATGGAAAAGATAATCAGGCAGAGTGCCAACGTGCAATCGCCCGTTTTGCACTATTGCTCATTTTGCACTAACCATCTGTTTTGCACTATCACTTATTTTGCACTAACACCCGTTTTGCACTATCGCTCAAGACAATTTTGTATCCCATTAAATCCAGAATTCTCATTGAAATAAACAAAGACCGGAAGCCTGCTTTACACCTATTAAATGAAGTAGGTTTCAGTCAATCAAAACCCTTAAAAACAGTCGATGGACAAAGTTAATGGTCTGATTTTACAAATGCATGTTCCTGACAAGAGCCTTACCTATGGGAGGCTGATTTTGTAAAACTGACCCTTTCAAGATTCTGTTAAATGACAGTGATTTTATGACTATGCTTTCAAAATACTGATTTTCTCACAGGTAAATCAACCAATTACAGAATAGAAATACCTCTCTTTATAAACAAGACAATCACATATCTACACTCTAAATGATATATTAAACTATCCTAATTGTATAATTCAAAGAGGATAATTGGCTTTAAACCACTCAATTAATGCCACGGGAATATCACTTATGATGCTGCAACGAAAGGAAAGGAAAGGAAAGGAAGCTGACTTATTACCATTTACAAGACAAATAGTTAAACGATATGATATGAAGTAATATTCTTTAAATTCATAAGGCTACTGTAACTTGATGTTAAATGGTGTTCAGTGCAATGCACACTCTGTCCATTTATTAATGGCATGGAAGCTATTTATTCCTGAGTAGCACTCTGAACTCTGACATTTTTCACTCCATATAACCAATATGTTATTGCCTTGTGCCAGAGGTGCTCCAAGTACAACAGTTTTACTAAATTAAGTTTTCAGTTAACTTTGAATCTTTTGCAATGTCAGCAAGTAATTTAATGTCATGTCTGTAAAATCAATAATCTTAATGTTTTATATCAATGTGTAAATTCAAAAACTAATATATAAGTTGCACAGCACATTAACTTTACAATAACAGAGAATAGTTTTAAATTTATACAATGTATTAAAACAAAAACAACTTGCATTTATGCAGTGCCTGTAATGTAAAACATGTCCCTAGGTGCTTCACAAAGGCATAAGGAAAATAAATGGACATTGAGCCAAAGAAGGAGATATTAGGGAGGGGAGGGGTGACCAAAAGCTTGGTCAAAGAGATGGGTTTTAAGGAGGGTCTTAAAGAAGGAGAGGGAGGTAGAGAGGGTATAAGGGAGGCAATTCCAGACCGTTGGGCCTAGGTAGCTGAAGTCTGTCAGTGGTGGTGAGGTGAAGGAAGAGGGGAATACACAAAAGGTGCAATGAAGTGATTCTTGGCCTGTTTTTATGTTTGTATTTTTGTTCACTTACCGCTGTTGGTGCATTTACTACCGACAAGTTATAGCCGTACAAAAATGATGAACCAAGGGCTCCAACAAGTGAGGCGGCCACAAGGTGGCAGGTCAATCCCTAGGAAGCAAAAGATCCCGTTTGAACACTTTCAGCAGTTTTTAGTACCAGAATCTAATTGTTTAGAAGATCTCATTCGGTTTTTAACATGTTTTCTTAACATGTTTTCTTATTACTTTATATAAGAGTATTGGTTAATATTACTTTTGTTATTCAGTGAATAAGATGTCTCCCAAATATATCATTCACTTACAAGCAGTGTTTACCAGAAATTCATAGTTCAGTATTATTTGTATGTTTTTTTAAAACCTCAATACCTGTCAATTTTGCTTGGCCTTTTCCTTGGCTATTATATAGAAGAAAGCAAGACAAACTACAGAAGAAAAAATGAAAATAAGAGGGTGAGGGTGGAGCACAGTCAGACCTAATCATCTGTCCAAATACCCAATAGACAGTTGACATTTCACTTAAAATGCCATCAAAGATATCTTAGATGTCCAAATTTGACAGCTTGTCAATATAATAAAATTAAAGATTGATGTACCATTCACATCTTCTGACTATATGTCACTGTTACTGTTTCTTAAAAACGACATCATATCATATTTCTAAAGTGTACTTAAGACATCTAAGGGCAAAAGATTTTGCTGCCAAAATAACAGCGAGTATAATGGTGCTCGCTGTTATTAATGTGTAAATTGTCCAGCAACTTGTGGCGAGGAAGAGATACCCCGTGAATTGCGAATCGTCACAAGTTGCTGGACAATTTGAGCCATTCCACCATTAGTCTTGCGAAAAAGGCAACTCACCATCAACCTCCTTGTTATTTTTAAGAACTTGCGAGTTTTGCACATTAAACTCGAATTAAACTTTCCGCAGAGAGTTAGGGCTCGTACTTAACAGTGTAAGTACCCTTTTAACGACATGATAATTGTTAATGCAATGCCAATCAACCTCTCCGGCCCAGAAAGGGAACAATTTAAACTGCTGAGTCTCATTCCTACATGTAGTAAATTCTTCGTAGAGATTTTAAAAATTTCAAATTTTTCATTTTTACATTTTTTTCTTCCTTTTCCTTTCTGTCTCTTTCTTCTCTCTCTCTTAATCCAATCTTTCTTTCCCTCTCTTTATTTCTCTTTCTGCACCTGATTTGACTCTAATTCGCCCTCCTTCTCCGTCGTTCCTCTGTTTCTTTCTCAATCCTTAAATTTCATTGGTTAAGGGGGTAGATTGTTGGTCCCAGATGCCCCGTTGCCCTCTGCACTCTGCTATCAGTTCACACTTCCTGCAACTCACAGGCCAAAGAATTTTCGAGCTGAAGGATGAGGGAAAATGTCTAACTAACGGAACGTGAGATGCCTCGTTCCAGCAAAATCTGGGCCATTATTTTTGTAGTACGTTTTTCTCCATTTTGACTTCTTCAACCTAAAGTTGCAATCATTGAGAAGTGACCATGGGTATAATCTGAGTCCAGGAATCAGAATGCTAGCTATGAGGTATAGTATCTTCTGATAAATCTTCTCACATCCATTCTTCTTCCCATTCCCAGGCCGCTATAACTAATCAGTCTTCTTCGTTGAGTACTATTGTTTGATTTTTTTCCTCTAAATTGTGTATTTTTAGTTTGCTGTTACTTAATTTGCCTTTCTTTCTTTCCTTTGTTATTGCCCTCAGCTTGATCGATTTTGTCAAACCTTTTCTTTCTTTTCTTAGCCTAAAGTGAGAAATAATTTTATCAGACACATTTTGCAGGTGAAACTTTGAAAATCCGCATTCTGGGTGAATAAAGCAAGGCTTATAATGCTGTGATAGTCAATCATGGCACTGATATATCTTCAGTTGTGTTCTATTCTGAAATTCTTATCCTAAATCTAAAGGCAGAGGCAGTGGTGGTGATACCCACAATTAGAAATAAGGAAGGAGAGCTTCCAATGGACCCTGTAACGATTGGAGAGTTTGATATTTTTATCACTGTAGTAAATGATCTCCTGTGGAATTGCTCATAGACAAGGGCAAAGAGTGGAACCAGAGAACTCCAGGCAGGGCTCCAGGAAATAAACTGAACCTCTTGAATTACATGTGCTGGAATGGCAAGCCCCAGGCTGGGCACTTTGCCAGACACTGAGATTGTGTAAATGCAGCTGCCTGAGATGTTTCTGCATTCCGTTCAGCAGCCCTTTCATTATTTTTTTAATCATTAGTAGCAATTTCCAGAGATCCAATATGTGGTCAATTGTTTTTGTAACCACTTGCTACATGTTGATTGGTACATTCCATCCCTTATCACAGCCAACCCCTCTACCTTACAGTCTAGCATAGCCTCTCTAAACCCTTGGACTCAATCACAGACATGGCCACCTCCGGCCACTTCCTCGTAGCCCTCGCCACCTACATACCACTACCCTCTTACAACCCCACATCCTTCTGTGACCATCCCTTGTAAAAATTCTACCCCAAGGCACTTACAACTGCACTTTCAAACTCCCAACTGTCTAGCCTTTGGATTTCCATTCACCACAATACTACTACTGCCATTGATCTGCTCAAAGACTCCTTCGCCTCCACCTTTGATGCCCTTATACCCAGCAGAACCTTTACTCTCTCCCACCCTAGTCGTTTCCCCTGATATGGCCTCCATCTTTGCTCTAGTTTGAGCTTTTGGGCATCCAAAAAAACTCCAGCCCTCTGCCGACCCGTTCAAAGCCCCCACCTGGGACCGCCTCCCCCCTCTCCCAGCTGACTCAGCATAGAAGCCGACGGATCTCCCGCCCTCCCAGAATTGGCGAACTGCTGGGATGCCCACTTGACGCTCGCAGCTCACTGGCAGCATGTTAATGAGGCCCGGGCCTCAAAATGCCTCCAGCTTCACGCCGGCAAGATCATGTGGACAGCGCAGCTGCTCCGCCAGCTTTGCACCTTGTTTTGGGCACGACTTGAAAATTGCTCCTTTATTGTGTTTCTCATGTGAAAGCATTTGAACACTAGTTGGGGCAGGCGTGTGCTGATCTAGAAGAGCCGTATTCTGAAGAGAATGCCAATGTCCACATTGATCCTAAATCTGTCAGATTTAAGAAATGGTTGGAGATCGGACTGGTGCTGAGAGAGATATCAATAGCCAGGAAGAGGCAGTTAAGTCATTTCAACAAGTGTATTATGAGTTTTAAGTGCCCTATAATCAAGCTTATAGATATTTTCAAATTGGAGAAACACTGAAGGATTTTTTTCTGGAGCTGAATGACATTCCTCTGATCCTAAGAGCTAGAAAGTTTTGCAAGAAGTAGATCAAGCTTAATTTTTTAGCAGAAACAGTCACAATTACAGGAGGTGTGGGCGAGGAGGACATGTCCCTGCATCCCTAAAAAATCTTGCCACTTTTTATGCCCCCTCTCCAAATCTCACAATTGACACTGATGTTCTCCAGCTAACACGCTAAGATGCTGTTTGAGGCTCTCAAAAAGCATTCAGAATTTTTGGCCTCCTAGTGTGACACTTCCCTTTAATTAGCCCCATTCCTTTAAATTTCACTTACTTGCAATTTTCCTCTTCCACCACTAGTGGGCTGCCTAGACTCATCTGAGTTTGCACCTGCAGATTTGAACAATTAGGATAGAATTTCTGCAGCGGCCTCCGCTCTCTCGCTGTAACTTCAGTGAAAGATCGGCAGAAATCCTGGAGAAATGGTGTAAACAACCGCTTCTTCAGGGTTTCTGCTAATCTTTTGGCAAAGTTACGGCAGACAATTGGGAGAGCCCCAACTGAAATTGTTGGCGATTATGTATATAAGTTTACACCAAACCATTGAGTGCTATTAGTATTTGACTTTTCAGGCAGAATTTGCACCAGCTCTTAAGTCTTAAGAACTGACTTGCACCAAAATCAGCCCCATTGAGTGCAAGTGGGAGTAGGCCAGAACTGAATGGTGAAGATCAATCAATATTCTAGAGTTCTGCTTGATTAGCTTTGCGGGTCACTAAGTATTTATGCAGAACTTTACCTAAGAGGGAGTCGAGTCTGTAATTAAGCTCATTGTTTAATCAGTATAAAGTACCATCTGTTCTGTACCTGACTTGTTTTTTAAAAACTCGAAACTGCTCGATGTGAATACTGGATGGCAAAGTGTTCATTAGTATAATCATTCACCTTAAAGTATACACAGTGCTCACCAAAAGAGATATAAGTTACAAAAGAAAGAACAAAGGGAACTAACTTGTTTCGTTTGCTTATTATCCACAGTCCTGATGTCAATGCAATTATTTACATCCTTGTCGCTGTTCTGCATTGTGCAGGGCTGGTGTGATTCTAGAAAGGGAAGGAAAGGAATGATGTCATATTAATATACAACTAATATTAAACAAACAGAAAAACTATATCTACATACACACACACATATATATATTTTTTTTTCTTTACCAAGCAACCTCCTTCTCCACAACACATCTTTTATTATACTGTTTCCTATATCTCTTTTCCTCTCTGTGCTCACGTTAGAAACATATTTTCCCCCAGGAAGGATGACATTTCATTTCCCCTGCACAGGAAAACATTTTCGACCTGAACACTCATGACTCAGTGGTTGCTATATGCACTGTGATGCTAAGCGATACAAACCAGGGAGATCCCTGGTCACTGCTAGGTTAGTTCATCTCATTCAGGGCAATGTTCGATGCTAATGCTACAATTGATTATCTTGGACTTTGGAGGGGGCAGGGAGGGGGGTTATGGTTTCCTCATTATCCAGTGAGTCCTGCTGGGAAAGTGCACTTATGGACATTCGTGAGCACTGAATCAGCCTTGGTTGTGATGCTCTGACGCATGAATAACCTGCTGACACTAAGTGACAGCTCATACATGAAGAATCACACGGGTGAGGTACTAAAGTGTGCCCATTGACCATGAAAATGTACTCACCAGGAGAAGGTACCTTCAGTTTTTTTTTTAAAGTCCCATCACTTTTGATATGATTTTAAAACAATCGCAAGAGAAGATTTAATTCAGGCAAGAATAGATAGAACAGCTAAAGGTAGAGGACAGACCATTATGTGGCCTGGGGTTTGGAGAGGTTTCCCTCTCCAGCTGGTTAAGTCCTGATAACTTATCTCAGTTGTATTCTTTTAAACTGTTCATGAGACATTTTGTTACACACTTTCTATTGCAATACCCTATAACCTGTAATTCCAACTCTAGAAGCAGTCAAATTCACTTATATTATGCAAATCTGATATGAGCAAAGTCATGGCATTAGCAAATCATTACCAGGTCCCAATTTGTTCACGTTTTCAGGCCTTAATGTCTAATTTCCATGTCTTTTAGCAAAGTTTGAGGATTAGGGATGAATTGGTATTTGCTAAAATCTTGCTTAAATTGTTAATAGATCCCCAATCATGCTAAAACAAAACATTAAATTGTATGCTAACACAGGTGAATGCAGTTTTCTACAATGCCTGGATTGATAGCCCTGTCTAGAAGGCTTCAGAGAAAGAACAGCTCTTGTTCTTGGATTCAGTACAGTCCAAAAGCATAGAATCATAGAATCATAGAAAGGTTACAGCATGGAAGGAGGTCATTCAACCCATGAAGTCCGCGCTGACTCTATACAAGAGCAATCCAGCGAGTCCCACTGCCCTGCCCTATCCCCGTAGCCCTGCAAATTTTTTCCTTTCAAGTACTTATCCAGTTCCCTTTCGAAGGCCATGATTGAATCTGCCTCCACCACCGCTTCGGGCAGTGCATCCCAGGAGGAGGAGGCTCTGCAAACATCCCCATCCTCAATGATGGCGGAGTCCAGCACGTGAGTGCAAAAGACAAGGCTGAAGCGTTTGCAACCATCTTCAGCCAGAAGTGCCGAGTGGATGATCCATCTCTGCCTCCTCCCGATATCCCCACCATCACAGAAGCCAGTCTTCAGCCAATTCGATTCACTCCACGTGATATCAAGAAACGGCTGACTGCACTGGATACAGCAAAGGCTATGGGCCCCGACAACATCCCAGCTGTAGTGCTGAAGACTTGTGCTCCAGAACTAGCTGCACCTCTAGCCAAGCTGTTCCAGTACAGCTACAACACTGGCATCCACCTGACAATGTGGAAAATTGCCCAGGTATGTCCTGTCCACAAAAAGCAGAACAAATCCAATCCGGCCAATTACCGCCCCATCAGTCTACTCTCAATCATCAGCAAAGTGATGGAAGGTGTCGTCGACAGTGCTATCAAGCGGCACTTACTCACCAATAACCTGCTCATCGATGCTCAATTTGGGTTTCGCCAGGGGACCACTCGGCTCCAGACCTCATTACAGCCTTGGTCCAAACATGGACAAAAGAGCTGAATTCCAGAGGTGAGGTGAGAGTGACTGCCCTTGACATCAAGGCAGCATTTGACCGAGTGTGGCACCAAGGAGCCCGAGTAAAATTGAAGTCAATGGGAATCAGAGGGAAAACTCTCCAGTGGCTGGAGTCATACCCAGCACAAAGGAAGATGGTAGTGGTTGTTGGAGGCCAATCATCTCAGCCCCAGGACATTGCTGCAGGAATTCCTCAAGGCAGTGTCCTAGGCCCAACCATCTTCAGATGCTTCATCAATGACCTTCCCTCCATCATAAGGTCAGAAATGGGGATGTTTGCTGATGACTGCACAGTGTTCAGTTCCATTCGCAACCCCTCAAATAATGAAGCCGTCCGAGCCCGCATGCAGCAAGACCTGGACAACATCCAGGCTTGGGCTGATAAGTGGCAAGTAACATTCACGCCAGATAAGTGCCAGGCAATGACCATCTCCAACAAGAGAGAGTCTAACCACCTCCCCTTGACATTCAACGGCATTACCATTGCCGAATCAACCACCATCAACATCCTGGGGGTCACCATTGACAAGAAACTTAACTGGACCAGCCATATAAATACCGTAGCTACGAGAGCAGGTCAGAGGCTGGGTATTCTACGGCGAGTGACTCACCTCCTGACTCCCCAAAGCCTTTCCACCATCTACAAGGCACAAGTCAGGAGTGTGATGGAATACTCTCCACTTGCTTGGATGAGTGCAGCTCCAACAACACTCAAGAAGCTCGACACCATCCAGGACAAAGCAGCCCGCTTGATTGGCACTCCATCCTCCACCCTTAACATTCACTCCCTTCACAACCGGCGCACTGTGGCTATAGTGTGTACCATCCACAGGATGCACTGCAGCAACTCGCCAAGGCTTCTTCGACAGCACCTCCCAAACCCGCGACCTCTACCACCTAGAAGGACAGAGCAGCAGGTACATGAGAACAACACCACCTGCACGTTCCCCTCCAAGTCACACACCATCCTGACTTGGAAATATATCGCCGTTCCTTCATCGTCGCTGGGTCAAAATCCTGGAACTCCCTTCCTAACAGCACTGTGGGAGAACTGTCACCACACGAACTGCAGCGGTTCCAGAAGGCAGCTCATCACCACCTTCTCAAGGGCAATTAGGGATGGGCAATAAATGCTGGCCTCACCAGCGACGCCCACATCCCATGAACGAATAAAAAAAAAAATCCTAGCCATTCACTGTGTAAAAAAGTTTTTCCTCATGTCACCTTTGCTTCTTTTGCCAATTACCTTAAATATATGTTCTCTGGTCCTTGACCCTTCTGCCAATAGGAACAGTTTCTCTCTATCTGCTCTGTTTAGACCCTTCATGATTTTGAATACCTCTATCAAATCTCCTCGCAACTGTCTCTGTTCCAAGGAGAACAACCCCAGCTTCTCCAGTCTATCCACGTTACTAAAGTTCCTCATCCCTGGAACTATTCTAGTAAATCTCTTCTGCACCCTTTCTGAGGCCTTCACATCTCTCCTAAAGTGCGGCGCCCAGAACTGGACACAACACTCCAGTTGTGGCTGAACCAGTGTTTTATAAAGGTTCATCATGACTTCCATACTTTTATACTCTATGCCTCTATTTATAAAGCCCAGAATCCCGTATGCTTTTTAACTGCTTTCTCAACCTGCCCTGCCACCTTCAATGATTTGTGCACATATACCCCCAGATCTCTCTGTTCCTGTATGCCTTTTAGAGTTGTGCCCTCTAGTTTATATTGCCTCTCCTCGTTCTTCCTACCGAAATGTATCACTTCACATTTTTCTGCATTAAATTTCATCTGCCACATGTCCACCATGCCAACAGCGTGTCTATATCCTCTTGAAGTCTATCATTATCCTCCTTACTGTTTACTACCCTTCCAAGTTTTGCGTCATCTGCAAATTTTGAAATTGTGCCCGGTACACCCAAGTCCAAGTCATTAATCTATATCAAGAAAAGCAGTGGTCCCAGCACTGACACCTGCTGAACACCACTGTTCACCTCCCTCCAGTCCGAAAAACAACCGTTCACCACTACTCTCTGTTTCCTGTCCCTTAGCCAATTCTGTATCCATGTTGCTACTGCCCCCTTTATTCCATGGGCCACAACCTTGATGATAAACCTACCATGCGGCACTTTATCAAGCGCCTTTTGAAAGTCCTATACACCACATCAACTGCATTGCTCTCATCTGCCCTCTCTGTTACCTCATCAAAAAACTCTATCAAGTTAGTTAAACACGATTTTCCTTTAACAAATCCGTGCTGGCTTTCCCTAATCAATCCATCCTCGTCCAAGTGACTGTTCATTCTGTCCTGGATTATCGTTTCTAAAAGTTTCCCCACCACCGAGGTTAAACTGACTGGTCTATAGTTGCTCAGTTTATCTTTACACCCTTTTTTGAACAAGGGTGTAACATTTGCAATTCTCCAGTCCTCTGGCACCACCCCCCGTGTCTACAGATGCACTTGATGATAATAGCCTACTCAATACCAGACTTTCACTCTTCAACACAGGAGAGATGTCACCAGGCGTCCGATGTCTACAAGAGCACGATCAGAGCATACAACAAGTTCTGGTAGTCCTTTAGCCGGAGCCCCATGTATATGCCAGGAATTTTATGGCATTTTATGGAATTTCAACTTCCTCACATCAATCAAAAAGGTCTACAAAAGATATCAAAGTCACAGCTCTTCCTACCCCTGAAACTCATTCCCAAACAGTGTCATCAATTGTACACAGAAGTTTGAATAAAAAGGGATCAAAAATCCATCGGTTGCGATCCTGCTGTTGTGCTGGAATTACGCCAATCAGTGCTCCCCGACCCTGAGCATGCCAGATTCCTTAGGGTCAGTTGGAGGGTACCTAATTAACTTGGAACAGACAGATGCAAGCACCACATTTGCGCCCACATGCCCATTACTGTCAGAAACTCTTGGGGTTGTCCAGTCATCCCCTTTAACCTTGGCCCCCTTCGTATGAGGGCTGATTTGTCCATAACTTAAATAAAAATTCTTCTGTTCTGCTGTCCAGGCAGTTTGCCCACCTGACCCTCACCAATGGGGCCCACATGTGCCTTTGTGGAGAACAGTATACCTCAACTCACTTGGTGTACCGTCCTCTACTGACATGCCAGGAGCCTAAAGAGCAGGACCTCCTGGCGTTGGGAGCCCCTGACCCATAGTTCATCTCATTGACCTCATTTGCCTTGAGGGCAGAGCAGGTTCCGGTCCTTACAAGGCAATCAGGAAGCTCCCGGAAACAGCAGAGACCCGATGCAACCAGGTCTCCAATTTTCCTGGAGCTATAGCAGGAGTTCAGTGGAGCCCCAAGGGAATTTCAGGGCCAAAGTTACCATCATTTGCTAAATCAGGGTTGCTGGAGCATGCATTATGCTATGGAAAATCTGTGCCTTGCCCATTAGTGCTCGAATACAATTTCTCCAGATCTTTCTGGACTCCCACCAACAACCAGAATCAATTTTGTGAGATATCTGTTTCCAGTGATTGCAGCGTCTAGAACAAGGGGACATAAATAGAAGGTTAAATGTAAGCAGTTTAGGACTGAGAGCAGGAAAAAAATGTTATACACAGAGGGTAATGAGGCTGTGTAATGCACTGCCAGAATTAATGATTGAAGCAGAGACCATGTCAACATTTAAGAATAGGTTAGGTAGGGGGTTAAAGGAAAGGGGAATAAAGGGATAAGGAACAGAGCGGACACCTGGGATTAAGACTACTGCTCATGTGGAGGATAAACACCAACACAGACTGGTTGGGCTGAGCAGCCTGCTTCTGTGTTGGAATTTCTGTGTAATTCTATGTAATCTGAACATTTTTTATAGAGATTGAAAGAAAACTATGAATACTGGGTATCCTTCATGAAGTGTCCAACATGAAATGTTAACCTGTCTTTTCTTTGTCACATGCTGACAGAATTGCTGTTTTGAGTAATCTGTTAAAGGATCGGTCTCTTGCACAAAGAGACTAGAGGGTGATTTGTTCCAAAGTATAAAAGTTTTGTTTAGAAGTTAGACTATAAGTAGCAAAGATGTTAAAATACAAGAGTACAATTATAGCATACTAAATAAGACATTTTTTACAACCTGGCAAAGCTTATCACCGTCAAGTCTCCGAGGTGCACTCTCGAAGGTCCTTGATATTATTTGAATGTGTGCAGCCTCGCTCCGATAAATGTTCCAACAAGGACGATTTACATTTCAACTTATATACGTGATGAACACATTCATTCTACAGGGCCGTGTGCACTGATGAGGCCTCCCATCAATCGTTCTCTCTGACTCATGAAGCTGCCATCTGTTTCACTTCCTCCACATTCCAGATGACTTACAATGCCTGACATCATCAGGCGTCCCGGATAATTGAGACAGGCTCTCTCATTACTCAAAGATGCATTATCTACACAAGGTTATCAAAAGCCTGTTGATGCTAATAACAGAGAACAGAAGGCTTTATTCAGAAGAAAAGCCTGTATAATGCTTTTCCTAACAAGGTTAGCAATACTATGAGGAAGCTTGTATAAAACTTTTTTTACTTTTCCCTTCTGTGTCCTCTGAAACGGGCCAATGTAATTAATCTGCAAATTTCTCCACAGGCCGCCAGATGCTGGGACATGGCTCGGAGGCATTTTAATTCCGGGCCTGGGGTCATACTGCGCACTCGTGAGGCAGTCATTGATAATGGCATTCACAGTCTGATCCATACAAGACCACCACATCTGCTCCATTAGCCTTTGGACCAGGCTGTCACCCTTCTGGTGCCCACTAGAGATGTGGGCCCAACGGACCACCTCATTACACAGTGACAGCGGGACTACCCATTTATCCTGATAAAACATCAAGTTATTCTGTATTGTAAAATTGTCCCTTCTGTTCAGGGCATCTCTGGAACATGAGCCCTCACTTTTGATGGCTGCCTGGACTGATTTAATCCAAGGGGCCTCACCATGCACCCCTGCAAGATCTAAAGGGGGTGTTTCACTTTAAACTCTATTTATCTGGCCCTGCAAGGCTACGGGTGGTTCCAACACTTCTAGGGCAATCTCGAACATTCTAGCTAGCTGATTTGCCTTACCATTCTATAATAATATCATGGACTGTCCAAATGAGTTTGCGGCGCAGGGCTGTAGGAACTACAAAAATCATTGTTTTTATTAAGGGACAATGAAACTGTTTGTACATTCAGAAAGCTGTGACGCAGCAGATTGAAATGCTGGAAGCTCAAAAGGTGTCAAACGATCTTCTTAAAGAAACTAGTACAACAGGTCATTTACTTCAGCAACGCAGAAGTAAGGGTTAATTACTTATTTGTTAAAACCTTAGGGGGTGGGGAGGAGTCAATCACAATAGCAGGTGAATTGCAGTAACCAAATTAAGAAAACAATGCTTTGTAAATGTTCAAATTGATTTAAAACAAGACCACATGTCTTTAATTTAAACCATATAAAGCAATAGCAGTTTTTAGCTGTAATCCAATTAAAACCAAAGCGCTTTGAAGAAGTTCAAATTGATTTACAACCAGACACTATCCTGCAACTGTAATTCTTCAAGATGTGGAGATGCCGGTGATGGACTGGGGTGGACAAATGTAAGGAGACGTACAACACCCGGTTATAGTCCAACAGCTTTATTTGAAATCACAAGCTTTCGGAGCTTTGCTCCTTCATGATTACAGGCATTGTTCTCTGACTATATATGCTGTGCCTATATGCATCTCTTCACTTCACCTGACGAAGGAGCAAAGCTCTGAAAGCTTGTGATTTCAAATAAAGCTGTTGGACTATAACCGGGTGTTGTGCGTCTCCTTACAGTAATTCTTCAAGGCTACATTTTATCTTCTTCTGTATTTTTCACTGCTTTTAACAGTGCTCCTTTTGTCATCCTGGAGCACTGTGTGAAGTTTTGGTCTCCTTACCTAAGAAAGGATACACTTGCCATAGAGGGAGTGCAGCGAAGGTTCACCAGACTGATCCCTGTGATGGCAGGACTGTCATATGAGGAGAGACTGGGTCGGCTCGGCCTGTATTCACTTGAGTTTGGAAGAATGAGAGTGGATCTCATTGAAACATATAAAATTCTGACAGGACTAGACAGACTGGGTGCAGGGAGGATGTTTCCCCTGGCTGGGGGGTCCAGAACGAGGGGTCACAGTCTCAGGATACGGGGTAGGGCATTTAGGACTGAGATGAGGAGAAATTTCTTCACTCAGAGGGTGGTGAACCTGTGGAATTCTCTACCACAGAAGGCTGTGGAGGCCAAGTCACTGAATATGTTTAAGAAGGAGCTAGATAGATTTCTAGAGACAAAAGGCATCAAGGGGTATGGGGAGAGAATGGGAATATGGTATTGAGATAGAGGATCAGCCATGATCATATTGAATGGCGGAGCAGTCTAGAAGGGCCTACTCCTGCTTCTATTTTCTATGTTTCGATGCTTCTATCCTAAAGTGTTTACACTTGCTCTAAGGCAATTTTGATAGTATTTTTGGTATAACAAACAGCAAACCTTTCTTTAGATTTGCTTTAGCTACTAGGTGGCTGAAAATCCATAGAGAGGAGAGTGCATCTTGGGATGTGCCAGGAAGTGCCCACCAGGAACCTCCGCTGGTAACCCCAGTAGACGTTCCGGGGTCATGAGGAGATTCTGTATTTTGCAAGGCATTGGCAGGTGACTCTGCCATTAGGGCTGCATCTCAGGTACTTGTCTGTCCCAGAGCCTGTAAAATCCAACATAGTATGCCCAGTCTGGGGAGAGTGTTGGTGCCTCTCTGAGAAAGTAAATAGTTACATCTCCATGACCCGATTTGTAAATGGACTGCATGTAAATAGTTTTTAAAAAATCACTCACTTTCTCTTCAGGGATCCAAGCCATAATCCCAGTCTGGGCTCACAGGTGGGGCCCACATACATCAGTTGATGCCCCAAATCGCCTGGTACCATCTCCCCACTGGGTGCCTCTAAGGATCAAAGATGTGGGAACTCCCAGCATTGGGAGTAGCCACCTCTAGCCTTGCCCATCCTATGCCACCGGCCTAATTGGGTCCTGCCTTACATTTAAACCTTTCTCACTGGATGTTGCAGCTGAGGATTTTTGGCCCCTAGATCTGTCCTTTGCCTTTGCATACAGAGAAGTAGTGGCAATGTTACAACACTAGACTTTGTTTAGGCCTTAACTGCCAAACTACTTTATTGAACAATACATGAACAAGTGAATAAATAACATTAATATTATATTTATGTATATATTTATAGTAGTATTAGACTATATTAAATCCTCGAATAAGAAAAATTATAATTGGTTCACAATCTCTATACTAATGGATGTTTTGTAATTAATGTTCATATATATAGTTGCTCTTTCCTTCTTACCAACAATGGAACCCATCTGGCCTGACCTAATTGCTTCAACAATTCCATACCAACTCTCTGATTTGAACAGTCCTGAGGTTTGTAGATTTGTTAAATTCAAAAGTAGCTGCCAGCCAGATAACATGACTGAACAAATCACGCTGTATGTTTGTGGTTGAATTGTATGACTTGGCTCCTTCCTCAAGCCAACTACCTGGAGACAGCTAAATGGTAGGCCTCTCAACATTTGTATTGTTTTAGGCTGGAACATGGAGCTCAATTTTAACTCCTGGGTGGGAATACTGCAAAGCAAGTGGCGCGTCCGTCCAAGAGCGGCAGCAGGCAGGCTCGGATGATTTTAACGACCTGGAAACCACTGGGAAGCAGCTGCCCAATCATTAAAATCGAGTGGCAGAAGGCCGCTGCCAGGGACCCAGGGGAACGGTCTCCGGCACATGGTAAGTGGATCACTGGGGTGGTGGGGGGGAACCCATGGCAGAGAAAACCCAGGCTTCTTTGTGGGGCCCGGAGGAGCACTCTAGGTTCCTCCTGGCCCACAGGAACCAAATAAAAATTTAAGAACTTACCTTACTGGGTCTCTTCTGGCCCTGGCTGCTGCTCCTGGCAGGTATGGCCTGGCAGTGAAGCGATCACTACTCCCCTGCTCAGGCCTCAGCTTGAAATAGCAGATCGGGCCACCATTACATCATCGGAGCCCCATCTCTACATTTAAAGAGGGTCCCACTGGCTTGGGGCAGGTGTTCCTGCTGCCTGAAATTTTAAATTGCAGCCGGTCAGGTCGGGGCAGGAAAGGAGTGGGTAAGGCCCCCGTTCCATTTTAGCTGCCCACCCACCAACCCCCCCGCCCCGTTTTTCCACCAGGTGGGGGGAGACAGTTAAAATTGAGGCCATGATTTCTTAAAGTACCTGGCTTAAAACCCGTTATGTACTATGACTGAACTAAAGAGGCCACGACCAACCTAAAAATAGACAAATGTGCTTTTTTTTTGTCACTGAGGGGCCTTTTTGGAGTCCAGGGAGCAGTGGATCTGACAGACCTGGCAGCCATAGGATTTGATATCAGTCAGAATAGTAAAACAGAATGGAAAAAGATTCCTTACCAATATCATTGAAATTGGAATTGGTGGACAGAAGTGAGCCAAAAAGGTCAGATTTTTAGAAGAGCTAGTAATTGTACCCATCAGGACTTAAGAAGAGTGGGGAAAAAAATCATTATTTAGTTTAAAAAGTGTAATTTGCATAATTTTAATTAACATTAATGGATCAATTTGAGATCATGAATTTCTACCCATTCATTTTAATGTTCGGAAATTTACTGGCTGAGGAATGCAGAAATGGAGAATCTGCCCATTACAATCTATAGATACAACTTAGAAAAGTTTAGGTACTAACATTTACACTCATTTAACTGTTACTGATTTATTTCTAACTTATTTTATTCTTTTTTCTCCCTTCTAAAATGTTTTCACGATGCACCACTCCCATTTTAGACAACAGGCTCAAATTCTGATCCCAAACCTTCAGTGTCTTTCCACAGTTGGTCACTGTGAAGTAAATGAGAACAAAATGGGTTGACTATCCCTCCAAATAGCTCTCACCTATGGAGAGAATCTAGCTCCCATGTAACACCTTTACACAGTGCGAATGAGAACTGTTGGGTCTCAGCCATGGGCGAATCAAAAATGCGACCCCAATTTTAACTCCCCCTGTCTGTTAGATCAAGTTACATCAAGTCTACAACACAGAAATAGGCCATTCGGCCCAGCTGGTCCATGCCTGCGTTTATGCTCCACCTCCCACCCCTACTCATCTAAACTAATCAGCATACCCTTCTATTCCTTTCTCCCTCGTGTGCTTAACTAGTTTCCTCTTAAATGCATCTATACTATTTGCCTCAACTACTCCTTGTGGTAGCATGTTCCACATTTTTACCGCTCTTTAGGTGAAGAAGTTTCTCCTGAATTCCCTATTGGATTTATTAGTGACTATCTTATATCTATGACTTCTTCTTAGGACTCCCCCACAAGTGGAAACATTTTCTCTACGTCTACCCTATCAAACCCTTTCATTATCTTAAAGACCTCTATCAGGTCACCCCTCAGCCTTCTCTTTTCTGGAGAAAGGAGCCCCAGCCTGTTCAACCTTTCCTGATCAGTATGTCCTCTCAGTTCTCGTATCATCCTGGTGAATCTTTTTTGCACCTTCACCAATGCCTCTGTATCTGTTTTCTAATATGGAGACCAGAACTGTGCACGGTGCTCCACGTGTGGTCTAACCAAGGCTCTACACAACGTCAACATAATTCCTTTGCCTTTCAGTTCCATCCCTCTAGAAATGAACCCCAGTGCTTGATTTGCTTTTTTAAAATGCCCTTTTTAACCTGCGTCGCTACTTTTAGTGATTTGTGTACCTGTACCTCTAGATTCCTTTGCCCCTCTATCCCATTTAAACTCTTATTATCTAAGCCTCCTTATTCTTCCTACCAAAATACACCACCTCACACTTATCTATATTGAAATTCATTTGCCAATCACATGCCAATTCTGCAAGTTTATTAATGTCTTCTTGTATTTTGTCCCTTGTATTATCTACACCCCCCAACATGGTGTCATCCGCAAATTTTGAAATTGTGCTTCCAATTCCTGAATCCAAATTGTCAATGTAAATTGTGAACAGCAGTGGTCTGGTGGAAACCGAGCAGAGGGGCAGTAAAAAATGAGGGTTTGACTTACACCCTCTGATCCGCTGCCTTCCCACCATGTCACGATGCTAGCCTGCTCTTTAGATCAGGCAGGTGGAACTCCTGCAGGAAAGCAGCAGGGTCCTCTTTAAATATGCAGATCAGGGGGCCGATTTTCAGATAGCCGAGCGGGTGCGTTGGGGGCGGGGGTGGGGGGGGTCCAAAAATGGCGCAATCCCAGAGCGGGTTCGGAGCCCGGCTCCAACCCGCTCACTTCCGGGTTCCCCAATGACACGTTCGGGTGCGCGCGCAGCTCCCACATGCAGGACTCCCATCGGCAATTAAAGCCGGCGGGTTGACAATTTCGACAGTTATTTAGGTAGTTGAGGTACTTGACAGACCTCATTGACTGGAGATTTTGGCAGGGTGCAATTTTGAAGGATCCTCAGCGTGTTTCCCGTGCTGTGGGAAACACTTCCTGTTGGAGCTAACAAGTTTCAGCCAGCAGCCAATGGGAGATGCAAAGGATTATTTGACAGATGGGGGGAAACCTCATTTATTGCAGCAGGGCACTCTGTCACTTCAGACAAAGTTTTGGCTGCAACACCTTTGTCTTTCCACTCAAAATTATTAATTTATACCCTAAACTCTGCTGTGCAAACACATTTACTACTTTGCGGACCCCCTCAAACTCACACAGTCAGGATGGGGGGTGCCGTAGCTGCATTCATGACTTCATCCAAGGACGAGCAATATCACCAGCCTCGCCAGGCACGCCGTCCACCTCCGCCACGTGGAGCTCCATAACACAGTGCTGCGTCACAGGCACCTGCACAACAGCACGGAGGGCAACAAAAGAGAGAGTGGCGTCGCAGGAGGCGCTGCCCACGCCACAGGGTCTACAGACCGAGGTTCAGCTTCCTGGACCTCTCTGAGGAGCAGTGCATACGGAGGATCAGGGTCAGTCGCCAGGTAGTTGCGAACGTCGGCATCCTCCTTCATGCCGAGCTGCTCCCGGCTGGCCCGAGCGCATCTTCCTATCTGTCGCTGTCAAAGTCACCACTGCCCTCAACTTCTTCACCTCCGGATCATTCCAGGGTGCCACCGGGGACATCGCCGGGGTCTCTCAGTCATCTGCACACAAGTGCATAAGGCAGGTCACCGATGGCTTGTTTTGTAGGGCCTCGCACTATATCAAATTCCCAATGGATGACCTCAGCCAGACGGAGAGGGCAGTCGGATTCCACGCCGTGGCTGGCTTCCCAAGAGTGCAGGGTGTAATCAATTGCACCCATATAGCAATATGAGCACCTCCACACGAGCCAGGACTGTTCATCAACACGAAGAGCTATCAATCCATCAACACTCAGCTCATCTGTGACCACCGCAAGAGATTCCTTCACGTGTGCACCTGATACCCTGACAGCTGCCACGATTCCTTCATCCTCCGGGAGTCCAACATCCCGCCCCTCTTCCATGCACCGAACTCCCGCAAGGGCTGGCTCCTCGGGGACAAGGGATACCCCCTGCACACGTGGCTCATGATACCTCCGAGGAACCCCACCATCGAGCAACAGCGTTGATATAATGACAGCCACATCGCTACCAGGTCTACAATTGAGCATGCTATAGGGCTGCTCAAGATGCGCTTCAGGTACCCTTGATCGTTCTGGAGGAGCACTTCAATACGCACCAGACAGAGTGGGACGCTTTATAGTCGTCTGTTGTGCCCTGCACAACACAGCACAACAGAGAGGGGTGCCACTGGAGGAGGCCCCATCCACATCAGCCACCTATATTGAGGGGGAGGAGGAGGAGGAGCAAGCCATGGGCAGAACAGCGGGTCACCTGGCTGCTCTTGAGTCCAGGGAGTCAATGATATGTGAACGGTTCTCCTAACATCAGACAGTGTGAAGAGTCCAGTCCTCACCACCTGGACAGAGGAGCGGCCACACCAGCACCCTCCCCCACCCCCTGCACAAAATAGTCGTGCAACTACACATACACCACTGTAGCGTGACCCGATGGGTGGCATCAAGTGTGGGTGTTCATGGTGAACCTCATGAAAGGGACTTATTGCACAAGTCAAGAATGGCCAAGATGTGGCAGTAGTGGTGACATTAATAATATTTAATGTGCCATTAACAAAAATCAAATATAAATAAAAAACATAACAAACTGTCAAACTCCCTTGTGCATCCCCTTTGTGCTCACAAAACCTTTGCCTTTCGCTTCCAGCTACTCCAACGTGGTGCATCCCCTGTGGCTGCAGCAGAGGTAGTGGCAGGTTGCTCTTGTTCATGCCCTGACCAATTAGATGCTTTGGGCCGATGCCCTCTGGGTTTTGGTGCCCGTGAGGGCCCCTCCAAAGACTGCTCCACCTGCACCTGTGCAGGGGCAGACTCGGCCACCTGGAGAGGAGGCAGCATTGTGGGTACTGGTTGAGAGGGGGACAACGGGTGAGACGTGGGAGCGCTTTGAATGGCGTCCCCACTTCCATGTCCCCTTTTGCCATCATCCCTCTCCTGGGCCAGGCCCACATTACTCCTACCACCCTGCTGGACGACAGTTTGGAGGACATGTGTGAAGCCTTGTAAGGTCAGTCCTAGTGTATCTGCCTGCCTGTTTAAGGCGGCAGAAAGTTGCTCACCCTGAGTCTGAAGGGCCGTTGTCAGGGCCTCAATGGACTCATTGGTGAGCCGTGCTTGAAGCTCGATGGAAGCTAGACTTCCCTCCATCGCAGACATTCCCGCACTTATCCGTGGCATTATCTCAGAGATGCCTACACGTCCCTGTGACAGTATCTCAGAGATCCCTTCCTGTACCCGTGCCATCATTCCACTCATGTAGGAGTTGGACTCCTCCATCCTCTGCGCGATTGTGGAGAATGCACCTGGCACTTGTTCCAGCACCTCGCAAATGTGCTGCTGCCCCTTGATCATTCTCCTTTTAAAGGATGGCCCCCAGGGTTCAGCATCTGTCTCCAGCTGAGCAGAGCCTGGAGAGGAGTGCTGCCACCGACACGGACTCTCCACAGCTGCCCCTGCCACCTGTGTCTGCTCGTGCTCACGTGTGTTGTAACTCACCAGGTGCCAACCCACCGAGGTGTGAGTATCTGCGCTGGTGGATGGCTCGCTAAGATGTGACGGTGCACCTTCAGAGACCGGCAGGTCCTCTGAGGAATCGCCCTCTGCCGTCACAGCGGTCGCTGAAGACCCTGTAAGGGAGAAAGTAGAGAGGCGTGAGTGAGGTGTGGCGACGTGGCCAACCGCTAAATGCATTGGTTTGGGTGTGACTGACCGTGAAAGAGATGCATCAGAGGGTGCGTATGAGAGAGAGAGCCATGACATTGTATGAGGATTGGGTTGAATGGTAGTGATGGGATGACTACTGGGGAAGTGAGTAAGTGCAGGTAAGTTGAGAATGAGGTTTGAGTGGGTGTGAGGAGTGATGTGATAGGGTCGTGTTGGCAGTGCAGAATGAGTTGTGGGGTGTGGGGGCGGTGATGTGGAAGATGGAGTGTAGGAGAATGAGTAAGTGTACTCACTTTGGCTGACTTAGTTAGGTCATTGAAGCGCTTCCTGCACTGGATCCAGGTGCGGGATACGTTGCTGCTGCTGCTGATCTTCTCTGTCACCTCGAGCCAGGCCTTCTTGATGGCAGAGGCAGGCCACTTCCTCCCGTCTGCCGGGTAGAAAATCTCCCTCCTCCTCCTCACCCCATCCATTAGGACCTGGAGTGAGGCATCGTTAAACCTGGGAGCAGCCTTTCCCCTGGTCTGCTCCATGCTGCACTTTTGGTTGGTTGATGCAGGAGCAGCTTTGGAGGACTGCCCCTTTAAATAGGGCTCCTCCAGCTGATAGCCTGTGATGCGGGTGCGCAGTCCACTCTCTGCGCAGGTTGACGACAGGAAACCCGGAAGCCACGGTAAGTGGCTTCAATTTACTCGCGATTGCATGTGGAACGGACAGATTTTACTGGGCGTGTTACCCTTTAAAATAGGAGCTGCAAGCCAAAAGGACTACCTGCTCTTCTTTGAATAGTGCCAATATTTTACATCCACCTGCTAAGGCGGATAGTTTAATATCTCATCCATAAGACAGCACCTCCAACAATGCATTATTCCATCGGTACCATATGAAAGTGTTAGCCTTAGCTCAGTGGTAACACTTTTGCCTCCAAATCAGAAGGTCATGGCTTAAAGCCCCACTGCAAGACTTGAGCACATAATCTAGCCTGACATTTCCGAGCAGCACTGAGGACATTGCATTGCCACCTTTTCAATAAGACATTGTACCAAGACCCCGTTTACCCTCTTGGTTGAACGTAAAAGATTCCACGACACTATTCAAATAAAAGCAGGGGATTTCTCTCTCGTCAACATTTATCCCTCAACCAACAGCATCAAAAAACAGATTAACTGGTCATTTTTGTCATTGTTATTTGTGAGACCTTGCTGTGCACAACTGACTTCCTACAAAACAACAGGATGTGAAAGGCACTATACAAATGCAAGTTCTTTCTTTTTTTTACATCTTACCCATACATACTGCAGAGTTGGAAGAACCATCTACAGCGCCATCATGTCACAACTCTGCTATACTTAATAATCCAGCATCAACAAATGGGAGAAATATCCAAAACATTTATCAATAAGTTGTACAATATTTAAAAACTCTGAATAACATTTTGGTCAACAAATGGTTAAAAATCTTACTGTCAGTGTGCCTTCATCAACTTGCAAAGCTCAAGGATAATCATTTAATGAACCCATTGATTTACGTTCTGCCAATTGATCTTTGCTCATGTGCAGTTAGCCAAACAACAGACACAGTGCACATGAACAATCAAATTAAAGCAAAAAAAAGCCGATGAATTCACATCGAAAATAGTTGATTTTTTTTCTATTTCTGACCAGGAATTTGATATTTCAGAGTTTAGCTTGCACTGCAATATTGACGATTTCTTCTTTGCCATTAAGAATTCTTTTGCTCTTACAAAATAGAACACTGACAACTACACACAGAATCCACGAGATACTTGTTAGTAAAAAGGGATTATTAAGTTAAAACTACTCACATGTTCAGCCAAATAGCGTTCAAAATTCTGAATGAAACTTTGATACCTGAACAAGGGGCAACTTTCTCTATAATTTACTTAAATTAGTGTAATGACAGTAGCTTCAGCCATCTTGCATTACTAACCAATTATACTCCACTGGACTTTGAATTTCCAGGATGTTGGGTAATATTTACTTTAAGCTCTGCTTCATGTTTGCACACAATTTCACCATTGAGTGATTATAATAAGCCAGATCAAGTTCAAAAAGCAATAAATCTGGATTTGTTTTTATATACCTAAATTTTCATTTTTATTTTTTAAAAGCTGTGTATTCACATCATTACACTTGATATAACTATAAAAATAAATAGTCCTTGCAAAAATTCAAACTACATATCATTTTGCTTGTAAGAGATTCAAATGAAATTTTATTGAGGTCATTGAAAACAACCATTGCTTCTGTGGCTTCTCACATTCCACTCTGTCAACCACAATACCAATGCATTACATGCTATAGAATCAAAACCAATCATCTATTCTATTCTTGTTTTCTGAAGCACTGAGCAAAAAAACATGCTTGAAAGATCCCCTTCTGCATGGGCTCCTGAAGGAGCATTCCATAAAATTCTGCTAATTTGCAAAAAAGCCACAGAATCGAGAAACATATGAACATAAAAGCCTGAGAAACCCTGGAATGGGAAGAGACCATTTTGTCTTCTGAAGCTAGTCTGTCGAAAATACAATGACCATGTTATGCCTTCCAACCAACCTGTTGGCCAGGGGCTGCAGAAAACTACTGAGTTTATTTCGAATTGCTAACACTCAGGCAAAGAGACTAACTTTTGAACTGAAGTGACCTGGTGTTCAGTCACTGGTCTGAGCTGGCCGGAACCGGTTTGAATTAGTTACGCTTCTAAGGGACAAAGGGACTGATGAGACACCAGTCCTTATTTAGAAAAGGAGTAATGAGGTGATGCTACCTAACCCCTTGGAACAGAGCCAATCAGGAGATGACACCGACCACTCTAGCAAATCTGAGCCAACAGGAGAAGACAGCATCATTCGAAAAGACAGACTTGGAAATAAGACTGAAGAATTGCAGGCTTGGTGCCAGTTTGTGTGCGAAACTCTGGAGACTAACCATCACGAAAGTGGGAGACCCTACGTCAGGGACGTAGCTACGTCAGGGACGTAGAGACTTCGTCAAGAGAGAGAGAACAGAACACCTGGCCAGCGTCAGCTCTCCTTTCCAGGTAATATAATATCCTTTCTATTCTGTGACCACTCAGGGAGTGTTAGTCAGAGAAACCTAGTGGGTGTGCATTTAAATCCTAGTTTAAGTATAAAACTGTATAACCTGCTGTAAACTGCATGCCTATATCTAACCAGACGTATAAGCGGTATGCACATGATCTAATAACGTTAATAAAGAGAATTAAGAATTAAGAGAGAATTGACTCTTCTCTTTGTACTAAGCCAATAACCGTAACCGGTGACCTCCGGTCAACAAACCTGATTCAAAATTTCCATAAAGTAAAAACAAAGAACGTCAACTGCATATTCTTTCAGTAACTTTTCACAAAATTCCAGAATTATTTAACCTAACGTTAGTTTTACGTCCAAGCAGCAAATTTAAAATCTACCCCACTGATTTGCTCAAACTTGCAAATGGTAGGAAACCAGAAGCCCACAAGAAACAATCCAATCAAATCTCTCAGATTTTTACAAAGTAATTTTGGCAGCCATGTTGTTTGATGACTCACTGCATAACAATTAGATTCATAACATAATAAATATGTCAAAAATTACAGAATTGTTTAAAAAAAATCACTCAACATTGCATATTGCATCTTACTGCACTAACTTTCCCCCTCATACTCCTGGCCCAACTTTCCGAGGCCTGAGGCATGACTTCTGATTCTCTTCCCCAAAGAGGACAGGGAGGGCTGAATGACGAAGGTTTTCAGCATTATGGTAACTTCCTGCATATTGGGTGTTGACACGGAGAATCCTTTGATTGTTGTCACATACTATCTGAACATTGAGGGAATGGAATCCTGTTGGATGTTCTGTAGGTACCCTTCAATACAATGCAGGTATCATCGCTTGCATGCTGGACCTTGAGGAAGCCAGGAACCCTACAAAAACAGTATGGCCCTGTATCTTTGCTGACCATCTGTGATACCAAAGCTTATGGATTAGGCTGCTCTGGTTTAAAGAGCATCAGCGACTTGACAAGTACATGCCTGTACTGCTCTTTGGCTGATGGTGCAAAGATTCCCCCATGGCTGTCTGATATGACCCTGTGCTGTAGAAGCTGAGGGCAGTGGTCACCTTCATATTCATTGAGAGAGCAGTGCGGGCAGATGAGCTTGGCTGCAGGCCGACTTGCAGTAGGTGACACACCTGACCTATTGCCTCTTTGGTAAAACGCACTCTTCTTATGCAGAGCTCCACAGAGAGGTCCTGATATAACCTGTGCTGCCTGCATATTTTCTGAGGAGGGAGGTAATACCTGGTGGGCTGCATCCTACTTGAATGGTGCCTGACTCCTTTCCTCCATCTTGTGATGCTTTTCATCCTCATTCATGAAAATGGCATACAGTGACATGCCCATAAGGGAAGTCATGCCTGGTCCTGAGATGCCTTTACTATGGGAGGGAGGGCCCTAAAATCTTCTGGTGGACTGACCCTGTGAGAGGCAGTCAGATACAAGTACAGGTCTTTGTAATGGAAAGTGCAAAAAAAAAAGGTTCAAAAAGCATTCCCAGCTACAGAAAGCACTGTATAAAGTTTCAAGACTCTTCAAGTTCATAAATACCTCACTTCTGCCTTGATCAGATGATCCCGGCAGCTACTGTGCTTCATATATCTGAGTCTAACTTACCCTGTGTGCAACAGCAGTGTAAACCCAGGAAACTCACAGCTGCAATGCCACTGGCTCTCACTCTGACATATGCAACTTAGGTCAGTGGGTCCTAGGTGAGCCGATCGTGGGATGGCGCAGAAAGCACAAGGAAACTCGAAGGAAATGTTTTAGAGACGCACCAGTGGCAGAACCAAATTTCCTCACAAAAAAAAATTCCCTGTGCCATTTATACGGCGAGGAAATTCACCCCCATTGTGTTCTTCAACTTACCATGAACAATAGACCCAATTTTAACTCTGGGTGGGTTACTTTCCTTCTGGCCCCACAAAGGAAAGTGAAAATATTTACTGTTTTGGCTTCTTCATCTTCCCCGCAGTTTCTGACTCTCTCCAGCCTGGTGGGAAAGCCACATTGGCTTCCTCCCTCAGGCCCGAGTTAAAATCATTGATCCAGGAGGCAGTCACAACCCTTAGGTTAGATAGTAGTTTAGATTTGGTCAGTGGTCAGGGACAGGAGGATGTGACTGCAAGTCAGGCAGGTATGGGGACCCAGGATGTAGTGATGGTGGAGCCTCAGCCCTTGACCTTGTCCAACAGGTACGAGGTCCTTGCTACCTATATGGATGAGAGCAAGGACTGCAGGGAGAATGGGCAAAATGACCATGGCACTATGGTAAAGGGGACCATTGAATTGGGAGGAGTAAAAAGGAATGTGGTAGTGATCGGGGATAGTACAGACAGGAGAATAGACACTGTTCTCCGCAGCCACGACCGAGAGACCCGAAGGCTGTGTTTCCAGTGCCAGGGTTAAGGATATCTCCTCGCAGCTGAAAAATAAAAGAACTTGGAGCATGAGGGGGAAGATCCAGTTGTCATGATAGGAACCAACGACATAAGTAGAAATAGGAATGAGGTTCTGCTGAGGGAGTTTGAGGAGCTAGGGTTTAAATTAATAAGCAGAACCTCAAAGGTAACACTCTCTGGATTACTACCTGAGCCACGCGCAAATTGGCATAGGGACAAACAGATCAGAGAGTTAAATGCTTGGCTCAAAGAGTGGTGTGGGAGACAGGGGTTTCGATTCATGGGGCACTGGCACCAGTACTGGGGAAAGAGAGAGCTGTACCGTTGGGACAGGCTCCATTTAAACTGGGCTGGGACCCAGTGTCCTGGTGAATCGAATAACCAGAGCTGTAGATAGTGTTTTAAACTAAAAAGGTGGGGGGGGGGGGGGGGGAATCAGGTGAGGGGAAATTTAGAAATCTAAAGAGGAATGTCAAGGCAATAGAGCAGTGTAGCGATTTGGGTAAAGATAAGCAGAGGGTGACAGGAAGGAACAGAGAATTTAATGGTAATTGAGCATCAACAAATAAAGTCAAAGCAGGGAAAAATGGTAAAAAATTAAAGGCGCTTTATCTGAATGCACATTCACAACAAGAGACGAATTAATGGCACAAATAGAGATAAATGGGTTTGATCTAGTAGCCATTATAGAGACATGATTGCAAGGTGACCAAGGTTGGGAACTAAAAGTCCAAGGTCTTCGACGTTCTGAAAAGACAGTGAAATGGAAAAGTGGGGTTAGCCCTGATAATAAAGGATGACATAAGGACAGTAGTGAGAAAGGATCTTGGTTCAGGAGATCAGGAAGTAGAATTAGTATGGATGGAGATAAGAAATAACAAGGGGCAGAAAACACGGTGGGAGTAGCTTATCGGCCCCCTAACAGTAGTTATACTGTTGGACAGAGTATTAATCAAGAAATAATAGGAGCTTGTAACAAAGGTAATGTGGTAATTGTAGGGGACTTTAATCTTCATATAGACTGGACAAATCAAATTGGTAGTTTGGAGGATGAGTTCTTGGAATGCATTCGAGGCAGTTTCCTCGAACAAGACATTGTGGAACCAACCAGGGAACAGGCTATTTTAGATCTTGTCTTGAGTAATGAGACAGGGTTAATTAGTAATCTCACAGTAAAGGATCCTCTGGGGAAGAGTGATCATAATATGATAGAATTTCATATTGAGTTCGAGAGTGATATACTTAAGTCCGAAACTAGAGTTTTAAATTTAAATCAAGCCAATTACATAAGTATGGGGGGTGGTTGGCTAAGGTAGATTGGGAAATTAGATTAAAAGGTAAGATGGTAGATAATGGCAAGCATTTTTTAAAATTTCAAAATTGTCAACGAACATACATTCCATTGAGAAATAAAAATTCCATGGGAAAAGTGATCCATCCATGGCTAGCTAAAGAAATTAAGGATAGTATTAGATTAAAAGAAGAGGCTTATAATGTAGCCAAGAAGAGTAATAAGTCTGAGGACTGAGAGAGTTTTAGAAACCAGCAAAGGATGGCCAAAAAATTGATAAAATGGAGAAAATAGAATATGAGAGTAAATTAGCAAGAATATAAAAACAGATTGGAAGAGCTTCTACAAGTATGTAAAAAAGAGAGTAGCGAAAGTAAACATGGGTCCCTTAGAGGCAGAGACAGGAGAAATTATAATGGGGAATAAGGAAATGGCAGAGACGTTAAACAAATATTTTGTATCTGTCTTCCCAGTTGAAGACACAAGAAACATACCAGAAATAATGGGGAACCAAGGGTCTAATGAGAGTTAGGAACTTATAGGAATTAATATTAGTAAAGAAAAAGTACTAGAGAAATTAATGGGACTGAAAGCCATCAAATCCCCTGGACCTGATGGTCTACATCCTACAGTTCTAAAAGAGGTGGCTGCAGATATAGTGGATGCATTGGTTATGATCTTCCAAAATTCCCTAGATTCCAGAGCGGTCCCAATGGATTAGAAATTAGCAAATGTAACACCGTTATTCAAGAAAGGAGGGAGAAAGAAAACAGGGAACTACAGGCCAGTTAGCTTGACATCAGTTGTCGGGAAAATGCTTATTAAGGAAGTGGTAACAGGGCACTTAGAAAATTAGAACATGATTAGGCAGAGTCAGCATGGCTTTGCAAAAGGGAAATTGTGTTTAACAAACCTATTAGAATTTTTTGAGGACATAACTAGTAGGGTAGATAAAGGGAAACCAGTGGATGTGGTATATTTACAATTTCAAAAGGCATTCGATAAGGTGCCACATAAAAGGTTGTTACATAAGATGAGGGCTCATGGGGTTGGGGTAATATATTAGCAAGGATGGAGGATTGGTTAATGGACAGAAAACAGAGAGTAAGAATAAATGGGTCATTTTCAGGTTGGCAGGCTGTAACTAGTGGGGTGCTGTGAGGATCAGTGATTGGGCCTCAGCTATTTACAATCCATATTAATGACTTAGATGAAGGGACGGAATGTAACGTATCCAAGTTTGCTGATGATACAAAGCTAGGTGGGAAAGGAAGCTGTGAGGAGAACGCAAAGCCTCTGCAAAGGGATGTAGAAGGGTTAAGTGAGTGAGCAAGAAACATAGAAACATAGAAAAATAGAAGCAGCAGTAGGCCATTCGGCCCTTCAAGCCTGCTCCGCCATTCAATATGATCATGGCTGATCCTCTATCTCAATACCATATTCCCGCTTTCTCCCCATACCCCTTGATGCCTTTTGTCTCTAGAAATCTATCTAGCTCCTTCTTAAATATATCCAGTGACTTGGCCTCTACAGCCTTCTGTGGTCGAGAATTCCATAGGTTCACCACCCTCTGAGTGAAGAAATTTCTCCTCCTCTCAGTCCTAAATGCCCTACCCCATATCCTGAGACTGTGACCCCTTGTTCTGGACCCACCAGCCAGGGGAAACATCCTCCCTGCATCCAGTCTGTCTAGCCCTGTCAGAATTTTATATGTTTCTATGAGATCCCCTCTCATTCTTCTAAACTCAAGTGAATACAGGCCAAGTCAACCCAATCACTCTTCATACGATAGTCCTGCCATCCCAGGAATTAGTCTGGTGAACCTTCGCTGCACTCCTTCTATGGCAAGTATATCCTTTCTTAGGTAAGGAAAACAAAACTGCACCACAATACTCCAGGTGTGGTCTCACCAAGGCCCTGTATAACTGCAGTAAGACATCCTTGCTCCTGTACTCAAATCCTCTTGCAATGAAGGCCAACATGACATTTGCCTTCCTAACTGCTTGTTGCACCTGCATGTTTGCTTTCAGTGACTGGTGTACAAGGACACCCTGGTCTCTTTGTACATCAACATTTCCCAATCTATCACCATTTAAGTAATACTCTACCTTTCTGTTTTTCCTTCCGAAGTGGATAAATTCACATTTATTCACATTATACAGCATCTGCCATGTATTTGTCCACTCACTCAACTTGTCCAAATCGCCTTGAAGCCTCTTTGCATCCTCCTCACAACTCACGATCCTACCTAGTTTTGTGATGTCAGCAAACTTGGAAATATTACATTTGGCTCCCTCATCCAAATCATTGATATATATTGTGAATAGCTGAGGCCCAAGCACTGATCCCTGCGGTACCCCGCTAGTCACCGCCTGCCACCCCGTAAAAGACCCATTTATTCCTACTCTCTGTTTCCTGTCTGTTAACCAATTTTCAATCCATGCCAGTATATTACCACCAATCCCATGAGCTTTAATTTTGCACACTAACCTCTTATGTGGGACTTCATCAAAGGCTTTCTGAAAATCCAAATAAACCACATCCACTGGTTCTCCCTTATCTATTCTACCAGTTTCATCCTCAAAAAACTCCAGTAGGTTTGTCAAACATGATTTCCCTTTCATAAATCCATGTTGACTTTATCTAATCCAGTTGATAGTTTCTCAGTGTCCTGTTATCACATCCTTTATAATAGACTCTAGCATTTTCCCTACTACTGATGTTAGGCTAACCGGTCTGTAGTTCGCTGTTTTCTCTCCCTCCTTTTTTAAATAGTGGGGTTACATTTGCCACCCTCCAATCTGCAGGAACTGTTCCATAATCTATAGAATTTTGGAAGATGACAACTAATGCATCCATTATTTCCATGGCTACCTCTTTTAGTACTCTGGGATGCAGATTATCAGGCCCTGGAGATTTATTGACTCTCAGTCCCATTAATTTCTCCAGCATTACTTTTTCACAAATTGTTTTTTTACTATTTGTTTAATTGCTCTGCCATTTCCCTGTTCCCCATTATATATTCTCCCGTTTCTGACTCTAAGGGACCTACATTTGTCTTCACTAATCTTTTTCTTTTTACATACTTGTGGAAGCTTTAACAGTCTACTTTTATGTTCCTTGCAAGTTCACTCTCATACTCTATTTTTCCCCTCTTAATCAATCTCTTGGTCCTTTTTTGCTGAATTCTAAACTGCTCCCAATCCTCAGGCTTGCTACTTTTTCTGGCAACTTTATATGACTCCTCTTTGGATCTAATACTATCCTTAATTTCTTTTGTTAGCCATGGTTGGGCCGCTTTTCCTTTTGTGTTTTTGCGCCAGAAAGGAACGTATAATTGTTGCAATTCATGCGTTCGTTCCTTAAATGTTAGCCATTGCGTATCCACCGTCATGCCTTTCAATGAAGCTTCCCAATCTATCATAGCCAACTCACTCCTCATACCTTCGTAGTTTCCTTTGTTTAGATTTAGGACCCTAGTTTCGGATTGGACTACTTCACTTTCCATCTTAATGAAGAATTCTGTCATGTTTTGGTCACTCTTCCCTAAAGGATCCCGCAAAACAAGATTATTAATTAACCCCTTCTCATTGCACAATACCCAATCTAGGATAGCCTGTTCCCTGGTTGGCTCCTCAACGTACAGGTCTAAAAAACCAGCTCATACACACTCCTGGAATTCATCCTCCACAGTATTATTGCTAATTTGGTTTAGCCAGTCTATATGTAGATTAAAGTCACCCATGATTACTGTCGTACCCTTGTTACATGCATCTCTAATTTCCTGTTTGGTGCTATCCCCTACATTACCACTACTGTTTGGAGGCCTATAGACAACTCCCACCAGTGTTTTCTGCCCCTTGGTGCTTCTTAACTCCACCCAGACTAATTCTACATCTTTGGTTTTCTGAGCCAAAATATTCTTTCTCACTATTGCTCTGATTTCATCCTTTACTAACAATGCCACCCCACTCCTTTTCCTTTTTGCCTGTCCTTTCTAAATATCGAATACCCTTGGATATTCAGCTCCCTGACTTGGTCACCCTGCAGCCATGTCTCTGTAATTGCAATTATATCATATCCGTTTATATCTATTTGCACTCTTAATTCATCTACCTTATTACGAATGCTTCGTGCATTCAGATACAGTGCCTTTAGATTTGTCTTTTTAACATTTTTAGGCATCTTAACATTTTTTTATACTATGGCCCTATTTGTCTTATTACCATTTTTTCTTACCCGGACCCTATTTGTTAGTGCACTCTTTTGTTTGTACGCTCTGTCCCTTCCTGACACAATCTAGTTATTCTTACCCCAATCACTTTCCTGCACTGCTTCTTTGTCTTTTCTGTATAACATTCTAGATTTTTCTCCACCAGGACCCTCCTCCCCCCCCTTATTTAGTTTAAAGCCCTATCTACCTCCCTAGTTATTCGATTCGCTAGAACTCTGGTCCCAGCACGGTTCAGGTGGCGTCCGTCCCACAGAACAGCTCTCTCTTTCCCCAGTACTTGTGCCAGTGCCCCACGAACCGAAAGCCACTTCTCCCACACCAATCTTTGAGCCATGCATTCATCTCTCTGATCTTATTTACCCTATGCCAATTTGCTTGTGGTTCTGCTTTTAAATTTAGTCCCTAGCTGCTCAAATTCTCTCAACAGAACCTTTTTCTTAGTCCCCCTATGTCGTTGGTACCTACATGGACCACGACAACTAGATCCTCCCCTTCCCACTCCAAGTTCTTCTCCAGCCCGGAGGAGATGTCCTTAACCCTGGCACTGGAGGTGACTACATTTCAAAAGTACTTCTTTGGCTGTAAAACGCTTTGGGATGCCCTGAGGTCGTGAAAGGCACTAGAGTGCAAGTCTTTCTGTCATTATTTCTTTCTTTCTTACTTTCTGCCTTTCTTTCTTTCTTCCCTTTCCTTTCCTTTCTATGCCTTCCTTTACTTGCCCCGCTTAACAGCCATTCCTGTTTTGTACTCACTCCGACATACAATGCAAGCCACATTAACATAAAGTTTACATGTAGCTTTCAGTAGCTACATGCCTGCCAAAATCTACACAAAGGTACTACATTGCCATAAAAGTCTAAGTCAGACAACATTTTGCTACTGACTTTGAATAACATCAACACATAAAATAAAATCCATCCCCTCACCTTTAAAATATTACATTAGTTCTAAAAGCTGCTTCAGAGAGCCAATCAGATGTGAACTTTCCGAGATCAAAAGAACTAAAATACTTACTGTGATTAAAACTAACTTGCCTCTGTAATTCAGAAAATAAATAATTAATGTTCTTCACTGAAAGTAAAAGTTCATGATAACATTTGAGTGATGCTCAAAAGTCAACCTTTAGCATCAATTCCATTTTCTACTCTATTGATTATGTTGAAACTCAAAAAATGAGCTGAAGAGTAGCCATGTGATAACCACAAGGATTTCATCAACAATAATTCAGATCACAAGATTTGTTCTATCTAGGGAGATTTCAAATTAAACTCTTAAGTCTTTATCAGAATGATTTATCCTGTAGCAAAGTCTGAGTTGCTTGTTTCATTTACATAAAAGACCAAATTGTGTCTTTGATGAAAAGATCAAATCAGTTCATTTCCTTGATTTCAACATTAATGTTCCTTTGAGTGAAAATATTTGGTGGTAAATTTTCATCTTCAGTGTTCCTGGCACAGCAAGTTACTCCTTTTTTTACAGTAGAATAAGTTAGGTTGATGGATCCTAGGGCAGAAGTGATGGAATTTAAGATGCCATTCTGGTTTAAATCCTTAATTTGAATTGATGCAACTTAGCTAGGGGGGACTTACTTTACACCGTCCCTCACTTGTAGCAAAATTTAGGACCGAGCCAGACACAAGGAACTGGAGAGCATGGAAAGAATTTGGGCATACACCTCATGATATTCCATCCAATAATTTTAATTAAAAAGAGGTAGATCTTCTGTGGTGTTGCTCTTCATGAGTCAGATTGTTCAGTATTTTATAACAATAGGGGTGTTCATGCCATGTAGGGAATAACATCAGGCCCACTGATTTACAGTGACTGAATAACTCAAATTCCATTTTTATTGGCTAGCATTCTGGGAATTTTCCTGGTGCTTTGAGGATTGAGTTCCACAGCTCTGTCCATTATTCTTTGACAACTGTAAATGAGTGGCTTTTATTTTATATCCATTCATTTAATTTTTATCCTTCACCATGTTTAAAGTGTGAATACACAGTAAGATGGTATGCAAGATGCAACAACTGGAGGCAGATACCTGAGATTCCGACAGTTTGGTAGGGGGTAAACCCAAAGGACCCAATGGGGGGGAATGGATTGGAATTTGGGATTGTGAGAAGGGATGCTGGTTTTAAGCCTGACTCTGTCCTAAATTTTGCTAGAAGTGAGGGAGGGTGTAAAATAAGTCCATCCTAGTTAAGTTGCATCAATTCAAATTAAGGTTTTAAGCCAGAATGGTATTTTAAATCTTAAATTTTATCACTTCTGCCCTGGGATCCGCTGATCTAACTTATACTACTATAAAAAAAGGGTAACTAGCTATATTGGTAAGTCTCTTGCCATCCACTTCCAATATTCTGTCCATCTTCATGCCTAATTTTAGTCATAATCATACAACATTCCTTAAGAAGGTTTGGGCTCTCTTCTTCCCGGTTCTGATTTGAAAATGCTGCATGCTAGTGTGGGATTCAAAACCCCTTTAACAAAAGACATTTGAAGGAAAGGGTGCCCCTTTTAAACAACGACATTTGAAAACCTGCAAACACAGTAATGTAGTAAACTGTTCTCGTAAATCCTGTTTTTCCCTCACTGACACTGATGGCATTGGAGAAGTCTGAGTTCCAGGATCGAAGGCATTGTACTGCGGAAAGATATCTAGATTATTAAAGAAATAAGCTAGATGGATAATATTGAGCTTAAAGCGTTGTCAGGCTTTCAAAACACTTAAACGTTTGGAAACACAAGCTTTTCAACACAGCAGAGGGCAATATAAGAAAAGGAAACAAGGACATAGACTGAAGGCTTTGGATCAGGAAAGCAATGATAGGTGTGAAAAATGCATGGGCCTCTCATTCCTATCTGGTAATCTGTTCCAAGAACTGGGATTTGTAAAACGTCAAATAGTATTGCATCCGGCACATCGTCAAATGGTATAAGGAATGGATTTGAAACCACTGAAGGAATCAAAATTGGTGACATCAGGACCATTAAGAAAGTCTGTGTATAGAAATGAAAGAGGCTATTTCTATTCAAAAGGTCATAAACAGAGATAGTAAAGGGACCTTTTACATTCCACGGTTCGAGCACATGGCCTTTTCTGCATCAAAGGGTCTCCAGTCATCAAAGCCTAAGCTGTCAATCATTGAGGTATGTTAATGATTGAGGCATGGCAATAGGGAGTGATTGGACAAAAAGAATGACCCTCCCCAATCCTACAACCTATTGGTAAAAACAATATAACAGAAGACTTTGAGAGAAGAACAGCCTCTTTACCACACAGGCAGTCACAAGGAACGCACACTGCAGTTGAACATTATGCAAGAAGAAGAGGACCTCGTGGACTGAAGAGCTGATCAACCTTTAGGTCTCGATGAGCAAAATCCTTGGTTTAAGGTTGTACATATTACATGATTTGCCTGATATATGTATGAATTGTTAAGTCATTACATAATAACGTTGTGAATTATTAAGTCTATAACGGGATTTTATAGAGGAAAGTCTATGTATGGTTTGATTTTGCTTCATGAATTCTCGTATGAATTATAACATCATTAAAGAATTACTTTTGATTAACGAAAGTACCATGAGTGAGGATGACTGTCTTTGCTTGACTATTTGTCCTGTTCCTAGAATCACAGGAAATAAGGCATACCCTACACTAGTACTGCTTTGAGGGCAGTCTCGATTTAAAAGCAGCACTTCCACCTTTACCAGAGATTCCTCCACCCCACCTGAACCCCTCCCCCATCCCCGTCCCACCCCACCCATCATTAATTTCCTAGGCCTCCCAGCATAACTAGACAGTTGCTGGCAGGACATGTGCTTTTGTGCCCCACCCAGCAATATTTAAATTTGCTGACCTTGGAATTTAGAATGGGTTCAGATTTGGGTCAGTTGGATGGGCAGAAGTCCCATTCTGGTGAACTTATGATAGAGGATCGCAGGACACAGAATCTCAGGGCCTTGGTAATTAGAAGTCCGGGTAGGGGAATGGGATTTAGCTGCACGTGGGAACATTCTTGCACCTTGGTAATATTGAGATAGTCTGGGGTTTTAGAAGTACTAGGGAATGGTCTTGGGCTGTAATAGCACTGGGGAGTGGTCCTGGGCTATGATAGCTCTGGGGAATGATCCTGAGCTATGTTAGCTCTGGGGAATGGTCCTGGGCTATAATAGGACTGGGGAATGGTCCTGGGCTGTGTTAGGGCTGGGGAATGGTCCTGGGGTATGATAGCACTGGGGAATGGTCCTGGGCTATGTTAGCACTGGGGAATGGTCCTGGGCTATGATAGGACTGGGGAATTGTCCTAGGCTATGTCAGCACTGGGGAATGGTCCTGGGCTATGATAGAACTGGGGAATGGTCCTGGGCTATGATAGGACTGGGGAATGGTCCTGGGCTATGATAGGACTGGGGAATGGTCCTGGGCTATGATAGGACTGGGGAATGGTCCTGGGCTGTGATAGGACTGGGGAATGGTCCTGGGCTATGATAGGACTGGGGAATGGTCCTGGGCTGTGATAGGACTGGGGAATGGTCCTGGGCTATGATAGGACTGGGGAATGGTCCTGGGCTGTGATAGGACTGGGGAATGGTCCTGGGCTATGATAGGACTGGGGAATGGTCCTGGGCTATGATAGGACTGGAGAATGGTCCTGGGCTGTGATAGCACTGGGGAATGGTCCTGGGCTGTGATTGGACTGGGGAATGGTCCTGGGCTATGATAGGACTGGAGAATGGTCCTGGGCTATGATAGCACTGGGGAATGGTCCTGGGCTATGATAGCACTGGGGAATGGTCCTGGGCTATGATAGGACTGGGGAATGGTCCTGGGCTATGATAGGACTGGGGAATGGTCCTGGGCTATGATAGGACTGGGGAATGGTCCTGGGCTATGATAGGACTGGGGAATGGTCCTGGGCTATGATAGGACTGGGGAATGGTCCTGGGCTATGATAGGACTGGGGAATGGTCCTGGGCTATGATAGGACTGGGGAATGGACCTGGGCTATGATAGGACTGGGGAATGGTCTTGGGCTATGATAGGACTGGGGAATGGTCCTGGGCTATGATAGGACTGGGGAATGGTCCTGGGCTATGATAGGACTGGGGAATGGTCCTGGGCTATGATAGGACTGGGGAATGGTCCTGGGCTATGATAGGACTGGGGAATGGTCCTGGGATTTGGCAGAACTGGGGTTTGACTGCAATGGGGCTGCTAGTGTTTTGCAGAACTGAGGATTCTTTGATCTAGCATTGCTGTGGAGGGGGAACCTGCCGTTTGCCAGAACGGTTGAAGACAAAACTAAGCTTTGGCACAGCTGGGTTTGGCTCGCTGACAAATTCCTGCTATCTATTAGTAGTGATGGGAGGGGCAGAGCATGGGCATGACAGCACTGGTGAGATATCCCATGTTATGCAGCCTAATTTGTGACTTTCTAAAAGATCTCAGTATATGTGAAATTTTGAGTTTTATGATGGACATGCATCTCTGTGTCTGTTTCTTTCTGTCTTTCTCTTTTAGTCTTTCTGTTTCTCTCTTTCTCTCATACACACACACATACCTGGAGGAAAATCTGAACATTCTAATTACTAACTATAAAACTATAGAAGCTAACTATAGAAAAATGCTGATGATAATTAGAGCTTTCAAAACTCAAGGCATTTTTTTTGTTTGAGAAAGAACCCAAATTAAGATGAAGAAAGGTACTCTGGCCAGGGTTTGTGCATTTGTGCATTTGGCAGCCCTGATTTTTCCTCATATTAATATAACACAGATAATAACTGTGTAATACTTAGAAGCAGTTTGTTTCAAAATTCAACTCATTTGTGTTATGCTTGAAAAATGAATTCAAATTAGGAGGAGGAAAGGAACTCTGTCTCAACTAAATGCACTTACTGAAGTTTATAGAACAGAAAACAAAAGCTACAACAGATGTATAATCAGCTATCTGTCATTCTTTCTCTCACATACACACACAGCTCTGTTTTTTAAAAAAACAAATGCAAAGCCTCTTTTTTTAAGAAAAATGTCAGAATAAATTTTACGTAAATAAAATTTTTGTAATTTGTTCTCTAGCTTTTCATCAAATAATTTTGAAAACAACTGAGCAGAAACTGCTAGAAGCTAAAGAAAATATTACAACAATTCAACTACTGGATGGTACTGATACATCCTGAAAAAATATGTATACTGTGCATGATCTCACTACACAAACTGAATTCATCTAACATCAGTAGCTCTGGGCAAAAGTATGAATTCCAAGCCCAGGTTTTTGGGAGAGGTTGAGGCCTTCAAGTAAAGACCTTAATGAAGGCATTAAAAGATGTGAAAGACAAATGTTATTTGTTCAAACCCTTATTCTGGACACAGAAATTTCAGTTACTGACAAAAAAAGTCACAGATGAATTCCTGATATGCACTTCCTTATGTAAATCTCAATGCCAAAAAGTACTGATGACTAAAATTTACCTCTGGTATAGTCTCTTGTAAAGATTTGCTTATTTAACATAGACTTGTAAAATGTTCATATCTTCCAAGATATCGACCATTGTATTTGAGATCTGTTCCTTTTTGTTACTTGTACCTATGTATGAAATTTTGTGATGTGTAGGAACCTCTGTATCAAAGAGTTAACAGAAGAGTTGGTTTTGATATCTTAAGGCTTAAAAGCAGGAATGTGAAACAGCATGACAGTTTTTCCAAAAAGGTGGTATTTTGATCAGTGAGTGAAAAAAATGTGTTGAAGGTTGTGAGAGAACAAAAGAGGTTAAATTTGTCTTGCAGAAACCAAGGAGTAGATCTTGACTTGTGCGATAGTGTAAAATGGGTGATTTTTACTATCGCACAAAGTCAGGATCTACCACCAAGATCTTCTTAATTGAATTTCCCTTAAAGATAATGGGGGTAATTTCCACAGGGGTTATTCTGCTAATTTCCTGTAACTTTGGTGAAAGAGCCTGGGAACTGCAGAAAATGGTGTAAACATCATTTCTATAATTTTTTGCATGTTTCAGTGACTCTTCTGCCAAAGTTACAGTTGATCAAGAGAACCTCTGCAGAAATTCACCCCCAATATGATGAATGAAATAACAATTTCATTGATTTCATTTCATTGATTGAATGTCAAAGATTTACACTGCAATTTCCTTTACATCTTTGAAGATATACAGCACAAAGTCCAGTAGTTTATTAGACAGATGTGCAGGACAAAGTTCAACAGGTCACATGGATAAATTCTGTATCGCTATCAAATTAGCGATTAGCTTTGGGAAATTGTGAAACAATGATTGATCCTCTTAAAAGCACAGACTAAATGAACAGACCATAGTCAGAGGTCCCCCTACATACAACCTGCAAGCATTGACTGATAGTTACAATATATCTGGAGTACTTGTCTTATTGCAAAGACAATTTGTTTTAAAAACAAAATGTTTCCCAGTCTCTCAGTAACTCACAATTTGTACATACAGCCAATTATTCTGCTTAACCCTTGCAAATAACTAGCGTATCCTTTTCAAAGAAGAAATATAGCCCGACAGCTCCCTCTTTTCCCAGTGCTGGAATTAAACAAGTTGTTGACTTGACCTCTGCTGTGATTGATAACTATGATAACAAATCTTTGATTATCTGATGCAAATAATTTTGTGTGGAGACTCAAAGAATTTACCTCTGTGCGTTTTGTTGTATCTTGTTGGGAATAAAAGGAATCAGGCCGAAAAGTAGAGTTGAAGTCGAAGATTAGCCATGATCTTACTGAATAGCGAAGCAGGCTCGAGGGGCCGTATGGCCTACTCCTGTGTAAGGATTTTGGACATTGGGTCAAACCCCATTTTATTCTTTTGAACTAATGGATGATTCAATATAAAGGGTTAACCAGTCCCTTTAAGGATTGGGACATTCACTTGGATAGTACATTTACAGTACATTTGAAAGCAATGGCTAATTTGCCCTGGACATTACAGTATAAATGCATAATTGCAAAACAGTGAAGTGCAGACCATTTAAACTGGACAGTTGGACATCAGTTTAACACTGCAGGAGCAATACAGTACAGAAACTGTGGACATGCTGTGACTTTCAATAACAAATGTTAAGGAGAAACTTCCAGAAGCTTCCAGAAGGTTTTCGATGTCAACAACAACTGCGAAGGACAAAGAACTGATAGGACACCTGGCTTCACATAGAGAGGAGGCTATAAGGGGTTCATATGGTCCATGAGTGGTCCAACCAGCCATCCATCTTAATGCTATGGACAAATTGGCCTTCTCATAACTTGGTTCACATCCATTTGCTCAGAAGCATATAAAGATAAAACATCGTAGTAGTCAAAACAACAGACAACAGACAACATTGGAGAAGCTGGAAGAAGCTTCAAGAGTTAACGACAGCAGTATGAGCTCCTCGAACAAGACTTTGTTTCTGAACTTTAACAAAAAGACTATGATTTTGAACTTTGACCAAACCACTTTGTCTCTAAACTTTGATGAAAAGACAAACGTTGATGAGAAGAACCTCAACACATCACTCAGCACATCTCTCAACGAAGCACCTGTTACTGCAACAATTGACACCCTACTTCTAGACCTAGACAGTTGCTTTGATGCATAACGTTGTATATGCTACTTGCTCGCTTTGCTTCATGCCTGCTCATGTGCTCTTTTAAATCATTAAGTAAGGAGCATTGAGAACCCCCACTTGTATTATCAGGTAGGGTAATCCTTGTATTGATTGAGTTCCTTCGTGCTTGTTATGTGCTCTTTTTAAATTACTAAATAAAGAATCACTTTGATTCACAAAACTACCACATCAGATGGCTTTCTTTGCCTGAACTATCGTCCAGATCCATGAATCTCTGGGAAAGACCTTAAATTCCCTACACCTGCTCATATTTCTTATGTTCTTATGTTCTTATTCAAGGACATGGGAAAGGATAGGGAGGTTGGAGATGAGGTGATAGCTTGCAAGGATAGAGGGTCAAGTTTTTTTTGAGAAGGGGATATTAGTCCTGGGGATCTAAAAAGGAAAGTGGGAGAGGAGAGGGGGAGGCAAGAGAGAGTGAAGGGAGAAAATAAGGATGGGGAGGGGGGCTGGTGATGGGGTGCCAGGAAGATAAGAGGAGGAAGGAAAAGGGGAGAGGGCGAGAGGGTGGAATGGGACTGAGAGAGGAGGAAGGAGCAGAGGAGAAGGGGAGGGAAGGGGAGGAGAGTGTGGAGAGGAGTAGGGGAAGGGGAGGGCACAGAGAGGTGGCGGGAGAGGAGTGAGAGTGAGTGGAGAGGGAAGGGAGAGTGAGGGTTAAAGTGGGAGGAAAGACAGAAAAATGAAGGGTAAGGGGAAGGGCAAAGGGGACAGCCAGATGGGAAGGGGAGCAATGGACTTGGCAGAGATGGATGGTGGGGAGGGAAGAGAAGAAGGGGAATGGGAGGGGTGGGAAGGGGCAAAAGGACGGGAGGGAGAGAGGGCAGTGATGGTGAGGGGGAGAGATGGGGTCAACTTTTGCCTTGGCAGGGGGGAGGTGGAGTGCGGATGTTACCTTAGCAGAGGACGGTTTGGGGGGTAGTGGCTTGCTGGCACAGATTTTCTTAATCAGTAGGGGTTTTTTTCATTCAGTGGTGGGGGGGGGGGGAATTCTGCTTGGTGATTTTGTCTCAGTAGTAGGCAGGGGTCCTGTGTGGAAGTGTTGCCTCAGCTGGAGAGGCTAATTGTGGTTTTCATCATTGAACAGACATGGGGTGGTTGGTGTGGTGATTTGGCCTCAGCAGTATGTGAATTTTGCAATTTCTGTCTTACTAGGGAAGGGAGAGGAATTTTTGTTTCTGCATTAGTGGTGGGGGGGAGGGGGTGAAAGTTTTTCTAATTCGCAGGTGGGAGGGTGCTGGGGTGTGAATTTTGCCTCCAGGAGAATGCCAATCAGGGACAATCACAGGTGACCTTTCATCTTATTCTTTGGCTAAATTTTATCTTAATTTTTTAGGTGCAGATTCTTGTAGAGGTTTTTTTTAACGTATTCACATCCTTTTTGCAGCTAGCGTTTATAGTATTATCAAGTAAGGCAGTATCTGTGGAAAAAGAAACAGATTTAACGTTTCAGGCCGAAGACCTTTCAACCTGAAACATTAACTCTGTTTCTTTCTCCACAGATGCTGCTTCACTTGCTGAGCTTTTCCAGCATTTTCTGTTTTTATTTCAGATTTCCAGCATCCGCAGTATTTTGCTTTTGTGTTCATAGTATCATAGTAGGTACAGCACAGGAGGAGGCCATTCGTCCCATGGTGCCTGTGCCAGCTCTTTGAAAGAGCTCTCCAATTAGTCCCATTCCCCTGCTCTTTCCCCGTAGCCCTGCAAATTTTTTCCCTTCAAGATTTATCTAATTCACCTTTGAAAGTTACTATTGAATTTGCTTCCACCAGCGCATTCCAGATCATTGCAACTCACTGCCTAAAAAATGTTTCCTCATGTCATCTCTGGCTCTTTTGCCAATCACCTTAAATCTGTGTCCTTTGGTTACCGACCCTTCTGCGGCTGGAAACAGTTTCTCATTATTTACCTTGTCAAAACCGTTCAAGATTTTGAACACCTCTATCAAATCTCCCTTTAACCTTCTCTGTTCTAAGGAGAACAACTCCAGTTTTTCTCCAGTCTCTCCACATAACTTAAGTCCCTCATCCCTGGTACCATTCTAGTAAATCTCTTCTGCATCCTCTCTAATGCCTTGACATCCTTTCTAAAGTGTGGTGCCCATAATTGAACACAATACTCCAGCTGAGACCCATCCAGTGTTTTATAAAGGTTTAGCATAACCTCCTTGCTTTTGTACTCTATGCCTCTGTTAATAAAGCCATGGATCCCATATGCTTTTTTAACAGCCTTCTCAACTTGTCCTGCCACCTTCAAAGATTTGTGTATGTACACCCGCAGGTCGCTCTGTTCCAGCACACCCTTTAAAATTGTACCATTTAGTTTATATTGCCTCTCCTCATTCTTCCTACCAAAAAGCATCACTTCACACTTCTCTGGATTAAATTCCATCTGCCATGTGTCTGCCCATTTCACCAGTCTATGCCCTCTTGAAGTCTGTTGCTATCCTCCACATTGTTTACTACATTTCTGAGTTTCATGTCATCTGCAGACTTTGAAATTATGCCCTGTATACCCAAGTCCAGGCCATTAATATCTATCAAAAAGAGCAGTGGTCCTAATATTGATCCCTGGGGAACACCACTATATACTTCCCTCCAGTCTGAGAAACAACCGTTCAACATTACTCTGTGCTTTCTGTCCCCTAGACAATTTTGTATCCACATTGCCATTGTCCCTTTAATCCTATGGGCTTTAATTTTGCTAACTATTCTATTATGTGTTACTTTATCAAATGCCTTTTGAAAGTCCATATACACAACATCAACCGCACTACCTTCCCCGTTACTTCATCAAAGAACTCAATCAAGTTAGTCAAACACGATTTTCCTTTAACAAATCCGTGCTGACTTTCATTTATTAGCCCATACTTTTCCAAGTGCCAATTTATTTTGTTCCAGATTATTGTCTCTAATAGTTTTCCCACCACCTACATAGGCTGACTGGCCTATAATTGACAGGTTTATCCCTCTCCCCTTTTTTGAACAGGTGTGTAACATTTGCAATCCTCCAGTTCTCCAGCACCGTCCACATATCTAAGGAGAATTGGAAGATTGTGGTCAGAGCCTCCGCAATTTCCACCCCGTGCTTCCCTCAGTAACCTAGGATGCATCTTATCTGGACCGCGTGACTTTTCTACTTTGAGTACTGCCAATCTTTTAAGAATCTCCTCTTTATCGCTACTACCTCCTCCTTTACTGCTACAATGGCAGCATCCTCTTGTCTGGTGAAGACGATATAAAGTATTCATTTAGTGCCTCAGCCATGCCCTCTGCCTCCACAAGAAGATCTTTTTTGTCCCGAATCGATCCCACGCTTCCTTTGATGACCTTTTTACTATATCTATGTTTATAAAAGACTTTTGGGTTCCCTTTTATGTTAGCCACTGATCTATTCTCATACTCTCTCTTTGCCCCTTTTATTCCCTTTTGTATTCAGCCTGGTTCTTTACTGTATTATGAACCTTACATTCATCATAAGCCTCCTTTTTCTGTTTCATTTTAATCTCTATACTTTAGTCATCCAGGGAGCTCTAGCTTTGGGTGCCCTTCCTTTCCCCCTCGTAAGGATGTGTCTACTCTGTATCCGAACCAATTCCTCCTTGAAGGCCTCCCATTGTACAATTACTGTTTTGCCTACCAATTTTTGATTCCAACCCACCTGGGCAAGATCCCTTTTAAACTCACTGAAATTTGCTGTACTTCAGTTATGTATTTTCACATTTGATTGTTCCTGTCCTTTTCCATATCTATTATAAACCTAATGATATTATGATCACTGTTCCCCAAATGTTCCCCCACTGAAACATCCTCCACCTGCCCCACTTCATTCCCCAGAATTAGATCCAGCACTGTTTCCTTCCTGGTTGGGCTGGGAACGCACTGTTCCAGAAAGTTTTCTTGAACACATTTCAGGAATTGTTCCCCCTCTTTGTCAGTAGTGTAATAGCTCCTCTATTGTTCCTTAATTCTAATCAAATAGATTCTGGCTTTGACCCCAAAACTACATCATCCCTTTCCAATGCTATAATAGTTTCTTTGATCAATATTGCCAACTCCTGCCTTTCTTTCCTGCCCTAGCTTTCCTGAATACCTTGTAGCCAGGAATATTAGGTACCCAATCCCCCCCTTCTTTGAGCCAGGTCTCTGTTATTGCCACTATATCATAATCCCATGTGCCAACTTGAACCTGCAGCACACCAACCTTATTTAGCAAGCTACGTGCATTTACGCACATGTACTCCAATCTCATTTGCCCCCTGTCTGATCCCTCCTATTTCTGAACTATTCTTTACTCTAGTGCTACTTGTCTCTCCCAGCACTCTGTGCACCTTGTTTCTTCTCGCCCATCCCCCTGCCAAATTAGTTCAAATCCTCGTCCACAGTACTCGTTAAACTCCCCGCGAGGACATTGGTTCCAGCTCTGTTGAGGTGTAACCTGTCCATCTTGAACAGATCCCGCCAGCCCCAGAACTGGTCCCAATGCCCCAAGAATCTGAATCCCTCCCTCCTGCACCTTTGCTCCAGCCACACATTAACCTTTCTTATCCTACTATTCCTATACTCACTAGTGTGTGGCACTGGGAGTAATCCAGAGATTACTACCTTTGAGGTCCTGCTCTTTAACCTCCTCCCTAGCTCCTGAAACTCTGAGTGCATCACCTCAACCCATTTCCTTCCTATGTCATTGGTTCCCACATGGACAACGACTTCTGGCCGTTCCCCTACCCCCTCAAAATGTTTTGCAACCTCTCAGTGATGTCCTTTACCCTGGCATCAGGGGGGCAACACACCATGCGGGACTCACACGGTGGTTGCAGAAACACCTTCTATCCCCCTGACTCTAGAATTCCCCAAAACAACTGCACTTCTTTTGCCCCCCTGTGCAGCCGAGTCTCCCACAATGCTGTGGATTTTCTCCTGACTGCGTTCCAGGAGGTGTCAACACCCTCACTGATATTCAACACCGAATACTGGTTTCAGAGTGCTACACTCCCAGGGACTCCTGCATTGCCTGCCTGTTCCTCCTAGTCTGTCTGATGGTCACCCACTCCCTCTCCGCCTGAACTTTCTGTAGCTGCAGGGTGAACACCTCCTGAAATGTGCTATCCATGCAACTCTCAGCTTCCCGTATGCACTGTAGTGACGCCAGCTGCCCCTCTTGCTCAGAAACTGTGAGCTTGAGCTCGAGCAGTTGGTGACACTTCCTGCACATGTGGTTTTCCAGGACACACAAAGTGTTTTGGAGTTCCCACATGGCACAGGATGTGCATGCGGTGGGCCCCAGCTGTCCTGCCATGTTAGCTAACAGTTATTTAAACTGCTTGTTTAGTTTTAAGGCACTTCACTGTTTATCTGACACTAAAACACTAACCACTAAAACACACTAACCAACCACTAAAAAACACTAACCAATGAACTAAATACTTACTGACTTACCCTTGGCGCTCCTCCTTGCCTTGTTTTGATTCCTCGTGTGGTTCCCTTTATGCTCCGCTCAGTCTTACTCTATGGTTTTTTAGTTTAAATCACTTTTCACCTCCTTCCCCCTCTGCACCTAATTCCCGCACTCATCAAATTCCCAATTGAATGTCCTCCCTCTGTTAGCACTTCACTCCATTAGAGGTTCACTCTCTGTCTTTCCCAACCTCTGTGCTCAAACTTAATTTAATTTTCTCGGGTCTCGCCACTCCCCGCTCTGTGCTGACTATCGCATCACCTTTTGAGGTTTTTTCCCTCAGTTTGTTTAACTGCTCTGGTTTCCCGCTTTTTTCAAACTGTTAGTTAAAAAACCTTAAAGCTGAACAATTACTAACACGCTAACCACTAAAAACACTACCAAGCACTAAAGACACTAACCACGAAACACAATATCCACTAATAACACTTACCAATAAACTAAATACTTACACTGACTCACTCTCGGCACTAAAGGATATTATGCTCTTAATACTTAAGAGAAATGATAAATTAAACAATTAGTTTTAATTCTTTGGCTCCACTGCTCCTCACTCTGTTTTCCACTCTGTTTTCCCCTCTGTTTGTTTCCCCTCTGCCGTTTTGGGTATCCTGATAGGCTCTGCTGCTGCTGCTCTTGCGCTCTGTTTAAATCTGCTTCTCTAGGTCTCCCAATAAACTCCCGATAACGTTATGTCGCAGCACCACCTACAAGTGCATTACCTTTGGACTGTTGTGAGCATCCACTATTTTTAATGGGCCATAATTTACTATCAAAATAACGGTGAGGTTAATGGTGCTCGCCGTTATTTATGCGCTATTGCTGCTGCAACTTCAGATGAGGGGCAGATGTGCGGTTAAACGCGGAGATCCAAAAGTTGCTGTCCAAGATGCACTGCTCCACCGTTAGCTTATTAAAAACAGCATCTCGCTGTCTGCCTCACCGTTGAAATGCTTTGAACGATGTGAAGTTGATGTATTTGCGCGGTAGATATGAACTAAGCTCGCCACAGAAAGTTAAGTCTAAGTACTCTTTTAACAATGTGTTAAGTGTTAATTACTGCCATTCAACCTCTCTGGCACTGAAAATTAACTATTACAAGTGTGGAGTCTCATTCCTTCAGGTTTTAATTGTTGTTGGAGATTTAAAAAATGTAAAATTTTAAACTAATGTTTTTTATTTTTCCTTTCTGTCCCTTTTTTCTCTCTCTTATTCCAATCTTTACTTCCCTCTCTTTATTTCTCTTTCTGTACCTGATTTGACGTTGAATTCTCTCACTCTAATTTACACTTCCTTCTCAGTCCTTGTGCTGTTAATTTCACAATCCTTCAATCTGATTGGTTAAGGAGATACCCTGTTGCTTGCCCTGTTCACTCAGATCCCAAATGCCCTGTTTCCCTCACTGCGACGTTACCAGTTGCACTTTCAGCAACTTACCACGCAAAAATTTTAAAAACCTAAAGGTACAAGGGCATGTCTGACTAACGGCGGATGCGGTTAGATGCCCTGTTACTGCAAATTTTGGTCAATTATATAATGGTTTATTAAAGGAACGTATAATTACAGAAATAGGAAATTATAAATACTGTATTCAGAAACAGATCCAAAAATCAGTAAAGGAGAAAACAAAAGTATTAAAGAACATTATAAGTAATGAGCAGTATTTGTCAGATAATACCTGGAATAAAGACCTTGATTAGTTCACTCTTTAATTTTCTCATCTCTAGTTATCATCAGGTTGATACTTGGGCTAAAGGGACTTAGTTATGATGTAAAACTGGATAATCTTGGGTTATCTTCCATAGAGAAGAGGAAGTTAAGGGGTGATTTAATCGAGGTTTTTAAAATAATGAAGGGAATTGAAAAGGGAGCTAGGGGATGATCTTCCTTCCAGTAGGGATGTGGCGTTTCAGGATTTTGTGATCATTTTTCTTCAGGAAAGATTTGGAATTGAGTTAGTTTTGAGAGATATTTGTTAATCAAAGTGAGTTCACACAGGTTTAAAAAATTTTTTACAGCCATGTACTGCAACCGCTGAGACAATGGTTTATTTGTTAGTGGGCCAGGCATTGGAGATATGTATTAAAGCCAGACAGGCCAGTATGTGGAATGCTGCAGCTGACAGTCTACTTCAAACTGACACAATGGGAGTCAATTGACTCTTCCCAGACTCATGGGGGTTGGTGGGTGAATATTGTCTTGGGCGGTATTGCAAAACAGGCTTTAGCGAATCAGTTGCCCGTTTTACATTACGTCTGTTGGCAGAGTGTTAAATGGCTGCCAATTCACTATTGCACGTTTTGTACTATGAGCCAAGAATTTCACCTCCGTTAATTCACGATAGATCCCATTTATCTTGATAATAGCAGGAGATAGTTTCTTGAGATCCAAACTTGGGGGAGTCATGACTGTATTTGTTTGTTTAATTGCAACACAAGGCTCTCAAATAAGAAAGCCTGTGTAAATACATCAACTTACATTGAAACTATAGCACAGAAACAGGTCATTCGGCCCCATGCCGGCATTTATGCTCTGCACGAGCCCTCTCCCTCCCAATTCATCTAACCCCATCAGCATACCCTTCTATTCCTTTCTCCCTTGTGTGGTTATCTAGCTTTCCTTTAAATGCATCTACGTTATTTGACTCAACTACTCCTTGTGGCAGCGCGTTTCACATTCTTACCACTCTTTGGGTGAAGAAGTTTCTCCTGAATTCATTATTGGATTTATTAGTGACTATCTTATATTTATGACTTCTAGTTTTGGACTTCCCCACAAGTGGGAACATTTTCTCTACCTCTACCCTATCAAAGTCTTTCATTATCTTGAAGACCTCTATCAGGTCACCCCTCAGTCTTCTATTTTCTAGAGAAAAGAGCCTGTTCAGCCTTTCCTGATAAGTATATCCTCTCAGATCTGATATCATCCTTGTGAATCTTTTTTGCACCTTCACCAATGCCCCTATATCCTTTTCATAATATGAAGACCAGAACTGTGCAGTACTCCAAGTGTGGTCTAACCAAGGTTCTGTACCAGTTTAACATAATGTCTCTGCTTTTCAATTCTTTCCTTCTAGAAATGAACCCCAGTGTTTGGTTTGCTTTTTTTTAATGGCCTTATTAACCTGCGGCGCTTCTTTTAGTGACGTGTGTATTTGTACCCCTAGATCCCTTTGCTCCTTTACCCCATTTAGACTCTTATTATCCAAGCAGTATGTGGCCTCCTTATTTTTCCTGCCAAAATGCACCACCTCACACTTATCTATATTGAAATTCATTTGCCAATACACGCCCATTCTGCAAGTTTATCAACGTCTTGCATTTTGACGCATTCTTCCTTCATATTAGCTACACCCAACTTGGTGTCGTCCGCAAATTTTGAAATTGTACTTCTCATCCCGAGTCCAAATCATTAATGTAAATTGTGAACAACAGCGGTCCCAGCGCCGTCTGCTATGGAACACCACTTCCCACCTTTCGCCAGTCTGCTTTGTAGCCGGCTTGCTATCCATTCTGCTATAAGACTATTAAATACCAACGAAATAACATTTCTGGATCTATTGCGTTGGACAATGTGATGGTGGTTGTGGAGGTCTGAAATAAGCAAAACGGATAAATAAAGGTTGCTCCAACAAAAAAAAAACAAAGCTGCTAAAATCCCTCAGACTTGTAACCGTGCAGATTAAAATATTTGTTCAGCCACTATGTGGAGCTGTGGAGCAGGTTAGTTATCGGCTGCGTGTAGGGGGATGATAAAGGCTGCACGAGTATAGCCTGGAAATTCTGTGAAAAAGGTATTTCCTCAGATATTCTATCTCTTGGAAGAGTCATTGAATGCATTAGAGGCCTGTGTGTTTTTTTTAATGTATAGGGCGGCCTGTCGCATGTTCGGGCTGTGTTCAGGCCTCAAATATCTGACCAAGGAAAAATCTGAAAAAGTAAATCAGCAACAGTGCACTCTGACTGGGCTGCTGCTCAAATGGAGACTCGGTGGACATTTTGAGGCCTGGAGCACTGCAGGAACGAATGGATTTTTAAAAAGAAAATGTCCCCCCTACAAAGTGCTGCTTTTAATTTCACATTTGGTGGGCTTTATTGTTAAATCTAAACTTTGCCCGTTGCACTGAAGGCCTCATTTCTGACCAGGCTCTTTTAAAAACCCATCCCAGCCACACTGCACTGTGACTGGAGGACTTTTCAAATTTAACCTGGTTGGAGGTATTGGGCCTGAACAACAACTTACTGTTTACAGAGTAGATCTAAGTGTGAGATATGTTTATATAATATACACAACCACTTCTACATTTTTAGGAATTGATTTAATTTATTTTGTCACTAAGTTTTGATTTAAATAGCACATAGATTTCAAATATTGCAAAAGCTAGGCCATGTTGATTTGAAGAACAGCTTTGATGCAATTCATTCAAAGAGCTGTAATTGTGTTTACATACTGAACTATTTGTGGTGCAAATTATATACTTTTAAAACTGGTGAGCTGATTTTAAACCTGAACATTAAGCTGCCCTGAAATAATTTAATCGGGACAACAAAGCTGAAGCACCTGGTCAGTTTATTACAGCCAAAGTTACAACCCTGTTGAGATTTTTTTTTGTGTTGCAGCTGAGTGGGGTAATAGAACCACCAGATCAAATTGTGTCTGTGAGACATGTGTTCAGTGGGAGTTAGAATGTCTATAGCATCATTCCGAACTTTTCCATTTAACTTTTTTTGTGTGTTTTAACCCCTTTCTGCTTCTTCCCACTATTTTCCTGTTATGTGTCTTGGTCTCTGGTTCTAATCTTCTTAGTCTTTGTCTCTCATTTTCCCTTTTGTTGCTGTGCTCCAGCTATTCATTTTTCCTATGAATTCAGAAATTAATTTTGGGAACTTTAGTACAAGGATATTCAACAGTGCATGGTAGGGATTATGATATTTTTGTACATGTGAAATATAGGGTCCATTTTCACTGTTCTGAAAATTACCGGAAGGATTGAAAATAAGAAAAGATTGGGGAACAGTGAAATGACTGATTATTCCATAAGTGAGGGAGGTCACTTAAGTCCTGAGAGAAATTGAGTTTTCTACTCTGTACCTGTTGTGCAGTTAGAATTTCCTAAATTAATTTTAATGTAGCCTGCTACATATGTACAGAGACCGATTCCGATAACAAACGAGACTCTTCCATGCTAAATGGTTACGCGACCCCCAAGCGGTCTGCGTCCAACTTCTTAGAGCAACAAGTGGCATATAGCCACACAAGATAGGTCGAAGATCAGCTGTGATCTTATTGAATGGCAAAGCAGGCTCGAGGGGCCGTAGAGCCTACTCCTATTTCTTATGTTCTTAGGGACAGAAAGAACTTGCATTTATTTAGAGAATGCTTAAAGTCCATTGTTATGTGAGCTGCCTTACTTTTCTCCATACTTGATTGGCTACCATTTTGAAAATCCCCTTCATTGGGATATTGTATTAAATTAGTGGAATCACCTGATGCTACTGTCATGAAGTAGTAAATTGAAACTTCAGTTTAGTTCAGTAGGGTGTTCCTAATACACATCACCGGTCACGTGACCTGCCATGGAGTACAAGTGTGTTGGATCAAGCTTGTTGATTGAGCGAAGGTATGTGTTTTCAGTGTTTCTGACTTTAAAAAATACGAACGGGAAGTAGAAATTAGGCAAGTTAAAACCACTGCATGTTGTAGCTGCGATGTAGACAGGTCTTACACATACACAGTTCCTAACATCGTTAACAAGGTAGCCTAAAAGTGAAGATGAGCTATACAAAACACCCCCGAGGTAAAGGAGCCACTATTTTAATTCTGCATTTTAAGAAAAGATGCTGCCATTTACTGGAACAGACAAGCTGAATCTGAGCAGAGCTGGAGTCAGATTTTTAGCAATATTACTGGATCTGGGGATAGCTAAAGACATAGAACAAACCCAACACGACCCTCCCCACGCAAATTGCATATAACAGTCTGCAGGCCAATCTAAGAATCGCATTCATTTAAAGTTCACTTCAGTTTTGTTGAAAGAGAGAGACTAAACGCGATTTTAGCAACTCTTGTACGTTCTCAATGGTTTGAAAATAAAATAAAAGTCTTTTCTTACCAGAGCTCACTAGCATGTGTGGGTGCTGGAGAGTGTGAGGTCCATTGGGAACGGGCGCCTCAAAGTCTGAGACTGTTAAGTGCACAGTACGGCGTTTATGGAGACGGTAGAGATCGATTCACTTTCCGACTGCATCATCACAACCACCACAGCAATCAGAATGGCTTCGCATTGGGTCAAAGATAAGCAATATGGAACTAAATCAGCTTTGTGTAACTCCCAGCAGTTTCGCTCTGAAAACCACAAAAGTCACTTCCTGTGCTTTAGAAATGTAATACAAGTGAGAAAATCAGCTGAATATTTCCAGAGTGACGCATATTAAAACATATGTTTTACTTGGGTTTATCCATACTGGGATTTCAACAGTCCAACATAATTCCCTACGTGGTTTGGATGATGCGTGGGCGCTCTCTTGACTAACTGCTTCTGAGGTCCTATCAGGCTTTTTATTAAAATTATTTTGGCGCTAAAAAACAAATTCTAAGTGGATCCTCTTTTTAAAATACTTGGTAGGAGAGATCAACAATCAGCTACCAATCGCTTCTATAAATATGTCAAATGTAACACCACTATTTAAAAAAGGAGGGAGAGAAACAACAGGGAATTACAGACCAGTTAGCCTAACATCAATAATGGGGAAAATGCTAGAGTCTATTATAAAGGATGTGATAACAGAACACTTGGAGGGCATTAATGGGATTGGACAAAGTCAGCATGGGTTTACGAAAGGGAAATCATGCTTAACAAATCTAGTGGAGTTTTTTGAGGAGGTAACTAGTAGAATAGATAGGGGAGAACCAGTGCATGTGGTGTACTTGAATTCGCAGAAGGCTTTTGATAAGGTCCCACACAAGAGGTTAGTGTGCAAAATTAAAGCAGATGGGATTGGGGGGAATATACTGGCATGGATTGAGAATTGGTTAACAGATAGGAAACAGAGAGTAGGAATAAACGGGTCTTTTTCCGGGTGGCAGGCAGTGACTAGTGGGGTACCGCAGGGATCAGTGCTTGGGCCCCAGCTATTCACAATATATATCAATGATTTGGATGAGGGAACGGAATGTAACATTTCCAAGTTTGCAGACGACAGAAAGCTGGGGTGGAATGTGAGCTGTGAGGAGGATGCAAAGAGGCTCCATTGTGATTTAGACAAGTTGGGTGAGTGGGCAAGAACATGGCAGATGCAGTATAACGTGGATAAATGTGAGGTTATCCACTTTGGTTGTAAAAACAGAAAGGCAGATTATTATCTGAATGGTGATAGATTGGGAAAAGGGGAGGTGCAACGAGACCTGGGTGTCCTTGTACACCAGTCACTGAAAGAAAGCATTCAGGTGCAGCAAGCAGTTAGGAAGGCGATTGGTATGTTGGCGTTCATTACAAGAGGATTTGAGTACAGGAATAGGGATGTCTTACTTCAGTTGTGAGACCACATGTGGAGTATTGTGTGCAGTTTTGGTCTCCTTATCTGAGGAAGGATGTCCTTGCCATGGAGGGAGTACAACGAAGGTTTACCAGACTGACTCCTGGGATGGCAGGACTGACGTATGAGGAGAGATTGGGTCGACTAGGCCTATATTCACTAGAGTTTAGAAGAATGAGAGGTGATCTCATTGAAACATATAAAATTCTAACAGGACTAGACAGACCAGATGCAGGGAGGATGTTCCCGATGGATGGGGAATCCATAACCAGGGGTCACAGTCTCAGGATACGGGGTATGCCATTTAGAACCGAGATGAGGAGAAATTTCTTCACTCAGAGGGTGGTGAACCTGTGGAATTCTCTACCACAGAAGGCAGTGGAGGCCAAGTCATTAAATATATTCAAGAAGAAGATAGATATATTTCTTAATGCTAAAGGGATCAAGGGATAAGGGGAAAAAGCGGGAACGGGGTACTGAGTTAGACGATCAGCCATGGTCATTTTGAATGGCGGAGCAGGCCCGAAGGGCTGAATGGCCTACTCTTGCTCCTATTTTCTATGATTCTATGAGCCATCTCTGAAGTAAAAATTACTCGTAATATATTTCATTTTTTGCATTATTTTAAAATAATATATTTTCAGTGTCATTCTGTAAATACTTGTCATCCAACATGGCCACTGGAAGTTATCGAGTGACGTAATTAGGAACACCCTTTGGGATGTAAGATTGAAGCTATACTGCAGCTACCAATTGCAGACCAGTATCTTCGGGGTACAAGCTCTCTACTCCTCAGGCAGCTATTTTTTAATAGGAGAATGCAGGCAGAAATTAAAAGGATTTTTTAAAACAAAATTTTAAGTTTCTTGGAGGTTCAACATGCCTCCTGGGTACTTTTAAAATGCAGCATTGTACAAGGATGGAGTTATGCCGATTGTAGCCAGTGTAAACTTAAACCAGTGTGCAATGGGCTCCGAGAGGCCACTTGGCTTATGTGATCAGAAGTCAAATTGATACCTGTGAAAAGAACGAACTTGCATTTATATAATGCTGTTCACATCCCCTGGGTACCTCAAAGCACTTTATACCAGTGAATTACTTATGAAGACACGGCTGCCAATGGCAGGGCGAAGGGAGGGGGAGATGCACATGAGGCAAGAGTCAGAGGAGCAAAAAGTTCAGGATGGGGGTTGTAGGGCTGGGGGAGATTACAGAGCTAAAGAGGGGCGAGGCCATGAAAGGATTTAAACACAAGGATGAGAATTTTAAATGTAAGGTGCTGGGGAACCAGAAACCAATGTAGACAGGGGTGATGGTTGAGCAGGACTTGGTGCAAGATAGAACGTGGGCAGCAGAGTATTAGATGAGCTGAAGTTTACAGAGGGTGAAGGATCGGAGGCTGACTAGGAGAGTATTGGAATAGTGGAGTCTGGAGATAATAAATGCACCGATAAGGATTTCAGTGGCAGATGGGCAGAGGCGGGCGATGTTATGAAGGTGGCAGTAAGCGGTCTTTGTGATGGAGAGGTTATGTAGTAAGAAGTTCAGTTGGGATTGGATAGGACACTGAAGTTGCGAACAGCCCGATTCGGTCTGTGACAGTGGCGGGAGGAGGATTGAATAGGTGTTAATGGTCAGAGTTTGTGGTGGTGGCGAAAGAAAGTGGCTGCGGTGTTTCCTATTGTTTAGCTGGTGGAAATTATGCCTCATTCAAGACTGGATGTCAGACAAGCAATCTGACAACACAGAGGCAGGGGAGGGGTCAAGAGAGGTAGTGGAGCTGTCTGTCGCCAGCACACTTGTGGAAGCTGACCGCACGCCTTCAGATGATGTCACCAAGTGGCAACATGTCTATGAGGAGGGGGACAAGTGTAGATCCTTGGGGATTCCGGAGATAACGGTGTCATGGCAAGTAGAGAAGTCATTGCTGGAGATGCACTGGCTACGATTAGATAGATAAGAGTAGAACCAAGCAAGGGCAGTCCCACCAAGCTGGACGACGGAGGAGAGAGATTGGTGTGGTCAACCTTGTCAAAGGCTGCAGAGAGATTGAGAATGACTAGGAGAGATAGTGCACCATGGTCACAGTCACAGCGGTTGTCACTTGTGACTTTGGTTAGGATCCTTTTCGAGGACAGACGGGTTGTAGGTGTTTTTTTTGAATGGGGGGGGGTGGGGTAATGACAGTAGTTTTGAAAGGGAGGGGACAGTTCATGAGGAGAGGGAACCATTTACAATGTCAGCTAGCAAAGGGGCCAGGAATGGAAGTTGGATCAAGGGAGCAGGAGGTGCTGACTTTCATGAGTTTATCATGGACAAGATGAACTCAAAGAGGGCATGAGGGGAGATGGGATGGAAAGTAGAGAGAGATGTGAATTCAGAGTTGGGCAGGTGGAGCCTGTGCGGAGGTTTGGCTTGTGGGAAAGGGGCAGGGGAGAGGCAGTTGAACGGATGCTCTCCATATTATTGACAAAGAAGTCCATAAGCTCTTTGCATTTGTTGGAGGTGAGGAGGTGACTCGGGAGAACCAATAAATGATCTAAATTTGAAAACATCACTGGAGTGCGTTGGGTTCGTAGTAACTTGATAATGAAGTATGATGTTGCCAAGATAATGTGTCCTGAAAATCACTTTTACTTGGTTCCTAAACAGAGGAATGTATGACTGTTGCCAATTATATCTGCCATTATTTGTTAAAATTAACAAAATATGTACCATCTATAAAAGTTGGTACAGTGTAAACTTTCTGTGACTGCCTCAGATACAGCAGAATTTTAAAGGATGCTAAGCCGGGATTTGCAGTCTGGGTCCATACTCTGTTTGGGTGACAATATGCTTTTTAATTCAGGTTCTTCACACTGCTGAGCTCAGTAGCTCTTGGCCAGTTCCACAGCTATGCCATTAGCATTCACTGTTCAAACAGACTTTAACAACAGAAACGTATAGGGGGAAAATGTTACAATTAGTGAGTTGGAGCACCAGTGTATTGTGCCACAGGATGGTAAGATAAAGGTTTCTGCCGTGAGTTCTCTGGATATGAGTTTCTCAATCTCAACATCACCTTTATAGGGAGAAACCAAGTATAAACCAAAAAGATAGGGGAGAAATAGCCTGATCATCCCATGCTGCACATATGCATCTCCTGGTGCCAAGCTGTACCATGCCGCTGGGAAAGACCTTGGAATAAGTCTCAACTTCAACCTTTTAGCTAAAGACAGTACATGGTGAGAGGAGGCTTCATTGGAAGAAGAAAAATAATGTCAACAAAGTTAAACGAATTACAATTCATTGTAATTTTTTAAAGGATTAATAATAGGAAGTCGTAATTGTGCCCTTTTAAACTAGCAAATGTTGCAAGCTCACCATACCTCAATAAATTGAGGTTTTAACATTTCACTGTGTGACAAGATGTTCACAATCTTTCCCCTGTTTATGCCCTTGATTCCTGCAGTAAATGGATGTGACGTGTGATGATGCATCGGTACTGTGCCAGATGTTGATTTCAGCTTTCTCCAACTTCCACAGTAATTCCCAGTAAGATTTTATTTCATTGCTGTACTGCACTTCCACTAGGCAATAAAGACACAGCTACACCATTAAGCATCAAAGCCTAAGCTTGTTAAGGTAGCTGAACTATACAGACCAAGAAGATCGCAGGTTTAATCCCCGGTCTCTGGTGGGCCTAGTCTTAGCTGGGGCACGGTATGCTTGCCCCAATATGCCTCACTCCCCTGGATTAGAGAGTGGAAAATCAGACAGGTCTCCTGCTCTTGATGGATATCTAGTGATCCCTGGTGGACATGGGTGTCAGGTGAGGACAGGATCAGGTCCGACTGTGAAACAGTCCGCCAGTACACTGCCTAGGCTCACGAGTGAACAACAGCTAGTTACTGGAGAGTGATCAGCACCTGTCAATCTACCACAGTACAATGTCGATGCCTTCAACGGGAGGGGGGGAGTGGAGGAGAATGCTGGGGGGTGGGGGGGAGGAAGGAATAAAAATTCATCCCGCATTCTCTCTTCATTGTGTCCTATTTTAATTTTATGTTTTTCACTTAATCCCACTCAAAAAGCTCTTCAAAAAAGGTGTGCAAATTGTGGAATGCCAGTGGCCATCCTTTATACAGAGGTCACTGGAATATTCAAAATCAAAAAAACTTTACGAGGTAGAGTGAGAGAAAACGTCTTCAGTATTTGCTTCTTTGTAAGGAAAAGCTTACAAATATGGGGAGATTTAATTGAGGTATAAAATTATGACGGGACTAGATAGAGTAGATAGGGAGGACCTATTTCCCTCAGCAGAGGGGTCAGTGACCAGTGGGCACAGATTTAAAGTAATTGGTAGAAGGATTAGAGGGTAGCTGAGGATTTTCACCAGAGGGTGGTGGGGGTCTGGAACTCACTGCCTGAAAGGGTGGTAGAGGCAGAAACCCTCAACTCATTTAAAAAGTACTTGGATGTGCACTTGAAGTGCCGTAACCTTCAGGGCTACGGACCAAGTGCTGAAAAGTGGGATTAAGCTGGATAGCCCTTTCTCGGCCGGCACGGATACGATGGGCCGAATGGCCTCCTTCTGTGCAGTAACTTTCTATGATGCTATGACTTTTGTGACCCTTTCCTTGAACTATCGCATTGAATACATGCAGACTTACACAATCAACATTTGTTTGATTTTGATATCACAAAATTGTGTGTGTCAGTTAGTCATTAGGGCTGTTTTTTCCCAGTTCACGTTACTGGGAAATGATGAGCCGTGTGCCTGTGACTTCCTGATATGCACAGCCGGTGGGCCAGGCTTCACGTCACCAGCGCAAACTTGGAATGTTTACCCCTTTATTGTATTTTTAATGTGTTCTGTCATGTTTCTGTTCAGGTGACTCCGCTACCAATACTGCAACCCCCTCCAAACAGGTTCAGAGTTGCATCGTATCGCAAGTGTGTGCAGCGATATATGACTACTTGAAGGATTCTCAATTGAAAGTGAGTTTAACGAATAGTTTAGGTCCGAGGCCTAAACAAAGAAATGCACAACTAGTGGCTCAGTATTTATCTGCTATTGTAAAGTATTCAAAGTAGTCTAAAGCTAGTGCAAGCAGATCAAAGCTCAAAAAAGTCTGTAATCTTGACAGTAGTTTTGTGTTTTTTTTGATTCAGAATCAACTACACAGTGTTTACCCGATGGCTCATTAAGTTTATTCAGTAGGTGGCTGAGCCATACTGATCAGGTAGATCTCATGTTCAGCTCCCAGTCTATGCTGAGTTGATTGATCCCAACCAGGATCCAAAGGTAGGATTGCTACAATTGGCCTCAGCAACCCAGGGTTAGAGAAGGAAAAATTGGCCAGACTTCCCCCTCCTGATCGCTGTGACACATGAAAGAAATGTTCACGTGTGAACCTCTGGTGAAGACAGGGCCACTGCTCCCATGGAACTCTGGCAAGGAGCCGTCCCCATCAAAGAGAAGAAAACTGTTGAGGGAAAAAAAAATCAGTGAATCATAGAAAGGTTACAGCACGGAAGGAGGCCATTCAGCCCATCGAGTCCACGCCGGCTCTATGCAAGAGCAATCCAGCTAGTCCCACTCCCCTGCCCTATCCCCATAGCCCTTCAAATGTTTCCTTTCAAGTACTTATCCAGTTCGCTTTTGAAGGCCATGATTGAATCTGCCTCCACCACCTCCTCGGGCAGTGCATTCCAGATCCTAGCCATTCGCTGTGTAAAAAAGTTTTTCCTCGTGTCACCTTTGCTTCTCTTGCCAATCACCTTAAATCTATGTCCTCTGGTTCTTGACCCTCCCGCCAATGGGAGCAGTTTCTCTCTATCTACTCTGTCTAGACCCTTCATGATTTTGAATACCTCTATCAAATCTCCTTGCAACCGTCTCTGCTCCAAGGAGAACAACCCCAGCTTCTCCAGTCTATCCATGTAACTAAAGTCCCTCATCCTTGGAATCATTCTAGTAAAACTCTTCTGCACCCTCTCTAAGGCCTTCACATCTTTCCCAAAGTGCAATGCCCAGAACTGGACACAATACTCCAGTTGTGGCCGAACCAGTGTTTTATAAAGTTTCATCATGACTTCCATACTTCGTACTCTATGCCTCTATTTATAAAGCCCAGAACTCCGTATGCTTTTTTAAACGCTTTCTCAACCTGCCCTGCCACCTTCAACGATTTGTATTGATTTGTGATGTGTACAGCAGAAAACAGCATCCCAATTATTCATTCATCCAGTTCCTATTTTGCAAGTGGGGTATTTTGGGCCTTATAATCTCATACTATGTCATAATTTGATTAGTTCAATGGAAACTGGATGCTACTCATTTCAATGTGATTCATCTCATAGAAGCACTCACACTTTAGCTAAGCTCATTAACAGAAGTCAAGGCATGCATGTACAACTTCAAAGCAGGCTGGTGGACATGACATTATTTTATCATGCGTTATTACCATATCCCATATATTCAAGATCGTGAACAATATAGTGGGATTTGATGCACTGATCAGTAAGGGTGGAAATTGCGGAGGTACTGGCCATAATCTTCCAAACATCCGTGGATACGGGGGTGGTGCCAGAGGATCTATACCCCCAGATCTCTCTGTTCCTGTACCCCTTTAGAGTTGTATCCTCTAGTTTATATTGCCTCTCCTCGTTCTTCCTACCGAAATGTATCACTTCACATTTTTCTGCATTAAATTTCATCTGCCTCGTGTCCGCCCATGCCACCAGCTTGTCGATGTCCTCTTGAAGTCTATCACTATCCTCCTCACTGTTTACTACCTTTCTAAGTTTTGTGTCATCTGCACATTTTGAAATTGTGCCCTGTACACTCAAGTCATTAATATATATCATGAAAAGCAGTGGTCCCAGCACCGAGCCCTGGGGAACATCACCGTACACCTCCCTCCAGTCCGAAAAACAACCGTTCACCACTAATGTCTGTTTCCTCTCACTTAGCCAATTCTGTGTCCATGTTGCTACTGCTCCCTTTAGTCCATGGGCCGCAATCTTGATAAGCCTACCATGTGGCACTTTATCAAATGCCTTTTGAAAGTCCATATACACCACATCAACTGCATTGCCTCATCTACCCTCTCTGTTACCTCATCAAAAAACTCTATCAGGTTAGTTAAACACAATTTTCCTTTAACAAATCCGTGCTGGCTTTCCCTAATCAATCCACCCTCGTCCAAGGGACTATTAATTCTGTCCTTGATTATCGTTTCTAAACCCACCACTGAGGTTAGACTGACTGGCCTGTAGTTGCTGGAATTATCCTTACACCCTTTTTTGAACAAGGGTGTAACATTTGCAATTCTCCAATCCTCTGGCACCACCCCCGTATCCACGGATGTTTGGAAGATTATGGCCAGTACCTCCGCAATTTCCACCGTTACTGATCAGTGCATCAAATCCCACTATATTGTTCACGATCTTGGATATATGGGATATGTTAATGACGCATGATAAAATAATGTCATGTCCACCAGCCTGCTTTGAAGTTGTACATGCATGCCTTGACTTCTGTTAATGAGCTTAGCTAAAGTGTGAGTGCTTCTGTGAGATGAATCACATTGAAATGAGTAGCATCCAGTTTCCATTGAACTAATCAAATTATGACATAGTATGAGATTATAAGGCCCAAAATACCCCACTTGCAAAATAGGAACTGGATGAATGAATAATTGGGATGCTGTTTTCTGCTGTAGACATCACAAATCAAATACAGCTAGCTTATGGAAAACCTGCCTTTTTGGTGAGTTTCCAAAGTCAAAATTCCAGCTATGACTTCTGACATTGCTTTCCTGCCACGATAAAAGGCGGTGGTGACCGAAATGAAGTTAGTAGCAGCCAACAAACATGTCTGCTACCAGCCAGACTTGCTCAAAGCCCATTTGCTTCCTCTTTCACTGGTAATAAAGCAGTTTAACCAGCACTTTATAGCACTGTGGCTCAGTTTGACTCAATCTGAAGCACTTTTGCCTCTTGAATCAGCAGGTTGTGGGTTCAAGCCCCATTCCATGACTTCATCCAGGCTGACACTTCAGTACAGTACTGAGAGAGTGCTGAGTTGTCAGAGGTGCTACCTTTTAGGTGAGGTGTTAATCAGAAACACAGAAAATAGGAGCAGGAGTAGGCTCTTCGGCCCTTCGAGCCTGCTCCACCATTCAATATGAGCATGGGTGATCCTCTATCTAAATACCATATTCCTGCTCTCTCCCCATACCCCTTGATGCCTTCTGTGTCTGTCTATCTCCTTCTTAAATATATTCAGTGACTTGGCGTCCATGGCCTTCTGTGGTAGAGAGTTCAACAGGTTCCCCACCTTATACTATGTCAGAAGCCCTGTTCAGGTGAACGTAAAGGATCCTTTTCAATATTTGAAGAAGAACTTGGAGTTCTGGTGTCCTCGCCAACATCCCTTCCTGAACCAACATCACCAAAATAAAAGGACTAGAATAACTGGTCATGCATCTCACTTGCAGTTTGTGGGACCTTTTAAGCAAATTGGGCTACCACGTTTGCCTACATAACAACAGTGATTACACTTCAAAAGTAATTCAGTGACTATGAAGTGCGTTGGATCATCCTGAGGATGTGATAAGTTGCTGTGCAAATGCAAGTTCTTTAGTACTGTGGCTCCTTTCATTGACTAGAAATGTATGGGGGAAAATGTTAAAATAAATTTAACCCTTCCAATGTCGCAGACAAATTTATTTCTCTGTAAAGCATCTGTTATCGGGTTAGTCTTCAATGTCTGGGCCTTTGGTTGGCTGGTAAAGCTGTCCATTTCCATTCAGTTCTCTGATTTAAAAACCCAGTTTCTTTATAACACATGCTCACACCAGCATAATAGATGATGAGAGCCGGGAAGGAGAAGAAAGGAAGTAAGTAAAAGATTTTAAATATTTTTCTAGTGCAAAAAAGGTTTGTAGAAATAATTGTGTTCATTTAGGTATGAAAAAAAACACAAAATAGGACAGAGAGAGAATGGTAATGGAGAGGAATAAAGATGAAAATCAAGCATAATTAACGTGTTTAAATTTTATTTTTAATCCCAATTACGTCTCAAGTATTTTGGTTCTATGGGGTTAATGTTACTGCAGTAATATTTTTCCTGCTATCAGTCTCTATTTGAGTTATGGTGCATAAACTGAAAACTTGCAAAACCCTCAAGCGTAGGGAGACAGTCATTTCCCTGGATAAAAGTATCAATAGGTTTTACAAACTACACAAGTACATGCCACTGTACATGCAGAAACTGCTTGCTCATACATACTTGGTGCATACGTGCGTGCGCACGCTGGATAAATGCTGATTATCCCTTGAGTTCTGTGTCTTTTGATACTGACTCTTGTATGGATGATCAAATGATCTTTGACTAAGAGTCATTAGACACAGCGCATTGGGAGAGGGGGATATGGTTCGCACTGCTGATTTAAAATCTCCTCTCCCTGTAACTATCCAGCTGGACTGTGATTTTTTTAAATCATTAGCGGGAGCCTGAACTTAAGTCAGGAACAAGAGTTTCCTTTAAATATCACAGCACTGGAGGACTGGAGCAACTGCTGACAAAAATGCACTACAAATAAAAAGAAAAAAGCACGCTGAAAATCTAAAACTCAAGATCCTGGAACTACAGAGCAGGTCAGTCAGCATCTGTAAAGAGAAAAAACAGGTTAATGTACCCCTACAGGTTGGGTACAGGTACAACCCTTTGTTGGAACTGGTAGTTCTGAGCTGTCTTTTCTCTTTACCAGTACTACCTGACATGGTCTATATTTCTATGATTTCTGTTTTAATTTCGGAAATGCACTCCATTCTGCACCTACAGTGCTGTGATATTATAAATAGTAACTCTTTCTCTTGATTTCAGACCTGGCTCTGGCTTTCCCTCTCTTCAGCTGAGCTGTCTCCAACTTAAAATCAACAACAAGAGCCAGGACTGGAGTCTAGAGGTAACGTTGCTCTAGGAGCAAAGTGCAGTGAAGATTTAAAATGAGTAAAAAAAGAAATACTTGCATTCACGTGGTGGGTTATCACTTCGTTGAAATGGCTCAAAGCCCTTCAAACAACAAATTACTTTTGGAGCCAGTGATTGTTGTTATGTAGTTAAAAAGAGTGGGAGCTGCAATTGAAGTCCAGAAAGAGAATTACCATTTAAAATTCTCCCATCACTGGACATACCGTGGTAGAATAACAAAAACACTACTCAGTTTGGAAAGGTATGCGTGCCCTTAGGTTTCTCACAAATGACTATTTGTAATTTGCTGGTCGTTTCATTTGCTGCAGTTATATATTTTTTTCTTTTCAGGCCCTACACAGAATTTGTTGTCTATGCAGCAACCTCTATCTACTAGACATGGAGCACCTCTGCAGAACAGCAGTACTGCTCCAGAGCATCACCAGCAAGTGCCCAATAAAGCACCACTTGCACCCACCGCTGGACAGTATGACTTTACCTATTACCAGAACAACTACCAGACACCTGTCCACAACATCATCAGACCTTCTCTTTGTCCTACATCATTGGGTACTCCTCAAGGACCTGGTCAGATGTACACCACGCTTCCCTTGGGTCCTTCGTTGATTGCTCCGCAGGGTCCTAATCTGATCACTGCCAGACCTCAGTTAGATCATACGTTTGTAAGCACTCCTCAGCACGCTGGTTATACTGCAAGTGGTGGACACTATCCTGGTCAAGTTCCCTACAATTTATGTTCTCAAAGTACTACTCAGGGTGTTTCCCCCCATTCTGCTTCTTCTGTTAACAATGCTTATCCTGGTTTCTCTTATCATGCTATGCCTGTTTTCAGCACCCAATATAATGTCCCTTTAACCTCACAGACTCTTCATCCTGCTGCCAGTCAGCCATTAGTTGGTGTCTTACCCAGTCATGTGAAACCATTGCCAGAAACTGGACAGAGACAAACCCAAGCATCTTTTCAGCCTTTTCCTGCTGGAAATACTGGTGCATCATGGCAACCCTTACCTGGAGCATCAATGACAACGACAACCGGTCCCATTACCAATCCTACTGTCGCTTCTTCATCTGCAAATAGCCAAACAAGTACAGGTAGGGAATATTTTCTTTTTTTTCAGGGGAAGGAGAAAACGAGAAATACGCTGTGTATTTTTGTTTTGAGTCTAAACGTCGTCCCTATGGGTAGAATGCACTTTTACTCTTTGTACGATAAATCTATCAGCAGTCCATAAAATTTACAGGAGTTCCTTGGTCACTCACTCAAGTGGTCCCTACCAACATAAGATTTGAAACTAATTTCATAAGATCATAAGAAATCGGAGCAGGAGTAGGCCATACGGCCCCTCAAGCCTGCTCTGCCATTCAGTAGGATCATGGCTGATCTTCAACCTCAACTCCACTTTCCCATCGGATCCCCATATCCCTTGATTATAAGAACATATGAAAAGTTACATTTAGCATTTACCTGTTTTTGTTTGTTCCCATCAATTGCAGTGGTACTGATTATGTCCTGTTAAACCAGGAGCAGCTATGGACTTAAGTTATTTACAGTGCACAACAGTATGAAATTAATATTTACTTTCTTTAAAAGGAGCAAATGATTTCGGAATAGGATGTTCTTTAAATTGTTACACAATATGTTGTCACGGAAAAAAACAACACGCACCAACAAAATGGGCAAGTGTTTAGACCTAAACCTAGCTAAGTGGGAAGAAACACAAGTAAAATGAAAAGAAAATATACAGGGCCTAGATGATTGCTAACTGCAGGTAGTATCTAAAATGTGAATTGTAACAAATTGATTAAATGAATAATGTTCTAGCTTTGGAAATAGAAAGCCGTGCTATTTTGAATGCAAAAAAGATAGTAATTAAGTACCCTAACATTTAAAAGAAACCATTACCCAGCTTTCAAGGCCGATTTTCTCTCCTGAAGACATTGACGCCTTGCTCAAGTACACTTTCATGAACAACAGTTACGCTCTGGTACCTTCCGCACATAGTCATTTATCATGCTTGAGCCTTAACAATAAGTATCTACAGGATATTTGCCTAAGCGGCAGAACAGATCACTGGATAGGAAGCAGGAGCAGGAACCCTGGTTGATTTTCTTCTTCTTAATCCAGGGGCTGAGGACAGTTTATTGCCCTACTGCTACCCTACCTGAGATAAGCTAATTCAGTACAATTATGACATAAGCTACACTTACCATATGTCATGTCTTAAATGACTCATATACTGTATCCCAAAATATTATTTTCTGATAAACTTAACATTCACAAGACCTTCACTTTTAGTGCTTTGCTCCATAGTTCTTTATTTTACCTTTAACTGTTTCTTTTTTCGATTGCTTTCTGTTGAAGATTGGTTCACATTAGCCACAATTCATTTTTTTTTCTATTCACTTGACAGCACTATTTTCTAATTTTATTTTTAGCTCTTTCCTTTTTTAAGGGATAGCTCTCTGCCCTGATCTGCTACATCCAGCCTCTCTGCCCCACCCAACCCGACATGGCTATCTGTCTGACCACACGACCCGGAATGACACCTGCCCACGCGCGCCCCTCCCCCAGCCACCCAACATCAAGTGCCTAGTGCTGTTGCTTCCTGACTGACACCCTCCTTTATTTGTTTTCTTATCACCTGCTCCTACACTGTCCACCACTAGGGGTCAGATGGCTGGGAAGCAGTAGCGTCATGGGCTATTATTATCAAGGATTTATTATCAAGTAAACTGAAATAATTTTATATTTTTAATTTCAAAACACGAGGAAGATTAGGCGGTGTTTGAAAACTAAGTATTGAAGTTTTTTGAAATCTGGTATCATTTCCGTAACTTCTGCGATTAATGTGTTAAAAACATTAATCATCAAAAAAATTAACATGTTAATCGCTGACGTTAACTGCCTTAGTTTAAAATAGTGAAAGGACCAGATTGCGTCCAAATGGCTAGACTATTTGAATTAGGTAGGTTGGGGAGAACCAGTGGACACACGTATAAGTTACATAAGCATAGAACGAGGTTAGATGTCAGGAGGTTTTTCTCTTCGCAGAGTGTCAGTGACCTCTGGAACAAATTGCCAGCTTGTGCAGTGATTGCGGATTTGCTGCAAGCATTCAGAAGGGAACTGGATGAGTTCCTGGCTGAGGCTGATATCACTGCATATAAAAGTTAGCTGGTATGTTGGATGATACACCTCATGATCTCCTGGACCTCATTTACTTCGCCTTCTGAATTTCCCAGAATTCATTTTTTCCCGTGAATTGACGTAGAGTTTTTTTTTAAAAGATCTGTTTTTTTGTCACTCTCGAGATTATGTGACTGCTGGTGTGTGAGAGCTTTGGGGGTGGTGGGTGGTCATGATGCTTAATTGCAGTATGACTATGGGACAGATTCAGTGGACCAGCTGGTCTTTTGCTGTTTGCATTTTTCGTATTTTTTGTATGTTCATACTTTACAGTAATTAAGAGCCATTAATTGCACTAAGCAATGAGATATGCTATGCTGCGGCAAGGCCACAGCAATATCTTACCGCCCCCCACCCCCGGCCACAAGAACTGCTGGAGTCAGAATGCAGGGAGACAGGTGGCCCTGCTGTATTGGAAATCGAGGCCACTGCTTCTTATTCCAGTGATTGATGGTGGCCTGCAAGAATTCTATATATTTTTGAAGCATTCTATCTGGATATTTATTACCTTGTATCTAATGAGTACTGTCAAGTCACTCAAATTGTTTGTAATCAAGCTCTCTTCCGCATTTAGGTCCACCCCTTTCAATGCCCCATCATATCAACCAAAGTTACCTACCTGGAAGACCAAATGTAGCAACACTTCCAGTTGCTGGGGCACCTCTTGCAAGACGGCCACCACCTTCAGCTGATCAACCTGCATTGGCCTCTGCATCACCAGCACCTACTTCAGAGGCACAGGAAGGTAAATATTGCGGCATTGTGACTTTTATTTACCCTCGTCTCTTCAACCCCTTCCTTCCTCTCACAAACGCATTAAAGATGATCAACTTATGCTATTCTTAAAACTTTTAATTAAAATGACTAATTTACTAGAATTAGTTTATTTAAGGTTAATAGATCAAGAGGCAGGCAAAGACGACCGTGGCCAAATGATGCGACGGAGTGGGCAGATATAACTTCAGGCACTTGCACAATCCACCTGGGCAGAGACCAGAAAGTATGAAGTGCACGGGGTCATCAACCTCCAATACAGAGAAGACAGAGAAAGGGCAACAGGAACCTTAGCTTCAGTGGTCTTAAAAAAAATTGTTTGAGAGGAACAGGTACTGCAGAATTGATGTAATTGCAAAGTACCAACAACTAGTGCTACGTAATTTACCCATTTATGTGTTTGAATTCTTGTCCTTTGGTCAGGTGGCATTCATTTTTCCGCAGATAGTAAACCTGCAATTGTTCAGGACCCTGTACATTCCTGAGATTCACCTGTTTTAAAAAAGAAAGAAAGAAGAAAACTTATTAGGACAAATGAGTGAAATGAAAGGTTTATTCCTCTCTATTTTCAGAGATTGTTGCAATACTTCGTAGCTTCTTGTGTTCTACTGAAGGGATGTTTATTTTACCACTGCTGGGACTGGTACCTGTTGCTGCAGTCAAGAATCACCAAATTGTCTCATATTCATTTGTTTTTGACAATTGTCTTTTAGTGTGAAGTTGATGGTCTTAACCCTTAAGCATGCTGAGATTCAGTAGTTTTGTTGGAATCTTAAGATGATGCTAATATACACTTTGAATGCAATCCTAAGCAAAACATTTTCATATTTTTATTCCTGCTCTGACTTTCATCTTAATCATTTCTTTCCTATTTCTCTTTTTTTATGTTTCCTATTTTAACTGTTATTTTACACTTTTTTTTTTGTCTAATGGTTAGGTACTAAATTTAGCATTTTTTCTTTTGCCTTAAGTGTCCTACTCTGGAACTGGGACATATGTTGGAAAATTTTGATCTTGCTGAAAATTGTTTTCCAGCCAAGAAAGAGCCTGCACTTTTCCTCCCTCAATTTCTGAACTTAGTGACTCCTCATCCTGGGTGATTTCAATCTTCATCTCAGCTCCCCTTACCCTTTCTCTTCTGATTTAACTGCCGTAATCTCACCCTCCATATAAACTCTTATACCCATATTCACGACCATCTCCTCGACCGTGCCATCTCATGTGGCCTCTCTACTCCTATCATCTCAATCACAGACAAGACAATCTCCAAATCTCCATCCATTCCTTGTATCCCTCATCACCTACTGGAATAAACTCTTCCCCAAGTCGCTTACAACTGTACTTCAAACTCCTCCATTCGCCACAATTAGATCACATCAAGCACTATTAGACCTTACTTTCCTCTGCCAAACCACTTACTACTCAAGGATCATCCTGGAAAGCAAAGATAACCCCTTTGCTCTCGAGGATACACTCAAACTCCTCCATTCAACATAATACTTTTGCAGCTGTCAATCTGCTCAACCACTCCTCGCCTCCATCTTGGATGCCCTTGTCCCCAGTAAAACCCTTGCAGTTTCCCATCCTAGTATGACCCCCATCTTCACCCCCTCAAAAAGGGGCAGATTTGACCATATCTGGTGCATAACTGGACCACATAAAGCACTATCGGGCCTTACTCTCCTCTGTCAAAACTGCTCACAACTCAAAGGTCATCCTGGAGAGCAATGAGAACCTCAGGCTTATTTTCTCCACTATAAACCATCTCCTTAGACCTCTCTCTTCTGTCCCTACTCCCTCAGCTCCAACAAGTGTAAGAAGTTCATAGATATCTTTGTCATCAAGATTGAGGCCATCTGTTCAGCTCTCTCTGGCTCATTTCCCCCCCCCCCCCGCCCCCCCCCACCTTTTCCTTTGCCCACCAAGCCAAAGTTCCCCAAAGGCTCCCCTCCTGCCCTCTCCGAGCTATCTTGTCATTGAGAGCCACCTTCTAATCCTTTGACCCCATTCTCACTAAACTGCTGACCACCCAACTTTCCTTCCTGGCCCCCATGCTAGCTGATGTTGCAAATAGTTTCCTCATCAGGTATTCTACCCCTTCCTTTCAAAACCACCGTTCTCATCCCCCCCCCTTCAAAAAAAACTATTCTCAACACCCCTGTCCATGTAAATTACCACTCCATCTCCAAACTCCTTTTCCTCTCAAAAGTCCTTGAATGTGGTGTTGCTTTCCAAATCCATGCCCATCTTTCCTGCAACTACATGTTTGAATTTTTTATTTTATTTGTTCATGGGATGTGGGCATCGCTGGTAAGGCCAGCATTTATTGCCCAACCCTAATTGCCCTTGAGAAGGTGGTGCTGAGCCACCTTCTTGAACCGCTGCAGTCCATGTGGTGAAGGTTCTCCCACAGTGCTGTTAGGTAGGGAGTTCCAGGATTTTGACCCACCGACGATGAAGGATATATTTCCAAGTCAAGATGTTGTGTGACTTGGAGGGGAATGTGCAGGGGTGGTGTTCCCATGCGCCTACTGCCCTTGTCCTTCTGGGTGGTAGGGGTTGCGGGTTTGGGAGGTGCTGTCGAAGAAGCCTTGGTGAGTTGCTGCAGTGCATCCTTTAAATGGTACCCAGTGCAGCCATGGGTGCGCGGGTGGTGAAGGGAGTGAATGTTTAGGGTGGTGGATGGGGTGCCAGTCAAGCGGGCTGCTTTGTCCTGGATGGTGTCGAGCTTCTTGAGTGTTGTTGGAGCTGCACTCATCCAGGCAAGTGGAGAGTATTCCATCACACTCCTGTCTTGTGCCTTGTAGATGGTGGAATGGCTTTGGGGAGTCAGGAGGTGAGTCACTCGCAGCAGAATACCCAGCCTCTGACCTACTCTTGTAGCCACAGTATTTATGTGGCTGGTCCAGTTAAGTTTCTGGTCAATGGTGACCCCCGGGATGTTGATGGTGGGGGATTTGGTGATGGTGATGCTGTTGAATGTCATGGGGAGGTGGTTAGACTCAATGTTTCTCTTCCATTGTCAAACTGAGTGGTCCTACTTTTACCTATCTAATTTTAGCCAGAGCATCTTCAGCAGTGGCTTCTCTTCCTGCCCCCACACCATTACCTTGAATCCCCCAAGGATGTATCATTGGCCTCTTCCTCAATTACATGCTGTCCTTTAGCGTCATCATCAAAGACATGGGTCAGGTTCCACATGTATACTGACGACACCCAGCCCGCCGTCTTCCCCCAGTCCTCTCGACCCATTCACACTCAACCCATCCACAGCCTGTGTGTTGTCGGCCTGCTTGTCTGACATCCAGTCCTGGATGAACCACAGTATCCTCCAGTTGGCAAGACCAAAACCATCATCTTTGGCCCCTGCCACAAACTCTGTATCTTTGACCCCAATTCCATCCTCTCCCCGGCTATTGTCACAGGCTGAACCAGACTTCGGTGTTCTGTTTGGCCTGAGCTAAGTTTCCGACAGGCACGTCCTCTCCAGTACAAAGACCACCTACTTCCACCTCCGTAACATTTCCTGCCCACACCCATCTGCTGTTAAAATCCTCAACCCATGCATTTGTCACCTCCAGACTTGACTATTCCAATGCTTTCCTGGCCAGCCTCCTAGCCTTCATCCTCTATAAACTTCAGCGCATCCAAAACTCTGCTACCCATATCCTATCTCTGTAACTTCCTCCAGCCCTACAAGCATTCAAGAACTCTGCATTCCTCCAACTCTGGCCTCTTGTGTATCCCATGCTCCCATCGCCCCACCATAAGCGGCCATAAATTCAGCCTTCTAGGCCCTATGTCTCGAATTCCCTCCCTAAACCGCTCCACATCCCTTTTGGATCCTCCTTAAAACCCACCTATTTGGCCAAGCTTTTTGTCCTACTATATCCTTTTTTTGGCTTTGATTTTTGTCTGATTACGCTTATGTGAGGTGCCTTGGGACCTTTTTCTATGTGAAAGACGCCATATAAATGCAAGTTGTTGACTTGTTGTTGAGCTGCAGGAATAAAATGCAATTGATGTGAGGAAGGAAATTCTAACTCTTACTGTATATGTTTTCAAAAAAAAATCTGCCAAAAAAATATATTTTTTTAAATAGTCAATTTTTAATCTCAGGAGATCTACATGGTCAAATCTCCTGATCATTAAGCCACTCTGTGATGTCACTAATTGGTAGAAGTTCCCAAGTGATTCAGTTGAACGCAGAGAAGGCCGCAACTTTGGACCAACTCGAGCAGCAGGACAGAACCATGAATTTAAAGAGTAAATATTAATTGAATATCAATTCTGAAATATGACTAATTATTGAAAGCAACAATAAATCAGTCAATTTACAGTATATGATGACAAACATGAGGAAGTGATATGAATTTGGTGATGAAATCCAAGTGCTGGCAAGCAAAGCACAAATGCAAGGGCAAATGAGTGCACTTTAGATAAATGTTGACTGTCGCATCTAAAGACGAGTAACCTATTTAAATTTTGTCTCCTTTTTAAAGTTGCTATTCTCCCTGTTCTTGTTATTCTCTATTTTTAATCTCTAATTTTAAGAGTTTTCTGTGTTCTGAAATTTAACAAATGAGTTCCAAGATTATTGGACACAGCGGACGATGATTTTAGCAGATTCCATGTTTTATCACAACAGAAAATAGAATATAAACTTATGTATTACATCCTGAAATAATTACATTTTCAAATTATATAAAACTCAAGATACGTTTGGATACTTTTGCAGTGATGTTATAGTGTCGTACCTGGTGAAAATTAGAGAGGTTAGCAAAAATTAATGCTTAATACATTGCTTCTTGACTTTTTCTCTACCCCGAGCCTTTCAGGTGCATTTCTTTCTAATTTATTTTTGATCAGTGTGTTTTTCTTTCAACTTTAGATTATACTTGCCAATTCGGGGATTCATTTAAGGACAATTATAATAGTTGCAGATTTCTACTTAATATTGTCCTTCCCATCCAATTTCAGAATTGCTTCACAGTATTGCTTCATCAGGCAGTACCTAAACAGTTCTGCTATTCTCAAATGACAAATTACTTTATTTTTAAAAAAATTGGGGCTTTTTAAAAAAAATTAATTCCTATGAAGTAATAGTACACGTTATCACTTCCGTTTTCACCTTGTTGACCGTTCCCATTCCCTCATTTCAGTATTTATTTTTCAGTTACTTTCCTTTTACCATTTCTGCCATTTGTCTTTTATTTCAAATTTCTGAAAGTAGAACATTCTGTTTCAAGAACACAATCAAACTGTTCGACAAACGTCAAATCCAGTCCAACAGGCACTGGTAGGGGGGGTGGTGGTATTGTTTTATTTTCTTTAAATGTGTTGTCCCCTACTCGTATCCTTCCTCTCTGTTGCACTGCTGGGTAAATAATACCATGTTTTCTTTTTCAAGACTGTAAATTTGTTGTCTTTTTGTTTTTAAGTGAAATATTTTTCTTTTGTATTGGGTCGGCCCGTTGCTTTTTAAACACGTCAGGGAAAGGAAAGTAGGAGGGGTGACAGAATAATTTTCCAACACACCCAGGTGATGGTTTATTAAGTAATATTTCTGGATGAAACCAGGAAGCAGGTGTGAGCGATGAAGAGAGGTAGGTGTGTTCTGTGGAGAGAAAGTAGGGTAGGGGGGCACCCTGGGGTGCAGAGGATCCCACCCGGAGGGACGTTTTTGAGTCAGCGCTGATAATCTTGTAGTTCCGAGCTTCACCACTTGTATAATGTTGGGATCTGAACAGGTGATTTTTTTTTAAACTTCAAAAAGGAACAAGCGAGATGAGCTGTAATCGTTTTGTGGAAGTGCATCTCCCGCATGAGCTCTTAAGCTGTGTATAGTTTATATATTAAGTAGGGTCGAGTTCATTTGAATTAGGTTGTACTGATCTGTATACTGTACCTACTCATGTCTAAATCCCAAAGCTGAACTATTTTTTGTTTTGAAATGAAGAAGGAAAACAGTATTTTATTTGTATGTTGCGGGTTGCTCAGCAACATTGCCATACCACTTTGGTGCAATATCTGTTTTACATTTCAGTAAACTAACCAGATTTTTAACCACGGACTGCAAAATCCATCACTTTCTAGTTTTTTTCTGAATTATGATTGGGGCCTTCATTTCTGCCGGGAATTTCCATCATCTTTCTAATCTCTGAGAAAATATCGTTCTTAATAAACAACCTGTAGTTGCTTCCTCTTCTCATACCTGGTGAGAGAGAGGATCTCAACAGGTGCTCTATTTTCAAGCTGTGAGCCTTTTAGGGACTGATTGGTAATTGTCAGCATTTCTGTTTTAAAAATCTTTTGCTTAAAAAATAAAGGAATGAATCTAGTTCAGCTTTGGGAATTCTTCTAAAATGTATTGGAGCAGGGCAGTGGAGAGGCAAATCTCCACTGGGAGCCCATTGCTAGGGAATAGTAGTTATCCATCTCTTGATGTTTCTTGTGTACAGGCCCCTGGGGATTGCATCTGAGTCGTGCTTTTGTTTTTAGCCATCACTGTATTCGACCTAACTAGGCCAGTCTTCTCAGGCTTTTATTAATCTTCATTTGTAATGTATTCCATAACTGAACTTCAAATCTGGCATTAATGAATGCAAACGTATTTACGTTTTAAAATAAGACCTCAAAACCTCATGACTAAGGTCTCAGCATGTGGAATCAGGAGACAGGTAGCAGGATGGATAGCAAGTTGGCTACAAAACAGAAAACAGAGAGTAGGGATTAAGGGTAGCTTCTCAGATTGGCAAAAGGTGGGAGGTGGTGTTCCACAAGGATCGGTGCTGGGGCAACTGTCATTCACAATTTACATTAACGATTTGAATTCGGGAATCGGAAGTACAATTTCAAATTTTGCAGACAACACTAAGTTGGGGGTGTAGTTAATACAAAGGAAGAATGCATCAAAATGCAAGAGGACATTAATAAACTTGCAGAATGGAAGTGTAATTGGCAAATGAATTTCAATATAGATAAGTGTGAGGTGGTGCATTTTGGTAGGAAGAATAAGGAGGCCGCATACTGCTTGGATAATAAGAGCAGGTTAATAAGGCCATATAAAAGGCAAATCAAGCACTGGGGTTCATTTCGAGAAGGATAGAATTGAAAAGCAGAGAAGTTATGTTAAACTTGTATAGAACCTTGGCTAGACCACACTTGGAGTACTGCACACTTCTGGTCTCCATATTATAAAAAGGATTATAGAGGCACTGGCAAAGGTGCAAAAAAGATTTACAAGGATGATACCAGATCTGAGATCATATACTTATCAGGAAAAGCTGAACAGGCTGTGGCTCTTTTCTCTAGAAAAGAGAAGGCTGAAGGGTGACCTGACAGTGGTCTTCAAAATAAAGAGAGGGTTTGATAGGGTAGACATAGAGAAAATGTTTCCACTTGTGGGGAGTCCTAAACTAGAGGTCATAAATATAAAATAGTCACTAATAAATCCAATAGGGAATTCAGGAGAAACTTCTTTACCCAAAGAATGGTGAGGAACATAGGAACAGGAGTAGGCCATTCAGCCCCGCCATTTGATAAGATCATGGCTGATCTGTGATCTAACTCCATATACCTGCCTTTGGCCCATATCCCTTAATACCTTTGGTTGCCAAAAAGCTTTCTATCTCAGATTTAAATTTAGCAATTGAGCTAGTATCAATTGCCGTGAGAATATGCAACACTCTATAACAAGGAGTAGTTGAGGCAAATAGTATAGATGCATTTAAGGGGAAGCTAGATAAACACATGATGGGCAAAGGAATAGTTTGCTGATAGGGTTAGATGAAGTAGAGAGGTAGGAGGCTTGTATGGAGTATAAACGCCATTTATATGTTGGGCCGAGTGGCGTGTTTGTGTGTCGGAGTTTCGATATAACTCAATGTATCGTGAAAATGTTCAATAAGTTACCTACGTCTTGAAGGTTTAATGGCAACATTAATTCAGTAATGCCTCTTTTTATGGCTTCAAAAACAAATTTAAATTCAGTGAATGTTGGCTTTGTGTATTGATGTTCTGTCCATCAGAAAACAAACATTCATAAGCACTTTGTTTCTTGGGAGGATTGGAATTTTAAGTTGTATGTGACTTTGAAAAATGGTTTCTCCACGCATTTTGTTTTTTAATTATTCTGTATTTCACTCCATTGGAATGAAAGGAAATGTGAAATTGCTTGAAAAGTTGTCCAGATTCTGGAGTGGACTGAAAAAAAAAACCCATTTGCTTTCACACAAATATAAAGTATGTCAAATGCATACGTTCTTTTTGTTGACCGAATACCAATTGCAGATTTTGCTTACGGAATTTTAAAAAAAATTAATTCCCTCTCTTTCCTTCCCCCAACCCCACCTGAATTTCTCCCATTGATGGAGAAGAACCATATCAATTAGTGCAAGCTAAACTGCTGTGCTGCCGATATAAAGGAAGTGGGAGTGTTTTAGGTAGTCGGGCTGACAGTAGCAAAATATTTTTTGACTGCCACATGCTTTTGGTTCTGTTTATAGGAAAGTTAAGTCTGGGAGTTAATTTCCAATTGTAATACTGTGGGCTGCTTCTTCTCTTGTTTTTACTTGAAAGAGAAGATTGTGTTTTTGTTGCATACAAGAGCTTCAGCTATACAGCACAAAAGGTGAAGTAATGAACAGAGAGTTGCGCTGGCATTTAAAATTTGATTACTGTCACCAGTGTAAATGGATAGAAATCTGAGCTCTCAGTACTGCAGAATCACCAGCACATAACAGCAATGCTAGAGGATGTTCCAGGCCTTGATTGCTGGAACTGTTGTATTGTAATTACATTTTTGATTTTCTGCTTATGGATGCTGCTTTGTCTCTAATTTATGCTTAGTAGAATTGCAGTTTTACTAGATTTTTCTTCCTTTTTCTCATTTATGCCTGCATCAACTCAAGGCTCAACTTCAGTAATAGCTTCTCTGCCTCCACCCTCCATGACTCATTCAGAACGTTGTAGACTACCTCCTCATCCCCACAATCCAGTCACTCTATCTTTATCAAGCTCAACTGGCTCGTGCCCTAGTGAATTGACTTCAAGATTCATTTCCTCATCTTCATACCTCATCTCACCTTAACTTAGCAATCTGTTCCAGCCTTGCATGTCCACACATACCCTCTGCTTCTCCAACTCCCATTTACTGCTCCTTCACCACTCCCTGCATTTCACTGTCAGTGGCCACTCTTACAGTCTCTATAACTATGCCTATTTGTACCTCCTTCTTTACATCTCTCCACCTTGCCACTTCTCTCCTTGCTTTCAAAAGTTTTGTAAAAACATCTCTTTTTGACTCTTCTTCCTACTGTTTCCCCCCCCAACTCTTTTTTTGTCCCCTCTCCCCAATTTGCTGTTCACATTTTTTCTCCTTTTAAAGCATTTTCTGTGTAGGAACATTTTATGAAGTTGTTCAGATTTCACACTTTATGAGTATATAATTCTCTCTACTGAGACCCATGAGTCCTGAAATTTATTGGTTTATTTATGAACTAGAATTTTAATTTTTAGGCATTGAAAGGATTTTACTGTTCATGTAAAATAACCATTTTTTAATACAATGATGTGATGGGAATGAGGAAAATTATGGATTAATTATCCTATAGTTTTATTTATAGTTATAGTAATACTGATCTAGTACATGTGAAATCTTAAACATGTTTGTATTTAGAGTACTGACAGGCAACATTCCCTTGTTATTCATTTATCTCAAGGGTGTAATAAAGGAACTGGTGGCTTTTTTACAATAATACTGAACTATTTGCTGTGACTTAAGAAAGTAATTTCTATACAACTGCTTATCCTGTAACTTAGAGCTGCAGAAAAGCCTGAAAAGTCCAAGATAATATTTCAGAATCTTGCTTGATTTGTACAACAGTCTTATTCAATTTACAAAATCAAACACTTAAGTTTGGTGTATGTCACTGAAGAAAACAGTAGCTGTTAAAGAAATACAATTTCATTATGGTAATGTCTGTTTGAATTCGATGATTGGGCTTATTTTATCCAGAGATGACAAGGTGTTCTTTTGACTGTACAATAGTTTTTTTCAAAAAAAATAACGTTGACATGAAATAGTTTTAAAAATGTGATATTTTTGGTTGCTGAGCTGTCATAAAATGTGGTGGTGTGGTTATTAGGGGCATATCTGGTCCTCATTTTTAATGGTAATGTTTCCAGTTGGCAGCCAGACAGCTATTAGTATGTCCACTCACCTTTATATATTTTTTAATTAATTAAATGCAAAAGACAATATTCGTTTTCATAGAGACTCATCGCCTAGATACTGTATAAAAATCAAAACAGTTGAAAATAGTTAACGTTGGGAAAAATGTTAGTTTTCTTTGGATTCTTATTATTTTGGGGCAGGGGATGGTGGTGAATATTTTGTTTCAACAATGAGTGTTCATAACCCTGAGAGATTGGCTTGGATTTATTTAACCTGCCAGTATGATGGTGTTGAATTAATCGGTAGAGATGTGACCATCTACCTAGCATGCTCTAGTGATCACATAGCCCTTTAAAACCAGTTCCTGAATTTGTCTTGAACATTTTGCTTGAACAATAAATGCTAAATAAAACAACAGAATGGACTAAAATGAGAATAGTAGCTAGTACTCTAATTCCTTGTTACAGTTACAAAACATCATTGATATATATAATTTCAAATCATAAGGACTGTGGATAACTCAGTGGTCCAAGTGTTTTTTGGCCATTCTCATTTGTACAAATGTGGTCCATGACTTGTCTTCTCTGTCATTTTATTGTAATATTGAAATATTGAACTAGTGAACTGTGTAAGTCTGCAGAGATACCAGACTTCAGGAGGTCAACAGTAAGGAAAAAATTCTCAAATTAGTAGATATGTAATTAGTTAAGAACATAAGAAATAGGAATAGATGTATGCCATATGGCCCCTCAAGCCTGCGCTGCCAATCAATACGATCATGGCTGATCTTCTACCTCAACTCCACTTTCTCGCCCTAAACTCATATCTCTTGATTTCCTTAGTGTCCAAAAATCTATCAGTCTAGAAATTTGTGATATAAACTATGCAGCATGAGGGCAGAATACGAGCCTGGCATATCTTTTTAGCAATGCAATTTGGAGGAGGTGATGCATTCTTCATGCAGTATTTTTGTATGAACAATGCACTGTTTAAACTCTTACTGGAAAGATAATTGTAAACTTCTATCTAATGGCACATCGGATCCATTGTTACTATCAGTAGCCACTTTGGTTGTTCTGAAGTGTAACTATAATTGATCATTTCCCCAGAGGGACACTTGTACTTTTTAATTGGAAATAGAAATATTCATTATATAAAATGGCAAGCTGCTCTGATCCCTGGGTTCTCCATTTTTTTCCATAAGAGGTTTTTAAATTTGAGGGAAGGTGGATTTTACAACTGATTGAACGTCACACACAAATTCTAATATAAATTTTAGGTTTCTAGTCTGGGTGCACTTGAAGTTTCAGACATTTGCTATAAAACATGTACACATACTTGTTTCCAGTGAGAACTGAGGAACCATTTACACCTACTGTTAGGTTGAAAAGGGCTCTAATCCATAATGCTAAAATCCAGTTGCAAAGCTAAGAGACAAATACAGCGTAAAGTCATTCAACATACTCATTACTACAGAGGTTTTGCATGCAGTGAAGATTTTCTTCATGATGATAAGTTAAGAAATGGAGCTAAAGTACTAAACAAAAAATATAGTCTCGTGGCAATTCTCCATCCTCAACATACTGAAATAAGTTTAGATTATCATTGGGAGGAATTACAAGGATGCAGTTTACTTTACAGTGTTTTTGATGTTGGAACTGAGCATACCTGTGTGACTTCCTGTACCATATAAAGCGCATTTTCCTTTTGGCAGTTGGATAATTCTCCCTGTACACATGGTCAAATAATTTCTTCAGTCAGTTATCTTTATTATAGTAGTAGTTGTGTTTGTCCTTGGTTTTCTTGTATTTTTAACTTTGTGTTTATAGTGTTGAATAAAAGTATGTTGGGCTTCAAATATTATTGCATTTTGCGCAGCCCCTTATGGTTGCTGAAAAACATAATTGGTCTCGCTTTTGAAGGATAAACTAAACTTGTGCTAAATATAATGATTTTGTGAGGCTATTTGTCAACATCAAATACCCCACAAGCATTCTCCTCAAACGTTGGATAAGTTGGCTGGTGGTGTATAATTGCTGGTCACGTCAGGCAGGACTGAGAAATAGACATCGTCTGACATTCTGCTGAGTGACCCCTGCACTGGATGACCATGGGTGCTGTTGGTACTGAACTAGCTGTTGCTCCTCACTGATCCAATTTGACACCAGTTAGCTGGCAGCTAGACAGTCCTTTTGGTGCTGTCGATGCACCATTGTTCAGCACTGGTTGTGTGCTTTTCCATTGCTGCTCTACGAAATACCCTTTAAGAATTTTTGCTTTGGCACAGATTGTTTTGCTGCAATTGTCTTGAACATTGGCAGGGTGCTGAGATACTGATAAGCTATTGGAATCAGCTGATGTTGGTGCGTCATGCAAATAGGCAGGCATTGGTTGATGCCAGTTCTAAAAAGACCTGGATCACAAAGTGCTATGCAATTCTGAATTTACATCTTCAGTAATTGGATCACAAAATACCCTCTACTCCATTTAGCTTGGGTACAGTTCTGGTACTTTGATAAGCTCTAACCTTGTGAGTTTAGAAGCTGATCTGAGTGGAGTGAAGCTTCATACAGTTGCATAGATGTCAATCTAATTGTGAATACATCATCTCATTGTTTAGACCCTACTGACCTAATAATCGCACTAATAGATGCCTCAAATCGTAAAAGTCATACTTTTTGAGGAATATGTAACTCCTATTCCAATTTTCCCCTGACAGGAATTTGTGACTTGAGGCTTTGTATCGATAATCAATGACCGTTTGGGGGAGATGCATTGTATGCGTTTTTCCCTTAGTGACTGGAATGCAAAACTGTTTTCATTGCGAAAATGGAAGAACTATTCCTCAGCCTTGACGAGAAGCTATTGCTAAAATCTTTGGACCTGGTGTCATGAGAAGAATTCCCCTGCTTTAGTTACATGAAATGTATGCTTAATAGTGATCCGAATTCTGAACTTGACTTCAGAGGATACTAATGCAAATGTGTGAGCCAAAGCTGTAATTGTCCTGGAGGCCAACTGCTTTGACTTTTGTGGGATTTTCCCTGACTTTTCTTTGTGGATTGAGATAAGAGAACGTTAAAAACACTTCACATCTAGGGATACAGTCCAAATACTAAATTCTTTTGTTCAGTATGCACTGTAGATGATACCCTACTATCACATTAATTAGGCAGGAATGCTGTATCATAGTCCACTACAAGCTATAGATTTTGTCTAAAATGGAAGACTTCCCTATCCCTGAAGGAAAACAAGCTGACCTCTTTATTGTAGTGGCAGACTGCAATAAGCATCACAAAGGTAAGAGCGATCGTAGCGTATAGGATATGCTCATCTCATCACAGTGAATGCCCTAGATGTATGAACTTGGTATCCTAATCTACTTCTGTGCTTGGTTGCATATTTTGGGATCTTCCTGTGGTGGTCTACGTTGCTTAAGATGTACTTTGAAGTAGGAAACATAGGAACATAGGAACAGGAGTAGGCCATTCGGCCCCTCGTGCCTGCTCCGCCATTTGATAAGATCATGGCTGATCTTTGGTTGCCAAAAAGCTATCTATCTCAGATTTAAATTTAGCAATTGATTTAGTATCAATTGCCGTTTGCGGAAGAGAGTTCCAAACTTCTACAACCCTTTGTGTGTAGAAATGTTTTCTAATCTCGCTCCTGAAAGATCTGGCTCTAATTTTTAGACTGTGCCCCCTACTCCTAAAATCCCCAACCAGCGGAAATAGTTTCTGTCTATCCACCCTATCTGTTCCCCTTAATATCATATAAACTTCGATCAGATCACCCCTTAACCTTCGAAACTCTAGAGAATACAACCCCAATTTGTGTAATCTCTCCTCGTAACTTAATCCTTGAAGTCCAGGTATCATTCTTGTAAACCTACGCTGCACTCCCTCCAAGGCCAATATGTCCTTCCGAAGGTGCAGTGCCCAGAACTGCAGTAGATGGATATTAGACAAACAGGTTGAGGATTTGTTCGTGGTCTGCAAAAGACCTTGGCAGAACATAAGAAATAGGAGCAGGAGTAGGCCATACAGCCCCTCGAGCCTTCTCCGCCATTCCATAAGATCATGGCAGATTTTCGACCTCAACTCCTCTTTCCCACCCGATCCCCATATTCCTTGATTCCCCTCGAGTCCAAAATGTATCTATCTCAGCCTTGAATATACTCAACGACTCAGCATCCACAGCCCTCTGGGTAGAGAATTCCAAAGATTCACAACCCTCTGAGTGAAGAAATTCCTCCTCATCGTTAAATGGCCGACCCCATATCCTGCAACTGTGCCCTCTAGTTCTAGACACTCCAGCCAGAGGAAACTACCTCTCAGCATCTACCCTGTCAAGCTGCTGTAGAATCTTATATGTTTCAATGAGATTACCTCTCATTCTTCTAAACTCCAAAATATAGGCCCATTCTACTCAATCTCTCCTCATAGGACAACCCTCTCTTCCCAGGAATTAATCTAGTGAACCTCCGTTGCACCGCCTCTAAGGCAAGTGTATCCTTCCTTAGATAAGGAGACCAAAACTGTACGCAGTACTCCAGGTGAGGTCTCACCAAAGCCCTGTAGTAAGACTTCTTTACTCTCGCACTCCTGCCCCCTTGCAGTAAAAGCCAACATGCCATTTGCTTTCCTAATTGCCTGTTGCACCTGCATGCTAACTTTTTGTGTTTCTTGTACCAGGACACCCAAGTCTCTCTGGACACCAACATTTAATAGTTTCTCACCATTTAAAAAATATTCTGTTTTTCTGTTATTCCTTTTAAAGTGAATAACCTCACATTTCCCCACATTATACTCTATCTGCCACCTTCTTGTCCACTCACTTAACCTGTCTGTATCCCTTTGCAGACTCTTTGTGTCCTCCTCACTGCTTACTTTCCCACCTAGCTTTGTATTGTCAGCAAACTTGGATACATTACACTCAGTCCCTTCATCCAAGTCATTAATATAGATTGTAAATAGCTGAGGCCCAAGCACTGATCCTTGCGGCACCCCACTAGTTACAGCCTGCCAACTTGAAAATGATCCGCTTATCCCTACTCTCTGTTTTCTGTCCTTGAAGACTATCCCTGGAGACTGGAGTATAATGTGGGAAAATGTGAACTTGTCCACTTTGGCAGGAGGAATAGAAAAGCAGTATATTATTTAAATGGAAGAGATTGCAGAACTCTGAGGTACAGAGGGATCTGGGTGTCCTAGTACATGGATCACAAAAAGTTAGTATGCAGGTACAGCAAGTGATTAGGAAGGCAAATGGAATGTTGTCATTTATTGCAAGGCGAATGGAATATAAAAGTAGAGATGTTTTGCTGCAGTTGTACAGGGCATTGGTGAGACCACATCTAGAATACTGTGTGTAGTTTTGGTCCCCTTATTTAAGAAAGGACATGATTGCTTTAGAGGCAGTTCAGAGAAGGTTCACTCGACTGATTCCTGGGATGGGGGGGTTATCTTATGAGGAAAGGTTCAACAAGTTGGGCCTGTGTACTTTGGAGTTTAGAAGAATGAGAGGTGATCTAATTGAAACATATAAGATCCTGAGGGGACTAGAAGGGGTAGATGCTGAGAGGATGTTTCCCCTTGTAGGAGGAGACTAAAACTAGGGGACACAGTTTAAAAATAAGGGATCTCCCATTTAAGACGGAGATGAGGAGAATTTTTTTCTCTCAGAGGGTCATGAGTCTGTGGAACTCCATTCCCCAGAGAGCGGTGGAGGCAGGGTCGTTGAATATTTTTAAGGCTAAGTTAGATAAATTCCTGATTAACAAGGGAGTCAAAGGTTATAGTAGGCAGACGGGAAAGTATGGTTGAAGTCACAATCAGATCAGTCATGTTCTTATCAAAAGGCAGAGCAGGCTCAAGGGGCGGAAGGGTCTACTCCTGCTCTTAATTCCTATGTTCGTATCCCTAGTATGACTCGAAGAAGCAGACTAAATCCTTCTGTTGGCTGTCTTATCTGTCCACAGGGCAGGTTAACACCAGCAGAGCTTCTTGGACTATATGGGGACCTGCAGGGATCCCAGGTATACATCTTCTGAGCTCCATTAGCAGGGTGCACCAAAAATACCTCACCCTTCTAATAGCCCTGCAACAACTGGCCAGCAATTGTGCCACACCTCCATGTCCATAACGGTGCCAACTTGGGGAGGGAGATGCATTTTACATTTTATGGTCTTAAGGAGGTACATCATCTCAAATATTTGGGTCAGTGAGTCTACATAAAAGAGCTATCCATCATATTTTAAAATAAGAATTGATAATTTGGATCAGGTGATGAATCCCTGGATTTGGAGCATTTGGCAGCCATGGGGAACTACTGACTTCACTCTGGTGTCATGAGATTGCTTTTAACCTTGTTGTTTAATGCTTCACCACTAAAAAAAAGATTTTGACCTTGTAAGATGGTCAATTGTCAAAAATGCCTTAAAGGTACTGTGTGCTTATGAGTCTTGCTATTGAAAACTGAGACTACCTCTGCAATATATTGTGGCTACCAATATTCAGAATGGAGATGATCCTATAAAATACGTGACCATACTTTTCTTCCACAAGCATATTTTCTTGGGTACAGTTGATTGGAAAATAATTTATGAACCCAAACTGATACTTTTCAACCGTGTTCCTAACCCATGCAAATGCATTGGATGGACTGCTTTTGTTATTTTGAATGCAATTTTTTGTTCAATTGTGTGAGCTGGCCATTCATTAACTACTTGGTTTGTATTCTGTTAACTTCCTGTTCTGTCTTGCACTTTTACTGAATGATTTGCATTGAGTGATTCTTATTCTTTGTTCTGCTTAATTTTTTTCTTTTGTTTTGTGCTTTCCACTTTTACAGGCATGCACTATGGATATGTTGCTAATAATCAAGTTAATTCAGCACCAAGTCCCTTGTCATCAACTTCAGATGATGAGGATGATGATGATGAAGCAGGTGTGCTTTATGTTTTAACAAATGTCCTAAATGTTGCATGTGCTGAATTCATTTGCTGTAAATCATTGACTAATCTTCACAGAATTTTAATGACTGCAAAGGCCACAGACTGTATAACCGGAGGGAACAAAATCCTGTATATTGAATAAATAACGGTGATCAAGTACAGTTTATTAGGGTGCAAAATGTACGCGTATCAAAGTACTTTGCACCTCTGGAATAAATGGTGGTTTATCCGGGACTAAACCAAGACCCCATAATCCATGAACCTGAATAGTGAGCAGTTTGTGTAGTATGAAGTGATTTATTTTTCTGTAAAATACTGATTCTTTCTTGTAAGCTCAACAGTCTGTAGCTTTGAGTTTTATAGAATGAAAGCTAATTTGTATAAAAACAATTTTTCAGAGAGGGAGATAGAACTTGTATTTGTAAAGCACTTCATCACATCTCTCAGGACATCCCAAAGTTCTTTATTACTGGTTTACTGGTGTACAGGTTTAAAGAGGTATCACTGTTGCCATGTAGGTGACATGTGGCACCCATTTTGTGCACAACAGTGTCCCATGAACAGCAGTAAGATGAATGAGAGGCCATTCTGTTTTTGGTGGAGTTGGCTGAGGGAAGAATATCGGAATAACAGGAGAACTTCCTCCTCCCCTTTGAATAGTGCCATGGGATCTTTAATATTCACCTGAACAGGCAGATGAAGCCTTGGTTTAATATCTCGTCCAAAGGACAGCATTTCGACAATGTGGCGCTCCTTCAGTGTTGCGCTGACATGCCAGACTGGATTATTTGTTCAAGTACTGAAGTGGGTCCTGAACCCACAGGACGTGGAGTAACAGGAACCTAAGGGTGGAACGGGTGATTATGGAGTGCTTGACATTAGGCAGTTGAGAACAGTCGGGAAGAGGCAGAGACTAGCTAGGAAAAAGTGCAGTGAAAGAGAAATGGAGATGGGCACAGGCTGCCGCTAAAGTAGATTAAAAATGGAGAGCAGTGAGGTTGAGGAGGACAATCTGATGCATAAGATAGACTCTGTTCTGGAAAGTGATGAAAGTGTGCTTGTGCTTAGGAGACTTGAGCTAGGGTAATGAAAGTAATCCAACTGAAGACCTAAATCATCAATTCTCAGACCTTGTGCAATTATAAAGTAATATTTTCTTTTGGAGGTCATGGCCTAATCTACTGTACTTGTCACATGTATTCATTCACTCTAGTGCAATTAAATTCAAAACTCACAATGTTACAGATCATATAAACTGATGCTAAATTGGTGACCATAACTTGCAGTTTTTCCAAATTTAAGTTTGCTGTAAATGATTTACAGTGTAAGTCTGGAGTTTCCAATTCGATCCTAGTAAACCACTTTACTTTTTATTATGCATCCTTTAATTCACATGTGTAGTAATGTTGTCACCAGTAACGATGATTAGAAAAACATTTTCACTGTTAAGTTGGACTCGACACTTATTGACTACAGCAGTAAACAATGACTTCACTGTCATTATATTTTAATATTTATAAGTGACTAAAATAGATGGAGTTCACACCATCGCTACTCCCATGCCTTGTTGCTGTCTTACATTACGAATGACTACAGCTGATATTGTCCTTCAGTGCAGAGCTTTGCAATTCTGCAAGAAGTTTCATAATGGCATATTTGAACAATTTTTCCTACCAATTACAGATTTGTAGAGCTTTTACATCACTACTTAAAAAAAAGATCAAAATTAGCTAGCAATTTTTTAAAAAGTAAAAATAGATCTCAATGAAATGAAATGCTGCCTAAGTAGTATCTTTGATCTGTGTCCCTTCAAGTATTTTAATCTCTGTGTGATGGGGTGGGAGAGCAGTTTTACCACTCAAAATTGATTGTAGTCATTATCCTGGTTTCTGTTCGCTATGTTTGAAATTGGGACTACAGTGCAAGTAGTCCATGATCTGAAGAGTTCAAACAAGATGATGTTATGCTCATTTGTATTTTCTTAAATGAAAGTCTTCTTTCCTCCTCTTTCCCCTTCCCCAATAGTCTCCCATTCTCTCCTGGAGGCAGTGACTCATGCTGGAGCCCGATGGTATTTCTCCTAAAAGGTCATGCTTCATACGTGACCCTAGACAATGAATTTCAGGGAGCTATTTGATATCCGTGCATGCACAGTTTTAATACGAGGCCAATGCAAAGTGATTGAAACCAGAAAGCCCATCTGATTTTTTTTCCGTACTTCGCCCAGGGACACCAAGAACAATTGTAGTTCTCCAACACTACCTCAGCTGCAATTGACTATCCTCAGCACAGATCAAGGATTGAACCTGGATCCTTCCTGGTCTGTATTGCTTGGTATCAAAGGATCCCAAGTTAGACAGGCTTATTTCTTTTCATTTTGTAGTTGTTTTTGTAAGTTAATAGAAATTTAAAAGGAGGTTGTCTACTTAGTTTTAAAATGGTCGGTAGTCTTAAAGGCCATTAAACCTTAGGGCAGATTCAGTGAGGCTGCACTTCCGGAGCACAGTATTGCTAGACAGAAGCGTGGTTCAGGAAATCAGGCCTGTGGTCTTATTGGCCTATCTCCCAGAGCACAGCCTCGCTGAATTTGCCCATATGTAGTACCAGCTGTTTGCCAGACCATCGGGCTTTCTGAATTATATTTGGCTATTCACGTTAACAACAGGAGCACAAAACTTAATTAGAAAATAGATGAGCTCAAAACTATTTTGCATGTGAAATGACATCTTCCACAGTGACCTAACTTGAAAATTGAAGATGTTGAGCATTAAAATTTGTTACTGTAAGTTACTTGACATGTTTAGCCATATGGTGTAAGTCACTGGTTCTAACTGAATCAAAATGATTAATAAACAAATTTTGGAGGGGGGGAATCTTCTTTGTTGGTGATAATGTGTTTAGGAATATCAACGCTGTTGTGAAGACTGAATTCTACAAATATGTTTTTCTCTGTCAATACTTTAAAAATTATACCGTCACAAATAATATGTATGCAAATTTCCATTGCATGTTATTAAAAAAAAAGTTCTTGCATTATATTTGCATAGATAATAACTGTGCCTTAAATTCAGTTTCTAGACTGAGGTATTGTTGACCTAATATCTGTATGCAAATTACCAAAGAATGCGATACAACCTTACGCAACAGAAAGAATTTGGTTTGCTTAAAACAGCAGTGATGTGGTACTGAACCATTCAGACCTGGAAGTTCACAAATGTGATACCAAACTTGAACCACTTTAACCAATCTCAACCAATCTGGGAGTAAGAGTGCTGCAATCCAAAGAATTCAGTTGCTTTTATGTCCATTTTTACAGTTTTTTTTTTGAGTGGCAATCTTCTAACCCATTATCCCCAGTTTTGTCACCTCCTCTGTCTCAAGATGGGAAAAGTTATCAGCTTCTCACTCCTGATTGCTCTCCATTGACCTTGCTTGAAAATGCACATGCATGAATATCAAATGAGACTCAGCTATGTTACATCCCATGGCTGAACACTCTGTCTATGTAGAATGGAACATGATGAAATACATGAGGGCTGCAGGTGCCCACGATACTAGGCTGCAGCATCAATTCTTGACTTTAGCTGAGGAGAGATGAAAGAGGAACATTGGGTAGGGGAGAACTTGATAGAAATAATGCTTGTAAACTGATCAACTCAAGTGCCCAAAATATCCTCCTCCAATTTAGATTGTCAACTGTGGTATGCAGAGTATTATGACTAACCTAAAATTACTTTTAGCTATTATAGTTATAAAAAGCCAACAGTATAAAATATTACAACAATTTCTATTTTTTGGCATTTTAAAAAAAGATAAATTCCATATTTTGCCTTTTAGTCCAGTAGACTGATTTATATTTCTGTGACTTGCTGTTCAAGGAAGTTTCCTGAGACAAGTAGCCGTTACAACAAAATGGAATGATCATTAACAGCTGGGGTTTTCATTTAGCGTTTTCACATTGTATATGTGAATGTTTACAGTGGCGTACACAGAATTGCTTTTACAGACTGTAGTATAAATTATAGTTATAAAGAAGTAAAATGTTGAGAGACTGCATTAGTTATTTTGCATTTCTTACTGTACAAAATATTGTGACGAGTTGATAGCTCACATGAAAATTAGACTATTTCCTAAGGTGTACGGTTGTTTTCAATGCTGCACACAGTTAAAACCTGAAAATGAAATTATATTTGTTCTGATGAACAAGAGACGAGATATTACTTTGTGAAAAGGAAGCTGCTGGGTACAGTTTCATCTATATTTTAACTTAGGATATTCCCCTGTATACATGCATTTTAATTCTAGCCCTGCGTGGGGCTTTTTTCTGTGGATGCGTGACACATTTTGATTTTTTCTAGGTGTGGATTCCTCCTCTTCCTCATCATCATCCACTAATACTTCACTTCCCAACAACTACGATGCTTTGGAAGGTGGAAGCTGCCAAGGTGACTTTTTGTTTTGGTTAGCAGAGAGCAGTATATGTACCAATTGTAGAGAACTGTGCTGCTTTCCAGACCTAATCTTTTTGCACATTCCTTCTAAAGTATTCATTGCCTGTAGTTAATGGTCAGCTCTTTCTGTATCATGATAAAACAAAAACAACCTTTCTTTCAAGCTTTTATTAAAAAAAATGTTGTGAATTTTGAACTGAAAGTTAACTTTCAATTTCGGACTCTTGGATCAGGTATTTGCATGATTAAATACAGAGCAAAGCTGGTTCTACGCTACCCCCAACAATGTTGCTTAGCTCCAACCTCAAGAGTGTTCCCTAATACACAATGTGACCATTTCCACCACAGCCATCATGTGGTCTCCTTGAGTGTGGTTGCCAATTACTACCGAGTATGGGGCAGTTCTGTGCCACTAGGGCCCAAGTTCACAACTGCTGCTTTGCGACCACCTGAACTCATTTCACGCACTTTCTTTTGTTATGTGTCTAATATTCAGAGTTGAATCTGATGCTTCATTTGTAAATGAGTAAAATTGTGCACAGTGCATATGGAGCTCATTTTCAGATACCTATTCCGTGACATTTTACTTTTGCAGCACCAAAACACAAACGTTTTCAAATGGCTGCAGCTTTTTGACTCACTGTTCGCTCTAATAGACCAAAGAATGTGTAATTTAGAAAGAAATTATTCTTGCTTTGTTTGGGTATGAAGTTGACCTTTGCAGATCTGCTGGTGAATAATGCAGTTTGACTCTCTCTTTCTAAAGAAATAATTAAAATGTATAAATTGATGAGGAAATTTTCAATCAACACCTAAAAATATTTGGCTATAACCTATTCATGTTTGAACAAAATACAACAATGTGTTAATGTACAGGCTTGAGGAGTTGCAAAAAATTATCAGCTCAGTTTCGAACAGTTATGTTCTCTGCTGAGGGTGCGTCAAAGTTTTGCAATGAAGTGAACGAGCACAAAAACGTACTAAAGTTGTAGCATTAATAAACCTGTCAATAACTTTATTATCACATGATAGCTTTAAAAGGAGGAGCAGACTCTTCACTTTGGAGGGGGGAAGAAGAGTATGTTTAATTTCAAATCCCCTACTCATTAGAGAAGTACCCTTAATTTTATTACTGAACCCAACAAGGACTTGCTCTTTTGGGTCTTCCAGTGCATTATATTGAAGGTGTTCATCCTTTCCCACTGTAGTTTTTCTGTGAAGTCATGGGGCCTGATATTAGGAGGGAGGCGGGTTGCAGCGGGGGGGGGTCGACTGGGCGCGTGGGTAACCCGCCCAATAAAATCGGTGGGTTCCTCACGCGATCGCAAGTAAATTGAAGCCACTTACCTTTGCTTCCGGGTTTCACGCTGGAAAGCTGCGCAGCGGACGGACTGCGCACCCGCATCATAGGCTGTCAGCTGGAGGAGCCCGATTTAAAGGGGCAACCCTCCACTGACTGATGCTGCAGAAAGGAGCCAAAATTACAGCATGGAGCAGCCCAGGGGGAAGGCTGCTCTCAGGTTTAATGATGCCTCACTCCAGGTCCTACTGGATGGGGTGAGGAGGACAGAGATCTTCTCCCCGGCGGACGGGAGGAAATGGTTTGCCTCGGCCACCAAGAAGGCCTGGCTCGAGGTGGCAGAGGAGGTCACCTGCACTACCAACATATCACGCACCTGCATACAGTGCAGGAGGTGCTTCAATGACCCAAGTAGGTCAGCCGAAGTGAGTACACTTACTCATTGCCCTACACTCCGTCTGCCACATCACCACCCCCACCCCACATCTCCTTCTGCACTGCCAACACTACTCTATCACATCACTCCTCACACCCACTCAAAGCTCATCCTCATCTTACCTGCACTTACTCACCTCACCAGTACTCATCCCACCACTACCACTCAACCCAATCCTCATACAATCTCATGGCTCTATCTCATACTCACCCTCTCATGCATCTCTTTCACGGTCAGCCTCACCCCACCTGCCACCACCTGTGCTGCAGCCACAGGGCATGTATCACGTATGTGTAGTAGGAAGCGTAAGGGAAACGTGTCGTGAGCATGAAGGGGATGCACAAGGGTGTTTGAGGGTTTGTCATGGTTTTTACTTACATAATGTGAGTTGATCAGAAATCAAATATATTATACTGTCACCACTACTGCCGCGTCTTGGCCATTCTTGACTGGCTTGTGCAATAATGCTTTCATGAGGTTCTCCATGAACACCCTTGATGCCACCCATTGGGTCACCCCACAGTGGGTGTATGTGTAGTTGCATGAATACTTTGTGCAGGTGCCTGTTGCTCAGCACTGTGTTGTGTAGCTCCACGTGACAGAGGTGGACGGCATGCCTGGCGAGGCTGGTGATGTTGCTCGTCCTCCAATGGCGTGGTGAATGCAGCAATGGACCCCCCCCCCCCCATCCTGATGGTGTGAGTGTGAGGGGGTCCACAAAGTAGGTAAATGTGCTTGGACAGCAGAGTTTAGGGTATGATTTAATAATTTGAAGTGTGGAGACAACGGTGTGGCAGGCAAAACTTTGACTGAGGTGACAGAGTGCCCTGCTGTAATGAATGAGCGTTTACCCCGCACCTGTTAAATGGACCTTTGCAGCTGCCACTGGCTGCTGGCTGCAACATGTCTGTTTAAACAGGGAGGGCTCGATTTTAGGGTCGGGTTTCCAGCGGGGGGGGCCCCGAAAATCCCGATATGCGGTCACGTGACCAGATCGCGCCGCGATCCCGACCACTTCCGGGTTCCCCGATGACGTGCGGGGCTGCGTGCGTGGCCCCCACTGGTGGGAATCCCGCAGGCAATTAAAGCCAGCGGGGTTCCACTTGAGAGTACTTACCTTGCTTGTTGAGGTCAGTTAATGAGCTGAATCAGCTGTCAAAAGAGGAAGTGTGGGATTTTACCTGCATCGCAGAGTGTTTCACACACTGGGGGAAACAGTCTCTCTCCAACCAGGCGTGTTGCAGCCAGCAGCCTGTGGCAGGTGCCAAGGTGCACTCCACGGGGGAGAGCCCTCACCCACGCAGGAGGCCACCGCGTCACATAGGGCAACCCCTGCCCCCCACCACCCCCCGCCAAGCCAGAGGACAGACCGACACGAAACCGCAGCCCCAGTCCGAGGAACCACCCACCTACCCTGCACAACCCCTCAGACCAACACCTGCCAGATGGGTGGTGCGTGGACACCCTCGGAGGACGAACAGCATGACCAGCCTCGCAGTCCACGCCGTCCGCCGCAGAGACGTGGAGCCCCCCAACACGGTGTTGTTGCACGCCCACCTGCACAGCAGGAGGGAGGGCTCCCGCAGAGAGAGACGCATCGCAGAGGGCACTACCCTCGCCACAGGGTCCACAGACCGAGGCGCAGCTCCCCGGACCTCTCCGAGCAGCAGTGCACACGGAGGCGCAGATTCGCTCGACATGTCGTCATGGAGGTCTGCAGGCTGTTTCATGCCGAGCTGCTCCTGGCTGGCCCCAGCACCAACTGCTTACCTGTCGCTGTCCAAGTCACCACTGCCCTCCACAACTTCTCCTCCGCATCCTTCCAGGGTGCAGCCGGCGACACCGCCGATGTCTCTCAGTCGTCTGCGCGGAAGAGCCCTGCAAATACACCTGCACCTATTCTGCAGTAACACGATGGGTGGCATCAGTGGTGGGTCCTCATAGTGATACCCAGGAGCGGGCATTATTGGACACAACGGACAGGATTCGCGGAGACATGGCAGTGGTGGTGCCAATCTAATGTGTGCTGTTTGTTGCTCTGAAATTCAATATAGGTAACACCCATGGCAAACCCTCCGACACCCTTGTGCACCCCCTTCATGCTCACGAAACATTTGCCTTACGCTGCCTACTGCACATATGTGATGCATGCCCTGTGGCTGCAGCACAGGTGGTGGCAGGTTGAGTGAGGCTGGCCGTGAGGGAGATGCACGAGAGGATGAGTATGGGATAGAGCCATGAGATTGTATGAGGATTGGGTCGCGTGTTAGTGGCAGGATGAGTACTGGCGAGGTGAGTAGGTGGAGGTAAGATGAGGATGGGGTTTGAGTGGGTATGAGGGGTGATGTGACAGAGTAGTGTTGGCGGTGCCGAAGGAGATGTGGGGTTGGGGCAGTGTTGTGGCAGACGGAGTGTAGGGGAAAGACTTCGTGTTCTCACTGTGGCTGACCTACTGAGGTCATTGCAGCGCCTCCTGCACTGTATGCAGGTGGGCGATATGTTGGTTGCGCAGGTGACCCCCTCTGCCACCTCGAGCCAGGCCTTGGTGGCAGAGGCTGGCCGCTTCCTCCCGCCCGCCGGGTGGAAGATCTCTGTCTTCGCCCTCCTCCTCACCCCATCTGATGATACCTGGGGTGAGGCATCATTAAACTGGGAGCAGCCTTCCCCCTGGGCTGCTCCATGCTGCAATTTGTTCCATTGGTTGCAGCATCTGTCAGTGGAGGACTGCCCCTTTAACTAGAGAGCCTCCAGCTGACAGATCGTACTGCGCATGCGCAGCCCGCCCGATGCACAGACCAGCAGCGCGGACCCCGGAGGAGCAGGTAATTGATTCCTATTAGTGTGTTGCCTGCTACGATCGCGCGGGCAACCCACTAATTTCACCGAGCGTGTTGACCACGCTCCCGAAACCCAACCCGCCGGAAACCCGCAAGCCTGGTAACATCGAGCCCGGAGTGTTTCCCTCAGCATGGGAAACATGCTCTGGGTAGTCCAAAATCCGAATCCTCCTAAAACCTCCAACTAATGAGGTCTGTAAACGACCTCAAGTACCCAGATAATGATCTTAAGTGGGATCCTGCCGGCTTTCATGTCATTGGGGAACCCGGAAGTGGGCGGGTTGGAGGTGGGCTCCGGACCTGCTCCGGGAATCCCCAATTTTAGGAGCCCCCCCGCCACGAACGCACCCGCTTAGCCATCTGAAAATTGACCCCATGATTTCATATTGTCCACTCAGACTTGGTTCATTTAAGATGTAGTTGGGGGGATGTCTGAGACTAAAAGTAATGTCACCCATTTGTCCATTTGGCATAATGAGCAAGGTTTAGTATTGTTTTTATTTTTCTGTGCTTATCATGGTGTGGGATATTTACGCTGGAGATAAAACACTTTCCATTTCAGGATTCGGTCTCTACATTAAATGCTCCTAACTGAGGAATAGCACAACCGGTTGCAAAGTAGAAATCCCTCTACGCTTCACCAACAATGTGCATTCCCTCCAACCTCAGGAAAAACTCCTGTTGCATTTTTACAGCCGTCACCCATTTCTGCAGCCTCTCCAATTGCTAAATTAGCATCAATTACTAATGAATTAGGAACAATTTTATCCCCTGGGAACTTGGTTGAAACTGCACCAGGTCCTTTCATGTAGGACCCTTGCGGATAGCAGAGAAAGAGAATTTCATCTAATCATTCTGGGCTGGATTTGAACATGGCCCCAGAGTTGAAAGAATAATGTTGTAACCACTTCATCACCCAGTTCCCCTCAGTGAGGTTTAATATTAAAGGATTAGCAGGGCTGCCCAAAGGCCTAGTGGGTAATGGCATTACCCAGTATAATAAAACCAGAAGGTCCAGGTTTGATTCCCACTCTGAGAATTAGTTGATCTCAGCTGCGGTGTTGCCATTGGTCTCCGTACCTTTGGGCTAGGGAAGGGGAGAAAACTCAGCCTCTCTCCTGATCGCTATTCAATGGCCCCTGCTGACAAGAGGACGTGCATGAACATCAGAGGAGGCCAGAATTGAGGCTCAGCTGCGATGCATTTCATGACATGATGCTTACCATCTGGACTTGCAAATGAAGAATTGCCACTTGATCAAGAAACAGGAGGGCTGGGGCACCCAGGAAAGCTTTCCCAAGCATGAGTCAATACCTTCAGGAGAGGAGTGGGGAATTCTTTGTTAAAAAGCTTTGTAACTCACAACCCAGTTCCCTCCCCTTCCCTTCAAGGTGTAATATTAAGGGTAATATTTCCACATCGTTCACCTGAGGAAGGAGGTAGCCTCCGAAAGCTTGTGAATTTAAAATAAAATTGCTGGACTATAACTTGGTGTTGTAAAATTGTTGACAATTGTCAACCCCAGTCCATCACCGGCATCTCCACATCATAATATTAAGGGATATATGTATGCTTATGGAAATATCATAAGTATTGTTAAAACGGTGGAACGAAGGTGTACTTCAGATAGATTTTCAATATGGTACATCTGCATGTAACTATGATTATTTTATAAATCATCTGGATAGTCTGAATTGCTCTGTTCTGCAGGATGAGCTGTCTCTTTAGTCATTTATGCAGAACCAGTACCACTTATATTTTACAAAGCTACTTTGCACATCTACACACTACATTTTTGCCACTTTTGTTGTATGCAGTTACTGTAAAGAATAAACACCAGTAATTGTATTTACCCAAATGAATAGTTCAAATTGAGGTGCAACATTGTTAAACAACTCTCTTGATACACATAGAATGGCCAAAAATATAAATAAATAGGAAAATCCTCCCTATCAAACTGAGCTTTGGTGTGTTCGAGTCTAGATGCTCTATACGGACATACATATGAGTGGCAATATTCTCCTGTACGTCTAGCTATATAAGGGCTACGTGCATGCTCCCAGAAGGCTCCCGTTAATTTTAAAATCCATGCTTTCATAGTAGGCTTATGTCCCAATTTTCTGATTGTTTCACTGTTTCTACTCTGAAAGTAACCGTTCAGGCAGCAGGTAAAAAAAATTAAACTCCCTTTCAGCCACAACTGCAGTTTCCCACTTCATTGTCCATTTAGCACAGCAAAGATAGAAAAACAAAAAGATATCCTAACTTTGCTCCATATCTGATCTACAGTCTCCTTTCTTCACACCCATCCTCCTTCCCTTCGACAGCTCTTGCCTGCCACTCGCTGTTTACTTTAACCTCCAACATGTCCACCATATGCCCATTCCTCTAACTTGACTAGATTAGACCGAAGCCTATTGATTTGTTCTAAATTACTCATTCCTGTGCACATTTCTGTGAATTTAAGAACGGGTCTATTTATGTCCTTATCTAAATCATTCATGACAAAACTACCGGTGCTGAACATTTATGGCTCAAACTTCCCCAAATTTACTACAGATTTATATGATAACTTTTCAAATAAAGCCTCGAATACAGGAAACCTTTCACTGTTAGTTGGTTGCACATGCTGCCTCTCCCCGATGTTCTGGTTATCCTTCAACCAACATCACTAAAATAGATTATTTGGTCATTATTTCATTGCTGATTGTGGGACTTGCTGTGCACAAATTGACTGGCGTGTTTCCCTACATTACAACAGTGACTATACTTCAAAAGTGCTTCATTGGTGTTGAAGTGCATTGATCTTGAGATTGTGAAAGGTGCTATATAAATGCAATTTCTTTCTTTATATTTTATGGCAGTTGTAAATTCATGTTTCATTTTTGCAGACTCCTCATCTTTAGCCACTACAGCCCCTGCTCCTGCTGACCCACGTTCACTGATGAGTACTAAGCCATTTGGTTATGCATATCCAACTCTCCAACCAGCTTACCAGAACGTAGCTTCTCCTTCGCATTCTGTGGGACAGCCCACTGGCCCAGGATATTCTCCGGGACCTCAGCAGTTTACTCGGGTAGGAGTTTTTTTTTCAGCTGCATCAAAAGACTATCTATCTCAATGCAGCCTCTTCTTAACCTCCCTCACCTGCCCCCAAAAAACCTCAGGTTATGCTGTGGGGAAGGGGGTGGACTTTTGCACCTTTTGGTATTTTCTGTCAATGTGGGAGACATTTTGGTGAGTATATCTTTCTTCATCTTCTGTGGGAGTTGCAGGGGCCTACTGTTCTATTCGAAAGCTGCGATCAGTTATTTACCCTCAATTTTGCAAATGCCAGTTCCTTACTATCCAGTATTTTGTAAGTTAATGGATCCAGAAAAACATGTGTTGAGATGCATTTAAGGTGAGGCTAGATAAGTACATAATGGAGAAAGGAATAGAGGGATGTATTGATAGGTGAGATGAAGTAAGGTGGGAGGAGGCTCCAAGTGGAGCATAAACACCGGCATAGAACTGTCAAACTGAATGGCCTGTTTCTGTGCTGTAAATTCTATGCAATGTGTACTCTGGATTATAAACGACATATATGCTATTTGCTCAGTGCACATAAAATCGTTGTGCCAAATGGAAGGACTCGCATATTGCTAGATACCAAAGCTGGTTAATCCAATTGCTACATTTCGAACACTGGTATCCAAATCACGGGGGTACTACGAGAGGAATAAGGACTGAGTGGCATTCCAGCAGTACTCAAAAAGCAGGTTCCTTGAGAGTGAGAAGCCAGTCCACTTCGTGATGCTTTAGAGATGGGCTCTTGGTTATTGACTTAGATAATTTCTCATAAGTACTGGTAGATAGCAGGGGCAATTGCTAGAACTGTCCAAAGTTGCACAACAATGTAGAAACATTTATATTTATATATTAAGGGTGTTTTCACTGAGGGAGTGGCAACATCATAGCCCAAAAATACATTGGATCTGCATTTCAGCATTCTTCTATTAAACAGCTTTAGGACACACACAGTTGGTTTATCTCATTTCGTCTGTCTCTTTGTTCGAAAAGTTGGTTTGAAAGTAGCCCTTGTCCACGGAGATGCATCAGATTTGCATTGAAACAATCTCTTCTCCACACCCCCCTCTCCCTCGCCCCCACTGCAGAAAGAGGTTTGATATTGTGCACGTGCTTTTGTCACATCTAGACTGGAAATGCATCTTCATGGTGCACTGGACTTGGATGTTGTAAATTAATTTGCTTACTAGTAAAAGCTTTGAAAATCTGGGTCGTGTTTTTAGTAAGTAATCTGCTTGACCCTGGCTTGTTCACAAGAACAAATCTGGCATGGCTAATCATTATATCAAGATTAAATCTAACATCATTTTGAAACTAGTTGTTTCAATAGAATATTCTGTATGCTAATTTTTAGTGACCTGAATTTATTTTGAAAATTTCTTGCAAAAACAGAGTTGCTTGCAGAAAGTTGTTTCTAGTTCATTTACTACGCCGTTGTTTTGGATTGTAACTGCAGCATCCTCTTAATGTTTTTGGGCGTTTAGATATTCTAACAGGTTTTTCAGTAAATAAGTTAAATATTTCAATAATGGTAAAATTAATTAATATTAAAGAGCTTGTGTAAAATTAAATGTTTTTTACATTATCTTTTAGTTTAAATAGGAAAAAGAATGCTAAAGTTTAAAACTTAAAACCAGACGCAAATCTTTTTTTCGAATTGCAGCCTTTTACCAGTGTTAATCAGCTGTCGTCGACCATGGAGGGGCTAACCTTTCAGAATAACCGGCAGGCAGAAGCTCTGAAGCAAGTCAGTCTGCTTCAAGAACGGAATATTCTTCCACCTGTCCCAATCCAGAGCCCTCAATCCAATTTAAGTCCAGAACTGAGAAAGCTCAACTGCAACCCAGAGTAAGTCAATTATTACCTACAGCCTTATGTGCTCTTACGAGTAAAGCATGTTTACACAGGTATTTGTTCCTTAACTCTGATCAACACTATATTCTCTGGGGATACAGTTTCTGTATTTCATTAAGATTGTGCATTTTATGTTCTTCTCCATGCTAAAATAATTTTTTTTTTGCCATTGTAAAATCCAGTATATTGGTTACACACATCACTAGCTGGAAAAAATGTAATTGTACTGCTGCAAATGTTGCATTCCCAGGTCTGCAAGCCATAATAACCTTTGTGTAGATGTGACCTATACACCAATTTATGATGTGTGATTATATTTGCAAAGTTTTGTAATTCCAGCGGTGGATGTTTATATTTGTGTGCAAATTGAGTGCTGCCTCTGATTCTACCCACTCTGTGCAAAGCTCAGAATAATAAAGAAGGCATGGGAGTAAATTGTGGTATTCCAAAGGTAAAATTGTTTGACATTCTGATGCTTGGTATTGTTCGTTCCACTTTCCAACTGAACCTGAAGATGCAGAACTCCCAAACTGATCAATGACAATCAGTATTTTTGCTGTGCTCCACATTTTGAAAATGGCTTGTTAAATAAAGTGCAGTTCAATATGTTTGACTCAGTGTTTGACTCAAGTGCAATAACTGGCACTTGAGGATTAAATGATTACTACAAAGGATTGGATTGCTTTTGAAGTACAAGATTTACATGACGATTCATCTTTCTGAGCTTTGCAGAGACCTTGGGTAGGACTAGATGACATAGATGATCTGGTTAGAACTATAAATTTAGAAATGAAATATTTCCTTAGAAAGGAAAAAAATCTTCCCTTATTCGTTTAACCTCTGTGTTCAAACAGGATTTTGCTGTGATCATGTGAGAAGATCACCCTTTTAAGAAAGGTGTACATACAGCCACAGTATTTCAGGTTATGAGCTACATTAATAGTTCTTTCTATCCCATCACTGATAATAGATCTCCTTGTCAACCACATCCTAAAATCTTCAAATTGGTGTTAAATCAATTCCTTTGGACCAGAGTCATTACAATAGTCTCCTGACCAGTCTTGGATCTAGGGCATTGAACTCCTCCTTTCTGGGCTAGAGTTTGGCCTGCAGCTGTGGGACCTGGGTTTGAATCAAATCCAGACCGATGGAATAAGGTATCTTTTATATCTGCTGGCTTTTTAAAGGCCCTACAAGAAATGAGAAATGGCCAATGTAAAATTTTCAAAATGGCTGTATTTACCCCATACCCAATTCTACCCTCTCAATTATGGGCATGTGTTGAGGCACATAAGAGTAAATATATCTACCCTGTTTGCCTTGCATATGTAATACTAAAAACAAAAGTAATCACTAAAGCAGCATAGTGAGTAGAAATACTGAGAAAAAATATTTTACCCTAGGATTTATTCTATAATGGGGTAGTACCTGATTTGATTTTTATGATGCTTTTCCTTTTATCTCAGCTTATTCAGGTGCACTCTGATGAATATCCCTCAGACACAGGCTTTGCTGAACAAAGCAAAACTTCCTCTTGGATTATTACTACATCCCTTTAGGGACCTGACGGTAATCAAACTTTTTTATTTGGTGTGTATAATGTGCTCTTCACCCCATACTATCTCTAATGGTGCAACTGTAAGTCCATATTGATACTCAAAACCTTCAATACAGAACTGCTGCTAGTAATGACCTATTCAATCTATATTGTCTCTTACTGTGGCCAAAGCTGCGGACAGGCCATACTGACCTTTGTTCCACAACGTGCAAGAATGTTAGAAAGTAGAAGAATGGAAATTGTGAAATGGTTTTTGGAAAAGTACCTGTAAGGAAAATGTCAGTATCTGCCTGAACACTTGCATGAGAAGCGATGTTGCATAGGTCTACATTGCGTTTTAGACTTTTACTTTCATGATATAATAGTGGGGAGCAGTGAGCTACTGCTTGCCAGGTTAGTCAAAAAGGGAGTGGATGGTAGAACTCCTGATCCACTGGCTAAGATGGCCTCTTTTCTTAATATCCCTATCATTGGAGGTAAAACCAGCACGAAGCTCCCTTTATCTTTTCTATTACAGATGAATAATACTTTCTGGGTTTCTACAGCCATTATAATGGCCAGAAACACTGCCCCGATGGAGACAGAGCTCATCATGCAAGGCTGAAACTTAATGCTCCCACCTCGTTAGATAATCGTACTGTTTTTGTGTATTGCTCTTTCTGTCACCAGTCTTGTATTTTGTCTATATTTTTACAGTTATTTGTTCTCCCCAATGACGGAAATTTAAATTTGACTGCTAGCATTTGTCTAAAGTTTTTCCTCGGATTTTCTCTGTCCTTTTTAATCCTCCGCTTAGCATTAAAGGAGGTGGAACATTTCAATCCCTGTTAGCGTAAGTCTTTAACTGCTGTATATTTTTTCATTTGTCCTAAGATAGACAGGGCAATTCTGCCTCCTGTAGCACTAATCGAAATTTTCCTTACTTGGAGAACCAGAATGAAATGCAGAAGTGGCATTCCAAAGGGAAAGTTCGAGCAGCCATTTTGCAGGTTTTTTTTAATGCTTTTTCAGGGTAGACATTTGCTAAATAATCTGGAACGTGCTGCACCTCCACCACCCACATTTATAGGTTCAGATTTTTAGCCATCGCTTCTTAATATTCAGGCGGTGGGCAAGGAATACATCATTCAGTGAACATTATAATTTTTTATTGATTTACTTCTGCCAAAGGAACTAATTAGGGCTTCGCATAAGTTGATTAACCAACATTAAAATTGTTGGTAAAACCACTGCCACCCACCGAGGGGAATATTGTGCCTAATGGGTTCCACAGACAAGTGAGCAACCAAACCTGCTTATGCATGAATTCTCCTTTCTGGAGGTACCATTAACAATATTTTATAAGCCTTGTCTAGTGTGTGGAGCTGCTTCTTACCGTTTCCATTTCAGTTGTTACCAAATTTCAAGTTTTATTGATGAAAAAAGCTAGAATTTTTGCTCAATACTAATGATTGGTTTCGTCGATGATTTAGCATTTGCCTGTGATTACGTCCAGCACCATTGTCAGATGCAGATCCTGCAGAACGTACATTAACCCATTTGTATCCTTCCTTGATCAAAGGAGGTGGAAATGCAATCTGTGTTATCGAGTCAATGATGGTAAGTTAACAAATGTTACCCAACTTGGTTTGGCGTCATTAGAGGTTATCTTAACATATGAAAAATCTAAATTGTTGTGCATGTGAAGATAAAGTTTAATTTTAGAATTAAGGTTTTTAGGACTGTTAAAATACTCAAGGGATATATTGAGAAAATTAGTGGCTTTTTCATTCCACATACCATGAGGGGGTAAGCCTATCTCTGTGACAAAAATGTGGTATTTTTGTCTGCCTAGTTTTGGTTTGATGCTTGATCCTTTACCTCCATAGTATACAAGAAGTTTTTTTAAAAAAGAAACAACTGCAGTTCAAATTCTTGAGACAATGTTGCAAGCTTCGTAATTCAAACTTATTTAAAATGCAAAGAGTCCTGATAATTCTTTACTGGGCGATTTAAGGAGCTATTGGGCCAGAACTTTCTGGAGAGGGACATCTCGCGACGCGCGCCATTAGTTAGTCATTTTTCAGCTTAGCATTTTTTGCACTATAACTTGCTGGAAGTGCGAGCTGATAACTGTGCGGAGAGGGCAACGGGGCATCTGAGACCTTGGTGAACCAACAGTGTATCTCCTCAACCAATGAGATTTAAGGATTGAGAAAGACACAGAGGAATGATGGAGAAGAAGGGTGAATTAGTGTCAACTCAGGTACAGAAAGAGAAATAAAGAGAGGGAAAGAAAGATTGGATTAAGAGAGAGAAAAAAAAAGACTGAAAGGAAAAGTGAGAAAAAGAATTTAAATTTGACATTTTTTAAATGTCTAAAAACAATTGACTACATGCAGGACTGAGATTGAACCATTTAAATTGTTCCCTTTCTCGGCCAAAGAGATTGATTGGCATTGCATCAACAATTATCACATTGTTAAAAGGGTACTTACACTCTTAATTACCATATTTAACTTACTGTGGCGAATTTAATGGGCAATTAATGTGCAAATCCAGCAAGTTCTTAGAAATAACAGGGAGACTAAGGGCGAGATGCAGTTTGTACAAAGCAAACGGCGGAGCGGCATAAATCGGTTAACAAGTTCTGGAGATTCACAACTCGCGGTATATCTCTTAATCCCCTGAATTTGCTGGCCAATTTGCGCATTAATAACGGCGTGTGTGTCGTTAACATGTCGTTATTTTTCCAGTAAGATCCGGCCCAATCTGTTTAAATCTGGAGTCAATTTGAAAAATCTCTGAGAAGAGTTGGTCAGTTTAAAACTCCTGAGAGCAAAAAAATCAGTTTAAAGCTTCCAACAGATTAGTACAGACTCCCATAATGGTAAGAAATACAAGAAGAGAAATTATTTGCAAAAGGTTCTCTTAATACTTGGTTAAGATCATTTTGCTATTTCCTGTCGAGTTAGGTGGAAATATATCTACTATAAACATGTAACTGTATTATATGACTTATTCATTTGTTCATCTCTTGTAAAATAAAGTTGCCTGATATTTTAAACAGGGGCTATGTTGGGGTATTAGAAGGATGAGCTTTGATGGGCCAAATGGCATTTTCTCCTCCTTGACTTTTGTTATGTTTCTAGGGCTTGGACGTTCTGTGGGTTAAATATCTCATTCAGGCCACTTCCCTGCAGCAGGACATTTTGGGTTGCTCTAGATCTTGGCACAGTGTCTGCTGCTCTTTGTATTTTGGTTTGATGTCATTCTTAGATTAAATTTCATGTCGCTTAGTACATGTGCGGAGTAAAGTACCTTTTACCTGTCTGCCAAAGAGATCATTAGCATTTGGGAAACAACTTATGTAAATTAGAATAACTAAATTTTTTTTTTATTCGTTCATGGGATGTGGGCATCGCTGGCGAGGCCGGCATTTATTGCCCATCCCTAATTGCCCTTGAGAAGGTGTACTGTAATTTTACAAATTAAACAAAATCTTTCACTTTACTTTAAATTGCAGTACCTGAAGAATTTATGTATAATCCTTTGACGCGTTCCTATGGTGAACCACACAAACGACCAGAGGTTCAAACTGCAACTGTGGAGTTCATTGCTTCTTCAGATTATATGGTAAAATGCTGCATTCTAGAGAACCAAAATTAACAGATATTGCCATGTATATATTAGTAAAGGTGTGCTGTATATATACAGTACCATATTGTAATCAGGTTAAAAAGGTTTCGAAACAGACTTAAATGTTTTAACGTTTCAATAAAATAGTAACTCTAGTCTGAAATTCTAACTGCTTGCATCACATATCTTTCAATGTCCGAAATGTTTTCTTTGCAGTTGCGACCTCCTCAACCTGCTGTCTACCTCTTTGTTTTTGACGTTTCCCATAATGCAGTGGAATCAGGATACCTGAACATTTGTTGTCAGTCATTGTTAGAAAACTTTGACAAGTAAGACTGCCTTTTTTAAATTGGTTGTGCACGTGTGAATAAATGGAAATGTAAGAATATAGTTATTTCACGATTTGTTTCCAGAGAATTTGAAATACAGTTATGAAATCTGAAATTACATAATATGAAGGTATCTTTTGTACAGTTATAATTAAAATAAGTGCTTTAATTATAGTCATAAAAACTCCAATTGACAGACAGCACTTCAAAACTTTTTAACAAATGGTTTTGCTTTAAAATGCATTTTAAGCTTTTTTGAATTAAACTAATTTCCTAACATTAATTCTTGTCTAGCCTTTAAATGTAGTAGATTTGAGAGATTTGAATACAAGCCTAAGAAGAAATCTGATACTGTATTGTAATATTTTCATTTTAGTGGTTTGTAGCTTATTGGTATTATAGAAATTTATACTGCTTATTTTGTGGCTCTGGCCAGTGTTATATGTGCTAACACATATATATAAATATATCTTTAAGGTTACCTGGGGATTCAAGGACCAGGATAGGATTTGTTACATTTGACAGCACAGTTCACTTCTTCAACTTGCAGGAAGGGTTGTCGCAGCCTCAAATGTTGATTGTGTCAGATATCGAAGGTACAAGCTGAAAACGAGTCTTGCAATTGTAATCATACTTTGTGCTTCACTTTTTGTATTGTGGCACTAAGCTGTTCAGAAGATTGGAATATTAGATTAATTTAAATCCATTTTTGTCATTGAACAATTGTACATGTAAAACAAAATTTGATTTCTGTACAGCCATAAACTTTAGTGCAATTTTGTTGAATAATGATTCAGCTAGCTAAGAAAAATTAATCTGATTGCACTATAAATTTATAAATCAAAGCCATTTTGGTCTGCATCTTACAACTAATTGGTCTTTCGTTATACACACCTCTCAAAATGTAAAATTAACTTCACTATTTGACTAATATTTGCACAAATTTTCAAACTGAGCTCAGTGGATCTGCCAAAAACATACTTCATAAAGGTGTTATGTTAGTTTCAGCATACCTGCTGGTGCTTGTGTTGTAATGCTCCATGATCAAATGCCAGTTTTGCTAGTAAATGTATTTAGTGGAACTGCTTGAGTTGAGGAAAACCTTTGGATTGACAGGTGCTTAACTGAGATGGGTGCAATGCTGAAGTTTCAGTAGAATACTGAAATAGTGCATAATTAAAACTACTGTATGAAAACATATCTTTAGACATAAGTGCCCAATCTCATTAAAGGAACGACACTGGTGCAAATTAACTCACTGGATTCATCAGCCCAGCGCCTAGAAGGGACATAGAATGATATTGGAGTCATGCTCAGTAGGGGGGAAAGTCCAGCCCACACAATTGACCCTCCATCAAGGTGAGAAGTGCTATTTTCAACAAATAAGATTATCTGAAGTAGAGGTCATTGCCATGTTCCAGAATAAGAGACTACCAGAGCTCTTCCCCAAATTTCAGCACTCAAGGGCGATGGCCCTGCACTGTCTGTCTATCAATTCACAGGCAAAGATAGTTACTGCATGCATTTCTTTCTATTTCCTATCATAGTTCAGATTATTTCTTTGATTGTAGAGGAAGAAGTAAGAATCATTCTCGTGATCCTGTATTGACCCAGGAATCTGGTTTTTGGACATCCTGACTCTACAGACAAACCCATCAGAACCCTGTATATTGAAGAACCACTAACTCTGATGTACAGCCACATTTTGCACAACAATCACAGAATTCCCATTTGATGAATGGCTCTTGAAAGGGGTGGCCTAGAGGAGTTAGGATTCCTGCAGTCAATTGTAATAACACTGTTGGCTTTAAGGAAAGCATCTGTGCAAAAAGGCTTACAAGGCTAAGTGAATTGTTATCCATGCCATCAGGGTTTCCTGTGCCAGTGAGTTTACCAGTACAGTACTTTCAAATGCTGTTAGTTAAAATGATCTGTTTAAGCTCATTGAAAATCTGTGTGAGTAATATTTCTGTCTGTCATGTCCTTGGCTGGTATGAGAAGTGGGAGAACGTCCCTCACTATCCTGGTTAATGAAGGCATTAAACATTTATGTTTATGAAATATTCAGGGGGAAGATTATGAAATATTCAGGGGGAAGAAAGGAAATTGGAAATAAAGGGGCCAATGGTTGTACTGTTTATAAGTGAGAACAAATTGTTCAGGTCCAACTGCGCAGCAAAATTCCCCTGGGCTGCAAGCCAGCCATCATTGCTGAAAATATCAGTTGTAATTTTAGGGTATTTGAAAACATTACCCCACATAAGCGAGTGAGTCAGAGGCCTGATCTGTTGTTGTACTAATATTAGACACTTGTAGAATCATAGAATTTTACAGGATAGGATTTGTTACATTTGACAGTACAGTTCACTTCTTCAACTTGCAGGAAGGGTTGTCGCAGCCTCCACAGCCCTCTGGGGTAGAGAATTCCAAAGATTCACCACCCTCTGAGCGAAGAAATTTCTCCTCATCTCAGTCCTAAATGACCTACCCCTTATTCTGAGACTGTGATCCCTGGTTCTAGACTCCCCAGCCAGGGGAAACATCCTCCCTGCATCTACCCTGTCAAGCCCTGTAAGAATTTTGTAGGTTTCAATGAGATCACCTCTCATTCTTCTAAACTCAAAGAGTTTAGAAGAATGAGAGGTGATCTCATTGAGAGGCCTAGTCTACTCGATCTCTCCTCATACGACAATCCCGCTATCCCAGGAATCAGTCTGGTGAATCTTCGTTGCACTTCCTCAATGGCAAGTATATCCTTTCTTAGGTAAGGAGACCAAAATTGTACATAATACTCCAGACTAACTTGTCTGCTTATTCTTCAGCCTGCTCCCACAGGCCCCCAGGTGTTTGGTGTTCCCCGGGCAGACTCTTGTGACGAGGATCTTCAGGCACCCACATGCTGGATCTCAGTTGCAACAGCTGTAAACCTAGGAAAATGAGGCAGGAGGCCAGGAACACCTGCTCCAGCCTCATCATAATGGGAACACTGAGCCTGTGTCTTACTATAGGTAATCCGAGGCGGCGAGGAGATATGGCCTAACAGCTCTCTGCCCCTTTTTCCTATTCACTGTGGGGAATGCTGATTTTACCCAGAATGCAGTGAAGTGGAAAATCTGTCCTAATATTCTAACTGCGGTGTAATTTGTATAGGTTTACTCAGTGCCCCTATTTATTCAATCTAAAATCCAGTATGTTCTTTTGTGTCTTTATCAACTTGTTGTGCTGCATCTTTCCTGTTTTTTTTTCTCCTGTCTTCCCCAGTGCACTCTCTGAGCTCATCTTGTCCATGTGACCCAGCTCTTGCTCCCTTGACCCCATTCCTACTAAACTACAGGTTACTCAACTTCCCTTCCTGGCCTCCATGCTATCCGACATTGTAAACGGTTCCCTCCTTGAGTATTGTCCCCCTCTCTTTTTAAAAAAAAACTTATAAGCCTCCTCTTCAAAAGAAAAGCCCTTGACCCCTCTTTCCTTATAAACTATTGCCCCAACACCAACCTCCCCTTCTACTCCAAAGACCTCATTTGTGGCCTACCCAAATGTAGCTGAGCGTCTCCAAAAATAGCTTATCTTTCTGCCTCCGCACTATTATCTCTGGAGTTCCCCTGAAGATCTATCCATGGCCGTCTCTTCTTCCTCATCTACATGCTGTCCCTTGGTGACATGAGGTCAGCTTCCACATGTACAGTGACGACACCCATCTCTCCACCACCTCTCTCAATCCCTCCTATGCCTCTATATTGTCAGACTGCTTTTCCAACATCCAGTCTTGGATGAGCAGCAATTTCCTTCAGTTAAACATTAGGAATACTGAAGCCATTGCCTTTATCCTCCACCACAAACTCCATATCATTGCTACTGATTGCATCTCCCTCCCCGGCCGTTGTCTCAGGCTGAACCAGACTGTTGGCAACCTCAGTGTCCTATTTGACCCTGAGCTGAGCTTCTGACCCCATATCCTCTGCATTACAAAGACCACCTATTTCCACCTCCGTAACATCACCCACCCTCATCCCTACCTGAAATGCTCATCTGGTTCTTTGTCACCTCCTGATTTGACTATTCCAGTGTTCTCCTGGCCAGCCTCCCATCCTTCAGTCAGTTGACTTCTAATAGCTACTTATTTAATTGTGCTAAGGAAGGGACCACTGAACCTTGTAACATGGGAGTGCTGCACCCAAGACTCATGTCTGCTACAATGGGTAATGTATCCCAGATAACAGACTTTGTTGTAGATTGTAAGGTGTGCAGAAACATGTTTTTAACAGTTCTGTTACTTAGTTGGTCCTGCCTAGTTGTTCACTTGCAAATTAAAATTTGTGCTTTTCACACAAAAACTGATGATGGCTTTCTTTTGCAGATATCTTCATACCTACTCCAGACAGCTTGCTGGTAAACCTACATGAAAGCAAGGAGGTAGGCAAAAGGGAAAGAAAAGTTGTGATTAAAATTTAATGTCCTTCCATTTTTTAAAAAAAATCAATGCTGTGGTAGTTTCTTATTTAAAAATGTTCAATTCAATTTCAGCTAATGTAGTTTCACCATTTTACTAACTAAGGACTATATTTTCCGCTGTGGGTAAAGTTTAATAAAAAAAAAGGTAGCTATGTGTCAGCTTGGCTCAGTTGACAGAAATCTTACCTCTTTGGGTCAAAGGTTGCAAGTTGAAACCCAACACCAGGACTTGAGTTCGTAATCTAGGCTGACACTTTTGTGTGGTACTGAGAGTAACTCAGCACTGACAGAGTCCTGCATTGTAGCCCTTCAGATGAGGCTCTCTGTCTGCCTATTCTGGTTGTCAGGCGGATGTTAAAGACCCCTTGGCACCATTCGAAAGAGAGCAGAGAGTTCTCCCTGTGTCCTGGCCGATATTCCTCCCTCATCAAAAAACAGATGTACTGGTCATTTATCAGATTGCTGTTTGTGGGTTGTTAATGTTGCCGAGTAGCTGCTGCATTTGCCTGCAGTCATTACTGTACAAAAGTAGCTCGTGTGATTCACTTTGAGATGTTTTGACAAAATTATACGGTGCTATATAAATCCAGATATTTATTTTCTATTTAGTTGTGTGATAAGCTAATGAGTAAGGTCTTTAGAAAGCAGTAACAGAGTTTTCTTCAGCTTTTGCCATTACTTCAGTCTTGTTCTCATACTTTGAAAGTTAAACCACAAAAAAATTTTTAAATCCTGCATAAGTACTTAAAGGGCAATCAAGAGGAATTTGTGCAATTTGCGTAGAATGGGATAATTACAAAGACTGAGTTAATTATTCTTAGACTTGTGAGTTTGTTTTATGAAGGAAATGCACTATTTCAAATTTTCAGTAGAGCACTTACAGATTAAATTATTACAATGGACTTTTCAGCTTCACAGCATGGTGCAGCAGCCTTTGGTTATTACATAGTGCAGGACAATTGAGAGAGGGGAGCACAGAGAGTGTAGTAGGTACAGGGTTCATGCAAAACTGCTATAACAGGTTCAACAAACTAGACCCCATTGAGTAGTGAGTGAGGAGGCTCAGGACTGAGGCTGTGACTCTGGTGTGCCATCTAGTCTGTGGTGGCCTCCGGGACAGTTAGCTGTCCACATTGCATTATGATGTTAAAGACCACCTCTCCTCAATCTTATTCTCCAAGGTACTTCTGGCCCCCTGTAGGTAACATTTCAGGAGTTGTCATCAGTTCATTAAAGAGATAAATCAAGCACTGTTTTGCTACACACCCACCTACATACTCTTTAGAGAGACCACTAGTTTCACCTAGGTCAGAGCATCATTGTAAGGATTTGACTGTACCAAATCTGTGGCATGCTGAAATAGGAAGGAATATTCTATTAATGTGTAAATGATATGCCACCCCATCAGAAGGTTGCAAATGTTACTGAACTCTTCCTAGGAACTATACATGATGCTTTTATTCTGAGGCTATGAATTATAACACAGCTCTTTAAAGGAGGAGGAAAGCTGGAGAGTTGGCTCCTCTAAGATACTATGTAGTCCACCTATGCCTGATGACACCTCTGTACAACCCTGTGCTCCTGGAGATCAGATAGACCGATGCAGGTGTGTCAGGCAGGACCCTCACTAAGCAAATGTTTCAGTTCGCTTTAAATGCTTGGACCTTCTTTGGCTGGGGGAGGAAGATTGCCTTGCCCTCCTTCTTTGGGATATGTTGTAACAGTATGTTGCACACTTTAGCCATGAATATGATTGAAGGATAACAGGAATGCATGGAAGGCCATGAGGATGATGGTGCACATGGACCAATAGTAGTACAGGAGCCACTGCAGCCAGGGAGACAGATGCAAGAAGCACTCATTGGCCAGAATGCATATGTTTAATTGGTACTTCCTTACCTGCATAATAAAAGAATGATACAAAATATATAAGTGACACCATTTTATTTAGTGAATTAGTGCATATGGTGATTATACTCAAGTTGGTTTCCTGAGGTGTTAACTCTATGTACAGCTTGTTCATGTGCCTTAATTCTATGTGCCCCTCCAGTTGAGGGAGTAACATCAGTGCTTGACTGTTCAGGTAAGTGGTCTGCTGCTTGGGATTCAGAAAGCCCATCTATCTGTATCTGTGACTAGCTACGATATATCTGTTACAGTATCAGGGGTGCTTTAGTTGCTTGGGATAAATGGAATTTGTTAATAAGGAGTACTCAGCCTGGTCCTTGGTAACCATTGACACCGTTTTGTTGTAAATGTTAGTATATTTAACTATATTGTTCTCAAGTAAGATAAGAATGCTCGTATTTAAAGAGAGGCTAGAGCCAGATTGACGACAACAGAGCAGCTTGAAAAATCAGGATTAGGAGCTCAGTGAGGTGCTTCACCCTATAACCTTATTGCAAACTGCCAAGAAAGCAGGGAAGGCTGATCTCCTTTCAGTACTGCTTCATACTTTGTAAATTGCACAGAAATCCCCTCTGAGTGGTGGTTGGGGTTGAGGTAGAATCCTAAAGTTGAGAGGGAATGGTGATTAAACCAGAAAGCTGAAATAAAATCAGATATCCTGTTTGGATTGTATTTCAAAAAGTTCACCACTTCGATCTTGTCCAACTGTGACCTTGGTAAGCTATCCCTCCTCATCCTTCTCGACCTGTCCTGCAGCCTTTGATATGGTTGACCACACCATCCTCCTCCAACGCTTCTCCTCTGTCGTCCAGCTGGGTGGCACTGCCCTTGCTTGGTTCCATTCATATCTATTCAGTCGTAACCAGAGAATCAGCTGCGATGGTTTCTCTTCCCGCTACCACACCGTTATCTCTGGAGTCCCCCGAGTATCTATCCTTGGCCCCCACCTATTTCTCATCTGCATGCTGCCCCTTGGCGACATCATCCGAAAACACATCAGGTTCCTCATGTACGGTGATGACACCCAGCTCCACCTCCCCCCGCCTCTCTCGACCCCTCCACTGCCTCTTGATTTGTCACGCTGCTTGTCCGACATCTAGTATTGGATGAGCAAAAATTTCCTCCTACTAAACATTGGGAAGATCGAAGAATGGCTTCGATCTTCCCAATGTTTAGTAGGAGGAAGGATGGAGTCGATGGCTAGGAAGTGGAGTTTGCGGCAGGGACCAATGACAATGGGTCATTGGTCCCTGCCGCAAACTCCACTTCCTAGCCATCGACTCCATCCTTCTTCCTGGCCACTGTCTGAGGCTGAACCAGACCGTTTGCAACCTTGGTGTCTATTTTAACCCTGAGCTGAGCTTCCCACCCCTTATCCTCCATCACCAAGACCGCCTACTTCCACCTCTGTAATATCGCCGATGTCCGCCTCTGCCTCAGCTGATCTGCTGCTGAAACCCTCATCCATGCCTTTGTTACCTGTAGACTTGACTAGTCCAATGATTTCCTGGCTAGCCTTCCACCCTGCACCCTCCGCAAACTTGAGCTCATCCAAAACTCTGCTATCCTAACTCGCACCAAGTCTTGTTCACACGTCACCCCTGTGGTCGCTGACCTACATTGGCTCCCAGTCCGGCAATGCCTTGATTTTAAAATTCTCATCCTTGTTTTCAAATCCCTCCATGGCCTCGCCCCTCCCTGTCTCTGTAACCTCCTCCAGCCCCGCAGCCCTCCACGATCTATGCCCTCCTCCAATTCTGGCCTCTTGCACACTGCCGATTTTGATCACTCCAACATTGGCGTCTTGCCTTCAGCTGCCTAGGCCGTAAGCCCTGGAATTCCTTCCCTAAACATCTCCGCCTGTCTATATCACTCTCCTCCTTTAAGACACTCCTTAAAACCTACCTATTTGACCAAGCCTGTTCTACTATGTCTTTATGTGGCTCGGTGTTAAATTTTGTTTGATAAAGCTGCTATGAATTGCCTTGGGATGTTTTACTATGTTAAAGGCACCATATAAATGCAAGTTATTGTTGTTGCTTATCATAATTGATCATCAGTCTGGTTTATAAGAAAAATAATACAAATAAACCATGAAGAATTTAAATAAGAAAATACTTCAAAAAAATTTAATGTACAGTGTATTTATTTTAAAAATTACATCCAATTAATGAACTGCCTAATAGAAAGAAGTTATCACACACTGTGTTAATGACTCAAGAAACTTATTTCTCAATTTACAATGTTAGCATTATCTAGAAATTGGTTCTCCAAATTCGCTATAATTTATTTTTGATCACATCCCATAATACGTCTTTACTGAGATCAAATACAAATATTCGATCATTAGATTAACATCACAAAGAAATATGTGCTACGAAATGAAGACATTTTTTAAAATTTACACACACACATACAAACTTGTCAGTGATTGCAGGATGATAATGTATTATTTAATGAGTATGTTTAAAAATTAAAACCTGGCCAGTCTAGTCAAAATACAATCTGCTAGGTTTTATTTTTATGTTTTATTAAATGGCCTGTAAATTGAGATGCATTTTTTCTATTTCTCCCCTGCTCCTTTCATTGCTTTCTGTGGGGACCTTCCAGTACCTAACTCAAGTACTTGTTCATGTGTGAGTCTTGACAGTAAATGTGGCAACAGCCAAGTTTTATCCTGTCCTTATCTGGTATTCATGCATGCTCACTTACAGCACAGGTCACTGAATAGCAATTGGGAGCTGAAAGCCTGATTGTTTTTTATCCCCTCTGTTTCTCCTCCTTCCTCCACTTCCAACGCAGGGCAGCTAAGGCAAATTGTAGCAGCCCTACCACCACACCAACGGAGATCAGCCAACTTGCTCTGTACGGTTCAGCTACTCACTGGATAAACTTGCTGGCCTATCAGGGGAGTCCTTAGATGCATTTATAACAATCTGCGTTTATAGGAAAGAAAATATACCCAAGATTAAATAAACAAAAACTGGTTCACACAAATGCCCATTGGGATTTTCAGGTACATAAACAACATAATTACATATTTTTTAAAATTGTCAATAAATCAAAGAGGTTTTCTCTACTGACAAAAGCACTGGTGCAGTAAATTCTGATGAAAACACTGAAGGGAGCTCAATGCTTATGGGGTTATACATTGAAAAATTCATTCTGATAAAGAAACAAAAAACAAATTTGAAAAAATGCACCCTTCAATTTCCCCTGTGTGTAATTACCACAGGAGGCAGCTGTTTTATTGGTTCCGTATCTGTGTGCTCAGCATCTTTGATGACTCCTTGTTGTGATGGCCTCATCTGGTGTATCCAAACCCACTGCCTTTCCCTTGCCTCATCTACAATAGCATAACTACACAGAGCAAAGTATTCCTCTCCCTTATTTTTTTTCTATATAAAACAATCTGACCGGTTTTTAATCTCTGGAAGAATTTATTGAGTACTCCACTGGATCTCCTACAGATGCAGTGTATAATAACTTAACAGAATTATCCTGAGGTAATTTTGTATTTTACTGAACGTCCCCTTTTAGTTCTGCTCCACAAAATGTGCAGAAAAGTCACTGGTAATTGTCATTAATGTTTAATGTCACTTGCATGTTACTGAGGAAAAAATAATTATTGTAGATCTTTGCTAAACATTTGTTTCAGCAGCTGCATAAAATAGACATTTTTATTCTGAGAAGTCTGAAATGTGTTTTTTTTTCATTTCCAGCTTGTTAAAGATTTACTGAAAGTATTGCCCACAATGTTCACCAGCACGAGAGAGACTCATAGTGCACTGGGGCCGGCTTTACAGGCTGCATTTAAACTTATGTCTGCGACAGGGGGACGTATATCTGTGTTCCAGACACAGCTACCATCTGTAGGTGTGGGTCGTCTTCTTTCAAGGGAAGATCCTAACCAAAGAACCACCACAAAGGTAATTTTTCCCTTTCCCTAAAAGGAAAAAATCTTACTTAAAAAAAATATATATAGATGATTATGCATCACTGCACACTCTGTTAACTGAAATCAAGGCTTTGGGGCCCTAGAAACTCAGAGTGACATCAAGGATCCCCTGAGGTCTTCAGACAGTGAAAACAAGGACAAGTAGTTGGGTGGGCAGCAGAACACTTCAGAAACTGTTGTCCTTTAGGGATAGGATTGTCAACTCTGGTTGGACCTATTCCTGGAGGTTCGGACGCATAACATTTGCTGCAGCCTAGAAATGCTATTGCATTTACTTAATGGCTTGATATTCCACAATGTAAATGGCTCCATATTCGGTAATGCTTCCTAGATTAAACATGAGCACACATGCACATGTAAGCTTATAGCACATATGGTACATTTAAGCTTGAACATGCTTAATGTTTTATTATCCACATGCATGTAATATGTTCCAACATTCCTGGTTTAAACATGGGGTTGCTAACTCTCCTGGATTGCCCAGGAGTCTTCTGGAATGAACGATCGATGTCCCAGGCGTTGCTGCTGACAGCTTGGGAGTAAAGAACTTCTGTGTTCACACCTGCTTGCTTCCGACTGCCCGAACTGTCATTTCTCGCCCTGCACCACTCTACCTGCCTAAGTGGAGCTGGAGATGCTGTCTATCACCAGATTTAGCGATTCCCCACTGGAATATCCCTCGTGGCTGGCTGCTGGTCTCTTTCCCCCGCTGCCTTTAGGTTCAACAGAGTGGTGGCTTGCCTCACTCTCTGTGAAGTAGTGGAGCAGCACCAGTCATGAGGAAATTTTCTGTGCTTGCAGCATCCTGCCTTGCTTGCTTTATTGATGAAGAGATTGGGAGCCATAATTTTACTTACGTGAACAGGACAAGTGAGAAATTGATGAATGTGACTTTGATGAGTTAAAGCTTATACAACTTTGCAGTGTAAAATGGAGTGGGGCAAATGTTACTGACAGAAGGCAATGATGTCCAATGCATATCAACCTTAATTCTTCTAACTCCTGTTTTATCTGACGATGGGCCGAAGGGCCTCTATCCGTGCTGTATAACTCTATGATTCTAATGGATCAGTTTTACCCACTTTTTACCTTAACTGACTGTAAAATGCTCCAGCTGTATAACTATTGCATGAACTAGAACCCTAGGGGATAGATTCTGAAATGCCGTTGATAATTGTTTTATCCAAATTATTAATTCCATTCATTAACTTTTTTTTTGTCTGGAACCTTATTCATAAGATTGTTCTTTAAATTTTGGCACCCTAGCAGCATAATTTTCCTCACACAGGTGTGTAAATTGTTCTTTAAATTTTGGCACCCTAGCAGCATAATTTTCCTCACACAGATGTGTAAATTGTTATAAAAATGCCTATCTGAAATAATTGCTTCTATTTCTTATGGATATTTTTGCAATTAATCCTTACTGTCCATTTTCTGAATTTACTTCAGCATGCTTCTGACTAAAATTTGTTTTTTTAAAAAACATTTTAGTCAGGAACCCTAGAGGTTAGATTCTGAAATGCTTTTGATAATTGTTTCATCGGAATTGACAGTTCGGGTCGCCAGAGACGTGCAAGCGTGAACCGGAACATGAAAGGACTTTTCTCCCAGGTCACCAGCAATGGTGCCCAAGAGATCGATCGTGCAATCCGGGAGGGTTGGCAACCCTATTTAGGATCCATCTGAGCTTCCTCATAAAGCTCTACATGAAATACTGTCTAACACAATATATGCATTCTAGGAGGGTGGAATTCCTCATCACCTGCAAGAAACCTGAATCTGGATCCTTTTATTGGATGATCCCTTTTATAGGTGTTTGGTCGCAAACTCATCTGAGCAAAGTTTCCTTACCATTCACTGGGCAGCTACAATGATTTTGAAGATAAATCAAACTGCAGTTATACGTAGATCATGGGCCAATGGAAATGCTGGCTAGGAATGCCAAGCACTTCAGGAGACTATTACGACTACACTTTCTTGACCAGAGATTCCCAAATTCCTTTCCATTGTCCCAGGACATAATGATTCATCAGGAGATATTGGTGGCTCTAACTGGTGATCTCAGCAAACTAGTAAATTAGAAGCTGTGCAGTTGTCTCTTGGAAGCAGGCAACATAGGCCCCTTGGTCTTTTTTCATAACTGGGTAAAACAATGGAATCAATTATTAGGAATGAATTTGAAAATTATTTGTACAATAATAACCTAGTAAAGCAACAGTCAAAAAATTCCAAAGGGGAAGATCTTGCTTTGTTGAGAAAGTGACTCATGAAATATACTGTGGGAAGCCCTAGGATGTGTGTATTTGACAAAGTCTCGGACACAAAGCTCCTAGTGAAGGTCAAAACAGTGGGTATCCATGGTAAATCTTGGGAATGGATGGGAAATTAAAGGTAAAAAGGCAGATGGGAGGACGTGCTGATTGGTGTACCTTGGTATTAGGGCCCTACTGTTTCGAATTCACATTCACTTAGATTCAGAAACCCAATACAAATTGTTTAGATTTGTAAATAATGCAAACTAGGGGATCAGTTGAATCTGAGAAAGCAGCTTGGGAGTTGGTCTACTGAGCAAAATGAGCTGGATAAAATACATAAGTAGCAAAGCTATTGCAGGTGAAATTTAATATGAACAGATATAAGGTACTGCACATAGGAATAAAAATGAGTGACATAAGTACTTCACAAATGGTGTTGAAATAGGTAAGAATGAAGTAGAGATGTCTCGGGATTTTAGTAGACTTTGCACTCAATATATCCATCCACTGCAGAGCAGCAATCGAATTGTTTAGGAGCTCTGGAATCAGATGGATGAATCAAATGGACTGGAAAAACTTAGGCTTTTCATCCTTCAAAGGAGCTGACGGAGAGGAAGAAACAGAATTTTTTTTGCAGTACAAAAGAAAGCCCATCAACTCTCTACAAAGGCCATTCAGTGAGTCCAATTCTCCTGTCCTTTCCCCATATATCACAGAAAAGAATCGTACAGCACAGAAGGAGGCCATTTGGCCTGTCATGCCTGTGCTAGCTCTTTGAAAAAGCTGTCCAGTTTAGTCCCACTCCCCAGCTTCTTCCCCATAACCCTGCAAATTAGTCCTCTGTCCTTTTTAAAAAACTTTTCAAACATTTATCCACTTGTTTTTAAAAAGCTATTATGGATTCTTCTGCATTCAATGTCCTGACAACCTTCTGCATATAAAAAAAAATTCTCCTAACCTCTTCATTCTTCCGGTGATGATCGTAAATTTATGCCCTCTAGTTACCAACTCATTGATCAGTGGTAATAAGTTTTGCCTGCTGATCTTATTGAAACCCTATATCATTTCAACACTTCTACCAGAACTCCTGAACCTTCTGTGTGATACTGAAAATAACCTAGTTTTTCTAGTCTCTCCTCATGTTTTAAGCATCTTAACCTAGATATTATTTTAGATATCTAAGTTAGTAAACAGAACAGAAAGTTTGAACTGGAAAATTACTTCTGACTGAACCATGAAAATAGGACAAGGGCACAGATTCAACTGGTAAAAAGCAAATTTAGGACTGAGGTCAAGAATGTGTTCTTCTCAGAGTGATGAGCATGTGGTGACTACCAGGTGGTGGTGTAGGATTGAAACCCTGGGAATTATCTAAGAAACAATTAGATGCCATGATGAGGGGACAGGCAGAGGGAGCCTGTAAGATCTTTCTGGCTGAATGAACCAAGATGGACCAAATGGCCGTCCTCGTCAATATTTATTTTGTGATATGGCGACTGATATTTCTCTCACCAGTTATAGTGCTCCCCTTCTGGCTGCCAGAAGGAAAGGTGCATGGGGTCAACTACAAGCCATCTGGTACACTAATGAACTCAGACTTTGAACTTTGTGGCTGGCCCTGCTGTTTTTCAGAGGTTCTACTTCTAAAGTTCACAACAGTTGGTTTTTAAATCAACAAACAAGAAAGAATTTAATCTTTACAAAGAGAGTTTGTAATCTAGCAGTGATGTGGTCCTTATAGTGGGCGAGGGGAGTTCATGTGGTTATTATGTGGCTGCCTCAAACGAAAGCTCTTAACGAGGCAATCCTATTGTTTTCCCTGTTCTGATGACTGTACTATTCTGAACTGAAGAATAATCTCAAAGTATGATAAAGACCATACCAAAGGCAGGTAATATTATTTTCAAATATTTCTTTCTAAATCAGTTTAATGAGGAAGTGCAAAATATTTCTGAGATGCTAATTATTTAATTTCAATTAAGGGGGTGCAGCACCTTGGTCCAGCCACAGACTTTTATAAAAAGCTTGCTTTGGACTGCTCAGGCCAGCAGGTGGCAGTGGATCTGTTTCTACTGAGTGGACAGTATACCGACATGGCTTCACTTGGTAGGACAACATTTTTCATTACCATTAAAGCATATTTATATAATATACCTGTCAAATGAATGGAGGGGGGAGGGGTGGGGTGAGGTGGGGAGGTTGGGTGGGAGGGGGGGTTGGATGGGGAGGTTGGGTGGGAGGGGGGGTTGGATGGGGAGGTGGGGTGGGGAGGGGGTTGGATGGGGAGGTGGGGTGGGAGGGGGAGTTGGGTGGGGGGGGTTGAGGGGGGGTGGGTTGAGTGGGGGAGAGGGTGGTGGTGGCGTGGATGGTGGGGGGGGGTGTGGATGATGGTGGAGGGTTTGTGTGTGGGGGAGGGGGGTGGTGAGGGGGGGTGGGTAGGGGGTAGGAGTGAGGAAGAAAATAGCTCCGGCATGTTAGCCTCTGTGGCCACCGAAAAGAGGGAGTGTTTTTTTTATTTTGAAGTGTGGGATTATCCTGTGAGCAATACAATCCTGTTCAGAGGATTTAACATTTAAATCTGCTCCCTGCCACCCATAGCAACACTGGGCACTGGAATTCCTTGCGTCCTATGTTGCTACGGTGCAAATGAGGGAAATACATTATATGATGCATTCTTGTTATTTGTATCTAATTATGATTTGCCTATCCATATTCGAGCAGACGTATTATACACCTGATGTCACTTTGGGGAGCTGGTGTAACTCAAATGTAAAATCTTGCCCTGTATATTAATTGCTTAATTTGGGCTTTACTGCATTTATGCAATGTTAATTTTTTTCTAATCATTTATTGTATTGCTGTATTAGTTTTGTTATAGAACAAAGGGATTGAAGGATACTGGAACAAGTTATGAGTTACAAAGTGAAGTTATAAAATAAAAAAGAAAATGGCTTTCCAACAAAGCTCACCAAATAGTATTTGGTCTTTATTCAGATAACTTGCCACTAATTATGTTCTTTGCTTAAAATCGATTGTGTTTCAGAAACTATGCACCTGAGTTAATTTGATTTAGAGGAATTTGGTTGCAAGAGATGTTGAAGTGGTGGGCACTACAATTTGGTACAGGTCTTCCCTGTTCACTCCTGTTTGGTTTGCATCCAATGGGGAAATCCTCTGCTATTTGAGTGTGATATCTCAGAAATTATTTTCTTAGCATGTAACAGCTGTCAATATGGTCCTTAACGTTAAGGTTGTTGGTTGTCTGTGGTTTGTGAGAAGGATTGTGCACTTCGCCGTGGCCTGGTAGCTCAGATTATCCACCCTCCCCCCCCCCCCCCCCCCCAGTAAATCTTTTATATTAGCTGTTTGCTAATTCGTACCATTCATAGTGGTAATTTCCAAAAGCAAAATCCTGATATAAAAAGAGCAAAAAAAAACAAGAGATAAACCAAAGAGAATGTAAGATAAAGGGATAAGAAGATTGAAAAGAAAGAAAACAAATAATAAATTGAAGAAATGAGAAGAATTAAGGAGGAAAACTAAAGATGAGAAAGGAAGACAATTGAAATAACGAAAAATAGTTAAAATAAGAATCTGTTTGAAATGTGTAAATTTGTTGCAAGGAAAATGATTTGACCTGCAGCAAGTTCAGTTGACAAAATAATTCGGTATGTTGGCAGGGCCTATCTTGTAATTGCTTTAATAAATTAAGGTTATTTTTATTTTGTCATGTCTTTCAGAAATTATGACTGCACTGTACTATGTTGATATACATGCATATTCTGATGTAATTAAAATGTTAAGTAATGACGACTGGTCATTTTTCAGCAAATTATTTTTCTCGCAGGAAGCTTTTAGAAATGATAATCCGGGACAAAATTAATAGTCACTTGGACAAGTGTGGATTAATAAAGGAAAGCCAGCATGGATTTGTTAAAGGCAAATCGTGTTTATTTAACTTGATTGAGTTTTTTGATGAGATAACAGAGAGGGTTGATGAGGGCAATGTGGTTGATGTGTATATGGACTTTCAAAAGGCATTTGATAAAGTGCCACATATAGGCATGTCAGCAAAATTGAAGCCCATGGAATAAAGGGATAGTGGTAACATGGATACTAAATTGGCTAAATCAGAGGAAATAGAGAGTAGTGGTGAATGGTCGTTTTTTTCAGAATGGAGGAAAGTATGCAGGAGTCAGTACTAAGACCACTGCTTTTCTTGACATACATTAATGACTTGGACTTCGGTGTACAAGGCATAATTTCAAAATTTGCAGATGACACAAAACTTGGAAATGTAGTAAACAGTGAGGAGGATAGTAATAGACTTCAAGAGGATATAGACAGGCTGGTGGAATGGGCAGACACATGACAGATGAAATTTAATGCAGAGAAATGCGAAGTGATACATTTTGGCAGGAAGAACGAGGAGAGGTAATATAAACTAAATGGTACAAATCTTTGAAGGTGACAGGACAGGTTGAGAAAGCGGTTAAAAAAGCATACGGGATCCTGGACTTTATAAATAGAGGCATAGAGTACAAAAGCAAGGAAGTTACGTTGCACCTTTATAAAACACTGGTTCGGGCACAATTGGAGTATTGTGTCCAATTCTGGGCAGCGCACTTTCGGAAGGATGTGAAGGCCTCAGAGGGGGTACAGAAAAGATTTACTAGAATGGTTCCGGAGATGAGAGACTTCAGTTACGTGGATAGACTGGAGAAGCTGGGGTTGTTCTCCTTAGAGCAGAAAAAGTTAAGAGGAGATTTGATAGAAGTTCAAAATCATGAAGAGCTTGATAAAGTAAATAAAGAGCAACTATTCCCATTGGCAGAAAGTTCGAGATCCAGAGGACACAGATTCAAGGTGATTGGCTAAAGAACCAAGGGCGACATGAGGAAAAACCTTTTTACGCAGCGAGTAGTTATGATCTGGAATGCGCTGATTGAAAGGATGGTGGAAGCAGATTCAGTCGTGGCTTTCAAAAAGGAATTAAGTAAATGTTTGAAATGAAAAAATTTGCAAGGCTACGGGGGAATGAGACTAACTGGATTGCTCTTACAAAGAGCCAGGATGGGCCGAATGGCCTCCTTCTGCGCTGTAGCCATTCTATGATTGTAGAAGACTTTGCACATTGACAATCTGTAACTAGTACCAAATTTTAAACCTGTTTTATTACAAATGTTGTGGTGTTTTCACAGCTTGTATGTCAAAATACTCTGCTGGATCCGTCTTCTATTATCCATCATTCCATCACATTCACAATCCTGCCCAGGTTGAGAAGTTTCAGAAAGACCTCAAACGTTACCTCATTAGAAAAATTGGCTTTGAGGCGGTTATGAGGATACGCTGTACTAAAGGTAATATTTTATTCTGTATAAATGTTTGTGATAATTATACGGGGTACTTATATTCTTGTTACATCATTCTTTACAGAACATTTATCATTGTATTGTAAATTACCCCTTGGCCCCAGATCTCAGTAGAATGAGGATTTCCACCTGGACTTTTCCCAGGTAGAAGTAAGATGCTGAGCCACAGGGAAGAGGGGAAAATCTGAGCTCAAGTCAAGAAGGTCTCTTGTTCACCTTCCAGAGGATAGTTACAGAGCAATGGCAGGAAAGGCCTTTAAAGCACATCTGCCTTCTTAACCTGAAATTCATGAGCAGACAGCTAGAATACGTTTAAGACTGTAAAACAAAGGATGGCTTCTGGTGACTGTATAGATTCATGAAAATGTTTCTTATTACCAGTGTCAGCTTGGCTCAGTTAGTAGCACTCTTGTTTCTGAATCAGAAGATTGTCAGTTCAAGTCTCATTTAAGCTAGGCTGATACTCCATTGTAGTACTGAGGAAATGTTGCATTTTCAGAGAGGCCATTAATCAGATATAGTATTAAATCAACACTGTGCCAGTTTTGATGATTCTGGTGCACTTCAAAAATCCCATAGCATTATTTGACGAAGGGTAGGAAATTCTGCCTGTGCTGGCCAATATTGCTCCCTCAAGCAGCAGCACCAAAAATAAGTTAACTGGTCATTCATTTCATTGCTGCCTGTGGCTGCTGTCTTTTTCTACACAGCAGTCACTGTATTTAAAAGTGATTTATTATTTGTGCTTTGAGGCTTTTCTAAGATGTAATAGGTGTTATACAAGTAAAAAAAAAATCTTTCTTTGCTCAGTAGTATCAACAATTTTACTTTCTTTCCCTGGATCCTGGAGGACCTAAAGAGTGTGAGAAATAACAGAGAATGAGGAATAAATAGTTTTTCAAAAATAAGTCCATCAAGTGATTGGGTTTATCTATTTAAACTGTTTAACTACACAATAAGTCAGTGTACTTAAAAGAAATTCATTGTGTAAACAACTTTAAGATGTTTCAATGCATTATATAAGTGCAAGTATGATTAATACAAATTCCCATATGCAGCAAATTCCATGGCACTCTACTTGAAGGAACCTTAGGTTGCAAAAAAAAATTGATTTGCATTGTGTTACACACCAAATATATGTGGGAAACATTACAGTGTCCAGATAGTAATGATTTCTCATTTACAGGTCTTTCCATTCATACTTTCCATGGAAACTTCTTTGTACGTTCTACTGATCTGTTATCCCTCGCTAATATAAATCCTGATTCAGGATTTGCAGTGCAAATGTCTATTGAGGAAAGTCTGGTGGACACATCTATTGTATGTTTTCAGGCTGCTTTGCTTTACACTTCAAGCAAAGGTAAGTGAATGCCTTATTACTTCAAAAAATTCTAAATCTGTATGTTCACATTGGTTGATGTAGCTCAGGAAATCTAAACCAGAGTTTTTATGTCCACATATCAGTTGTTTTATTCTAAAGAGTTTCTATTAATAAAACATGAATAAGACTTGATGGAAAGGGTGTTATTTCTAACTAAAACTATAAATATTTTTAAAGTATTTGCTTGTGTAAATATATATCTTTACCTTCTCCTCAGTGATAAAAGTGGTGATACATTGAGGCTCAAGTGCTTTATTATGGAAAAGATAAAAATGTATTTCTAGTCTTATAAATCCTATTGAGGGATCCAAAGAATGTAAACAATCGACCCAATGCCAAAGCTGATTCCCAAGTGCCCATGGTAGTTTTTATTAATCTGAAAAGCATGTATTCCAAATATGATGTACTTTATTTCAACTACACTATTTAATAGAACTACAACTGTTCTCAAATAGTGATGTTTCAGTATTCAAAAGAATGCAGGAAAATCTAGAGAATATTAACTTAACCACTGAAGGTCCAGTCTTTCTCACTCTTCCAAAGTGGTTCAATCTTGACTTATAAATAGGGTATTGCTATCATCCCTTGAGGGAAATTCTACTAAGGGCACTGTCCTTTTAAGAATTTTCCAAGCCCTTGCGCTGAATTTTGAAGTTCTTGTCTGCTCTTTAGGATACACTTCTGGTTGGATGTTCTTTGTGTTATACTCATCAATTGAGACAACTCTACCCAGGGACAATTGCTGAAGTCTGAGGCAAATCAGGCTTCAGTATTGTTGAACCAGTGATGAAATAGCCTGGGTGCCAAATGCCACCCTGGTAATTCAACTGGAATCTAACTGTAACTGATTCTGGAAGAAGTTGTGTGATGATTGGAAGCCCTTCGTGCTCCCTCGTCCTAACTGTGCAAGGCAGTGAAAGATCTAGTTTGACTGATGCATCTTTCTGGAAATGAGACTGAAAAATTTCCTTGTCCATGTTTAATTCACTGTCACCTGGAAATGCAGTAATGATTAAGTCCTGAGCTGGAAACTGAGGAATCTATACCTAGAGTTACTGAGCTTCATTGTTATTGTACCATATCAACTTTCAGCCAATGGGTTAGTTGTGTTAATCTCTTATGCCAAGTCTAGAGCAGGTGTTACATTTCAGAAGTCATGCAACTGTAGGGAAGGTGAGCGTACAGAGGGCCAGGCACCAGTGTAAATTTTAAAGCCATGAGTGGAGTCATTTGTTTTTGAAAGACTGCAGTGGGCTGTTGCTCAAGACAGTGTGGGTAGGGGAAAAGGTGGAAGAACGTGGCAGATTTTTGTGAGCACTAGGATTTTGAGGTTTTTGAACTGTTGTCTAGTAAAGAAAGAACTAATAAAATACGATTTTGTAATTTCTCCATTGTGATTAAACAACAGACTGCTGCTGCTGGTGTTTGGGGTGGGGGAAATGAACTAGAGATGCAGCCCAAAACAAAGCCTGAGAACAGCAGAGTATGGAGAGAACAGCAGAGTATGGAAAGACCAACTGATGATATAACTGTACAGTATTTCTAGATGATTTCCCTGCCAAGTGATGCAAATAACCCATTTGTACCTGGAAGTTGAATGACTGAGGAAGATTGTTTGTTTATAAGAGTAGGGGCATTATTGTACAAATAACAACAACTTGCATTTATATAGCACCTTTTAATGTAGTAAAACATTCTAAGGCGCTTCACAGGAGCGTTATCAAACAAAATTTGACACTGAGCCACATCATAAGATATTAGAACAGGTGACCAAAGCGGTAGGTTTTAAGGAGCATCTTAAAGGAGGAGAGAGAGGTGGAGAGGTTTAGGAAGGGAATTCCAGAGCTTAGGGCCTAGACAGCTGAAGGCATGGCCGCTAACGGGGGAGCAATTAAAATCGGGGATGCGCAAGAGGCAAGAATTGGAGGAGCGCAGAGATCTCGGAGGGTTATAGGGCTGGAGGAAGTTACAGAGATAGGGAGGGGCGAGGACATGGATGGATTTGAAAACAAGGATGAGAATTTTAAAAGCGAGGCATTCCCGGACCGGGAACCAACGTAGGTCAGCGAGCACAGGGGTGATGGGTGAACGGGACTTGGTGCAAGTTAGGATACGGACAGTGGAGTTTTGGATTGAGCTCAAGTTTATTGAGGGTGGAAGATTGGAGGCCATCCAGGAGAACATTTGAATAGTCAAGTCTAGAGGTATCAAAGGCATGGATGAGGGTTTCAGCAGCAGCAATAACACCGTAGTATTGTTTTTAAAAGTAATTTATTTTTACCTGTCAGGTCCAGGGAATTACTTCAGTATATCTCCTATAGGTAAATATTCAGAGTAGAGTTTAGTATATTTGGTTTCTTCACAAAAAATAGGGTAGTTTTGAAGTGTCTAACTTTGGTAAAATTTGCTATGTAATTGGAAAGCACAATTTGTAGCTAGGTATCAAATTGTTTTTGCTCTTGACATATGAAGTGAATTGTTTATGCATGGGGTATCTCTAATAGTTTAGGGAATCACAAAAACATACGGTACCACAATGAAAAAGCAGTATTACACAGAACATTTAAATATTTATTGAGTTTTAAGCCTGATCTCAATACTATATTTCTTTATTTTGTAAATGGATATGTTCATGATTTTACAGTTCTATCATGGAACATTTAAAGCACCATAAATGTGCTAACAAAAGATAATAGGGCAGTGCTTCTCTGGGTGTTGGTAATGTTCAGTGAAGCTCAGAAACAGCAGTGCCGCATGCATCAAATCCATCAGCTGTTGTTGATACAGGTCACCAAGGTTACAACATGGCTCGCAGGTGTTTGAAATGGGTTTTCGAAGGTGCTATGAAAACCCCAATTAGGGTCATTAAAAGTGGGAGCAGATTAAATTAAAATAGGCCATGTTGCAATTTATGATTACTGAAAGCAGAATGTAAATATAAATCCAGCTCCTGTGATAAGCTCATAAGCAAAAAAGACATGAATGTTCTTCTTGTTTTAACTGACATTGTCCTTTTGGATAAGGAAAAGAAATGAGTGCACACAGGCACAGTGCTCTCGGAAGAAAATCATATCCTAGGACATGAAACAAAGATGGAGATTTTTGGCCTCCTTATCACCCCGTTTGTTCCCAAAAACAGGAGAGTAGGGGCAACAAATGATGCGTCAGTTCATCCCGCCCAGTTTGTGGCAGTTGCAGAACATGCCTGATTTTCTGGCGGGGGAGGGGGGGATTTTTGGCAGTCAGAGCTCCCATCTGAAACAGGCAGGAACGTCATGAATAAATGTAATCGGGATCATTAAGACACTAACATAATTTCCTGACCTTACTGCCTGACCAAAGCCACTTCCTGTTCCTGCTTACAGCATGGATTAATGGATTAGAAACTGGACTGAAATAACAACATTCGAGCTGCTGTACATAGTTTTAAGATGTTTTTTGCACTTTTTAATTTGCACTGTGGATAGGTAAAGGTTTGTAATCATCATTCTCACTGATGAGCAGTATAAGTTGCCTGGCAGCCATTTCAAATGCTATGTAAAGTGATCCTCAGTTGATTGCAGATAAAGCTGTACGGAGTTTTCGGGTACATTTTTTCTGCTCTTGATTGTGGGTAACTTGTCCTTAAAGATAGTAAAAGTGTTTTATTCTCTCCACTTGTCTGGATGGGTGCAGCTGCAACAACACTCGAGAAGCTTGACACCTCATCTACTAACCTAAGACTCCAAGACTGTCCAGCACTAATTGCTGGGTTCCTTGCTTAATGGATCCCATGTCAGACATCATAGTAGTCACACGCTTTTGGAACAGTGTCCCATACATTACTCAGTCCCTGGGGCGCAAATGCACGATTGAAGCCACCATGTAGGTTAACATTTCCTCCGTGATGAACTATAGTGCACCCAGCTGTTAGTCCAGTTGTGCTTTGATTCCAAATTGTCCAAGTCATTCTTTGGAGAGAGAGGAAAAAGGTGGGTATCAGTATGGTACCAAAGAGAGGATAGGTCATTAAACATTCACATAGATATCACATTTTTTTCAAAAAATATACTTCATTCATAAAATTTGTAGCAAAAACATACAATCCAGTTGTCATATCACATTCCAAACGTACACAATACAGATTATACAATTTGCAGGTTAAATCAAGTACAGTTCAATGAACACATTGTGCATAATTACAGTTCATGACACTCTGGGGTGTCTCATTGCATTATACTCAATACAGATTATTGATTACAGATTCATTACAGGTACATTACAGTAATTTGAATTTTACATTCTGCCGGGGGGGCGGGTGTTTCCCTGATTGCAGCCCTTCGGTATACAGGTAATGTCAAAGCAAGCAATCATGTTTTGCCCATCAATCAAAGCAGTATGGCTTAACAGTGCACCAGATACTGCCTTTACCCTTTTGGGCCATGGTGGTGAGCTTTGGCTTTATTGTTAAGTAGACATTGTGAAGAAAAAAGAAAAACTTGCCTTTTAGCACTTTTCACAATCTCCGGACATTCCAAAGCACAGTAATGTAGGAAATGCGGCAGCCAATTTGCGCATACCAAGATCCCACAAACAGCAATGTGATAATGACTAGATAGCCTGCTATTTAGTGATGTCAGTTGAAGGATAAATATTGACCAGGACGCCAGGGAGAACTCCCTTGCTCTTCTTCGAATAGTGCCATAGGAACTTTTACATCCAGCTGAGAGGATAGACGGGGCCTCTGTTTAACATCTCATCCGAATGACAGCTCCTCCGACCGTGTAGCACTCCCTCAGTACTCCACTGGAGTGTCAGTCTAGATCTTGTGCTCAAGTCTCTAGAGTGGGACTTGAATCCACAACCTTCTGACTCTGAGGCGAAAGTGGTACCACTGAGCCACGGATTATGTTTTGATATTTATGCATAAACACCAAGGAAGATAATTCAGAAAACGGTAACGCCTGCCAAAATTTCATGAAAATATTTCTAATGTTTTATCATTCTATAACATTATGTAACTTTATATATTCATCATGATAGGTGTCCAAGATGATCAGCTAGCTGCCCAAGTACTTGAATTTTGAATCTTGGGATACTTACCCATTTGTTCACAGAAGTACTGTTAGAATTTTTGTTGGTGGTTAATAATATTAGTGGCAATCTCCAGGCGATTGTGTTTGGACTATGCAAGTGTTCTCTTTTCTATTGATACTTTAACAGGCTCTAATTGGGCATGGTCTTATAATACATTCTAAATCCGTTACCAGGGTAGGTATCAATTAAAAGAACATGTTTTTTGTTGTATCTTCTTGTAGTGGTCCAACTTGTATCCTCCCTTATTTTCTGTCCTTTATCGGTATGTCGCTGTAAATAAAAATACATTTGTCTAATTAGCCCCTATAAAGAGAGCTTGAAGTTTATTGTGATCTGTAACTTGTTACCAAATGATGCACAAAGAAGATAAACAGACATGCGATCTAAGCTGAAATCCTGGCTTTCAGTTCCCCTTTTCTTTGCAAGTACTGGAGCGGAATAACATGCGTATAATGAAGATAAAAAGAAAAAAAAGTACTGGAAATCTGAAATAGAAACAAAAAATACTAGAAATACAAAGCAGATCCATCAGCAACTGTTAAGAGAAAAGACAGATTAACATTTTGGGTGTAGCTCATCATTCGAACGATGATGAGAGATTTTGGATGTAAAGTAGTCCACTACCATCAGATTCTTCATAGTTTTCTGAGGCTGATTAACACATTTCAGGTATATTAAAAAATAATTGTTCGAACAACTAATCATGTTTTAACCATGTATAGCAGTGCTGCTGATTTATAAAGGAATTTTTCTCCCACACCTGAAAAATCTACTTGTAGTAATTCATAGAATCGTTACAGCACAGAAGGAGGCCATTCGGCCCATTGAGCCAGTGCCGGCTCTTTGTAAGAGCAATCCAGTTAGTCCCATTCCCCCGCTCTTTCCCCATAGCCCTGCAAATTTTTTCCCTTCAAATATTTATCCAATTCCTTTTTGAAAGTCACGATTGAATCTGCTTCCACCTCCCTTTCAGGCAATGCATTCTAGATCATAACTACTCGCTGCGTAAAAAAGTTTCTCCTCATGCCGTCTTAGGTTCTTTTGCCAATCACCTTAAATCTGTGTCCTCTGGTTCTCGACTCTTCTGCCAATGGGAACAGTTTCTCTTTATTTACTTTATCTAAACCAGTTATGATTTTGAACATTTCTATCAAATCTCCTCTCAACCTTCTCTGCCCTTAGGAGGAGAACAACCCCAGCTTTTCCAGTCTATCCGCGTAACTGAAGTCCCTCATCCATGGAACCATTTTAGTAAATCTTTTCTGCACCTACTCTAAGGCCTTCATATCCTTCCTAAAGTGCGGTGCTCAGAATTGGACACAATACTCCAATTGTGGCCGAATCAGTGTTTTTATAAAGGTTCCAAATAACTTTCTTGCTTTTGTACTCTATGCCTCTATTTCTAAAGCCCAGGATCCCGCATGCTTTTTTAACCGCTTTCTCAACCTGTCCTATAACCTTCAAAGATTTGTGCACATATACCCCCAGGTCTCCCCATTCTTGCACCCCCTTTGGAATTGTACCATTTAGTTTATATTGCCTCTCCTCGTTCTTCCTGCCAAAATGTATCACTTCGCACTTCTCTGCATTAAATTTCATCTGTCATGTGTCTGCCCTCTCCACCAGCCTGTCTATGTCCTCTTGAAGTCTATCACTATCCTCCTCACTGTTTACTACACTTCCACGTTTTGTGTCATCTGCAGATTTTGAAATTGACCCCTGTACACCCAAGTCCAAGTCATTAATATATATCAAAAAATGCAGGGTCCTATTACCGACCCCTGGAGAACACCACTGTACACCTTCCTTCAGTCCGAAAAACAACCGTTCACCACTATTCTCTGTTTCCTGTCGCTTAGCCAATTTCGTATCCATGCTGCCACTGCCCCTTTTATTCCTTGTGCTTCAAATTTGCTGACAAGCCTACTATGTGGCACTTTATCAAATGCTTTTTGAAAGTTCATCTACACATCAACCGCATTGCCCTCATGATTACTGAATCACCAAAAATTTGATTCAGTAATCAAATGTAGCTTCTGCATATTTTGTTCAGTTACAAAGTAGCAGTGATCAATCTATGGGATCCCTACCGTTTGGTTTATCATCTATCAATAAAGCCAGGAAATATGGATAAATATCAGACTTCTGACTTTCATTTCCTGAAATATGTATTGTATGTATTTTATATAACTTCATTGTAAACAGGTGGAACTTGGTTGTTTTTATAAAAAGTGATGTGAAGCACAAGTTTGGGGTTTGTATTTTCCTCTACTCACTGTTTTTAGCAAAAAGGCAAAGTGGAGAACGTCATTTTGTACTCTGGTTCATATCTGTGCTAAAACCAGCCAACAGAAGACATATACCTCATTCCTTTCCTTACACTAAATATTTCAAGATTTGTAATGACTTTTTAATTTTTGCTTTCGGCAGGTGAGCGTCGAATTCGAGTGCATACTTTGTGTTTACCTGTTGTGAACTCTGTGGCTGATGTTTATGCAGGAGCAGATGTGCAGGCTATTACTTGCCTTCTAGCTACCATGGGTAAGTGGCTATTCTAACATAGTGGTAAAATGTGATAGGGAAATCCAGGTAATGAGTGAAGACACCAGAACACAAGATTCTAGGTTCTCTCTTTACAAAATGTGAATATGGTTGGTGGTGCTTTGGAGCAGCTTATTGACTACTGAGGTTTGCCCCCTTGATCACAGATGAGCTGAGTTTATCAATATTGGATTTATTGTCCTGAGTGCAGGATAGACTGTGTGGCAGCTTTGTATAGAAGGGTGGACTTCTTTCAAAGAATAAGACCATATGTAAGTTAGGAAATCTGACATTCTTTCTGTTCATTCACTCTCCAATGGGAGGATCCTATAATAGTGCAGACATTGATCGTGAGTTTCTGATGACATACATCTTCAGGTCAGCCTGGAGCCTACTAGTGCCAAAATGCTTGTTGACCTGATTATCCAGGAAGCTCCTGACCATTGGGCTATTGTCCTGTTGTCTCAGAATCGACAGCAAAAATCTGAAACGTTCCCATTGGTTTTGATTCCTTATGGCCACATATGTCACAGATTAGATTGATTGCTTCCAAATAGTGGATCTGTATACAAAGCTGGACCCTATTTCTGTTGAGAACATCTGCCACTTCCTTTAGTATCCCTGCAAGTTGCTGGGATGACAGATGTGTGTAGTTTACTGAACAGTAACATTAAGTGTTCATGCTGTCAGCTGGGATCCAAGTTGATGTAACGTGCCACAGTGATAACTTCGGTCCAGCTTTTGGCAGCTATGTTGTACATCCACCCTTTAGAATGGGGCCAGCTGTACTACTTGAAAAAGCCTGTTGATGTGGTAAGTGTTGTAAGGGGGGGGGGGGGGGGGGGCCTGTACTTGCTGGGTCCAAGCTTCTTCCAGGTGGAATCACATCCTGTATGAGGCATTGGTCACTAATGCTAATGCTGATGGGGGCTGCAATCACAGCCTGGTACTTTATGACCACCACAGTAGAGTGTCAGAAGTCGTTTGATCTATAGTAACTTCTTGAGGCTGTGGAGAATGTGTGAAAAGGTTCATTTGTAGTGGTCTTTATGAATGGTAGGTCTTATGTTGGATTGTCTATTGGGATTTTTCTTGATAGAGCAATTGGGGTTTTTAATCGTGCAATGTTGTAATTTCCAAAATACCACTTCTGCCCCTTTGGAAGGTGCCTAAACTAGCGAGTTTCAGAGTCTGCTGTCACAGAAAGATGCCACCAGAAATTGGCACTTCATAAAATTACAGAGTGCTGATGTCAGACTGAATTGTAGCATTTTATCTTGATAGGGCTTAAAGTTGATTTTGAATCTGGATCTGTCCTGTGGAATACCTGTATGGCAGTATGTATCATTGAGGCACATGTTGACAAGCCAGGGTCCTAGCAGTACTGCTTGGATAATATTTGGAAGGTGATTATCTTGAACTTCTCAGAACACAGAGGCTTAAGGATTAAGGCTTGAAATAAGTTGAAACCCCAACTGTACTTGTTGGATTCACAAAGTAATGGACAGAGACAATTTCCTGATAGAACCAGCAAACAATAGCTTCCATATCTTGTTGTTCAATGTATACTTTGTGCATCCTGGACTGTGCTGAAAAAAACACTTGAATGTTAACAACAACAACTTGCATTTATATAGCGTCCCAAGGCGCTTCACAGGAGCATTACCAAACAAAATTTGATACTGAGCCACATAAGGAGATATTAGGACAGGCTTGGTCAAAGAGGTAGGTTTTAAGGAGCGTCTTAAAGAAGGCTGAGAGAGGTAGAGAGGTTTAGGAAGGCAATTCCAGAGCTTACGGCCTAGGCAGTTAAAGGCACGGCCACCAATGGTGGAACGAAGAAAATCGGAGATGCAAAAGAGGCCACAATTGGTGGAGCGCAGAGATCTCGGAGGATTGTGGGGCTGGAGGAGGTTACAGAGATACGTTGGGGTGAGGCCGTAGAGGGATTTGAAAACAAGGATGAGAATTTTAAAATCGAGATGTTGCCAGACCGGGAACCAATGTAGGTCAGCGAGCACAGAGGTGATGGGTGAACGTGACTTGGTGTGAGTTAGGATGCGGGCAGTAGAGTTTAGGATGAGCTCATGTTTACGGAGGATGCAAGGTGGGAGACCGGCCAGGAGAGCATTGGAATAGTTGAGTCTAGAGGTAACAAAGACACGGATGAGGGTTTCAGCAGCAGATGAGCTGAGGCAGGGATGGATTTTCACTTTAAAATGAATGTAAATTTAATAGCCTTCCTCCGCAGTCTTCCTAAGGCAAGAAGAATGGGGGAGTAATTTCTGTTCAAAGTACTTCCACCTGTGTTTTAAAAAAAATTATAATAATATACCTTGCCAGTTCTAAAACTGGGAATACTGAGAGCTATCTTCAGGTCTCCTGTACTCTTCACAGTGACATCCCTCATGTTCATTCCCCTTTAAGCATTTGAAGATATCGGATGCCATTAATAACTATGTAGCTTCAGTATTTTTGTACCTTAATCTATAACTTATCTTTTGTTCCTCAGCTGTTGATCGATCTGTTTCATCAAGTCTATCTGATGCCAGAGATGCCTTGGTAAACGCTGTCGTAGATTCCTTATCTGCGTATCGTTCCACTGTTTCTAACCTCCAGCAGTCTGTATTAGTGGCTCCAAACTCCCTCAGGCTGTTTGCCCTTTATATTCTGGCTCTTCTGAAACAGGTACATCTAAAAAGTAATGACCATCTCACCTTGCATAATGACTGAAACTGTATTTACATAAATGGGGCTTATTCAAAATAAGCCTGAATCTTGTGTACATTTTTCCCTTCTAGCAGGAGCTTGCTGATGGTTAAAGATTAGAAACCAGTACATTGCACAGTGGTTCTATTATGTTTTAAAAATGCATAACTTGGTTCAGGACAGTTGCATCACATCAAGCCACTAACAATAGCTTTGAGCCCTACTGGTTTTAAATATTGTACAAAATCCTCCAGAGTATTTATTATTGTTAATTGCCATGACTGTTCCCTTAGATGCCCATTGTCACATCATGCCTCCTGAATTCTCTTAAAATATTTTAAGGACTCGCCCTCTCGTGCTATTGTGCTATTCAAGGACACTAAGAGCAGCAACTCTGGACCCCTAGACCACGTGCTTTGTGACAGGCACAGCGTACCAAGCTAATGGAGTTCTGGCTGACAATAAGGATGTTGTGAACTGTTTGCACACTTTCACTTTTCAAGATTGTAAATTTTTCTGAGTGAGTAGGTAAGGTAATTATTAATTTGTAGAGCACGACTAATAATATCTTGTATAATCCTTGTTCTTACAGAAAGCATTCAGAACTGGCGCCAGCACTCGATTGGACAAGCGGGTGTTTGCCATGTGTGAGATGAAGACTCAGCCATTAGTTCATCTGATGCTTAGGATTCATCCCAACTTGTACAGAATAGACAATCTGTCTGATGAGGTCAGCAAGATAGCATTACAAAACATTTTCACCGTAAAATTAATAGTTTTTTTAAAAATCCTTTTTTTAAAAAAAAGTAAGACTTTTGTAGACCTGGTATTGGTGGCAGGTGGTGGACCATTCTACAAGAGGAAGATTTTTAAAAAATTATCCCCTTGCCTCAGCGTCAGAACTAATTTCATCAGTGTTCTTTCCAGTGATGGGCAAAGAAAACAGTGGCCTTGGGGTGAAAATCATTTGACAGATACTTCCATATTTTGCCTAATGGTCCTTTCATCTCTGTAACATGGATTTATGCAAAGGCCAGACTGATGAGGTAAAATTCTACACTTGAATGGCAAATAAGGGTCTCAAATGAAGAAGAAAAGTACATTCGGACACAGTCAGCCTAGTTCCTAGGAAGCACAACTTGAAACTGTTCCTGCTCAGAGAGATGCTGAGGATAACTAGCAAGTGAGGCAGAAATGACCTACTCTTACAATAGTAGGGTACCTTGTTGGGCAATGTAAAGGGAGCTTTACCCCACATCTAACCTATTCTGTGTCTGGGAGGGAGAGATGAGATCTGTGTTCAAAATAGCCAGGTAAAGAGGACATCAAGCATCCAGAAATTAAAAGGGCCCACTTTTTTTCCTTTGTGGCCCCTGAGTGCTTTGTGTACCTGCTATAAATGTGGAGTTCTTATTTCAGTGCCGGTAACTCTTGCAATTATGAGTGTGTAAAGGACTGAACAGTGGCTATATCTCACTGATAATGTGGACGGCCAACTCTGTTATAGGGTTTGCCGTCCAGTCCACTAGTCCTACTTTACAACAGTGACTACACTTCAAAAGTACTTCATGGACTGTAAGGTGCTTTGAGACGTCCTGAGGTCATGAAAGGCGCTATATAAATGTAAGTGTTTTTAATCTGCCTGCTTTTTTGGGGGCTGCATTGAATAAAAGTGTAAGAGATGAGTTTTCTCTGTTGCCTACCAAATAGGACTATAGTATCCCATCAGTACAGAAGGAGGCCACACGGCCCATTGTGTCCATGCCAGCCGAAAAAGAGCTATCTAGCTTAGTCCCACTTTCCAGCACTTGGTCCATAGCCTTGTAGGTTACGGCACTTCAAGTGCACATCCAAGTACTTTTTAAATGAGTTGAGGGTTTCTGCCTCTACCACGCTTTCAGGCAGTGAATTCCTGACCCCCACCACCCTCTGGGTGAAAAGATTTCTCCTCAGCTCCCCTCTAAACCTTCTACCAATTACTTTAAATCTTTGCCCCCTGGTCACTGACCCCTCTGCTAAGGGAAATAGGTCCTTCCTATCCACTCTATCTAAGCCCCTCATAATTTTATATACCTCAGTTAAATCTCTCCTCAGCCTCCTTTGTTCCAAAGCAAACAACCCCAGCCTATCCAGTCTTTTCTCACAGCTAAAATTCTCCAGTCCTGGCAACATCCTCGTAAATCTCCTCTGTACCCTCTCTACTGCAATCACACCTTTCGTGTTACAGCTGTCCATTCTGTTTTAAGGGCATCCATGATTTTTTAAAAAAGCATTTTACTTAATGTTTTAGGTCAGCAGGGAATTATTAAATTAGCCAATTTTAGTATGTCTTCCACTTCAGTTTTCCTTTTTAAAAACTAATAAAATAAATTAATCTCTTTCCTTTTTTCCTGTATAAATTATGCACATTTTGTGTCGCATATTACTGCCTTGATAGAGCGTGTTCACAGTTTTGAGGTAGCGGTATTTGCTATTCTGCATCTAACAGAAACTGCTACTTCATAGTATACCTTGTTCATTCTTGCCAGGCCTATTTGTTTTGGTGCAGTTATGTTTATGTTAGATATCATGGTAAATTTATCTCTATACCCACAATTTTTTTTTATAAGGTCAAAATATGCTTTAGTCCAAAATTTGTCACTGATATGTTGTGAAGATGTTTACATTTTTCATTTTAACCTTGAAACTTGATATTCAGATAGTGCCAGCAGGGCACATTTTTTTTTGGAATTGTTGGTCTGTCTCCAACAGAGGAATTGTACTTGTCAGTTATAATTAAACATTTTGTGAGGCACAGGGTGTACCATTTATTTTACGTGTCCTATTTGCTGCGCCTTCAAAGTGTGCAGATTTGTACCTGCACCACGGTGAGTTTGAAAGCTCTACTGTTCCATTTAAGTCTGAGCACCAGGTTGGGGCACACACTTCCTGCGTATAGGTTCAGTTGTCTAGTCTTAGAGCCCCACGGCTCAGATTTGAAGGAAATTACAAGGAATATAATTTTTTTCTCCTTGTTTCATTGCTTTGCTAATGAATAATTGATTTTTTTCTGTATTTCTGGTAGGGTTCCATCACTGTCAGTGAGAAAACTATTCCTCAGCCACCTATTCTGCAACTTTCTGCAGAAAAACTGTCAAAGGAAGGTGCTTTCTTGATGGATTGTGGTTCTGTAAGTAGTTCATAATGAAAATGCTAGACTTGTGTGTAATTCTGTGTTTGGCAGTATTTTTATTGAAAAAGTATTGGAGTTCTGTTTTTAATATTTAGGGGGAAATTGGAGTATGAAATGAGGAGAGTCTTGTTCATTTATAGATATTCTAAGTGTTTTGTAGAAATTGGTCGTATATGCAGTTAAGTCTGCGTTCAAATCTAAATATTTTCATCATGAGTAAATCTATCAAACAGTAAAAGTCACCAGGGATACCTGCCCATCATGGGGCGTAAGATTAATGTCCTTTTTTTATCCCTGCCTGGTTGCACATACATTGCTCCTGAGGGGGTGAGAGCATTTTTCTGTTGATGGTGCTATAATCTGCTTTCAACTTGTAGGTGCAACCTATTTCAGTGAACAAGTTCCAGTGTCATATTAAATAGTATGATTTATGCAAAGTATAGTTTCTGAATTTACATCCGTTCTAGGAAGTCTGTTGGTGTGATGATTTTGCATCATGCAGGCTCTGCCAAAAGTTCCTGACATGATTTTAAAAATAGCCCATAGAGCTGACAGCCAAAAATGACTAGTATTGTCACCTAAGAGAGACTATCTCCGATGTGTTTTTGAAATTGCCACTGGTTGACAGTTTTAAGTGTCCATCAGGCAACGTCTTTTTATATCGCATGTTGGAAGGCTTCAAAATGCAATATTAAATAAAAATAGCTGTGTATTGCTACTTGGAGCTGTTAACCAGTGTTGATTTCAAAAATCTGGCTGGGCTGGTGAGAAACTGATCCAGTGCCAGCCCTACAAATGACAGTTCAATTTATGGTGGCGCCTATAAATGTTGAAAACTATATTGGATAAATTCCAAAAAAGACTGAAGAAGAAAACTAATTTTGTTCAAAGTCCCTTCACTAACCAAATAGCTCAGTCTAGTAGCTGACTATTACTTCGGGCATTGGTGCAGTAGAGTCTTAATTAGTCATATGATTTTTACATGTTAGACCTTTTGAATAATACCTTGGAAAAGCACCAGAAGAACAATTCATCTAGGGTTTAATAAGTTTCTGCAACCAGCTTATGCGACTTAGACATTGGTTAGTTCTCTAAAGTTGGGAAAAATATAGATATAATTCACTTGTCTGGAATGTAACTAAGCTTACATTGTCTACAAACAATCTAGTACTGGTCTGCAAGTCACAGATTGACTCTTGGTTCCATCGTCTTCCACTTACCATGAGAACAAATGGAATTTGACTGTGGATAATCATGGTGGTATAGTACCTTAAGACGTCCAGAAATCTGGGATGTCATGACTATGTGGTATTGTCCACATAACCTTTCCTTTCCAATTATATAAAGGCTGTCTCCCTAAGATGATTAGTTCTTTTCCTTCTCTTGTTCATGTTACAAGGTGATGTGTTTTTCTTTCCTAGGAAGGCATTTGTTTTTTTTCACTTCAATTTGGGTTGAGTTATAGTCTGAGAGGAACAACTTCACCAATGGATGGGTTTTTTTTTGCTTTTAGGCTATGTACCTTTGGATTGGCAAACACTGCAGCAACAACTTTATTAGTGAAGTGCTCGGATTTTCTAACTATGCTTCTATACCACAAAATATGGTAAGTTGATAGAGGTCTGAATAAGAATAAAATTAATGCATTGTTCTGTGTTTATTACTGTGTATTTCTTGCCCTCAAATAGTGGAAGAAATCAGTTAGCTGCTATATTCTTGAATAGTTTTAAAATATAACAACTGATGGTGTGAATACAGCTCTCGTTTATAATACATTTTCTAGAAGATTTTTAAGAGTTTTTATCTCCATCTTAAAGTGAGTTTATTTGGAATGGCTGAGCCAGTGAGCTTCTACCAATTCCATTCCTGGGCTAGCCTCTAGATGGTGTGAATGTGTGGCTTCAGTAACATTGGGCTGCGTCTATTTACAACCCTGTGTTGCAAATACACAAATTCGTTATTGTCGCCAAGAGGAAGTGGGAGGACAATGCTCATCCAACCCTTTGTCTGGAAAGTGTACTTTGATCCAGTCTGCCTTAGAGTAATTTAAGTTCTCTGCAATGTGTAATTTGATCCATTGTAAACAATTTTACAACACCAAGTTATAGTCCAACAATTTTATTTTTAATCCCACAAGCTTTTGGAGGCTTCCCCCTTCCTCAGGTGGTGTGGTCATTTCCATAATTTGAGCTGCAAGTTTGGTTTAGTGAGGTGCATTTCATTCAACGAGAACGGGTGAGGGTGACGTCATTGGAAGTGACATCACTAGCAGATCCGTAGCTCTTTATCATGCGCTGTGATGTCATTGGGTGGTCCAGTGCATGTGCAGGAGGACGTCACGGGTCGATCAAAAACCGGAAGTACCCACGTTGTCACTAATCTCTCCGTCAAACTAAACACTGTGGGAGAGAGCTGCGGTGACTGATGGGGCACTGTGTGTGAGTCATAGATTGTTTCAGGTTTATTGGGTAGAAAGTGGGGAGAAAGGGGGAATCACCTTTTACATTACAAAGTGAATAGTGACACTGTCCTAACCTACGGATTTGGGGCCGTCCGATGACATCACTTGCTGCGCTTCCACAGGGCATTCCGAGAAATCAACTTGCTGCCGTTCATACTCAAAACTGTGATGCAGATCCAACAGGGGAAACCGTGCTCCACTTCCCCATCAGGACCACGTTCTCCCTCTCTTTCCCCCCCCCCCACCCCCCCCCCCCCCCCCACTGCCTTAGACCCAGATCATGTTCCCGCCCCCTGTTTCTTCCTGCTTCCCATCCCCCCGCCCCTGCTTCCCACGCCCTGCCCCGCGCCCGTGCTTCCCGCGCTCTGCCCCGCGCCCGTGCTTCCCACGCCCTGCCCTGCCCCGCGCCCGTGCTTCCCGCGCCCTGCCCCGCGCCCGTGCTTCCCACGCTCGTGCCCTTTATTCAAAGAAGAGCAGGGGAGTTCTCCTCGCGTCCTGGTAAACATTTATCCCTCATCCAACACCTAAAACAGATGATCTGGTCACTTATTTCATTGCTGTTTCTGGGACCTTGCTGTGTGCAAATTGGCTGCCGCATTTCCTACATTACAAGAGTGATTACACTTCAAAAGTAAATTTGGCTGTAAAGTGCTATAGATTATATATTTTTTTCTTATCTTGTTTCTTCCTTTCTCTCACCTCCATAATACTGTTCCCTATTTTTGGGGGAAAAGACTCAGCTACCAGAATTGAATACAACTTTATCACAAAGAACAAGCAGTTTTGTTTCCTGGCTTCGAGACAGCAGACCGTTCTTATCGATTATTTACATTGTGAAGTAAGTATTTGGCACTTTGTTGATTCAGTTTTAATTTAAAGGGCATTTCAATATAGCAGTACAGAAAAACCAAATAGCTCACAAGATAGGTTCAGATGAAGAAAGCTCTTAGACCCATTTTACCTCTGTTCCAGAATGGCATTGTTGTCGTCTCTGCATTACAGCTTCCAGCTGTTTCAAATTAATCCAGTGTCCTAGATTTATCCAGAAGTCAATACCCCTAGGTCTTTTTCATTTTCCTCCTTAGAAAATTCTATCCAAACCGTGAAGTACGCATCCCTCCAATTTAGATCTTTGCCATTAATCAGCTTGGATACCAACCTATTGAGATGTCTTTGTAAGACTTTGGCTGCCTCCTCTTAATCCAGTCCTCCCTACTATGGTGTCATCTACAAATTTAACTAGGTTGCATTGAGACTGTGATTCCAGCTCATTTTATATATACCAGGAACTAAAATTATGTTTTTTGTTATTTACACCATTGCCAATAGTTATTTAGATGATAAACCAGTGACAGATTTGGCATTTCTTAATGTAGGTACTTGTAAAATACATGTGCAACACTGGACTATAACTGTTGTATATTTGCAAATGTAAATATTGTTTTTTAGTTGCCTCTCGAATTGTGATAATTGTAGAGTTCAATACCCTGAATGTTTGTTACATGGTGTTATTAAATATCAACAGGGATGATGGTCCTTTCAAAGCAAACTTTTTCCAGAAGTTGGTGGAGGACAGAACAGAATCTGCGTTGTCATATTATGAATTTCTTCTTCACATTCAGCAGCAAATCTCCAAGTAAAAATTATAGTTTGTGAGTTGGAACTGATCAGTGATTTTCTTGGTTTTGGGGAGATGGGGCAGTACTGTCATCTGAAGCAGACATTCGTTTACCTTGGAGGATGGATTTTGTGTTGAGGTACAATATGAGGTGGATATCTTCAACAGTGTTTCAGTCCTGATAAAGGTTTTTATACTGATGGTAGGAATAGGAAAAGCTGGTCAATAAAACTTCCAACCTTGCAGAATAAATTCTTGAAGTTACTACACTGTAATGTGTAATTCTGCTCTGCAATACAGTGAGATGATAATGCCATTGTACTGTTGGAATTCTAATAATGGCGTTAAAGAATGGGCTTGAATGTTTTATTCTAGATAGAGCAGGAGCATAGAGGCCTTGTTACTTAATACAAATAGAATAGATTTATTTATTACCATGTACAAGCCCTGTTTCTTCTATAAAATTTTGTTAACATTTTTGATCTAATTTTCCTGTGTGTAATGTATCAGTGTACATGTTGATTTTTCACTGGTATTGGCAGTGGGTAGAGGTGATGCTTATACAGGTAGGAATTTTTACTGGATTGTTATCAAATACAGTCCGCATTAAAGTACAAGCCAAGATCACTTGCAGGGCTGTTGAATGTGGTTTAGAGAATGCACATTATAAAATTCAATGTGTACATAGAAAATTTAACCAACTTTGTAAAGTAATGTACAAAAAAAGTATCAACCTAACTAGGTTCTATTAAAAGTGAAAGAGTAAACTGTATGCAACAGTGTTGAATGTTTTGTGATCAAATTCCTCCTGCCCCACGCGGGCCATTTGAGACGAGAGAGGATCTGAATGCAGGTATTCTGTGCCATCTTCCAGTTCAACTGGCAAAGACTACCATATTTTTTTAAAAGAAAATTCAAATTATTTTTCTTTGTAATTTTGTTTTGCATCTTTTGTGTGGAATTAATTTCTGACCAGCTATTGATTAAAAGAGCTCTGTCGGATTTTTTTTTTGTTGGTGCATCTAAGTATGCTTGTTTATCTTTCATATCATACTTGTCTGACTAGAGCTGATGTAATGGATAGGCCATTTTAAATGTACATCCTCATGCAATATACATCCCATGTCTATGGTTGGTTAAACTCTAGGGGAAGCAAAAAGCTTGAATGTGTGCAACAGCTCTTAGCTGAATAAATGTACCGGATATAAAGGGAGGTTTAGAACACTGACATGCTAATAAATAACTTCCTGAACTTTAACAAACTGTAACTTCTGTTGTTTTCTGCTACCTATAACACTCAAAATATCAAGTACAGCATCCATCCAGTATATAATGATTATTAGGAAAAGCTAACAAAGTGCACGAATGAAATAACCTTCTAATTGTTCCACACGATGAGTGAAACAGTAACAAAAGGGCATCGTATGGTGAGCAAGTCTAAAAAGGAAGGATCTTATGATAACCCAAACCCCTATCTCCAGTGGTCAAACTGAGTAGCAGTCAAGCTTAATCTGTCTATACTTAGAGAGAATCTTGGTGAGAAGTGAATAAGGGAAATTACAAGAGGTGTGAGTTCAAGGCCTAGGTATTTAGTCGATGTTTCGTTGGAAGCAATGTGTTGAATGAGCATGAGAGGGTGGCCATTAATGGAGCTTGAGTTGCCCGGGATTGGACTGTGTAGGGGGATGAAGTGCACCAATACGGTCAAGATAAAGACCTGTGATTGATAATGGAAAAAAATAATTAAACCCATGGCTTGTATTTGGTCAAAATAAAGTCTATAAAAATTGAATAAATATTTATTTTTTGTCTGCATCATTTACACGTTATCCAATATGTTCCTGTATCTCCTACTTTTATATGGTAATACTTATGTTGCCCTTTTGTTCAGTTGCAGGTTATTTTAATTGATTGGTTTTACTAGATATTTCTCAATAATTAAATTCTTTCAAAGACATTTGGAATCAATGTCAGGCTTCAAACATATCTCTGAAGTGGGTTGACCACCATTTGGTGGTGCCCACCAGAGGAGTTCACTCTGACGCAAGAAAGCCATTTGTTTTTAAAAATAACAATGACAATTATGCAGCATGAAATAAATGCTGCATAATTCAGCTGCATCGGATAGTGAATTGCTTTTGGACTGCAATGATCATCTTGTAGGCAAACACAGCAGTCGTTCTGCACCTGTAGCATCCTACAAACCAAAATAACATGAACGACCAGTTAATCTTTTAGTGGTGTTTGTTGAGAGAAGAAAGTTGGCCAGGACACCAGGAAAATTCCTCACTCTGCTTTCTATAGTTCCATATGAAATTTAACATCCACCTGAACAGTCAGGATCTCAGTTTAACATCTCATCCAAAGGACAACACCTCTGACAAAGCAACGCTCACTCAGTACAGCATTGGTATTTCTGCCTAGTTTATAGGTTCAAGTCCTGGGTAGTTCTGGATCATTATCCAACCCAGTCTACTTTATCTCTGGAGATACTTCAAGATCACCCATAATCTAAATGAGAAAAGTTCTTGCATAGGCCAACGTGCTGTGAAGAGATGGATAGTGGCAGCGAGAAGCAAAATGAGCAACACAAACAATGCCACCTCCTATATTGTGGAGATTTTTAGTTTTGGAAATTATGCGCATGGGGTTGTATAAAGTACTTCCCTTTCAGATTTAAACATAAAGGGCTACAAATTCCTGTCAAGTCTTAACACCAGTAGATTCTTGGCAGGGTGGGACTTAAACCTGTAGCTTGGTCTCACCTCGACCCTGTCTCAAATCCTGGAGTCGGGTATTTACGTATTATGGGCAGATACCAGCACCATTTTCAGCACTACTGGAGCAGTTACCATGAGTTGGGAGAGTGGGGGGGTTTGCTTTACGAGAAAGTGACTGTTTAAAGAATGCTGTGCTCCACTACTGCCAGGGTCCAGTCCTGTCAGGCTAGTACTCCTACCTCATGCAGGCTTACATTACAATGGAGGCAGAATTTTAGGTAGAAGTTGCATGCCATCAGTCCTGCTTTTTCACTTAAATACAGACAGAAGAGGTGGATGCAAAACGTGCCTGTCCCTTCTGGCACAAGTTTAAAACGCAAGTAAAGGGACACCCTAAATTCTTTCCCTGCTTGTCCAAATAACGATGGCTTTATCTTGCTAGGGCCCCAGGAATTTTGGAGCCAAGATACTTAGATAAATTTTATGTATATTTATGTATATACCTATTTGATCTCCCGTGCTTCTCCTGAGTTGTCCAGGACTTGGATGCAATTCTGATGTTTACCAAGATCCCATTCAACATAAATATGACAGCAGTTTTCCCATTGCTGTAATACAGCAAATTTACTTAAGTAATATATCACAAAGTAAAAATAGAATCATAGAATGATACAGCACAGAAGGCCCATCGTGCCTGTGCTGGCTCTTTGAAAGAGCTATCCAATTAGTCCCATTGCCTATATCTTTTTCCATAGCCCTGCAACTTTTTCCCCTTAAAGTATTTATCCAATTCCCTTTTGAAAGTTATTATTGAATCTGCTTCCATCACCCTTTCAGGCAGTGCATTCCAGATCATAACAACTCACTGCGTAAACAAATTCCTCATGTCGCCAATTACCTTAAATCTATCCTCTGGTTACCGACCCTTCTGCCACTGGAAACGGTTTCTCCTTATTTACTTTATCAAAACCGTTCATGATTTTGAACACCTCTATTAAATCTCCTCTTAACCTTCTCTGCTGTAATGGGAGCAATCCTAGCTTCTCCAGTCTCTCTACATAGCTGAAGTCCCTCAGCCCTGGTACCATTCTAGTAAATCTCTTCTGCACTGTCTCTAAGGCCTTGACATTCTTCCTAAAGTGCGGTGCCCAACCAAAATGTATCATTTCACACTTCTCTGCATTAAATATGTCATATTTGAAATTATGCCCTGTAAATCCAAGTCCAGGTCATTAATATATATCAAAAAGAGCAGTGCTCCAAATACCGACCCCTGGGGGACACCACTGAATACTTCCCTCCAGTCTCAAAAATAACCGTTCACCACTACCCTCTGCTTTCTGTCCATTAGCCAATTTTGTACTCACGCTGCCACTGTCCCTTTAATCCCATGGGCTTTAATTTTGTTTACAAATCTATTAAGTGGTACTTTGTCAAACACCTTTTGAAAATCCACATACACATCAACTGCACTACCCTCATCAACCTTCTCCGTTACTTCATCAAAGAACTCAATTAAGTTAGTCAAACATGATGTGCCTTCAACAAATCTGTGCTGATTTTCATTTATTAGCCTATAATTTTCCAAGTGCCAATTAATTTTGTCCCAGATAATTATATCCAAAAGTTTCCCTCCATCGATGTTAGGATGACTAACTTGTAATTGCCAGGTTTATCCCTCTTCCCCTTTTTTGAACATTTGCAATCCTCCAGTACTCCGGCACCACTCCCATATCTAAGGAGGATTGTAAGATTGTGGCCAGACCTCTACAATTTCCACCCTTACTTCCCTTAGTAACCTAGGATGCATCTCATCCGGACCAGGTGACGTTTCTACTTTTGTATACTGCCAACCTTTTAAGTACCTCCTGTTTATTGATTTTTATCCTATCCAATATCACTACTACTTCCTCCTTTACTGCTACAATGACAGCATCCTCTTCTCTAGTGAAGACGGATGTAATGTATTCATTTAGTACTCAGCCATGCCCTCTACCTCCACAAGATGATCTTTTTGGTCCCTAATCGGCCTCACCTTTCCTTTGACCACCTTTTACTATTTGGGTTCCCTTTTATGTTAGCTGCTAATTTATTCTCATTCTCTTTGCCCTTCTTATTCCCTTCTTTAGATCGCCTCAGTACTTTCTATATTCAGCTTACTGAGAAAATCACCAATACATTTGTAATTCAACATACCTACTATACATTTCTTGTTTAAGATGCAAGTAATTTTGTCCTTCCGATCCCAAAACTTTATTGCCAGTTATTTACAGTATAACTTTTTTTCTCCATCTCCCATAATGGATTTCTGCTATTTGATTAAGATGCTTATACTTTAATTAATTCTTCTTCCAAAATCATCTCATGCACCAGCAGTTGTGAGGGTATTGGACGGCTTGCCTAGGAGTTACCGCAACATGTCTGAGACTACAGAGGAATTCCATTCCAGCAGGTACGTCCTTCTAACCAGTGGCATCAGCAGTCTGCAATCTACCATGGAACATATGGTCACCTCTGTGGATGCTACAACCAGGTCCTCCCCACAGGTGTCTGCGTCACCAACTCTGGCGGCTTTGATGGAAGCTCAGACTGGTGCAATTCAGGTTCTGGGCTTCTCAATCTCCACCGGCTTCAAAAGGTCGATAAATCACATTGATACGGGATTCCAAAGTGTCCCTGATCTCCTATGGTCTGCTTTCCCGTAGATCACTAGGAATGAGGTTCTACAAGTCCATGGGAGTGGCAGTGGCTCAATGGGAGTAGCACATGCTGCCCATTCTCAGGATTACAGCACGTCTGCTCCAGCTGAGATGGCACAGTCTCCAGCTGATCTATCAAGGCCCCAAATTGCTAGAGGTCACCAATCACGAGCACCAGGGGATCTTCATCTGAGCATCAGCAGACTTCCACCAGCCCTGCTGAAGTAACTGGGGGAGCACTTTGTAGAAGCAGTAGGTTAGGTAACATGGTAACACTTAAGAGCATGTTGGAGTAACACGTGAAATTATTCTGTAATGCCAGCCTGAAGGCATTAAAAATTATAAAAGCTGAACAGTGCACGTTTGTCCAATAAAGTATTCATCCAGCAATGACAGGTGGCATCTGTGCAGATGGTGGTCAGAGAATGAGGTTTTTTTTTTGCCATGTGCAGGGGTGATGTGAGGAACTTGGTTGTGATTGTTCTTTTGCTGGAAGCGATGGTCTATGAACTGCTGCTTAATAACCTTGGCTGTTTGCTGTGCAGGCCTTGCAGTAGCTTCTCCTGCATCCTCTTGTTCCTGAGGCTCTTATTCCTCTAATGATGACTCCTCCTCAGCTACTGATGGCTCAAAGTCTTGTCCCCGTTGTAAGGCCAGTGTTTATTCAGGACCTAGCAAATCATAGAATCATAGAATCATAGAAGTTACAACATGGAAACAGGCCCTTCGGCCCAACATGTCCATGTCGCCCAGTTTATACCACTAAGCTAGTCCCAATTGCCTGCACTTGGCCCATATCCCTCGATACCCATCTTCCCCATGTAACTGTCCAAATGCTTTTTAAAAGACAAAATTGTACCCGCCTCTACTACTGCCTCTGGCAGCTCGTTCCAGACACTCACCACCCTTTGAGTGAAAAAATTGCCCCTCTGGACCCTTTTGTATCTCTCCCCTCTCACCTTAAATCTGTGCCCCCTCGTTATAGACTCCCCTACCTTTGGGAAAAGATTTTGACTATCGACCTTATCTATGCCCCTCATTATTTTATAGACTTCTATAAGATCACCCCTTACCCTCCTACTCTCCAGGGAATAAAGTCCCAGTCTGTCTAACCTCTCCCTGTAAGTCAAACCATCAAGTCCCGGTAGCATCCTAGTAAATCTTTTCTGCACTCTTTCTAGTTTAATAATATCCTTTCTATAATAGGGTGACCAGAACTGTACACAGTACTCCAAGTGTGGCCTCACCAATGCCCTGTACAACTTCAACAAGACATCCCAACTCCTGCATTCAATGTTCTGACCAATGAAACCAAGCATGCTGAATGCCTTCTTCACCACCCTATCCACCTGTGACTCCACTTTCAAGGAGCTATGAATCTGTACTCCTAGATCTCTTTGTTCTATAACTCTCCCCAACGCCCTACCATTAACGGAGTAGGTCCTGGCCCGATTCGATCTACCAAAATGCATCACCTCACATTTATCTAAATTAAACTCCATCTGCCATTCATCGGCCCACTGGCCCAATTTATCAAGATCCCGTTGCAATCCTAGATAACCTTCTTCACTGTCCACAATGCCACCAATCTTGGTGTCATCTGCAAACTTACTAACCATGCCTCCTAAATTCTCATCCAAATCATTAATATAAATAACAAATAACAGCGGACCCAGCACCGATCCCTGAGGCACACCGCTGGACACAGGCATCCAGTTTGAAAAACAACCCTCGACAACCACCCTCTGTCTTCTGTCGTCAAGCCAATTTTGTATCCAATTGGCTACCTCACCTTGGATCCCATGAGATTTAACCTTATGTAACAACCTACCATGCAGTACCTTGTCAAATGCTTTGCTGAAGTCCATGTAGACCACGTCTACTGCACAGCCCTCATCTATCTTCTTGGTTACCCCTTCAAAAAACTCAATCAAATTCGTGAGACATGATTTTCCTCTCACAAAACCATGCTGACTGTTCCTAATTAGTCCCTGCCTCTCCAAATGCCTGTAGATTCTGTCCCTCAGAATACCCTCTAACAACTTACCCACTACAGATGTCAGGCTCACTGGTCTGTAGTTCCCAGGCTTTTCCCTGCCGCCCTTCTTAAACAAAGGCACAACATTTGCTACCCTCCAATCTTCAGGCACCTCACCTGTAGCGGTGGATGATTCAAATATCTCTGCTAGGGGACCCGCAATTTCCTCCCTAACCTCCCATAACGTCCTGGGATACATTTCATCAGGTCCCGGAGATTTATCTACCTTGATGCGCGTTAAGACGCTCCCTCCGCTCGGCTCGGCTCCTCTCAGCTGTTCTCAGCGCTCTGAAATCCCGCCTTTTATCGGACGCTCCCTCCGCTCGGCTCGGCTCCTCTCAGCTGTTCTCAGCGCTCTGAAATCCCGCCTTTTATCGGACGCTCCCTCCGCTCGGCTCGGCTCCTCTCAGCGCTCTGAAATCCCGCCTTTTATCGGACGCTCCCTCCGCTTGGCTCGGCTCCTCTCAGCTGTTCTCAGCGCTCTGAAATCCCGCCTTTTATCGGACGCTCCCTCCGCTCGGCTTGATGGGGTTGGTATTGATGATAGCCCCTAGATTTCTCCAGGCACCTGAATCGCTGTTTCAGCACATCAGTAGCTTGCTCTATTGCTGCCATGATACTCCCGTGGCTATCATTGTACCGCCTTTCAGCTGGGGTTTGTGGGTGCTGGACGGGTGTCATCAGCCACGGCATTAACAGGGAGGCCTTGTCCCATAATAGCCACCCTTGGACTTGCTGCTCTTGACCAACAAATGGAGGTGTGTTGAACTGATGCAGGATGAACGCATCATAGCTGCTACCAGGGCCTCTTTCTGTTGTACATCATACCCGAGTACAGAGAAGGCAGGCTGATAACCTGCTCTGAGGGTGCTTCGACTCTTTGCACAATAATTTAGCTGAGTTGGGGAACTCATAACATAGGAAATCATCCACATCTTGCCAATCTGTTGATACACTGACATATTGCACCACTAGTCTGCCCCCACCTACTGCATTTTTGAATGAGTTTGTATAATTTCTGTCAGTTTGTGGGATAAATTCAAATCTTACATTTGTTCACACGCCTGCTGCCTTCCTCCTGAACTACCCCAAGGTTCACAAACCTGTATTCAAACGCCTTCAGCTACCAACGTCTTACGCGGTCAAGATGATTTTTTAGTATGTCACGTTCTTGCTCACATAGGGGAGGGAAAATAATTACTTTCCAGAATGTGGGATGGGAGGTGACGGATGTAATTGCTGTGCGAACTAGCAAATTACTGATCAGAGAACAATGGAAGACTTTTTCCCAGAAAAGGTAGGTAGGAAAAAAGTTACATCTCATGTATGTGAAAGGATTTACTTTGTGTATGTGTGTGGGTGAGCCAACAATCTGGGGATCCAGTCTCATAATTAGATTGTCAATTAACATCACTTAGCAGAATCTACAGTAGTTGCATTAATTTCTACAGGGACTTAAAGGAAGGCATTTTGCTATATGAATATAAGGAATTTAATCATACCATGGACCTGTCCTGTCTTTTGTCAATTGAAGGGGGGGGTGGTGAGAATAGTTTTATAGTTGTCAAAAGATTGGTTCCAAAGGCCTAAAATGGACAGAAAGAAAAGCATTAGAGCCTACAATAATTCAAGATTCAGCTCACAATATTTTGTACTGATTATATTTTGAGACGTTTATGGGTGTACTTTGATTTATGCTGAACAGTTGCCCCAAAACATGTGTGTGTCCTGTCATAGGTATTGTTAGACTGATTTTGAGGTTCCTTATTAGTAAAATTATGTAGATTGAATTTGAAACTATGACTTTGAAATTTCTTGCTGGAGTAATCTTTCTGACTTATAGGGCTTCATTTTAGCACCCGCTATCAGGTGCGTTCCTGCGGGGGGGGCTCCGAAAATCGGGAATCCTGGAGCGGGTCCGGAACCCAGCTCCAACCCGCCCACTTCTGGGTTCCCCACAGACGCGCCGGCGTGCGCGCGCAGCCCCCACAGGTGGGAATCCCGCAGGCAATTAAAGCCAGCGGGATGCCACTTAAAAGTATTTACGTAGGTATTTCAGGTCATTAACTTAACTGATTAAGTGAATATGTGAGGAGGGGTGGGATTTTATAGACAACTGGGACTGTTTACCATACTGGGGGAAACACTCCCAGTTGAAATGGACGTGTTGCAGCTATCAGCCTGTGGCAGCTGCAAAGGCCCATTCGACAGGTAGGGGGCGGGGGGGGGGGGGGGGGGAGAGACCCTCACCCATTGCAGGAGGCCACTCTGTCACTTGGGACAAAGTTTGGCCTCCACCACTCTCCTCCTGACAAGAAAATTCACCCTTGCACACTTACCCCGGTGTCCAGACACATGTACCTACCTTGCGGACCCCCTCAAATGTCCATCTTCCGGATGGGGGCCGCCGTAGCTGCAGTCATGACCTCCTCGGAGGGCGAACAGCATCACCAGCCTCGACATCCACGCCGTCCACCTCTGACACGTGGAGCTCCACAACAGAGTGCTGTGACACATCCACCTGCACAGCAGGAGGGAGGGCAACTGCAGAGAGAGATGCGTCGCAGAGGGCACTACCCTCGCCACAGGGTCCACAGACCGAGGCTCAGCTTCCGGGACCTCTCTGAGCAGCAGTGCACACGGAGGCTCAGAGTCACTCGACATGTAGTCATGGACATCTGCAGCCTCCTTCATGCTGAGCTGCTCCTGGCTGGCCCGAGCACCATCTTCTTACCTGTCGCTGTCAAAGTCACCACTGCCCTCAACAACATCTCCTCCGCATCCTTCCAGGGTGCCACCGGGGACATCGCGACGTCTCCAAAAAAGAGCCCTGCAAATACACCTACACCACTCTGCAGTGACACAATGGGTGTCATCAGTTGTGGGTCTTCATTGTGATCCTCAGGAAAGGGCATTATTGCACAAACCAGACAAGATTCGCAAAGATGTGGCAGTAGTGGTGCCAATATAATATGTAATGTGAGTTGGTCAGAAATTCAATATAAGTAAAAACCATGACAAACCCTCAAACACCCTTGTGCATCCCCTTCATGCTCACGACAAGTTTGCCGACTGCACATATGTGATGCATGCCGTGTGGTGCAGCACAGGTACTGGCAGGTTGAGTGAGGCTGACTGTGAAAGAGATGCACGAGAGGGTGAGTATGAGATAGAGCCATGAGATTGTATGAGGATTGGGTTGAGTGGTAGTGGTGGGATGAGTACTGGCGAGGTGAGTAAGTGCAGGTAAGATGAGGATGAGCTTTGAGTGGGTATGAGGGGTGATGTGACAGAGTAGTCTTGGCAGTGCAGAAAGAGATATGGGGTGGGGGCGGTGATGTGGCAGATGGAGTGTAGGGGAATGAGTAAGTGTACTCACTTTGGCTGACCTACTTAGGTCATTGGAGCGCCTCCTGCACTGTATGCAGGTGGGCGATATGTTGGTGGTGCAGGTGACCTCCTCTGCCACCTCGAGCCAGGCTTTCCTGGTGGCAGAGGCAGGCCGCTTCCTCCCACCCGCCGGGGGGAAGATCTCTGTCCTGCCCCTCCTCCTCACCCCATCTAATGATACCTGGAGTGAGGCATCATTAAACTGGGAGCAGCCTTCCCCCGGGCTGCTCCATGCTGTAATTTTTTCTATTTGTTGCAGCATCTGTCAGTGGAGGACTGCCCCTTTAAATAGAGCTCCTCCAGCTGACAGAGCTTACTGCGCGTGCGCAATCTGCCCGACGCGCAGATCAGCAGTGGGGAACCCGGAAGACTAGGTAAGTGGATGCAATTAGGCTGCAATCGCGTGGGGGCAGACTAATTTCACCGGGAGCATTACCCACGCGCCCAATAGCCCCCCCGCCGCGAACCCGCAGCCCTGGTAACATCGAGCCCATAAAGTGTATAATTTCAGAAGTTCTAAACCATCACAATTTACTTCTGCTTTGCGTTACTGGTAACTTTTGCTGGAGCTTGTTCAAATCTCTGTTATAGAATCATGGGCCCCGATTTTAACTATTAACATGAGTTAATATAACATGAGTATCTTATCCCCTCTGATCCCACTTCCTTCCCGTCGTGTCCCTATATTTACCTGCTCTTTTGAACTGGACACCCACAGGCAGGAAGCGGGCTCCTGTTTTAAATATGCAGATTGAGTCCAATGATGTCATTAGGACCCGATCTGCAATTTCAACCAGAGGCCTGGGGGAGGGGGACGGGGGGGCAGTGGGCGATGGGCAGTGTCGGCTCCCCCATCAGGCAAACCAGCCGGGAGCCGAATCTTGGGCCAGAAGAGGCTCAGAAGGTAAGTTTTAAAGTTGTGATCCAGGAAGGACAGGAGTGCTCCTCCGGACCGCAAAAGGAAGCCTTGGGCCTGCCTTGTGCCAGGCTACCCCCCTCCCCCCCAATCATTTCCATAAGCTTGTCCCCCTCCCAATCCCTTCCACACGCTTCTTCCCCTTCCCGATCATGCCAACGTCCTTCTCCCTCCCTATCGTACCGACATCCTTCTCCCCTTCCCAATCCCGTCTACAGCCTTGCCCCCCACCCCCCCAACTGCCAGGGACCGTTCCCAGGAGTACAGTACATAAGTACAACTTTTCTTTGTGCAAAAATATATAAATATTGAATATGCTACCCTTCCCCACATCAGAGGATCATCCTGCTTGACTTAAACAAAATAACTTAGCAATTCTCCTCTGAGCCGGTCCAACTCTTGTCCATGCAGTTCTCTGTTTAAAACCTGACTGACTGCTTGTGTCTCTGTCTTTATTTTTATCTCTCTGTGTTCACAGGCAGAGGGCAGGCTTGTCAGAAATCCCTGCTGAGTGCACAGGACCAGAGACTTCCCAACACAATGGTTGTGAGGTGTTTACCGATAATCAAAACAGGCTAACAAATTCTTGTTGCTTACAGACTTTGGGGAAAACAACTTCAATGTCTAGTCCATTAACTTATTAACCACCTTTTGTTCAAGTATTTTTTCCCTAAATTTATGAAAATACACTTTGCTTTAAGAATCCCACATTTAAAAGTAACTCTTTTTCAAAAACCTTTCTGTGGAAAAATTGTCAAAAATCCCAAATATGACAATTGTATATTAAGAGTTTTTTGTATATTTGTATATTTGAAAGAGCAGGGGAATGGGACTAATTGGATAGCTCTTTCAAAGACCGGCACAGGCACGATGGGCCGAATGGCTGCCTCCTGTGCTGTACCTACTATGATATCACACTTCCTGTCTATTTCACTTTTTTTTGTGTAAAACTACTTCCAACACATCTATTTGTCACGGCTATGTTTTGCTCCTCTTTTTAATTGTTTCAAACATTTCTTTTGAACTTTTTAGCAGCTTTTTAAAATATGATTTCTTCTCATTCGCCTACCTCCTCATTAATCATTCTAACCCCATCTCGCAACTGACACGACCAGTTCAAACATTACAATATTTTCTGTAAGCGTTCTGATACAATCTTCAATTTTTTTTTAGTTTAGTGTAATTATTCTTTTTTCTTCTTGTTTATCTGCATTTTCATTTGCCTGCTTTGCCTTTAACAAATCTGTGCTGGTTTTCCCTAATCAATCTACCCTCGTCCAAGTGACTGTTAATTCTGTCCCGGATTATCGTTTCTAAAGGTTTCCCCACCAGTCTGAGTGGAGAAAATTCCCAGTACACACCGATATAATTCTTTACAAGTAATCCATGCATTACCCAAAATATGAGACAGGCAGGTTATAACAGTAATTATGAGCGTGTCGGCTTTTCAAAACAATGTAAAGCATGAACTTTGGAATCTTTTCTGAATTACATACAAGAAAAGCCTTATTTTTAAGGACAGCTTGACCCATTCTTGGATTAGCTGAGCCATGAGGGCAGATGTGTAACCAGCACAGGGGAAAGCATGAGAAAGCAGCCTTTATTTAATTAATTAATGATTCCTGAGAAGCTGAAGTTACTACTGAGTTTTATATCAAAAAATGTTGATACAACCTTTACAATGCTTTAATATAAATTAATCTTTTTTCTTCCTTTTGTTTATCTTTATTTGTCTGTACTTGATGAGAATACTACTTCTATTTAACTAATTATTTTGCTGAATTTATTTAATTATCTAATTTATTGCTGCGTTCAGCACCTAAGTTTACTTAATTGATTCTCTCCAGGGCAGCTTTTAATTCATGAAACCAGTATTTATTTAATTGATATATTGCCAGGTTTCTTCAAATAATTCATTGTTGCGAAGACCCCCAAGTTCAGAAAATCCTGCTTCTGAAAAGGGAACAAACTATGGTTCATTTAGTTAATTTGATCCAATTCCTCTTTCTCTGAAGTCATTTTATTAATCTGTAAAGGCTTGACTTTACTTATTACATTAATTAATCTGCAGTTACCATGAAGCCCAGGACAGCATCTGATATGAGAAGTGCAACTTACCTAGCCCTTTTATGATCCTGTAATAAGTGCTACCACATTACTGAGCTGCTAACCAGTGTCTTTGTAATGGAAATACATGCTGACTCTCAGGGCCAAAACAGAGGACTTGTAATATGCAACTAATGTTATGTAGGAGGATTTTTAACATTGTAATGGCTGACCACATTGACACCTACAGGTATAATAGGTAATGCAGGCAAATCTGATGCTCTTAAAATGTGTTTCCCCACAAACAAGTTCTGAGATAGGAATTTTCATTGAGTTTTGAGATGGAATTTGCACTCCACTAAGCAATTTTAATATATAACATTGTCTTTTTGCAATTTGTTCTCAGGATGTGGGTGATGCCCAAAGGCCGCATTTGTTGCCCATCCCTAGTTACCCTGAGAAGGTGGTGGTAGGCTTTCTGCTTGAACCGCTGCAGCCCTTGTGGTGATGATGCTCCCAGAATGTTGTTCGGTAGGGAATTCCAGGATACTGACCCTGCAATGATAAATGAATGGTGAAATATGTCCAAATCAGGATGGTGTGTGACTTGGTGGGAAACTTGAGTGTTGATGGTGATCCCATAACATTGTTGCTCTTGTCCTTCTCAGTTGTAGAGTTTGCAGGGGATGGAGGTGATATCAAAGTAAACTTGGTGAGTTGCTGCAGGGAATACTGCAGCCACAATGTGCCGATAGTTGAGCAGTGGATATTCAGTCTGGTGGCAGGAGCACTGATCAATCAAACTGCTCTATCCTGGATGGTGTTGATTATTGTTGTGGCTGCACCTATCCGGCCGAGTGGTGAGTATTCCACAACACTTCTCACTTGAACTTTGTAGATGGTGGAGAGGCTTTTAGGGGTCAGGAGTTGAACCAGTTAATACAGAGTACCCACCCTCTGCCCTGCTCTTGTAGCCACGGTGTTGAAATGGCTGTTCCAGTTCAGCTTCTGGTCAGTAATGACCCCCCCCGCCCCTCCCAAAAATGTTGATGATGGTAGACTTGGTGATGGTGGCACCATGGAGGTCAAGGGGAGATGGCTGGGCTTTCCCTTGTTCAAGGTGATCATTACCTAATGTGAATGTTATATGTCATTTGTCAGCTCGCATCTGGATGTTATTTGCTGTAGGCCGGTATGGGCTGCTTCGTTATTGGGGGAATTCTGAATGGAGTTGAAAACTGTAAAATGGTCATCTCATACATATCCATATCTCAGGGGAGCACACAAGTCAAGAAGCAATGTACAATTGAATGTCTTGCCATATTTACATCTTCATACATCAAACCCAGTCACTTACTTATACCCAGGATGAGCTTCTGGTTGGGCATATGGTGGCCATCAAAGACTCCCTGTACTTTGGGAAATATACATGTACGTTGACATTTGGCAGCCATGTCATCAGTTGGAAAAAAGCTCAAAATATTGGCCATGCTGACTGATATATCAGTCTTCTGTCTAATACATGTATGGGTAGCACATCAGCTGATGTTGAAGTGCTAGCTAGAAATGAGTCATAGCCATAAAGTTGAGGGCAGTGGTGACCTTGCCAACCATCAATATATGGCAAGTTGGATGAAAGCATCCTTGCTGCAGATTGCAAAAAACTCTGATGCAGAACAAGCTGAGGTAATTATCCTGGGTCATTGGCCGGTAGGTGTGCCAAGATATACAAATAGGGCCTGGTGCCTATTAACCTCCCTGACACGCCTTCTTCCATTATGTGCCAATTTTTTAAAATGCTGTATTTGAGACCCTTTTAAAAACAAAGTTACTGTAAGGTACTAATAAAAACTGCTCCATTTTTTAAATAAAAATTTCAGAAATATGGAAAACATCTCCCAATAAAAACAGCAGAATACTAAGAAGGTACCGTAAAATAGGAAAACTACGAAAAACAAGGCCCATGCTAGATTAAGAGCTACTTTGCACATGAGCTTCCCTTGTTCCCAATTCAACAAGGGGGGATAAAAAATCAAACCTAGAATAAAAATTGCATTAGGTCTTCATTGATGTTTTTGCATAAAATTTGGCATGAAATGTGCACCAGCTCTTCAGCACACAAAATGCTTGCTTCTCCAATCATCTTATCCCCTGTGCTGGTTACACATCTGCCCTCATGGCTCAGCTAATCCAAGAATGGGTCAAGCTGTCCTTAAAAATAAGGCTTTTCTTGTATGTAATTCAGAAAAGATTCCAAAGTTCATGCTTTACATTGTTTTGAAAAGCCAACACACTCATAATTACTGTTATAACCTGCCTGTCTCATATTTTGGGTAATGCATGGATTACTTGTAAAGAATTATATTGGTGTGTACTGGGAATTTTCTCCACTCAGACTGGTGGGGAAACCTTTAGAAACGATAATCCGGGACAGAATTAACAGTCACTTGGACGAGGGTAGATTGATTAGGGAAAGCCAGCACAGATTTGTTAAAGGCAAATTGTGTTTAACTAACTTGATAGAGTTTTTTGATGAGGTAACAGAGGGTAGATGAGGGCAATGCAGTTGATGTGGTGTATTTGGACTTTCAAAAGGCGTTTGATAAAGTGCCGCATGGTAGGCTTATCATAAAGATTGCAGCCCATGGAATAAAGGAGGCAGTAGCAACATGGATACAGAATTGGCTAAGGGACAGGAAACAGAGAGTAGTGGTGAGCGGTTGTTTTTCAGACTGGAGGGAGGTGTACAGTGGTGTTCCGCAGGGATGGGTACCAGGACCATAGCTTTTCTTGATATATCTTAATGACTTGGACTTGGGTGTACAGGGCACAATTTCAAAATTTGCAGATGACACAAAACTTGGAAGGGTAGTAAACAGTGAGGAGGATAGTGATAGACTTCAAGAGGATATAGACAGGCTGGTGGCATGGGCAGACACGTGGCAGATGAAATTTAATGCAGAAAAATATGAAGTGATACATTTTGATAGGAAGAACGAGGAGATATAAACTAGAGGGCACAACTCTAAAAGGGGTACAGAAACAGAGAGATCTGGGATATATCTGCACAAATCGTTGAAGGTGGCAGGGCAGGTTGAGAAAGTGGCTTAAAAAGCATTCGGGATCCTGGGCTTTATAAATAGAGGCATAGAGTACAAAAGTATGGAAATCATGATGAACCTTTATCAGATGAACCTGGCCACTGGTTCAACCACAACTGGAGTATTGTGTCCAGTTCTGGGCACCGCACTTTAGGAAAGATATGAAGGCCTTAGAAAGGGTGCAGAAGAGATTTACTAGAATGATTCCAGGGATGAGGGACTTTAGTTACGTGGATAGACTGGAGAAGCTGGGGTTGTTCTCCTTGGAGCAGTGGCGGTTGCAAGGAGATTTGATAGAGGTATTCAAAATCATGAAGGGTTTAGACAGAGAAGATAGAGAGAAACTGTTCCCATTGGCAGAAGGGTCAAGGACCAGAGGACATAGATTTAAGGTGATTGGCAAAAGAACCAAAGGTGACATGAGGAAATCATTTTTACACAGCGAGTGGTTAGGATCTGGAATGCACAGCCCGAGAGGGTAGTGGAGGCAGATTCAATCATGGCCTTCAAAAGCGAACTGGATAAGTACTTGAAATGAAAAAATTTACAGGGCTACGGGGATAGGGCGGGGGAGTGGGACTAGCTGGATTGCTCATGCATAGAGCCGGCGCAGACTAGATGGGCTGAATGGCCTCCTTCTGTGCTGTAACCTTTCTATGACTGTGGAATGCTGAAAATTATAAAGCACAGGTGCTTGTTGAGAGTTGTATTTCATATGTCTTCAGCTGACACAATGGGAAGGTGAAAAATTCAAGCTGTAAGTTTCTTAAATAGGCACAGGCCACCAATGTAAAGTATTGTTCGAAACATTTTCAGTACGGAAAATAGCATTGTATAGGCAAAGTGAATTACTTATAAATTTTGTAATTTTTGGGGGATAAATTTTTGTCTTCACTGCCTGGGTAATAATCTGGCAAAACAGATCACCTGCCCATTATAGAACACATCTGATTTTTATTCCATTGAAATCAGGCTAAGATGAAAATTTACCCCTTGTCTTTATTATGTAACAAACATTTTCAGTGCTTAAATGTCTCAGCTAGTGAGAGTACAAGATATCAAATTAATTTTCAAACTTTTTGGAGCAATTTGATTGGTTCAGCTTTTTTCTGTTATTGCTCATTCCGGTGGCGTTTTTATCCTTAGTTTTTCGTTGAAAATGTTATCTACCTATTTTCCTTGCATTTGATTTCTGCATTCCCTACCTGTTTAGTTCTGATTTGTCAAAGAAGCCCAGATGGAAAGCTTGCCTTTCAATCATCAACAATAATATTCGGGATCTTTGCAACAAGAGACATGAGCGTAGAAAGCTTTGATAAAAGCGGGCTCAGGTGGAACCTGCTCTCGGCAGCACCTTACAAGGTGAGGCGTTAACAGCTGACAATTCCCCAGGTTTGCGGTGCTTTTGTCCGGGGGTGTCTGTTGGTCAGTAAGGCTCAGAAGAGGAAAGGTGACCAAAGTGTCCACTTAACATAATATACACAAACAAACTTAAAGTTCCTTTAATTAACAACCAATGCTATAAGTAGGGCTGCATGTGCGGGAATGCTACACAGTAAAGTTTTGCAAGGTATGTAGTTACTACCTGGAACATAATCAATGTACCGTCACTTTTATTTATGTGGTAATTTGAATTAATGTAAAACACCTGATCAGTTATTGATTTTTCATCAGTTTGTAAGGGAGGGTAACAAAAAAAATGTTCTTGTGTAAATTTGGTTTAACTAAAAACCTATAATCGTGTTATAAACAACGTTGCGAAGCGCTCCGCCTAGTGGTAGTGGGAGGAGAGAGAGAAAGAGAGAGAAAGAAGTGATCGAGGCACAGACTGTTTATGGCAGAAGGGATTGGAGTGACGGCGGCAGCGGAGGTTGCTCGGCTTCATGTTTTAAATTAGACGCACAATTTGGCTCCCAACATTAGCATATGTTGTAGTGTGCCGTGGGCGGGCGGCGAGAGGACGCTTCCTCGTTGCAAAGCGGCAGCGTTTCCTCCCCTTCCAGAGCCTCTTTCATTCACCAGCGGAGCCGCCAGAGAGCGCAGGGTGGAGGGAGGGGAAGATGAAAAGGAGTGGGTGCTGTGGAGTGGAGGAGGAGGAGGAGTAGAAAGAGAAAACGGTGTACAGAGAAAGAGAAAGAGAGAGAGAGAGAAGGAAAGAAACACACCAAGCGGCGGATATTAACAAGCAAGATCTTGCATTTGAAATTCTACAGAAGGAGGGTTGGGCGTGGGGAGAGGCATGGCTTTGAGTCGGAGAGTCCTGAACATGTCGCTCCCAGTCGGCAGGCAGCTTCTGCTGGTGAGCCGGAGGTCGCCAGCGGTGCGAGTGCAGGCGGTGAGTATCAATGAGAAAAGACACACATACAGCAGCCTCGGAGATGAAGAGTGAGTGAGACTGGGAGGGAAGGAGTTAGGTTCATAACAAGCTGTTAACTTCCGTACTGATAATGACACGCATTCGAGAGCTGCTGGGCTTGTGTGTCTGTGTTGGAATTTAATATATCCAGACACCGAATGGGAGTGTGTGTGTGTGTGTGTGTGAAAAGCAAATTAGTTTTTACATTTCACCCTCCCCAACATCACAATTGGCCCATTCGGGACTTCACTTGGAGGCTTTACATTTTTTTTTTGGGGGGGGGGACACTTATTTCCTCTTGAAGGTCAAAATCAAATTGTACCAACTATCGTACTGCAAGTAGTTTGAAAAGCAAAATTGGACCCGTTTTTGAGGGAGTGGATATTTTTGTAAGTAAAATGCCTTTAGCAGGGAGGGGGACTCGATACTGAAAACAGCCGTAATAATAACCACAAGGTTTCATACAGGATATCCACCAGGCATCTTGTTCACTTATGTACCGAATTTGTATCGTGGTATCGAAAAATCGATGCGTCTCAAATTCTAGGTGCTTTACGCTTCGACTTAATTAAACACACGAATGTACACCGAAGTAGATTAAAAAGCAGTGCAGTTCACTGTAAAACTGAAAGTAGTTCCTGTAAAATCTGAAATGAGGGGGCTAAGTGTAACTTGAGAAGTTGAGGATTTACTTGTAAAATGGATGTCAAGATTTACCCATTTCAGTTTGGCACTGCCTCTTATCCTGTACTTTTAATTTGTATTTCCACGCTTGAATCTCATTCAGAAACTTTATTTAAAAAAACACAGGTTTAACATTAAGTCTTGTCAAGACATGTTTATAGCCATTATTGTTTTAAATGAATAATGACTGCTTATTCCTCATTGTAGTAAAGAATATCTCTATATAAAGCCCCTTATTTACCAAATGGAGCAAAACAAACCTTTTCTGCCCTATAGCTTAAAAATTGGACAGAATTTTGTTGTAAAACTAATTAGTTGTATTTGTTGCCTGAATGTCTAAAATACGTATTTTTAAAAATTCCTTACACATAAGGAAACAATTTGAAACCACCCTGTTTTATTTTTCTATGAAAAGTGAAATTCTGAGACCATGGAGTCCAGTTTGTGCTAATTTTAATCCAACTGAAAAATCAATTTAGCTTTTCCTTTTTAATTAAGTCTACATTTGAAATCACATGATGGAAAGATCACTCTGTGTCCAGTGAAGCAGATGTCCTCTCAAGTGTTCATTTTTAACTTGCATAGGAGCAATTCAACTGTCACACCAGGAGGTGTTTGTAGAGTGGCCTGGGATGACTCAATCTAATTTCTCTCCATGTAAGAAGAACTCTACCTCTTTTTGATAACTGCGCCCTCTCCCAGGCTGAGACCATGAGCATATTGTGAAAGGATGGGCAAGCAGGAGCCTTTATCTTACCATTCTGTTGCTTGCTTGTACAAGTACACGTTGTCACTAAGCTGCTGAAAATTGCACTTTTAACTTAAAGGAGAAACTCCCTTTTTTAAGAAAAGGTTTTTCCATCCTTCTCCTTTTGGCTTTCCCTCCACCAGTGATCTTTGGAACTGATCCACCTGGAACAACATAGGAACAGGAGTAGGCCATTCATCCCCTCGAGCCTGTTCTGCCATTCAATGAGATCATGGTTGATCTATGAGCTAACTCCATATGACCGCCTTAGCCCCATATCCCTTAATACCTTTTAGTTAACAAAAATCTATCAATCTCAGATTTAAAATTAACAATTGAGCTAGCATCAACAGCCGTTTGTGGAAGAGAGTTCCAAACTCCTACCACCCTTTGCATGTAGAAGTGTTTCCTAACTTCACTCCTGAAAGTCCTGGCTCTAATTTTTAGGCTACGTCCCATAGTCCTAGAATCCCCAACCAGCGGAAATAGTTTCTCTATCTGCCCTGTGCGTTCCCCTTAATATCTTGAAAATTTTGATCAAATCACCCCTTAATCCTCTAAATTCCAGAGACGACAAGCCTAGTTTGTGTAATCTCTGCTTGTAATTTAACCCTTGGAGTCCAGGTATCATTCTAGTAAATCTACGCTGCACTCCCTCCAAGGCCAAAAAATCCTTCCTAAGGCGCGGTGCCCAGAACTGAACACACTACTCCAGGTGTGGTCTAACCAGGGCTTTGTATAGCTCGAGCATAACTTCTACCCCCTCGTATTCTAGTTTCCTAGATATAAAGGCCAGCATTCCATTAGCCTTTTTGATTATTTTCTGTACCTGTCCATGATATTTTAATGATCTATGTACATGGACCCCTGAGTCTCTTTAGACCGCCTCTGTTTTGAGCTTTTCACCATTTAGAAAGTACTCTGATCTATACTTTTTAGGTCTAAAGTAATGACCTCACATGCCTACGGTGAAATCCATTTGCCACAGTTTTGCCGTTTACAATGCTGCCTATCTTTGTGTCATCAGCCAACTTGGATGTGTGGCTCTCTATCCTGTCATCTAAGTTGTTAATAAATGCAGTGAATAGTTGAGGCCCCAACACAGGTCCCTGTGGGACACCACTGGTCACATCCTGCCAATTTGAGTACCTGCCCATTATTCCTACTGTCTTTTGCTGCTCAGCCAATTTCCTAACCTGGTCAATAATTTGCCCTCAATTCCATGAGCTTCAACTTTAGCTAACAGTCTCTTATGAGGGACTTTATCAAATGCCTTCTGGAAGTCCATATAAATAACATCCATTCCCCTGGCCACTACTTTAGTCACCGCTTCATAAAAATCAATCGGGTTCGTCGGATATGAACCCATGCCTAGTTTGTGCAATTTCTCCTCGTAATAAATCCAAGCTGGCTCTCTCTGATCAGCTGAAAATGTTCAAGGTGTTCAGTCACTCTATCCTTAATTATCGACTCTAGTAATTTCCTGAGAACAGATATTAGGCTAACTGGTCTATAATTCCCTGGTTTCCCTTTCTCACCTTTCTTAAATAGCGGAGTGACGTGCAATTTTCGGGGAATGGTTCCTGAATCGAGAGAATTTTGGAAGGTTATAGTTTGGGCATCCGCAATGTTCTCACCTACTTCCTTTAAAACCCTAGGATGGAAACCATCTGGTCCTGGGGATCTGTCCTCTTTAGTGCCATTATTTTCTTCGCTACTGTTAATTTGCTTACATTAATTATGGTGAGTCCCTGCCCCTGATTCAAAATTAGTTTCCTTGAGGTGTCTGGCATGCTATCCTCTTCCTCTATTGTAAATACTGATGTAAAGTAATTATTTAACATGTCTGCCATTTTCTTATTTTCATTTACAATATCACCATGATCAGTTTTTAAGGGGCACACATTGCTCTTGACCATCCTTCTCTTCTTCCTAATATAATTGTAAAAAAATTTTTGTTTTGATTTTGATATTCCTTGCAAGTTTCTTTTCATATTCCCTTTTTGTAGCTCTTACTATCTGTTTTGTCATCCTTTGCTGTTCTTTGTACCTGTCCCAGTCGCCAGGCTATGTGCTTTTTTTTTGCATTTTTGTATGCTTTTTTTTTGTTGTCCCTTACCTCTTTTGTTGTCCATGGCTCTTTTTTTTGGCAAGTAGAGCTCTTGCCCCTTAGGGATATAAACTGGTTCTGTATCACGTTAAATTCTTTTTTTGAACACCTCCCACTGATCTTCTATAATTTTACCCATTTACAGATTTGTGGTCAGTCTCTGTCTCATCCCATTGAAGTCGGCCTTACCTAAAGTTAGAATCTTAGTTGCTGATACGGGTTTCTCCCTTTCAAACACAATGTTGAACTCGATCATATTATGATCGCTATTAGGTAAATGTTCACAAACCGTTAGGCTGTTAACTAAATCAGCCTCATTGCTCTTTATTAAATCTAATATGGCCTGGCCCCCTCTTGTTGGTTCTAGGATATGTTGTTGCAGAAAGCTGTCCTGAACACACTCAAGACATTCGCTACCTTTCTGACATGAGCTTGTCTGCTTATCCCGATCTATATGATACTTAAAATCCCCCCATTAAAACCACTCTGCCTTTGCTACATGCTTGTCTAATGCACTTATGCATTCTGCTACCAGAGGGCCTATGCACAACTCCCACTACAGTCTTGAATCCTCTTCTATTTCTTAATTCTACCCATAAAGTCTCCACTGCCTGCTTACCTCTCGTTATGTCCTTTCTTTTATTGAAGTAATTTCATCCTCAATCACTAAGGCTACTCATCCCCCTCTACCAGTTTCCCTATCCTTCCTTATTATCTGGTATATTCAGTTTTCAGTCCTGATAATCTTGCAGCCATGTCTCAGTAATGGTTACCATGTCGTGCCCTATAAGTTGAATTTGCCCCTGCAATCCATTCAATTTGTTCCATATACTCCGTGCATTTGTATAAAGAACGTTATTTGGGCCACAAACCCTAACCTGTCCTGCTCTAATGTTGTTTTTCTCACCACACTTCTTATTTTTCTCTCCTGATTTAATTACTTTACATCTTTAGTTTTCCCTTTACCTGTTGTGTGTAAAGCATAATTTCTGACTATTACTCTACTCTCCTTTTTTGTTTTTGAAATTTTCAATTGACCTAGCCTCAACAGCTTTTTGGGGGAGGTGTCCAGATTTCCACTACCCTTTGTGAGAAGAAGTGCTTCCTGACATCTCCCCTGAACAGCCTAGTTCTAATTTCAAGGTTATGCTCCTTTTATTCTGGACTCCCCCGCCACAGGAAATAGTTTCTCTCTCAGAAGGTGCACAAGAGCAGCCTGGGTGGCTGTACAATGGGCCAGATTTTGCTCTCAACATAATGGTGAGACTAATGGCGTTCGCCGTTATTTATGCACAAATGGTGCAGCAACTTCAGGTGAGGGGCAGATGCACGGTTAAATGTGAATATCAAAAAATTGCTGTCCGAGATGCGCTGCTCCGCCATTAACTTTGCGAAAACGGCATCTTGCTGTCTGCCTCACCGTTGAAATGCATTGAATGGCATGAAGTTGCTGTATTTGTGTGGTAGATACGAATTAAACTCACCACAGAAAGTTAAGTCTTGTCATTTCAAGTCTTAAATACCCTTTTAATGACGTGATAAGTGTTAGTTACTGCCAGACAATTTCTTTGGCACTAAAAATTAACAATTACCAATGTGGAGACTCATTCTTCAGGTATTAATTGTTATAGGAGATTTTAAAAATGTAACATTTAAATTTTTTTTTGCTTTTTCTTTGTTTTATTTCTCTCTCTCCCTTAATCCAATCTTTCTTTCCTCCTCTGTTTCCCGTTCTGTACCTGATTTGACATTGAACTCTCCCGCTCTAATTTACACTTCCTTCTCGGTCCTTGTGCTGTTTATTTCACAATCCTTCAATCTGATTGGTTAAGGAGATACACAGTTGCTTGTCCTGTTCACTCAGGTCCCAGATGCACTATTTCCCTCACTGCCCTGTTATCAGCTCACGTTTTCAGCAACTTGCCATGCAAAAAATTAAAAACCTAAATATGCAAAGGCAAGTCTAATTAACAGCAGATGCCTTAGCGAAGGAAACCTGCCGCCCTTACCCAGTCTGGCCTATATGTGACTCCAGACCCACAGCAATGTGGTTGATTCTTAATTGCCCTCTGAAATAGCCTAGCAAGCCACTCAGTTGTAAAATCTCGCTAAAAAAAGTCACAATAAGAATAAAACCAGACGGACCACCCGGCATCGGACCACTAGGCACCGGGCACGACAAAGGCAAACCAAGCCCAGTCAACCCTACAAAGTCCTCCTCACGAACATCTGGGGACTTGTGCCAAAATTGGGAGAGCTGTCCCACAGACCAGTCAAGCAACAGCCTGACATAGCCATACTCTCAAAATCATACCTTTCAGCCAATGTCCCAGACTCTTCCATCACCATCCCTGGGTATGTCCTGTCCCACCGGCAGAACAGACCGACCAGAGGTGGTGGTACAGTGATATACAGTCAGGAGGGAGTGGCCTTGGGAGTCCTCAACATAGACTTTGGACCCCATGAAATCTCATGGCATCAGGTCAAACATGGGCAAGGAAACCTCCTGATGATTACCACCTACCGTCCTCCTTCAGCTGATGAATCAGTCCTCCTCCATGTTGAGCACCACTTGGAGGAAGCACTGAGGGTAACAAGGGCACAGAATGTACTCTGGGTGGGGGACTTCAATGTCCATCACCAAGAGTGGCTCGGTAGCACCAGAGCTGGCCGAGTCCTGAAGGACATAGCTGCCAGACTGGGCCTGCAGCAGGTGGTGAGCGAACCAACACGAGGGAAAAACTTACTTGACCTCGTCCTCACCAATCTACTTGTCGCAAATGAATCTGTCCATGATAGTATTGGTAGGAGTGACCACCGCACAGTCCTCGTGGAGAAGAAGTCCCATCTTCGCACTGAGGACACCATCCAACGTGTTGTGTGGCACTACCACCGTGCTAAATGGGATAGATTCAGAACAGATCTAGCAGCTCAAAACTGGGCATCCATGAGGCGCTGTGGGCCATCAGCAACAGCAGAATTGTATTCCAGCACAATCTGTAACCTCATGGTCTGGCATATTCCTCACTCTACCATTACCAACAAGCCAGGGGATCAACCCTGGTTCGATGAGGAGTGTAGAAGGGCATGCCAAGAGCAGCACCAGGTGTACCTAAAAATGAGGTGCCAACCTGGTGAAGCTACAACTCAGGACTACATGCATGCTAAACAGCGGAAGCAACATGCTATAGACAGCAAAGCGATTCCACAACCAACGGATCAGATCAAAGCTCTGCAGTCCTGACACATTCAGTCGTGAATGGTGGTGGACAATTGAACAACTAACGGGAGGAGGAGGATCTGCAAACATCTCCATCCTCAATGATGGCTGAGTCCAGCACGTGAGTGCAAAAGATAAGGCTGAAGCATTTGCAACCATCTTCAGCCAGAAGTGCCGAGTGGATGATCCAACTCGGCCTCCTCCCGATATCCCCACCATCACAGAAGCCAGTCTTCAGCCAATTCGATTCACTCCACGTGATATCAAGAAACGGCTGAGTGCACTGGATACAGCAAAGGCTATGGGCCCCGACAACATCTCGGCTGCAGTGCTGAAGACTTGTGCTCCAGAACTAGCTGTGTCTATAGCCAAGCTGTTCCAGTACAGCTACAACACTGGCATCTACCCGACAATGTGGAAAATTGCCAAGGTATGTCCTATCCGCAAAAAACAGGACAAATCCAATCGAGCCAATTACTGCCCCATCAGTCTACTCTCAATCATCAGCAAAGTGATGGAAGGTGATGTCGACAGTGCTATCAAGTGGCACTTACTCACCAATAACCTGCTCACCGATGCTCAGTTTGGGTTCCGCCAGGACCACTTGGCTCCAGACCTCATTACAGCCTTGGTCCAAACATGGACAAGAGAGCTGAATAGAATTTAACTAGAACTAGGGGGCATAATCTTAGAATAAGGGGCTGCTCTTTCAAAACTGAGATGAGGAGAAACTTCTTCACTCAGAGGGTAGTAGGTCTGTGGAATTTGCTGCCCCAGGAAGCTGTGGAAGTTACATCATTAAATAAATTAAAAACAGAAATAGACAGTTTCCTAGAAGTAAAGGGAATTAGGGGTTACGGGGAGCGGGCAGGAAATTGGACATGAATTTAGATTTGAGGTTAGGATCAGATCAGCCATGATCTTATTGAATGGCGGAGCAGGCTCGAGGGGCCGATTGGCCTACTCCTGCTCCTATTTCTTATGTTCTTATGAATTCCAGAGGTGAGGTGAGAGTGACTGCCCTTGACATCAAGGCAGCATTTGACCGAGTTTGGCACCAAGGAGCCCTAGTAAAATTGAAGTCAATGGGAATCAGGGGGAAAACTCTCCAGTGGCTGGAGTCATACCTAGCACAAAGGAAGATGGTAGTGGTTGTTGGAGCCCGAGGACATTGGTGCAGGAGTTCCTGAGGGGAGGTTCCGAGGCCCAACCATCTTCAGCTGCTTCATCAATGACCTTCCCTCCATCATGAGGTCAGAAATGGGGATGTTCGCAGATGATTGCACAGTGTTCAGTTCCATTCGCAACCCCTCATAGTGAAGCAGTCCGAGCCCGCATGCAGCAAGACCTGCACAACATCCAGGCTTGGGATCATAAGTGGCAAGTAACATTCGCTCCAGATAAGTGCCAGGCAATGCCCATCTCCAACAAAAGAGAATCTAACCACCTCCCCTTGACATTCAATGGCATGACCATCGCCGAATCCCCCACCATCAACATTCTGGGGATCACCATTGACCAGAAACTTAACTGGACCAGCCATATAAATACTGTGGCTGCAAGAGCAGGTCAGAGGCTGGGTATTCTGCGGCGAGTGACTCACCTCCTGACTCCCCAAAGCCTTTCCACCATCTACAAGGCACAAGTCAGGAGCGTGATGGAATACTCTCCACTTGCCTGGATGAGTGCAGCTCCAACAACACTCAAGAAGCTCGACACCATCCAGGACAAAACAGCCTGCTTGATTGGCACCCCATCCACCACCCTAAACATTCACTCCCTTCACCACCGGCGCACTGTGGCTGCAGTGTTTACCATCCACAGGATGCACTGCAGCAACTCGCCAAGGCTTCTTCGACAGCACCTCCCAAACCCGCGACCTCTACCACCTAGAAGGACAAGGGCAGCAGGCACATGGGAACAACACCACCTGCAGTTTCCCCTTCAAGTCACACACCATCCCGACTTGGAAATATATCGCCGTTCCTTCATCGTCGCTGGGTCAAAATCCTGGAACTCTCTTCCTAACAGCACTGTGGGAGAACCTTCACCACACGGACTGCCGCGGTTCAAGAAGGCAGCTCACCACCACCTTCTCGAGGGCAATTAAGGATGGGCAATAAATGCCGGCCTTGCCAGCGCGCCCACATCCCATGAACGAATTTTTTTAAAATGCCCTGCTGCAGCAAACTGTGGGCCGGTGAAGTGTTCAATCAGGTTGCCTAAGAGTAACATTTTTACAGACTTGTTCTTAATTGAAATCTTAAATTTCAATTAAGTAATGAAGTAAGTGTTTTGACAGCCAGACATATTCTGATTTCCCCAGAACTAATATTTTTATATTAATAGTTGGTGAACTTGTGTGCTAAGCATAGATTGCAACCAGTAATGAAATACAGCTTGGGATCGCTCACAGTTCGGGAGGCGACCCTGTGCATACGGGTTCTTTCACAAGGCTGATTTTATATATTTATACTATGGTTTCAGTACAAACTGATCAATCAAATGAAACCTGACCTGTCCGTACATACTGTGACCCATCTCCACTTATCAGAGCTGTTGCTCCTAAACGCGTCCCTGTTAAATAACTTCTTGTTCCGTTCTCTGTCGGGCCCCGGTACCTTGGGTGTAAGTCAACAACAACAACTTGCATTTATACAGCACTTCTAATGTAGTAAAATGTCCCAGGACACTTCACGGGAGTGTTATCAAATAAAATTTGACACCAAGCTACATAAGATATTAGGACAGGTGACCAAAAGCTTGGTCAAAAGGTAGGTTTTAAGGAGCATCTTAGAGAGCGAGAGGTGGAGGTGTGGAGAGGTTTAGGGAGGGAATTGCAGAGCTTAAGGCCTAGGCAGCTGAAGGCACGGCCGCCAATGGTGGAGCGAATAAAATTGGGGATGCGCAAGAGGCCAGAATTGGTGGAGTACAGCAGTCTCGGAGGGTTGTCGGACTGGAGGAGATTACAGAGATAGGGAGGGGCAAGGCCATGGATGGATTTGAAAACAAGGATGAGAATTTTAAAATTGAGGCGTTGCTGGACTGGGAGCCAGTGTAGGTCAGCGAGCACAGGGGTGATGGATGAACGGGACTTGATGTGAGTTGGGATACAGGCAGCACAGTTTTGGATGAGCTCAAGTTTATGGAGGGTGCAAGGTGGGAGGCCAACCAGGAGAGAATTGCAGTTGTCAAGTTTAGGGGTAACAAAGGCATGGATGAGGGTTTCAGCAGACATTGGCTGCGCTGCCCCCATCCTCCACTATGCTCGCTGCAGCGTATTCTAATTATATTTTCAGCAAATTCGCCATTGGAGGATCAGGGAGCACAACAGTCTAACTTATGGCTTTCATTCCCAATATCATCCTCGCAGCAAATTCCAGGCCAATAAGGCAGGATTTAAAATCTATCCATTATAACTCAATATTAAGCACACTACAGCCACACCACCGAAGGGTAGTACACAGGCCATCCTCCACATTGTAAGGTACTGTATTCAGCAATGTTGCTGTGAAGAAATCAAGGAGGAGGAATGCAGAAGGAATTATAATTGCCCAGATTTTGCTGTAGCAGGGCATCTAACAGTGTCTGCCGTTAGTTAGACTTGTCCTTGTACATTTTTAGGTTTTTAGATTTTTTTTTTTGTGGCAAATTGCTGAAAGTGTGAGCTGATAACGGCACAGTGAGAGAAACAGGGCATCTGGGACCTGAACGAACAGGGCAAGAAACTGTATCTCCATAACTGATCAGATTGAAGGATTGTGAAATTAACAGCGCAAAGACTGAGAGGAAGTGTAAATTAGAGTGAGGGAATTCAATGTCAAATCAGGTACAGAACGAGAAATAGAGAGGGAAAGAAAGATTGGATTGAGAGAGAGAGGGGGGAGAAAAGGGCAGAAAGGAAAAGTTTTTTAAAAAATCTAATTTTAAATTTGACAGTTTTAAAATCTCCAACAATTGATACCTGAAGGAATGAGACTCCACACTTGTAATAGTTAATTTTCAGTGCCAGAGGTGTTGATTGGCGGTAATTAACACTTACCATGTCGTTAAAAGGGTACTTAGACTTAAAATGACAAGACTTTCTGTGGCGAGTTTAGTTTGTATCTACCACATAAATACAGCAACTTCACACCATTCAATGCATTTCAAAGGTGAGGCAGACAGGGAGATGCCGTTTTTGCAAAGCTAATGGCAGAGCGGTGCAACTCGGACAGCAACTTTTGGATATTTGTGTTTAACTGCACATCTGCCCTTTGCCTGAAGTTGCTGTGTCATTTATGCTTAAGTAATGGCGAGCGCCATTAGCCTCAGTTATTTTAAAAGCAAAATCTGGCCCATTGATTCTGAGCCCTCCAGCGCTATTCTGTAATGGTCTAAGTAGCTGTGGTGATTGCAGTTAATTCAGCAAACTTGATCTCTCCATTGATTTTAATGGAGAGGCAGGACTATGGTAATTAGCTGTTCAACTTTTCTGGCGATGATCCCTGGAGCAGCATAAAAGTCCCAGCAAATTATGGGGTGGCGTATGTAATAGCATAAGTGATACATGCCATAATTTCCTGGAATTTCTGCACCATAATAATGGCGTATGCCCTAAATGCACCGTTAATATGGCGCAAGTTTTCAGCGAATTTAGGCCTATTGAATTTCTCATAATTGTGTCATAGTGCATCGGTCTTGTAGTTCTTGCCAACCATGTCATTTCGGATTCTGTATTCTGTCCTCGCCTTCTCCAAATCCACTATCTCTTACTCTTCCCCCAAGTAAAATACTATTGCTGTCGGAGTGGAATAGTTCACCTGTCTGTGCCACTTATTTACCAAGCCATTAGGAAGCATGCTTGGCAGTGTGGAAAAGATTCATTTTCTCTCTCTCTCTCTCTCTCTCTCACTCTTTTTCTCTCTTTCCTCTTTCCCCTCCGCTCCCTTTGCACCCTTTAAGCAAGACTACAAAAAAAATGAAAACCTGAGTGTTAGTAGTTAATGCTGATGTTGAAATTCCAGTCGCAATATCAAAAATCTAACACTAATTTTGCAGCCACTGAGCTACAATAATGAACTTAACTGCATTTTTAAGCAGTGTGATTTACTTTTCTTTTGATTTATTTGACATGTGTTAAAGTATTCTCAGAGGTATTCTGTTGTTATGAGCCCAGCTTTGAAGGTAATCTATCTGTGTGTATGAGGGGGAAGAGAGAGAGAGAGAGAGAATATATAGTAAGTATTTAGAATGTTAATTTTCTTGTACATTTGTTTTTGGAAAATGATTTCCAGGTTAGAATGCTTAGCTGCTGTTTATTGCAATAAAAACTATTACTGATTGCTACTATTTTTATGACTGCATTGAATACTAGATATAATTGAGATGGATTTAAATTTGTTGTTAGTCTCTTATTTATATTGCACTTATTACAGTGCTCCCACTTGCAGTAGCTGTTACATTTCAGGCTCTTCAAGCACTATTTTTGTCCTCAAATGGCCTGATGATCTGGATCATCTTTTGCTTTCTGCTTTCACCAGAAATAATATAGCCTGGATCCAATAACTAACCCTAATTGGGATAAGTTGCTTACTGGAATTGATGTAGGATTTCCCCAACACTGTCGGTTAATTGGAGGACAAAAAACGTTTTTTAACTGGTGAAACCAACTTCATACTAGCAGAAACAACTAATCAAATTTATATATAATTAAATCATTGTCAACAGCAAAGGTACTGGGCACATATTTTACTTGTGTTTTTTCTAAGTTTACACTTTTTCCAGTTTAAAAGAAACGGTGCAGCAAGTACTTCTAGTAGACTTTTTTCAAGTTTTCCTTTCTGGTATACATAAAGCTACTGTCTCTTGAAATATAGTCTCTCAGGGATATGTGAGCCAAATGCTTATGGAGTTCTGTGTAAACATCAGAAATCAAAGCTGTACTGTCAAACGCACAGATCCTAATGCTTTATATCCCCTTAATTCTTTGGAGATAGGTGATATGTGACAGTAGTGCACATTTTCATAATTATTAGATGGATCATAAAGGTGGCCCCATGGAATGCTGATACAGCCAGATTGTCCGGCAAGAAGTCAGATATCAAACTTCCATGACTTGCTAAGACTGGCTCCTGGGGTGATCCATTTTTAGTGAATCTTCCTGGCTCCTAGTCTTAACATGCCCTGGCAGTTTTATATTTGGCTTGCAGCTGGCTACGTGGGACTGATGCATCGGGAACATAGTGGCATCGAACAGTATGAGCGCACCTATAGAATGCTCAGTCTAATTCTAATTCTGTGGCTGTATGTCAGATAAAGCATCTCTGAGAACCCATTTTAAATTTGAACAAAACAAGTGGAATCCACTTTAGATCAAGGGTTACCACATTTTTTAAGTATACTTAAAATCTACGATGAGTGAATTACTTAAAATAAAATGATACAACAGATTGAATTGCATTAATAGTTTGAACGTGAAGGTGCATGCTATGGCCTCAGTGACGCACTAGGTTGATTTGGAAAGAATGCTGCTGGTGATTTAAAAAAAATAGATGTTTCAATAACCCAGCACAAACGTCACAATTTGTAACCGCATTGCTGTAGCATAAACGAGAAGGCATTGTACCCAGAGCACATTTCAAGCTTCCCCCCACCCCTTTGCTACTTCTGCCAATTTGTATGTCCATAAGCAAGCTAAACACTATGCAACGCTACAGGCCAGCAATGTAATTTTCAAATTGCCGGCCTGTAGGCATTTTTCTCAGGAGTCACGATGTGACGTTAAAACAATTGTGCATGCACGAGCTTTTATTTATTTTACGTTTTAAATAAGCTCCTTGGCCATTTTACTGTGCCTATTCTGTCTTCCTGTTTTAAACACTACCTGCCTGCTTATTTTAAAAACTGGTTCCAAAGGTCCATTTTTAGGTCAGTCATAAGACTAAGCATTGTATTTTGACCTGGCCATGGGCCTGGGTCAAGCTGTGACTATATGGGTCAATATTCGGAACCTGAGTTACCAAGCACCCAATGAGGTGACTCGGCAGCACTCAAAGGATTAAAGACAGGCTTGAATGAAGTGCAATGGAGAAAATGCTGCTTAATGAGTCTCTTTATATCTGTGGTCACAGTGACTTCAGGTTAATATCATTACATTGTTTATGCCATCTCTCAAATCTGATGCTAATCCTTGGTTACTGCCATTTTAATCACAAGACAAATATGGATGAATAAGGTCATCTTGGCTCATCCTGCCAAAAGGACCCGACAGTCTTCCTCCAATCATAGCATCCAATTGCTTCTCAAATGATGCCAGAGTTTACACTTTAATTACTCTATCTGAAAGTCTATTTCATGTCTTGTTCACAAGAAGAACTTCCTGACATCAGTCCTAAATTTACCTTTTACTAGTTTGAGCCTGTGTCCCCTTTTCCTACACTCATGGTTTAGGAACATAGGAAAAGGAGTAGGCCATTTAGCTCCTCGAGCCTGTTCCACCATTCAATGAGATCATGACTGATCTGTGACCTAACTCCACATACCTGCCTTAGCCCCAAATCCCTTAAAACCTTTGGTTAACAAAAATCTATCAACCTCAGATTTAAAATTAACAATTGAGCTAGCATCAACAGCCGTCTGCAGAAGAGAGTTCCAAACTTCTACCACCCTTTGCATGTAGAAGCGTTTCCCAACTTCACTCCTGAAAGTCTGGCTCTAATTTTTAGGCTATGTCCCATAGTCCTAGACTCCCCAACCAGCGGAAATAGTTTCTCTCTATCTACCCTATGCGTTCCCCTTAATATCTTGAAAACTTTGATCAAATCATCCCTTAATCTTCTAAATTCTAGGGAATACAAACCTAGTTTGTGTAATCTCCTCTTGTAATTTAACCCTTGACGTCCAGGTATCATTCTAGTAATTTTCTTCATCCACTTTTTCCATACAGTTTCTACCTCTATAAGGTCACTCTCGGTTGCCTACTCACAAGGCTGAAAAGCCCAAGTTTCGGTGGATTTTCGTCGTAACTCATTCTTCTGATGCTAGAGATCAGCCTCGTGGCTCTTCTCTGAACTGCCTCTGGTGGTTGACTGGTCCTCTGGTGTCTCGATGACCAAGACTGGACATTCTTCAGTGTGTGGTCCGACCAGGGCGCTGTGCAGTTTGAGCATGATTTCAACTGACCTGTACTCTGTTTTGGTTATCTGGTCCACTGTTGTGTTTACTTTGTTGATGACTGCTGCACAATGGTTGGACCTATTGAGCATTGAATCTACTAAATTTCACCTTTTGCTATATCAACACCACTCATTGAGTACTTAAATTGTCTGTTCTTATCTTCCTGTGTGCAGTACTTACACTTATTTGTCTTAAATTCACCTGCTATTAAAATTAATCTGCGTTCCTATGAAGTGCCTTGGAAGGTTTTAGTTTATTATAGGTGCTATATAAATGCAAATTGTTGTTCTGCAGTTTACATATTTTGACCAGCTCATTTTGTAGTTCTCAAGCTGCATCCTCAATCAACTATCCCCTCCTAGTTTGGTGGTATCTGCAAATGTGAATAATCTGCATTAAATATCTGAATCCAAGTCATTAACATAAATTAGAAACAGCAGGGGTCCCAGCACTGATCCCTGGGGCATTTCAGTTAGCACTTCCTCGCACCCTGACATAACTGCTCTAAAATATGTGTAGCTGGTGAAGTAACTTACCGTACACATTTTGATGCCCCACTGTGCATGTATATGGAAGTAGTGAAACTGAAAGTTCTTTCTTGGTGACAACCCGACAAAAATAACATACTGAGTGACTGTGGTGACATTGTGTGAAATATGTTGGCAGAACTGTGTTGTATTCATTATTAGTATTTATTAACTTGTCTTGACACAGTTTATTTATTTTCCTGTGTGAACGTGTCCCGAATGTGCATTGATCCCACTTGTACTGCTATTTAGAAAGACTGGCGTCTCTAAGTGATACTAGTTTGTAAAATTTGTATAATTGGGGCAAGGCTGTCAGATTACATCACAGACATCTGACTAGTGGTTACAGTGGAAAACTGCTGCATTGTATTGCCAACATTTTGTAAAATTATATATGGGGATTGCTGCTGGTACGTTGTAATTTTTTTTTCTCAAGTCAGTGTTTACTGTTGAGAGGCAGATTTGCCACTTTCTTCCCCCTCTTTGCCACCCTGTATTGATATTTAGTGAGGTTGAGAATTTTAAGATGAAAGAATGAGTGCTGCACATTTAAAGTTGCTCTAAACATCAAATGAACAACTGAATAGGGAAGGATTTGAAATAAATGAATAGTTTAAAGCAGCATTTTGCAAGAGATTAGGTGGTGGAAAGTGTTCCATTCCCCAGCACTGACAACCCTCACCTTGATCAGTGAACAATTCACCAAAAAAGTTTTGAAAATTACTAACATTTTGAACTTGTGTAAATGTACTTCAAAATTTTAACAGATAAATTTGATAAAATCCATATAAGATTCCATGTGTATCTTAAAAAAATTAATTTTGTATGTTATTCACTCCCTGCCTACTGAAAAATTGATAAAACTGGGAACTAAAGAGTATTCACACCAGAGGATGTTGAGATATTCACCTGAAGAAAAATGCATATCAATTACTCTACCTCTACACAAGATTTAACGACAATCCAAGTTTTAGAATAGATTTCACCCAAAAGCTCTTTATTCCAGTTCATGGTCTCTGGAATACCATGGTCCTTCTAATGAGGGTTTGTCATTCTTCAATGAGAAGAACATCTATCAATCGCCAATGTCTTCTTGGAATGGTCAATATATCGAGTCGTCAATGGCCTTCTGATATTTCTGGATTTAGATTCTTAAGATAATCAGCATTGGGAAGAACTGGATCTCTGTCAACATCCTGGGCTTTTATTCAGACGGATTTTGCTTTAAAGAATTCCATAGTAGGACATTTATAAGTCCTGTAGCACCAGTACTTATTCTTAAATATAGGTAAGGTGAATGGTAAGGGGGTTGTGGTGTATCATGTGCAGCACCTTAAATTGAATTAGTTTTGTTATTTCTCTTCCTGCTTAATTCATCAGATTCCACTCTTTCTGCCTTAGTTTCTGTTTTAACTTTCACAAATTCGCAGACAATCTAGATCTTGAGTTTAAGTAATTTAGAGGTTACATGTGATCCATCGATTTTTTGCTAATGATTTCTTCTGTGCACAGGGCAGATGTGCCTGAGGATTAATTCGCTGCAAGTATACACACATGGTTTGCAAATGCTGAATAAGTCTTTATTAGGAATATTACATTTTAATATTTGATACTAAAACTAGAGAAACCTGGAGCTGCAAACTAGTGTCACATGACCTTAATATCTGTACCTTTCCACTTGTGCCAGTCATTGGAAGTTTTGAGATTTAGTTATAGGGGCATTGGGAGGGCAAAGCATGGAATCCTCATTGACTTGTTCTGCTTTCAAAAGAAAGTGATGAAAGTGCTTTAGATTTAATAGAGATCTACTGGACTTCTCTGCTGCATTTGCATCACTATGAATGTAAATGTGGTGTGAAAATCCTATTATAACAAAGAATGAGGTCGGGTTGTACTGATTTATGGGCAGTTCTGTACTGTGGACCTGCATCCACTCAAGTGGGATGAGATTGACCAAACTCACTTAGGATCCCAATAGCTAGCAGAAGAGAATTTTATGACATCACTTTGAGCTGGATTCAGACGCTATCCTGGAGGTGAAAGAACAACGTTCTAACTCACTGTTCAGTTGTCTTCTTCCTCCCCCATATCATTGTGTTGAAAATCCTCTCAATATGGATGGAAAAAAATCTAAAGATTCAGCACAAAATAATCCATTCCACTATTAAATCACAAATCAAGGACCAGGTTTTAGTTTCTTGTCTTGAAATAAAGGGAAACATTTTAAATACCTTTCTCAAAACCTTCTGCGCAGAAATTGAAACTGAGCAGTTACAACTTATTTTCTAAAATAAAAGCTCTCTTTGTGGTGCAAGACAACTTTCAATTTCTTTATCCTTTCTTCGAGAATTGTTAAGAGCACCCCTATTATGGGAAAAAAAATTAGAGAATTAAGTTTAATGCAAAACTTTTATCATGTTTGCATGTAACATCATGACTAAAACATGCAATGGCCTCTAGTGACTGATGGTGCCCATGTAAGGTAGCAATTACTTACTTTTGGAGACCTAGGAGGAACAGTTTACGTGACCTGGAGGAAGTTTCATCACTAGCACCCTTTTTCTTAAGAAATCAAACTGGTACAAAGAGATTACATAGTTTTTTTTCTTGAAATTGTTGCTGAATGCTATTCTTGTTTGAGATGGGCACATATTGGCTTAGATACACCAGGGAGCTGAATCAACATTCTCTGTTAAAATAGCAATCACGAGGTAGTCTTTCTAAACCCACTTTCATTACTGATGTAAATTTAAGGAATCTTACAACACCAAGTTAAAACCTGGTATTGTAAGATTCCTTACATTTGTCCACCCCATTCCATCACCGGCATCTCCACATCATGATGTAAATTTGGTTGATTTGCACTGTCAGGTTTAGTAACTCCTCCAAGCCACATTCCAGCCAAGAAGTCCTCATTAGTTGTGGCTGACTTGACCAATGCTGGCATACATGTAATTTGTCATCTTTTGAAAAGTTTATGCTATTTTCATTATACTTGCAAGTGCTGCAAAGTGTACATGAATATTATTCATTGCTATACAAATTGAATGGCACATTTGAATGCCTCAGGAGACGTTATTTTTTGTGATACTATTATCTATTAGATGTGAATGAAGAGATTTTGTGAAAGGTCAATAGGAAAATGAGGTGTAAATGTTGCTGCTTGTCCTGAAAGGTGGTCTTAGTACACCAAAAATGGCCCCTTTTTTTTTAACAGGCAGAAATACTGCATCTTTAATTAATGTCTGGATATTGCTACCAGATGGCAGCCATTCAGGGTGTGCAGAATGAGTGGATACTTATGAAGTGTTTCCAAAAGATTTGTTCCATGTGTTATAGTACTTGAAGACTTTTTAAACTTCTATAGCTGTGGATAAATATGCTTGGGTAGTCTCTTTGTGGCATTTAATACCTACTTCTTTCTAACAGTATTATTTCCTTTGTTAAATCTTGTTGCACATACCACACACACCCCTTTTTGGAACACAAAGTGTGATATTATCACAAAATTTCTTTTTACATTTTTCAGTGCCGTTTATACCATCACCTACACCTTAATCACCTGTTACTGAAACTATATAAACACAAAACATGAAGAGCAACAACAAAAAAATCAAGGCCTTGGGTAGTTACTCATCAGGGCAAAGCTCAGGAAATCCAATCACCATTCCAGCAGCTGCTTTCCTGATTTGGGTCATTCAGCATTTAAGCCATGCTGTATCTTGCTTGTAAATGGGACCCATTCATCAATCCCGCACAGGGCTCATTCGCATTTAGCTCGTGTTACTGTTGCTTTTCTCCTCAATGGCCTTTATTACCACCTTGTTTGAGGCAAGTTTAGCTCCTCCTCCTTTGGGCATTTTCATTTGAAGTCAGATATACAGTAAAAATCTCGAGGGCTGATTCTCCACCCCTACTGCACTGAAGAGTAACAACAAAAGGCTCTTGCTGCCTGTCCCGTTACAGATACTCCAATCTAAAAGGGGCAGTTCTGCAACCTTTTATCACTGTTTGTACAGGAAGTCTTCAGACCAGTGGAATCTTCAGAAAATGACACTGGAGATGTTATGATTTCACTCTGGTTTCAGGCGAGAGCTTCCTGCCCCAGCCCGATACGTTGCAGAAAAAGACACATCACGTACAAACGCAGTGGGGACTTGGTGATACAAGTGTCTACTCCTATGTCCTTTCCCTTTCCTCTGCCTAATGCCCCAGGAACTGGTGCAAGTGGGGTATTAGACAGAGGAAAATCATCTCCCTCCACTGCAGTCCTGCACTATGCGAGGTATTGTTCAGCTCTCCTTGCACTCTTCCATCTCTCTTCACACAATTCTACAGGGTGGACCTTGATGTGTCTCAACTGACTACAAGCAGATATTGGGTGTACAGTAGATTTGAAAATACGTTCCAGGGCCATTTTTGTAAAAATATTAGCATATAGCAGCATCCACTTATGTTGCTCTTGCATTTCAGACCTATTTCTCCATTTTAAATCGTGCCTGTTTGGTGAAGAAAATTCCGATATAACTCTTGAACGAGCTGCTTCACTGCTCTGTGGCCCATGTTTCAAACAGGTGACATGTTTACTCAATGAAAATGCACATACGAGCAATAAAAATGAATGACTTAACAAAGTTAATTGCGCGTTAACATGTTAAATGTGCTCTTTTTCAAGATTACCAGTAAAGATTTTTAAAAAGGGCAAATATTTAGATAACAAGAGTAAAAGGATTGGTAGTGAGTTTGTGTCTGCAGTTTCACTCTTCCTTTCTCTTCTTCCCCCCACCCCCCAAAAAAAATGATAGCCTGGGAAGAAGAAAATGCATAGTATCTTGTGACTAAAAGAAAAAAAATGTACATTGGGAATTTTGACTTTTAGCAATTTGTTTAAATTGAGAAGCCTTGAAGGGCAAAGTGGTATAGTGCAGGACAGCACCAAGAGTAAAGTGTAGGAGAGAAGACTAGATAAATCAATAAATAGTGATTAGGTGATGCTAAGTGTGGATTTTTAAAGTCTGTAGGCTGTAGGAAGAAGGGAAGACTGATGATACTGAAACTAAGAATCTCTTAAGGAAAAAAATTACCCTTAAGTAAGAGACAATGCGGTAAGTCTTGATTTCATTGCAGAGAAAGTACAGCATATTAAATGCTTCATTTAACAGTGATAGTCAGCTTGCTTATAAAAAGTAGTCCATCCTTCAGACTGCAAAGATTGTCTCGCATATACTTAGTGTCTGAGATGCACCAGAGTCACTCACTGAGCTGTAATCAGGTGCCAGTAGCATTTGGTGACCTATTGGTCATTTTAATCTATTATCATTTCAAAATAAAGTGTGTGCACCCCTGCTATTTAATCTACATTGTTAATGTATCAAGGCTTTTTCCCTCTAATTTAATATAACAATAGATTAATTGGCCAGTAACATTTTTCGCGTTTGTCCTGGTGCTGTCTATTCTGTTTACAACTGGACATTTTTTGGGCTTGTTCTGAAATTTGTAAAATGAAAATTGGACATCAAAAAACTTACTTTTGAAGTAGACAATTTTTTGACTCCTTCTCCGTCCTATTATACGGGAACATTGGTTTAAGGATTTCCATTAATTTCTATGAACAAAGTAAATATTGGAACTCAAGTCATGATCCCATCTCCTGCCCCTGTGCTTATCCTGCTCCGGATTTGTCAAAAGGTGGCACATTCCCACGAGGCAGAAAGATGGGGCAACTAAAGCCAGAGCTCCCTGGATGACAAAAGAGATAGTGACTAAGATGAAATGGGAAAAAAAGGGACATTTGACAGATGTCAGGTTGATAACACAAGTGAGAACCAGGCAGAATATAGAAAGTTCAGAAGGGAAGTGAAAAAGGAAATCAGATGGGCAAAGAGAGCGTATGAGAATAGACTGATGGCCAACATAAAAGGGAATCCAAAAGTCTTGTACAGGCATGTAAACAGGTAGTAAGAGGAGGGGTGGGGCCGATTGGGACCATAAAGGAGATCTACTCATGGAGGCAGAGGGGATGGCTGAAGTACTAAATGAGTACTTTGCATCTGACTTTACCAAGGAAGAAGATGCTGCCAGAGTCTCAGTAAAGGAAGATATAGTTGAAACACTGGATGGGCTAAAAATTGATAGAGGTACTTGAAAGGCTAGCTATACTTAAAGTAGATAAGTCACCCGGAACGGATGGGATGCATCCTAGGTTGCTGAGGGAAGTGAGGGTGGAAATTGCGGGAGTACAGGTCATAATCTTCCAAACATCCTTAGATACAGGGGTGGTGCCAGAGGACTGGAGAATTGCAAATGTTACACCCTTGTTTAAAAGAGGGTGTAGGGATAAACCCAGCAACTATAGGCCAATCAGTTTAACCTCAGTGGTGGGGAAACTTTTTTAGAAACAATAATCCGAGACAGAATTAACAGTCACTTGGATGATTGTGGATTGATTAGGAAAAGCCAGCACGGATTTGTTAAAGGCAAATCGAGTTTAACTGGATTGAGTTTTTTGATGAGGTAACAGAGAGGGTAGATGAGGGCAATGCAGTTGATGTGTATATGGACTTTCAAAAGGGATTTGATAAAGTGCAGCATGGTAGGCTTATCATCAAGATTGCAGCCCATGGAATAAAGGGGGCAGTAACAACATGGATACAGAATTGGCTACTTAACAGGGAACAGTAGTGGTGAACGGTTGTTTTTTGGACTGGAGGGAAGTGTACAGTGGTGTTCCCCAGGGGTCAGTGCTGGGACCACTGCTTGATCTATATTAATGACTTGGATTTGGGTGTACAGGACACAATTTTAAAATTTGCAGATGACACAAAACTTGGAAGGGTAGTAAACAGTGAGAAGGATAATGATGACATGGGTGGACACATGGCAGATGAAATTTAATGCAGAAAAATGCGAAGTAATACATTTCGGTAGGAAGAACGAGGAGAGGCAATATAAACTAGGGGGCACAATACTAAAGGGGTACAGGAACAGAGAGACCTGGCGGTATATGTGCACAAATCATTGAAGGTGGCAGGGCAGGTTGAGAAAGCAGTTAAAAAAGCATATGGATCTTGAGCTTTATAAATAGAGGCATAGCGTACAAAAGTATGAATTCTTGATGAACCTTTATAAAACACTGGTTCGGCCACAATTGGAGTATTGTGTCCAGTTCTGGGCACCACACTTTAGGAAAGATGTGAAGGCCTTAGAAAGGGTGCAGAAGAGATTTACTAGAATGATTCCAGGGATGAGGGACCTTAGTTACGTGGATAGACTGGAGAAGCTGGGGTTGTTCTCCTTGGAACAGAGACGGTTGCGAGGAGATTTGATAGAGGTATTCAAAATCATGAAGGGTCTAGACAGAGTAGGTAGAGAGAAACTGTTCCCATTGGCGGAAGTGTCAAGAACTAGAGGACGTAGATTTAAGGTGATTGGCAAAAGAACCAAAGGTGACACGAGGGGAAACTTTTTTTTACACAGCGAGTGGTTGGGATCTGGAATGCACTGCTCGAGAGGGTGGTGGAGGCAGATTCAATCATGGCCTTCAAAAGGGAACTGGATAAGTACTTGAAATGAAAAAATTTACAGGGCTATGGGGATAGGGCGGGGGAGTGGGACTAGCTGGATTGCACTTGCATAGAGCCGGCATGGAATCAATGGGTCAAATGACCTCCTTCCGCACTGTAACCTTTCTATGATTCTCTGGTGGTTTGATTGCGAGATTCCCTGTCTATGTTGTAGACAGCATTGTGGAATGTTTGAGTGTGCATGTATGTTGGGAGCCAGAGGAATGTGGAGGATGAGCGATGAATTGGACATCTTTAAGCAGCTACAGTTCTAGCTGGTGGGATGTCAATTGAGTAAAAGTTGGTAGTCCTATATCTACAAAGCAAATTGAAGTTTTCCAATTAATCACTTATAGGACAAAGACTTTCAAAGCATGTGCTGTATTCCATGATATACAGTTGTCCTATGAATTTGGCTATCTCTGGGATTGAAGATGCCTTTTGAGAGGGCTGATAATATTTTGTGATCTTGTTACCGTTTTTTAAAAAAAAACATGCGAGTATGACCTCTGATTTAGATAGCTTGTCTCCAAATCCCCTTCCTGATTACTCATAGGATTATATGGGAGTAAATGGATCTTAATTGATTTGCTGTTGAATGGAATAACCTCTATCCAGTTAAATACATAAACCATTCCTTAATCTTTGCAACAATTATTATCTCTTTCTCAAGGATAATGGGTAAGAATAATGCATCTTACCACAGCTGGAAGGAATGTATTCCATCTGGTTGAAAGTGTGTGTTTTTGTGCACTTGGTGAGAAAGGACCATCTTGTTTCCAACAAATGATCTTTGGGGATAACATTTTGCGGAAGTAATTTTTTTCAACTGATAGATTCCAGAAATGCTTACTTTTAAGGTTCAAGATTATCTTTTCCATCACTTTACACTCTGTATAATTCGCTGAAACTTGTGACTAATTTTGTTCTATGGTGTATGATCTTCACATCATCAAGAGCCATAAACCATTGTTGGATGAGCTTACATAATGCTTCAGGATTTTACCTTAGACAAAAATGCCCTAAAAAATTGTCACTGAAAATCTGTTTGGTGGGGGGTGTTGTGTGTATCTCACAAGAACATAAGAAATAGGAGCAGGAGTAGGCCATATGGCCCCTTGAACCTGCTCCACCATTCCATAAGATCATGGCTGATCTTCAACCTCAACTCAACTTTCCCACTCGGTCCCTATATCCCTTGATTCCCTTAGAGTCCAAAAATCTATCGATCTCAGCCTTGAATATACTCAACGACTGAGCATCCACAGTCCTTTAGGGTAAATCATTCCAAAGATTCACAACCTTCTGAGAGAAGAAATTTCTCCTCATTTCAGTTCTAAATGGCTGACCCCTTATCTTGAGACTATGCCCCCTAGTTCTAGAATCTCCAGCCAGGGGAAACAACCTCTCAGCATCTACTCTGTCAAGCCCTCTCAGAATCTTATATGTTTCAATGAGATCACCTCTCATTCTTCTAAATTCCAGAGAGTATAGGCTCATTCTACTCAATCTCTCCTTATAGGACAACCCTCTCATCCCAGGAATCAATCTGGTGAATCTTCGTTACACTGCCTCTAAAGCAAGTATATGCTTCATTGGGTAAGGAGACCAAAACTGCACACAGTACTCCAGGTGTGGTCTCACCAAAGCCCTGTACAATTGTAGTAAGACTTCCTTACTCTTATACTCCAACCCCCTTGCAATAAAGGCCAACATACCATTTGCCTTCCTTATTGCTTCCTGTACCTGCATGTTAACTTTCTGTGATTCGTGTACAAGGACACCCAAATCCCTCTGATCACCAAAATTTAATAGTTTCTCACCCTTTAAAAAAGGATTCTGTTTTTCTATTCTTCCCACCAAAGTGAATAACCTCACATTTCTCCACATTATACTCCATCCACCACCTTCTTGCCCACTCACTTAACCTGTCTATATTCCTTTGGAAGACTTTTTGTCCTCCTCTCAGCTTACTTTCCTACCTAGCTTTGTATCATCAGCAAATTTGGATTGTAAGTAGCTGAGTCCCAAGCACTAATTCTTGTGGCACCCCACTAGTAACAGCTTGCCAACCTGAAAATGACACATTTTTTCCTACTGTTTTCTGTCCATTAACCAATCCTCCATCCATTCTGATATTACCTCCAATTCCATGAGCCCTTATCTTGTGCAACAACCTTTTATGTGGCACCTTATTGAATGCCTTTTGAAAATCCAAATATACTACATTCACTGGTTCCCCTTTATCTACCCTGCTAGTTACAAACTCAAAAAACTTGAATAGAATCATCAAACACTATTTCCCTTGCATAAAACCATGTTGACTCTGCCTAATCATATTATGATTTTCTAAGTCCCCTGTTACTATGTGCTTAATAATGGATTCCAGCATTTTCCTGATGACTGATGTCAGGCTAACTGGCCTGTAGTTCCCTGTTTTCTCTCTCCCTCCTTTTCTTGATAGTGGGGTTATATTTGCTACCTTCCAATCCACTGGGACCGTTCTAGGATCTGGGGAATTTTGGAAGATCGTAACTAATGCATCCACTGTCTCTGCAGTCACCTCTTTTAAAACCCTAGGATGTAGGCCAACAGGTCCAAGGGATTTGTCGGCTTTTAGTCCCATTAATTTCTCCAGTAATTTTTCTTTACTAAATTAATTATTTTAAGTTCCTCCCTGTCATTAGACCCTTGGTTTGCCATTTTTGGTATGATTTTTGGTGTCTTCTACTGTGCAGACAGATACAAAATATTTGTTTAAAAATATCTGCCACATTTTACAGGATAGGGAGAGGTGCCTTACTTTTGTACAACAAGGGATGCAAACTGCAGCGGAAGAATGCCAGCCTCCACTCTGTTTCTTCCCCCACCCGAACTTCCGGAAAGGGGGCATCACTGTTCCCACATGCCCCTGTAAGGGGTGGTACTAAATATTTTTTGAAGAAATTACCAGGCCTACTTTGGAGATTCTGGCCAGGACACTCGGGTGGGCCCCCTCAACTGCCAGTTGACAGCCTGGTACACCAGGTACGCTGCTGATCTGCTGGGTCCCAGAATTTGGTAGTCCCTATCACGTCTTGCGCCACAGGCCTTGTACGTGGTGGGGGGTGGGGGGAAGACAGAGGCCCCGTCCTTTAAAAGATCTGTGGAGTCCCCAATGTAAGGCCAGTACCAGTGTATCTGGAACCTGGCCTAATTTCTGGCGCAATCCCGCTAAAGTTACAGCAGAATGCCAGAAGTGCTATGGATTTTCAGTTGTTGTGTGACTATTAAAACAATAATATGCATTAGAGTGTTCGGCATAACTCCAATTACCAATGGTCAAGGTTACGAGCAGAAAATTATAATGTATAAGCATATACAAAGAAATCTCCAATATGGATTTTTAATAATTGTTTTGAGGCTTTAGCAATGCTTTGTTCAATTTAAGAGTTTAAATGCTTTTTGGTCTGATGAAGGTTTTCTTTAAAAGTGAACTCTGCAGGGAATAATATCGTCTGTTGAAAAGCCTATTTCAGTAGGCTGCAGGAGGTGAAATCCATATTTATGTATGTATAGTATGGCCGAGAGGAAATGGTGATTTAAGAGAGATTCTCCAGCTGCAGTGTGCTGAGAGCAGAGTCCATTTCCAAATGCTGCAAATTGAACAGTTTATAATTTAAAGTAGTTCTTGCTCCTCCTCTGCTGATGAAGTAATGAGTCAGTTCAATCACTATATTCCGTAGTGTTAGATATGTCTCTCTGTATCTGGGTATATCAAACCGAGCAATTTCTGCCAATGCCTTCAGCCATGGTATAAATCAAGAGAATGCTGAATTGAGTAAATGTCACTTATCATTTGTTTTATTTAAAGGCTCACAAAATTACAAAGAAAAAGGAAATTGATATACTGCAGAAAGAAAGTTTGGCCCCAAACTGCAGACACAAACCAGGTTAACCTGTTTGAGTTCAATATAGCCGTTGTTGTTTCCAAACTGCATTTTTGTCAAAACAAATCCTGTTCAATTTTTTTTTTTAAATTACAGCATTGTTATAAAATAGACTTGAAGTACATATTCACAGTATTCTGAAGTTCTCTTTCACCTTAATACTTGTAGTTAAGTGGTAAGAAATTTATTTTATGTTAATTGTTGGGGACTGGACGATATCTTTTGCAGTGCAAAGTGTTTCATTAGTAAAATTATACAGGAAATTCTCGAACGAACGAATAATGACTGCACCACACTGACTGCAATGGCTCACCACCACCTTCTCGAGGGCAATTAGGAATGGGCGATAAATGCTGGCCTTGCCAGCAACGCCCACATCCCATGACTGATTTAAAAAACATAAATAAATTGAGGTGAGTCAATGGTGTGCTGCTCCTGATGGGAGAGAACAACTGTTGCAGTAACTGCTAAAAGGCCTTCCTGTTCTTTTTATTTGTTGTTTGGAATGTATTGGGCATGATTTTAGCCTGGAAAATGGGTGGGTTGGGAGCGGGGGCATTAAAAATTGCAGCAATTTCAAACACACCTCCAACCCACCCATTCCCGGTTTTCACAGAGGTGGACGATGAACCCACTCTCAGTAGCTGGGTTGGACACTAAAACCTTTCAAGAAGCTACGGGCCTTTTTTTTCCGTTTTTGTGATTTTAGCCCCTGAGGGCAGGGATTACCGGGCCTTTTCCTTCATGCTGCGTGAGAGGTGGCACGAAGGCCCGAAATTGCAGGTAAGTGTCTTTATAGCACTGCTTGTGGGCCCGAAGGAGCAGGAGCGTTTCCCCCAGGCCCTACAAGCCTACGTGTAGCGACCCCTGGCCACCACCCATCAGAACGATCCAATCTAAGACTTACCTGAACACTTGCGTCTTCCTTGCTCTTCCCCCGACCCCCGTCCAACTGAGACCAGCCTGTCATTCAAGCTGGCCTGTCGGGCAGGTAGCCGTCAAAAAAAAAGTAAAAGACGTCTTTAAGTCAAAATCATAAGGATGTCCGGGCAGCCTGTACTTCAGGGTTTCCCATCCGCAATTCGACCAACCCCCCCCCCCCCCCCCTTTTCCTGGCTTCGGGCTAAAATTAGCGCCATTATTTTTTGTTTGAAATGGATTTTTTTTACAGAAAGAGAAACATCTGATCAGAGCTTTCAAAATCCTAGCAATTGCTTAACCTTATTCAGGCATCGATAATTACCCATATTGTGGAAATGGAGCTCATTTCCACATGAGCTTTCATATAATTTTGCCCAATCAAGATGTAAAAAGTAAGGTCATTTATGCAGGTTTAGCCTGGGCTGGATAAGCTAGAAATTATCACAGTAGAATGGCAAAATTTATTTAATTTCCTTTTGAAATCCATGTTGAAATATTACAAAATTGGCTTACTGACTCAATTATGGATAAAGAATAGCTCACTTAACAATTTATATGTAGAAAAATGTCCCAAGGTTTGTCACAGGCGTAAAGAAAAAACGAATGTCAAACCAAAGGAGGAGACATTAGGGGGGATGACCAAAATCTTGGTCAAAAAGTTGGGTTTTCAGGAGAGTTTTAAAAGAGGAGAGGGAGAGAATTTCAGAGTGAGATCCTAGCAGCAGAGGCCACTGTCGCTAATGGTAGAGTCGGGATCGGGGGGATGTACAATAGGTTGAAGGCAGAAGAATGGAAATTTGCAGCGGGGTGGGGTGGGTTTGTAGTGCTGGAGAAGGTTAGGGTAGGATATGGCCATTGAGAGATGAGAATTTTAAATTTGATGTGTTGATGGACTGGGTGCCAATGTAGGTCAGTGAGGACATGGATGATGGGTGAGCAGGTCTTGGTGCAGGATAGAATATGGACAGCAGAATTTTGGATGAGCTGAATTTACAAAGGATGGGAGGCTGGCCAGGAGAACATTGGAATAGTCAAGTCTGAAAGTGACAAAGGCAGGATGAGGGTTTCAGTGGCAGATCGGCTGAGGTAGGGGCGAAGGCAGGCAATATTAAGGAGGTGGAAATAGGCAGCCTTTGTGATCGGGTTGAAAGCTCAAGATGAGGGTCGAATGAGGCTGTGAAAAGTCTGGTTCAGCCTGAAATAGTAACGAGAGGGGGATGGAGTCAGTGGTGAGTATATGGACGTTATAGTGGGAGCAGTTGTTGAATACTTTAAAAGATTTTTTTTTTAATCATTTTTTTCCACACGTTCATTAAGTTTCCTCATGGCACACAATTCTGTTAGATTGCTCTTCAACTAGCTGCTAGGATATATGCAACTTTGTCCTAGGGTGACTGAACTTTCAGATTTTCCCTCCCTATAGGGAAGTAGCTAGTCCTGACCTATAGACCGAGACTAATGGTAATTAATGCAACAAGTAGAATGAATTTCCTTTCATCAGTCAGTCCATTGTTTGTATTGTAACTGGGGAAGTTTTGTTTGGATCTATTTACCAAACTGACAAAAGTAACACATCAAATTCCTCAAGTATTCAGTGTGATTAGACTTCTCTCATGAATAATATAGATGATTATTTGAAAGATAAAGTGGGACTATGACTGTTGTAAATCTTACTGTGAATTTAAAATAGGACCGCAAACATAAAATATGTGCACAACACTGATGTTTTTGGCAATAGGAAGCAGTGAATATTTAATCTTTTGAATTAATAGAAGAATGAGATTTGAAAATGTGGAACAACTCCAAGTGAGGTTCGTGTTTTTTAAAATGAAGGTGAGCAAGCAATTTCTGACCTTTGTTTACTCTTGAAACTGGCTTTATCAGAAGAAGAATATTGAACGTACTGGAACAGAATGATGAAAATCCAAGTATATGGAGAGTAAAGATTTGGAGCACCTGTTTTTTACTTGTCACACCTACATTTACACCTGTGTTTATAGTTGGTTCCAATCTCAAGCAAATTTATTTTTCCTTCTCTCTCTGGGTAGTCAGCTAGGAGATGTGATTTTAGGTACACAACCATTAATTCTGTTCTTGCCAAACACCATATATCTACCTTCAGTGTTCATTTTATTGGCATTTGGTTTGACATTCTTTCACAATAGTCTTTAAAATTACAAATGTAAGGAATCTTACAACACCAGGTTATAGTCCAACAGTTTTATCTGAAAATCACAAGCTTACGGAGGCTTTCTCCTTCGTCAGGTGAAGTGTGGGATTCCTTGAATGTTACCGCATTTATAGTCCGAGAACAATACCTGGTGATTACAGATAATCTTTCCAACTGCCCGTTGTCAAGGCAATCAAAGTGTTCAGACAGAGAGATGTTACCTACAGGACCACCGAATATATAAACGGCCAGAACAAAAAGAGAGAGAGAGAGAGAGAGAGAAACATCCGAAAGGAAGAGAAAAAGAGAGAATGACCCGTTGTATTAAAAACAGATAACTTTTTTCACTGGTGGGGTTACGTGTAGCGTGACATGCACCCAAGATCCTGGTTGAGGCCGTTCTCATAGGTGCGGAACTTGGCTATCAATTTCTGCTCGACGATTTTGCGTTGTCGTGTGTCTTGAAGGCCGCCTTGGAGAACGCTTACCCGAAGATCGGTGGCTGAATGTCCTTGCCTGCTGAAGTGTTCCCCGACTGGGAGGGAACCCTCCTGTCTGGCGATTGTTGCGCGGTGTCCGTTCATCCGTTGTCGCAGTGTCTGCATGGTCTCGCCAATGTACCATGCTCAGGGGCATCCTTTCCTGCAACGTATGAGGTAGACAACATTGGCCGAGTCACAGGAGTAAGAACCATTGTACCTGGTGGGTGGTGTCCTCTCGTGTGATGGTGGTATCTGTGTCGATGATCTGGCATGTCTTGCAGAGGTTGCCGTGGCAGGGTTGTGTGGTGTCGTAGAAGTTGTTCTCCTGAAAGCTGGGTAATTTGCTGCGAACGATGGTCTGTTTGAGGTTGGGTGGCTGTTTGAAGGCGAGTAGTGGAGGTGTGGGGATGGCCTTAGCCAGTTGTTCGTCGTCATCGATGACATGTTGAAGGCTGCGGAGAACATGGCGTAGTTTCTCCGCTCCGGGGAAGTACTGGACGACGAAGGGTACTCTGTTGGTTGCGTCCCGTGTTAGTCTTCTGAGGAGGTCTATGCGATTTTTCGCTGTGGCCCGTCTGAACTGTCGATCAACGAGTCGAGCGTCATATCCCATTCTTACGAGGGCGTCTTTTAGCGTCTGTTGGCGTCCATCGCGTTCCTCCTTATCTGAGCAGATCATGTGTATTCGCAGGGCCTGTCCATAGGGGATGGCCTCTTTGACGTGGTTAGGGTGGGAGCTGGAAAAGTGGAGCATCATGAGGTGGTCCGTGGGCTTGCGGTAGAGTGAGGTGCTGAGGTGCCCGTCTTTGATGGAGATTCGTGTGTCCAAGAAAGAAACTGATTCTGAGGAGTAGTCCATGGTGAGCTTGATGGTGGGATGGAACTTGTTGATGTTATCGTGTAGTCTCTTCAGTGATTCTTCGCCATGGGTCCATAGAAAGAAAATGTCGTCGATGTATCTGGTGTATAGCGTTGGTTGGAGGTCCTGTGCAGTGAAGAAGTCCTGCTCGAACTTGTGCATGAAAATGTTGGCGTATTGGGGTGCGAATTTGGTCCCCATGGCTGTTCCGTGTGTTTGGGTAAAGAACTGGTTATCGAAGGTGAAGACATTGTGATCCAGGATAAAGCGGATGAGTTGTAGGATGGCGTCTGGAGATTGGCTGTTGGTGTTGAGTACTGAGGCTGTCGCAGCGATGCCGTCATCGTGGGGGATACTGGTGTAGAGTGCCGAGAAGCCCATCGTGGTGAGAAGTGTTCCTGGTTCAACTGGTCCGTGGGTGCTGAGTTTTTGTAGGAAGTCTGTAGTGTCGCGACAGAAGCTGGGGGTTCCTTGTACGATGGGTTTCAGGATGCCCTCGATGTATCCAGAGAGGTTCTCTCACAGGGTTCCGTTGCCTGATACGATAGGACGTCCGGGGGTGTTGGCTTTGTGTATCTTTGGGAGGCAGTAGAAGTCTCCCACGCGGGGAGTACGTGGGATGAGAGCGCGTAGGATGCTTTGAAGGTCTGGATCGAAGGTCTTGATCAGTTTGTTGAGCTGGTGGATGTGTTCTTTGGTCGGATCTGCAGGTAACCGTCTGTAGTGTTCCTGGTTGTCCAGTTGTCGGTATGCTTCTTTGCAATAGTCTCTTCTGTTCTGTATGACGATGGCTCCTCCTTTGTCCACTGGTTTGATGACTATGTTGCGTTTGGTCTTGAGAGCGTTGATGGCGTTGCGTTGTGCTCGGGTGACATTCTGGACTGTCTTGTGAGTGCGGCTGATGAATCTGGCATTGACGCATTTCCTGACAGCTTGAGCATACATGTCAAGCTTAGGGCAGCGACCCTCCGGAGGAGTCCAGTTTGACTCTTTACACGTTTAGAAAACTGGAAGCGACAAATGGTGTTGAGGTATACTGTCAGGGAGATGGAGGGTGGCCTTATCTTGTATATTAACCATAGAACACTTGATCTAGGGCATAGATAATTTGAGTGAATGCACATACTATTTATCAGCAGTGTCATCCCTCATTTTTAGCACCCAGATCTGGAAGATATGAAATGAGTTCCTGTTTGGTGTAAAGAGGCCACTGAACTCCAAGTATATTCAGATATATTTTCTGATGGGTGCTATAAGAACATAAGAAATAGGAGCAGGAGTAGGACATGCGGCCTCTCGAGCCTGCTCCACCATTCAATAAGATCATGGCTGATCTTCGACCTCAACTCCACTTTCCTGCCCGATCCTCACATCCCTTGATTCCCCTAGAGTCCAAAAATCTATCGATCTCAGTCTTGAACATATTCAATGAATCAGCATCCACAGCCCTCTGGGGTAGAGAATTCCAAAGATTCACAACTCTTTGTGTGAAGAAATTTCTCCTCATCTCAGTCTTAAATGTCTGACCCCTTACCCTGAGACTATGCCCCCTAGTTCTAGACTCTCCAGCCATGGGACACAACCTCTTATCTTTTACCCTGTCAAGTCCCTTCAGAATCTTATATGTTTCAATGAGATCACCTTTCATTCTTCTAAACTACAGAAAATATAGGCCCAATAAGAACAATTAAGACTGAAAGCTAAGGTGCCATTTAAAAAATATCATTTATAGAATTGTTAAATTGTTACGCAGACCTAAATCAGAAATACCACAGGTAGTTAATTTCATTACTTTTAATCAGAATCGCTGTTTTTCTCTCTTTAAATACACTTTTATCAATATTACATTAAATGGTCTTTGTTTTTGATCTATTTGATTTTAGGATTTGAAATTATTTAATGTGACTGGCCTCTTTTTGTGTTGCATTTGATATATTTTTAATCTTTCATTTCTATTACTTCACAACAACAATGTACAAAACACTTTGTTGATTTATATCTGGGGATTGACAGCAAATTGGTTTTGATTTGTTAAGTGTGGGAATGGGGAAATTATTGGTATGAGTAAGATTTTGCTGGCTGTCATCTCTCCTCAATAACAGCCGTCTTTGTGGACATTGGACTTCAGTCAACTGAGTTAAATGGCTTTTCACCATGTTGACACACAGTACGATAATTCATTGTGACAGCTGCTCTGAAGTCAAGTCTTTGCTTCCATCCGGGTTCTCTTCTCGATTGCTCCATGCAGTTAATAGATTTGTATGCTTTTCCATTATGGACTTTGCTAAGGATGATGTTTTGTGTGCACATATAATCTGAAGTCTCCCTCGGAGCTCTGAATTAAAACCAATACAGTTGTGGTATACGGTTCCGGTCACCTCAGTAACCGAGTATTTATTTGTGTACTTGAACTCAATCTGATATGATCTTTCATCCTGTGAGGGTCAGTTTTTGCATATCTTGCGTGAGTAAAATTAATGAAAATGCCATGCCAACACTAAATTTTATGATTTTCTTCTGTGAATTTGTTCTAATTTCAGTGTGCATATTACATTTGATTGGGGGGTTCAGGATGGCTGTCCACATCACATTGAGTTTTAAGAACAGCTGAACAACTAACACTTTTTGTATTTTGTACTTTTAGGCATGTCTCACTACTGCTAAATTTGAAAATTAGACTTTTCCAGATGGCCAACTGTCATTTTTAGTATCCATCTATAATATGAAAAGTGCATGTATTAATGTGCCACCTCATTCCACTGAACAGAATTGACAGAATTCTAGTGTAATTTAAATTGCATCGCCACGTAAGTTTTGAGTGTTGCCATAGAATCATATAACACCGAAGGAGACCATTTGGCCTATCATGCCTGTGCCAGCTCTTTGAAAGAACTATACAATTAGTCCCACTCCCCTGCTCTTTCCTCCTTACACTGCATTCCAGATCATAAGTCGCTGTGTTTAAAAAAAAAAATCTCCTAGTCTCCTCTCATTCTTTTGCTAATCTCCCCTTAACCTTCTCTGCTCTAAGGAGAACAATCCCAGCTTCTCTTGTCTCTCCACATAACTGAAGTCCCTCATCCATGGTATCATTCTAGTAAATCTCCTCTGCACCCTCTCCAAGGCCTTAAGAAATCTTTGATTTTGTACCAGATTTGGCACATTGCTGCTGTAATTGTGTCCTAATTAAAATTAAGTAAATGTTGCATTTCTAATCCATAGGGGAATGGAATTCACTGTCACTTTCACCCCAATGAATTAGTATAATGTTTAATTAAAGAAAACTACTTTATGTATATCTTGACGAGTAAACTAAAATCTAAACCAAATAACTGGAGCAGCCTTGACTGCACTTCAGCTTCCCCAAGGAGCCAGTTTGCTGGTTATCAGAGGGTGAAGGAACTGCCTAGTGAGGATTCCTTCTCCCGCCACTCCAAACTCATCTGGCATGTCAGTCAAGTCATTAGGCATTTTTACACTGATTGTATGCCTTCAGAAGTGGCAACATCCCAGTATTCATGCTGTTAACAACATGCTAGATAACAACATAAAGGAAGTTAACTTTGTACCTCTGACAGAATCTTGGCAATAAATGCAGGCCTTGCCAGCGACACCCACATCCCATGAACGAATTTTTAAAAAATCTTGGACTTTGTAGGTCCTGACAACCAAGATCAAAGATTCAGAAAACAAGTGCTTTTTTCGGATGGATCTCTTCTTGAGCTGTTCCAGGACTAATGGTCAGTATGGTAGCATGGTGGTTATGTTACTGGTGATCCAGTAATCTAAAAGCCTGAACTAATAATCCAGAGAGCAAGAGTTCAAATCCCACCATGGCAGTTTGAAAATTTGAATTCAGTTTTTTTTTAAAAAATGGAAATAAAAAACTGTTATCAGTAAAAGTGATATAGTAAAAGAAGCTATTGTATTGTAAAACCACTACTTCTGTTCACTAATGTCTCTTAGGGAAGGAAACCTGGTGTCCTTACCCGGTCTGGCCTATATGTTGGAACCCCATACCAATGTGCTTGACTCTTAACTGTCTAACAAGCCTCTCGATAGCACAACTAGGGATGGGCAATAAATGCCGGCCTTGCCTGCAATGCCCACATCCCGAAAATGAATAAATTTTTAAAAATGCCACTAACTCTAAGAACCCTGCACATTTACATTGATGTCCCCCCATTCATATAAAACTAGTTTGTAAGGTGTTCACCTCCCTGACTCGAGAGGATCTTTCATCTACATTAATGAACTAAGATAGGATTCAATCAAGCTATTAGTGATCAGATGACTACATGCGCACTCACCACATACTTACTAGGGATTGATTTGATGCATCACTTGACCTTTCTGCATTGCAGCTTTAAAGTACTTAAATGTTGTTATCCTGCATATGATTTGTACTACAACACGTTCTTTTTTATGCTGCTTCATGGAGAGAAGATTTTTTGTCTCTTACCCAAACACTGAATGGCATCTTTCCATATAAATAGTAGATCGGCTTCCAGTGGAAATAGGGTGAAATGAGCTGTAATGATGAATGTGTTGTTGGCCGTTGATGAAATGCAGCAGTTATCTGTTCCAGTTTGTCTTGCAACAAACTAAATTGACCAACTCGTATTTGACATTCTATCCATCCCCTCTTCTGCCTCTCCTCACTTCTGAGCTTCCCATTCTGCCCCCGCCCCTTTGCGCAGTTGAGTGCTATTGAAATGCAAGTTGTTGCTGTATGTCTAAATCATTTATGTCACTGAAGAATAAGAGAGACCCCAGTACAGATCACTGGTGCACACCACTACCCACACCAGTCAGTCTGAGAAACATCCATTATCCTTACTCTTTACTTTCTGTCCCCCAGCTATCTCTCTCTCTATGCAGCTATTCAGTTTGATACTGTGTACATTAATTTTTTAACAAATTTCTTATGTGGCACTTGATCAAACTCTCTCAAAATCCATATACCATCCACTATATTCCTTTTGTGCGTATACTCAGTGACTTCCTTAAATGCTCAATTAAAATGAATCAAGCAGGACTTGCTTTTCTAAGTGTTCATTAACTTCATCCTGTGACCTCCTGTTGCTAGTTTTCCCTCCCACCCACCTGCCAGGCTGTCAATTTGGCCAGCGGCCGGGCGAGAGGCGACCTAACAATATTCTAATGAGGCCCCGGCCTTTCCCACTTCTTTGGCCGATTATGCGTTTCCCCCGCACCCTCCCCGGCTCCCTGTTAATATCAGGGCCTAGAAGTTTACCTATAACAAAGGTAAGGCGAATTGGCCAATAATTTGCTAACTTATCCCTTGAACATTTGCCACCCTTCTTTGCTTGGCACAATTCCTATTTCCAAATTTTTGAAAATTGTAGATTGTGTAAAATAATACAAAATGGGATATCCTGCAAGTAGATGTGAGCAATGCCATGGGTGGGATCGATTAGTATTTGGGAAAAGGCTTGCCCCCGAGTATTCTATCCTGCTCCATTTCTTAGTGCATTCAGAATAACCAAAGCTTACTAATTTTAAAAAAAAGTAGATTTTATTCCATACATAATAAATTGGGAATACTCATAATAGAAAAAAAAGTTGAATCGAACTTTTTGCTGATTCAGCTCACTGATTAGAAACAAAGTGCTAGGAAAATTCATGTTTTAAATTACAACACAGCACCAGTCAGGCTTGAGCAGAAAAGTGCAGACTCACACATGCTTTTCATTCCTGGTGCTGATTGAGATCAGCAATCTTTCTCTAATCCAGTATCACTGTGTCTGTAAAATAACATTATCCAATCTCCCCAGGCTTTTTTCCTCAAGATTTTGGTCACTCTCCTAAACGTCAGTGCTGTTAGTCATTGACACATACGGCAATTGATTCCACTGTATGTGAAAGGTGGAACCTGTTGCATTACAACAGCATTCGTACTGCAGCAGCACTGAAATCCGATTAAGATTTTTTTTATTCGTTCATGGGATGTGGGCGTCGCTGGCGAGGCCGGCATTTATTGCCCATCCCTAATTGCCCTCGAGAAGGTGGTGATGCGCCGCCGCCTTGAACCGCTGCAGTCCGTGTGGTGAAGGTTCTCCCACAGTGCTGTTAGGAAGGGAGTTCCAAGATTTTGACCCAGTGACTGTGAAGGAACGGCGATATATTTCCAAGTCGGGATGGTGTGTGACTTGGAGGGGAACGTGTAGGTGGTGTTGTTCACATGTGCCCGCTGCCCTTGTCCTTCTAGGTGGTAGAGGTCGTGGGTTTGGGAGGTGCTGTCGAAGAAGCCTTGGCGAGTTGCTGCAGTGCATCCTGTGGATGGTACACACTGCAGCCACAGTATGCCGGTGGTGAAGGGAGTGAATGTTTAGGGTGGTGGATGGGGTTCCAATCAAGCGGGCTGCTTTGTCCTGGATGGTGTTGAGCTTCTTGAGTATTGTTGAAGCTGCACTCATCCAGGCAAGTGGAGAGTATCCATCACACTCCTGACTTGTGCCTTGTAGATGGTGGAAAGGTTTTGGGGAGTCAGGAAGTGAGTCACTCGCCGCAGAATACCCAGCCTCTGACCTGCTCTTGGAGCCACAGTATTTATGTGGCTCGTCCAGTTAAGTTTCTGGTCAATGGTGACCCCCAGGATGGCGATGGTAATGCCGTTGAATGTCAAGGGGAGGTGGTTAGGCTCTCTTTTTGGCGATAGTCATTGCCTGGCACCTGTCTGGCGCGAATGTTACTTGCCGCTTATCAGCCCAAGCCTGGATGTTGTCCAGGTCTTGCTGCATGTGGGCTCGGACTGCTTCATTATCTGAGGGGTTGCGAATGCAACTGAAAACTGTGCAATCATCAGCGAACATCCCCATTTCTGACCTTATAATGGAGGGAAGGTCATTGATGAAGCAGCTGAAGATGGTTGGGCCAAGGACACTGCCCTGAGGAACTCCTGCAACAATGTCCTGGGGCTGAGATGATTGGCCTCCAATAACCACTACCATCTTCCTTTGTGCTAGGAATGACTCCAGCCACTGGAGAGTTTTCCCCCTGATTCCCGTTGACTTCAATTTTACTAGGGCTCCTTGGTGCCACACTCGGTCAATTGCTGCCTTGATGAGAAGGGCAGTCACTCTCACCTCACCTCTGGAATTCAGCTCTCTTGTCCATGTTTGGACCAAGGCTGTAATGAAGTCTGGAGCCGAGTGGTCCTGGCGGAACCCAAACTGAGCATCGGTGAGCATGTTATTGGTGAGTAAGTGGCTCTTGATAGCACTGTCGACGACTCCTTCCATCACTTTGCTGATGATTAAGAGTAGACTGATGGGGTGGTAATTGGCCGGATTGGATTTGTCCTGCTTTTTGTGAACAGGACATACCTGGGCAATTTTCCACATTGTCAGGTAGATGCCAGTGTTGTAGCTGTACTGGAACAGCTTGGCTAGAGGCGCAGCTAGTTCTGGAGCACAAGTCTTCAGCACTACAGCTGGGATGTTGTCGGGGCCCATAGCCTTTGCTGTATCCAGTGCACTCAGCCGTTTCTTGATATCTCATGGAGTGAATCGAATTGGCTGAAGACTGGCTTCTGTGATGGTGGCGATATCGGGAGGAGGCCGAGATGGATCTTCCACTTGGCACTTCTGGCTGAAGATGGTTGCAAACGCTTCAGCCTTGTCTTTTGCACTTACGTGCTAGACTCCGCCATCATTGAGGATGGGGATGTTTACAGAGCCTCCTCCTCCCATTAGTTGTTTAATTGTCCACCACCATTCACGACTGGATGTGGCAGGACTGCAGAGCTTTGATCTGATCAGTTGGTTGTGGAATCGCTTAGCTCTGACTATAGCATGTTGCTTCTGCTGTTTAGCATGCATGTAGTCCTGCGTTGTAGCTTCACCAGGTTGGCATCTCATTTTTAGGTATGCCTGGTGCTGCTCCTGGCATGCTCTTCTACACTCCTCATTGAACCAGGGTTGATCCCCTGGCTTGTTAGTAATGGTAGAAGGTACAGGGAGGAGTAAGCTAATGGCCCAGAAATTGCTCCGAGCAGCGAACAAAAGGCGCAAGGCGCTCGCCACTCCATAAATTTATTCTCACCCACAAACTTACTGCAGTCTTTACTGCGTGAACTTCCTCTAATTCAAAGCTGAGGAGAACCCAGCGTTAACTCCAGCAGATCTAGGACCATGCGAGTGACGAGAGGGTCTTTCTCCCCTCAATCAATCAGATTGCAGCATTTTTGACAAGCTGCGAAGAGTCAGCGAGTCAACACCAGAAGTGAAAGGTAAACAATTTAAAACCTTGTAAAAGCAGTTAGAAACAGTGAAATAGAGAGGGTAGGAAATATCAAATTAAAAGATAGAGGCAAAGAAAAAGTTTTTTTTAAATGTTTTTGAAATGTCCAACAACTCTTAAAATCACAATGAGACTCCACATTTTATAAATTTAATTTTCAGTGCCAGAGACGTTGTTTGGCGGTCTTTAAGACTTACCACCCTGTTAAATCTTAGTTTAGAGCTGATATTTTTGAGCGTACCTTTTTTGTGGTCATATTACTTAGTTTCCAGCTGGGCAAGAGAGCTACTTGGTGCTGGTTCAGTGATTCCAGCCGGCGAGATCCCTTTAACGTGAGTCTGTCATATCGCCGGCAAACCAGGAAGAGCAAGTTCCGGATTTCCACGTTTAACTGTGCATGTGTGGACAGTCTTCAGTTTCGCCACTAATAACGGTGAGCGCTGTTGAGCTCACTGTTTAGAAGCAATTTCTGGGCCATTATATCAGGTCTGAGTTCATCTTTCAGTTTTTTTTCCATACAGGATTCGGTCTGGTATAAACTTTTAAAAGATATAGGGGGTGAATTTCCTTGGCTTCTCCCACTTCGGCAGAAACCACTTCTACGCACATAGCGGGCTTTCTGCTGAACCCCTGCCGAAGATATGGCGGCTGCAGTGGAAGGAGCCTCGAGGAAATTGAGATCCCTGATTTTTACAGTAACAACTTATAAATCAGCATTAATATGGTGAAATGTCCCAAGGTACTTTACGGGTAAAGGATTGGAGACCATGCAGGAGTAGGGAGAAGAGTCAGGGGAGATGAACAGAGGCTTGGCTAGCAACAGCATTTATAATTAAGGTCCCAGACAATTTTGTTTTCTCAGGGAGCAATCGGTTATTTTAGCAATGGGAATTCTGGATCCCCGGCCTTGACTGGGAGCAGCAGCATGAAGTAAATAGGGGAAACTGCTGCAAAGAGATCCCAGGACTCTTAGCACTGCTCCCCGGGACCACTCTATATAATGTAAAAGGGTCACTGGGTATTTTCATCCTTCTCACATGCCCACACAACATCCATGACTTGAAAAGAGTTTCATTGCAAGGGTTTCATTGTTTAATTGTTCGCCACTGCAGTCACAAATCACAATCTGTTCAGTTTCTCGATGTGATTAACTGTGGGCACCTCATTATTCACGAACCTAATCTAAACAATGAAAATGTGACACTTTCTAAATTAATTAAGTTAATTTAGAAGGAAGCGCTTTTATTATTGATGTTATTGTAATTCTATAATGCATCTTGGAGTGTTCTGTTTTCTAAAGTGCTTTTTTTAGAAAAAACTTTCTTTTTGCCGTTTTGTTACATCACTTAACTCCCCTGACCCCATTGAGGCAGCAATGCAGTGTTACTGACTTAAGTTGAGGGCTGCCCTAACTTTTTTTTAACTTGAAGGCCATTTTGAGCAGTGCAACAAATTGCACTGCAGAATAATGGGATGGAGCTGTGTGCTCGCAGTTACACAGGAAACTCCTGATCCCAATATGGGATGGAGCTGTGTGCTCGCAGTTACACAGGAAACTCCTGATCCCAATAATGGGATGGAGCTGCGTGCTCGCAGTTACACAGGAAACTCCTGATCCCAATAATGGGATGGAGCTGCGTGCTCGCAGTTACACAGGAAACTCCTGATCCCAATAATGGGATGGAGCTGCGTGCTCGCAGTTACACAGGAAACTCCTGATCCCAATAATGGGATGGAGCTGCGTGCTCGCAGTTACACAGGAAACTCCTGATCCCAATAATGGGATGGAGCTGCGTGCTCGCAGTTACACAGGAAACTCCTGATCCCAATAATGGGATGGAGCTGCGTGCTCGCAGTTACACAGGAAACTCCTGATCCCAATAATGGGATGGAGCTGCGTGCTCGCAGTTACACAGGAAACTCCTGATTTCAATAAAGTCGTTCTGGGCAGTTGCAAAGTGGCACTCGGGTGCATTATAGGTGCAATAGTTTTATTTCAACAGGGCCCTTTCTTCCTGCTAGCTAGTGTACCTTCACCTTTTGTTTGTTGGACGACACAAAAACAGATGGAACACCACTGAACCTAATTTGGTCAAAATCCACACCTGAGCAGGCAATGAGTGGAGATAGTGCAACTAGGCTATATAGGGGCCACGGGTGAAGGGGGCTGAACCACATTGAGGGTGCTAATGCAGTGGTGAGTATTTTGTATATGTAATGCAAATTTCTTGCTGGCTGTGATAAATCATTTTGAACACATTCAATAAATTTTAAATCTTGTACTGTAATAATAAAAATTTTACATGCCTACCTAAAAGTAAGATGGAATTTTCTTTTTAGTTCAAGTAAATGGAGGCTTTTCTGACGATACATCCTGCTGTTGGAGTTGGTGTAGTTGTCAGTAATATACTAGTAAAAAGATTGTTTGCTTGTAGTTGTGGCTGCTTTATCCAGAACTACTTCAGTGCCATGTCAATGTGTATCCACTGGATCTATTTTTGGCCTGTGCTCCAGTGTCCAAAACAGAAGCCCTGATGAACATACCAGGGCGTTCCTGCTGCCATATCGAGTAGGAATCAACAGAGGGGAATGGGATCCTGAGTGGGGAATTATTCCTTTATCCCTTTTCTCCACTTAAAGCTACTGTTCCACTTAATTTGTTGCAGTATTATTTCCAGCTTGGAGGATATAAAGAGGAACTCTTTGTTCATATATATATATATATCAAAATAAAATGATAAAACGCATTTGTCATTTTGATTCTACAGGTTCATTTCAGAAATGTGCCAAGTGAGCAGTTGCCAGTCACAATGTACAAATCCCTGGTGTGAGAACACATCCAACCCTTTCTGAAATTGACATTTGCACTGAAAATGTGTCAGTCTTTATAATAAAAAGTGTAAGTGCTTTTTTTGTACCTGTCTGTATGTTGTGAATCATTAACAACACCTGTGGGTACTTAATATCTAAGTGCTATCAGATTTTCTCAGCCTTTTTTTTCAGTGTTCCTTTGGGTAGACTGCTGTGCCCACACACAATATGATTACTTGGACAATATTAAGTGTGAAACTAATGAATTAAACCTCACTTTACTGTCCATTGTTTATGGGAATGGGTTAGTTTTGGATGCATAATCCCACCTGGGACTGGTGTCTGTGTTGAAGTAAGTGAGTGGAAGTTGTCAGATGCAATTCCATTCTATCACCAGTGGTAATCCAGTCAATGTAATGTCTTTATTTTAAATAAACTGAATAGAGGAAAATAAATTCCTCCTGTCCCCTGTAGCTTAACTTAAAATTTCCAATCCATTCAACCTAGTTAAGCAGGATTTTGATAGTAGTCATAGGTGAATGATGTCCTTCCTGACTGCTCCTGAATAAAGTCTGCCTGCTATCGCCTTGACTTTTATTTCAGAAATGGATGAGTTGGGAGGCAGAGCACACAGTGAAAACTGATTTGCACTATAGCAAAAGTGAACAATTGCTGTTTAATTTGGCCACTGGCTAAAAGTATTTATCCTACATGTTTTTTTGCTGAAACTGGAAGGAAAAAGCTGTATCAAATTTGAGGAGTTTGCTCAGTTTTAGTTTAAAATTTTATCCTGTTATCATCTGACTGACTGCAGCAATTAAATCAGCATATGCTTACTGAAAATTTAGTGGAACATAAAGCATGGCATGAAGAAAGGTCATTGGCTTGTTAAAGCTACTCTGTCTCTGAAGATCATGGGCCAAATCTTCCTGGAAAAATAACCATGTTAAAGATGCACACTGTTATTAATGCGCAAGTTGGCCAGCAGATTCAGGGGAAGAAGAGATATGTTATGAATTGCGAATCTCCAGAATTTGCTGGTCGATTTAAGCCCCTCCTCCGTTTGCCTCTCACAAATGGCATCTCACCCTTAGCTCCCCATTATTTTTAAGAACTTGCTGGATTTGCATGTTAATTGCTCATTAAACTCGCCATAGAAAGTTAGGGCTCATAATTAAGTACCCTTTTAACAATGTGATAATTGTTAATGCAATGCCAATCAATCTCTCCAGCCCAGAAAGGGAACAATTTAAACTGTTGTCTCATTTCTGCATGTAGTAAATTGTTAACTTAATTTAAATTAGAATTTTTAAAAATTTCTTTTACTTTTTCTGACTTTTTTTTCTCTCTCAATCAAATCTTTTTCCCTCTCTATTTCCCTTTCTGTACCTGATTTAACTCAGTCACCTTCCTCAGTCATCCCTCTTTCTTTCTCAATCCTTAAATCTCATTGGACCAACAGGGTATGTCCTTAATCAATCGTTCACTAAGGTCCCAAATGCCCTGTGGCCCATTATCAGTTCGCACTTCCAGCAAGTCTAAGCGCAAATTATATTTGAGCTGAAGGATGCAGAAAAAGTCTAACTAACGGTACACACCACGAGATGCCCTACTCTAGCAAGATTTGGCCCAGTGTATAATTTAGCCCATTTCAATGGTTTTCAAATGTTTCTATGCGGGGGGTGGAACGCCCCTTGCAAATATTTACATACTCCCAGGAATCCCTGATCTAAATTCCAAAAGATGGTGTCAGCTATCCATTAGAAAACTGATTTTATAAATCAATTCGGATAACAAGCTAAGTAAACTGTCAAAAACAGGAAAAATATAGTCAAGCAATCTCTGTTCACTGTGCTTGAAGTGCTTTCTAGGCCCATCTTCTGAGGAAGAGAGGTTCTGCAGAAATATACTTTCTGACCCCTTAAAGTGATAAAACAAAACTCAAGAATATCCATTTCATCCCCATTGCCGTGATTGTAGATGTATGCCAGCACATACGGAAGTGTAAAAGCTGTTGGGTATTTCTACCAATGATCAGTGTGACTCCAATATGGTACAATGGTGTTTTATTAAGCTTTAGACAAGGGTCAGCACCTACAGATGTCTAAGCAGTAGTTTAGAGTACAGAGCAAGAACTATATCACCCGCTCCGTGCTGGGTAGACTTTGTGCCCACTTTGTAGGAGTCTTGAAGGAAGCTTCCACCCCGCCACGAGCCTCTTCGGTCTGTTGACCTTCTCCCGCCTTGGGTTTCCTCTGTTCGTAGGCCCCTGGCCTTCTCCCGCCTTGGGTTTCCTCTGTTCGTAGGCCCCTGACCTTATCCCGTCTGGGGTTTCCTCTGTTCGTAGGCCCCTGGCCTTATCCCGTCTGGGGTTTCCTCTGTTCGTAGGCCCCTGGCCTTATCCCGTCTGGGGTTTCCTCTGTTCGTAGGCCCCTGGCCTTATCCCGTCTGGGGTTTCCTCTGTTCGTAGGCCCCTGGCCTTATCCCGTCTGGGGTTTCCTCTGTTCGTAGGCCCCTGGCCTTATCTCGTCTGGGGTTTCCTCTGTTCGTAGGCCCCTGGCCTTATCCCGTCTGGGGTTTCCTCTGTTCGTAGGCCCCAGGCCTTATCCCGTCTGGGGTTTCCTCTGTTCGAATCCGGATCCTCTCCTCATTCGGCTGTTGCTGCCTGGTTCCTTTCCAGGGTTAGCTCTTGCTCCTGTCCTGGTCTAACTCTTAAAACTGGTCTCTCTCTTTTATGCCACTTTTGAGGGTGGGTACAGGGGCTGATATTGACAGATATTCACCCTCTTGGGGCCTTTCAAAAGGTAAGGTGAGGTGACCAATAAGGTGTTATGTATTTTCTGGACAAAGGAGAAAGAGTCTGCCCACTCCTTATTTCTCTACCTTTCGTCGGCATGGGGTGATTGAGTGGCCGCTAAAATGTCTTTTTTTTTCCCACCCGCCCCGGTTGACCTATCATCGGCCTCCAGCACAAAAGAAGGGCTGCTTCCTCACCTTATCTTAGTATGTTGCTCTCAAGGCCGAAGTCAGCAACTTTTAGGCCCGTTATCTCGCATCTGACATTCCTTGTCTTGTCTCAGGCTAACAACTCTGAGGCCTCATTGTCAGTATAGACCGTTCCTTATCTTGTGGCTTTGGTTATCGCAATGTTAGCAATTTCACTGTTTAATTGCATTCAAGGCAAAATGCTTTTCTTGCATACTTAATGGTTTTGTAAAGCTTGACAGATTCTAGTTTATATGGTGCTAAACACCCTTGTACATATTAGTTGCTATATACTGGTTTGATTAATACAAAAAGATGATCATATAAAGATAGTGAAGCTACATATCAAAAATATATGTGGTACAATGAGTCAAGATATATGTGAGGTTACAAAAATACCTCCCATCTGTTAATAGTCATCAGGTATATGTTTGATAAAAGGTGATTACATTTGACATGTGGCGGTAGTCTTTCAGTCCCCGCCTTGAGGGGAAGGAGTCCTCTCCGACCCCTCAGTTTGTTTCCCTCGTAAACTGAGCCGCTTCCAAATGACCGGTGCGACGTTTAAGCTCTTTCAACATGTTTTTGACCAAACGAGTTACACACATCAAATAAACAACCATCACGAGTTGAAGTATCATGAGACGGTGTGAGGCAATACAAACCCAAGGGTGAGTTGATATATTGAGATCTATATCCCACCAGTGGGAGTGGCCTCTTATGCTATCAATTTCGTCATCTAGCCTCGAGTTGACTTGTTCAAGTAGGTAAAAATGGTTCAAGGAGGTATTCAAGTGTGACGCTAACTCAGTGAAGTCCTCAAACAATGGGGGAATGTCATACCCAAAACGGGCCACGTAGTTATGTAACTCTGCCTTAAGAGTGTCTGTTATGGTCACTTCAATCTGAGTGTGTGTTTTAACTTTGAGCAAGACACGCTGATGGTGGGTAGATGTGGTGTAAAGCTGGAGTTGGTAATGGGGCAGGTCCTGTTGTCCCTGTAGAACACGGTGGTGGTTGTGGTGTAGGTTGTGGTGTAAAGTGATAAAATAAAACTCAAGAATATCCATTTCCACATCCCCTTTGACATGATTGTGGAAGCATGCCAGCACATGCAGAAGTGTAAAAGCATTACAGCAGCTTTAGCTCCTGAAATCTGCTTACGTTGCAGGTTGGGCAATAGAGATATGGCTATTTTGTATCTTGTTTTTAAAATTAATTAATTTGAATTGATTTGACTCTAACAATTTTTGTATAGCTATAGGAAAGTGAAAATAGTAGTGCTCTATCTTCTGCCTCTAAACCTTTGAAATGCACCAAAAAAGTGGTATTTATGTACTGTTTTTTGGAGGTTGATGAGAGAGAAGAATTTAGCCCTTGATTTGCCAGTGTAAGTAAGATTCAGCTCCAGAAATAGCTAGTTGGATTCTGTTGTATGTAGATTCTAAGCTTTTTGATTGAATATGTAGAATAGGTTTACTTTTTTTTTAAGTAGTGTTTTAGTCACTGGGTTGATTCAGGATCCACTGTAATGCTTACTCATCAAAACCTTCCTGTTCCAGTTTTGGCATAGTCACAGCTGGTCCAAATAAGTCATCAGTTAGTGAATCAGGCCCAGCCCCACAAAAGTCTAGTGTTCATGTTTGAAACAATGTAACCAGCCATTTTAAATTGCTTCCAGGTCGTCTTCACTAAGCACACAGGCATGATATAAAATGCCATTATCCAAAACAAATTCCTTAATAATTCGAGTATTCTATTTGGATCACATTTAAATACGTGTATATGAAAACTTAGTGCGACTATTAGCATATTAGGGCACTTTAATGTTCTGTATTCTACTGAAAAATCTTGTCACTTTTTTGTGTGGAGGTAATTCAGTATTGCTTCCAGCTTTGGAATTTAATATTTTTTTAGATGCTATTTAATGGCAGAGCTGAAAATACATTGCCAACTCCACAGCTAACTGTAAAAAGCTTTCGATGTGTAGCTGTGGCAGGTGCATTTTTAAAAATCTTTTACAATAAAATCTAAACTCCCCCTTGGGGATTTTTCCTTGTAGCTGTAGGAGTGAAAGTAAGTCAGGTGGTCTTGCAACTTGACATGCACATTATGAAATCACAGCTTCTTAGTCTATGTAAGTTAGTCACTACATGAGCTAAAGTTACCAATATCTTCTGAACCACTGTAATCTGACTAGTTTATTTTTAAAATGCAGGTGATAGTCAAATTTTTGAATGAGTCAAATATATTTACCAATGCCCCTTATGACAACGTGTTCAGTTGTGCTTCCATAAAAGCAGTCACATCATGTTCCTTCCCTCAGTACTTCTCATGTATCAGCTTAAAGCAATAATAAATTTGCATTAGCCTGCTGCAAATCTGATGCATGACAACCTTCACGTTCGTAATAATGGGCGTGGGAGTTGTCACAACTCTAATTGACTTAAATTAGAGTAATTAACTCTACTATTACCTTCAATGTCTTGCTGCATGTAAATTTGCTACTGGTTTGTAAAAGCTGCCATTGGGAGATTTTTCACAACTGTATTTAATGTATTTTGTCAGTTTGTGGGTAGTTTTACCTGAATAAGAAGTCTTAATAAAAATCTGGGTTTAAAAAAGGTTTAATTTGAAATTTCAGACTGGGAGCTATTAAAGAGGCACTGATTTCATGAATGTGCGCTGACAAGCCAGTTGTTATTTTGGAGAGCGCTGACTTGTGTGATATTATCATCACAGTGACACTGCAAGCAGCTCTGCTGTTTATACCTGTGGTGCATTAAACAACCATGCCTTACTCATGCCAACCAAATCATAGTGACCACACATTCTTGCGGAGGATGTGGTTTGCTTTAACCTTAGACTGCCACTATACATGGGCAGAGATGTATGCATTGAGACCTGTATTGCATGTACCAAATGTTGTTTGATAACACTCCTGTGAAGCGCCTTGGGACGTTTTTAACTACGTTAAAGGCACTATATAAATGCAACTTGTATGTATATTGGCAAAATGAGATTTGGAAGAAGCCCAGTGTATCTGGCCCATTACACTTGGCCTTTCACACACACATATAGTTCCTAGTGCAAGGCTAGCAGCCCAAGAAGAGGTGTGATTCATGTTGGTAAAATCTTAAGTGTGAGTTAAGCTATCTGATGCCATGGTGTGCTGGCCTCCTCAAAAGGGCATTGGGATTCTTCAAGATTCTCACGGCAAAAGGGGGCACCAATAATACAGTGCTGTGGAACCATTGATGATAGCACTTGGGAAGTCTCCCAATTTCCCATATGGCCAGTGCACCCCTGATGTGTGTTGGTTTCTGTGTATCATATTTGCTCCAATTATTGTACTGGAGTCAACACAGTACTTCTCCAGCATTGAGTCACTGCTGGAGGCAGAGCAGCCACATCAGGATTTGATTCCCTTCTGTATATACTGGGACACTGTACTCAGGATTACAGCCCTCTGATTTGATAGAAAAATCCTAATATGTTAAGCGCATGAGTGGCTTATTGATACATCAGAGAAATCATCAAGGAGGGAAGAACAAATTCAAAACTGAACAAAGAATTTGTTTATATCGTCAGATCTGAAGCAGCTGGATCAGTGTTTCACTATTATCATTCTGTACAATACGAACCACTGACTGCACGTCCCTGATTTATGATCAGTAGCATAATTTGCTGATACCACGATTCGTGTGAATGCTACAAATGGCACATGTGACTACCTTTTCATCCATTGTAAGTATCAAGTATCCTCGGGTCAAATCTAGCTCAGGTTAGTTGCAGAGTAAAACTTCCCCTACTCTGTCCTAATAATGCATCTTAACCCCAAAGTCAGAAAAGCACCCTGCCCTCTGCTAATGAAAATTTTCCACTTCCCACAACAGCTATCCTTACAACCTTAGTTAGACTTGGTGTTGAATTGTAGGCCATGTTGTGCTATGGGCTCGTGCCCATTCAGTAAAAGGTTGAAATTGTTCACGTTCATTTCATCTTGGACCCTGGCAGAGAACGCAAAGACCTTGAGGCCTTCTTATATCTTGTGCTGGCCCTCATTTGGCCATCTTATAAGTGGATAATTGAAACCCCTCATCACCACTAGCTTAGTGATTCATTAAACAGATGGAGGTCCATTTCACTTTCTTGATTTGGTGGTCTATAACACAGACTGGACGTACTCTGGTACTTCTGATGACTTAGTTTATATGTGGCAAATGCGAGTTCCTGGCTACAATGGAGGAGATGGCACATGGGAACACCACCTGCACGTTCCCCTCCAAGTCACACACCATCCCGACTTGGAATAATATCGCCGTTCCTTCGTCATCGCTGGGTCAAAATCCTGGAACTCCCTACCTAACAGCACTGTGGGAGAACCTTCACCACGTGGACTACAGCGGCTCAAGAAGGCGGCTCACCATCACCTTCTCAAGGGCAATTAGGGATGGGCAATAAATGCTGGCCTTGCCAGCGACGCCCACATCCCATGAACGAATTTTAAAAAAAGATGCGAGGTTAGTGAAGGACTTGAGTGACCTTAAATCCTTTACAAAGTATGACATTTTTCTGTTGCTGTTACAGTTGGAGCCAGAGTGTTTCCCCACTATTTTCTCCACTTGCAATAATCTCTCATTCCACTAACTTTAATTATTTTACTAATGAAGATGGCCACTCTGCTTCTCTTCCACCCCCCCACCGCCCCTAACCTTTCTAAACATTTATTCAGGTATGGTGAATACAAACCTATCCTCGAAGCCTAGCCATATTTCTGTGGGGGCTGTCAGTTTATGATTTGCAGTAGCAGCATATAGCTGTAGTTCTGTGCCTAGGGTGCCTCCTTTAACACCACGACTATTCTACTATGTCTGCTATCTTGGCTCTAGGAAATTATAGTGCAATAACATCTAATTCCTGGAAACACTCAGCAGTTCAGGCAGCATATGTGGAAGGAACAGAGGAGTTGACATTTTGGATGTGGACCCTTTGTCAGAACTAGATAATATTCTAGATGATGCTGCCTGCTTGCCCTGTCTTAACGATTGTGTGCCTGACTTGGGTGTGTTTGTGTCGTGAGCCTGCTTCATTCACTCATGCTTTCTCCTTTTTCATATATTATGGTGTGGACGTGCTGTCCTCAGCAGATGGCCCCTTATCTGTGTTTGGAGAAACCTCCAATTGGCTCAGACTCGGGTATTGGTTGGTTGTGTGGATACTAATCCCAGCATCCTGTGGGAGAAGATGTGTAGCAGAGGCAGACTTGGGCAGAAAAATGTCATACCCTGTAAAGAATTTACGGACACTCATATCCTTCATTAACCTTGCATCTCCTCCGTTGTAGTCAGGAACTCGCGTTTGCTGCAAGCAAACATCTTGTAATGGTTCCTTGGGACGCCTTGCCTTTCCAGAGTAACCTGAAGAATATCCGTGCCACAAGATACATAGAGGAACCTCCCTACCTGGTCTTTGAAAGTGCTGGCAGGCATCATCTTCCTCTATTGCACCAGCTCGAAACTTTGTACCTGAAATGAAAGGGAGGGGGGTGGGGGTGGGGTGGGAAACAAGACTAAAGAATGCCTAATGCAGTTGACTAGAATAAGTTGCCGTAACTCCCTCAGTCATTGTTCCTTTGGGATTACAAAAGACTTTGTCACTCTGCACAAGGCTTGCTCCATCTGAAGTCTGGAATGATTTCAAACCCAGGTCTCAAACGTAACAGAGCAATGTTCTAACTCAAGTCAACATCCAGGGCCCTTAAGATTTTTATTTCTTTAATGTGAAAGTATCGTAAACATTCTGACTGCAGTAGTCGGAGCAGCCGTTGCACTGTGCACTTCCTGCATTAGCTGAGATAGAGCGACTTCCAGGACCCCTGCCTGCCTGAAAACTCTCAATTGAAGCAATTGTGTCTGATTAAAATCTTGTATTATTTTAGTCTGATTCGAGAATGATATCAACCTTATGATGCTGGTTGACTCTCTGTTGTGCTTCCAGCCCACTTACTGAGCAGTTTATTATTTCTTTTGATCATTTTAAATTGGAAGGCTGAGGAAACATGACTGGGAATATTTGCATATTTCCAGCCAAGTATCAATTAGTTTGCATATGTTTTGCATCTCGATCAGTTTTTTTTAATCCAAGGTGCAAAATTGTATGTTGGATTAAGCTCAGAACATGGCAATCTACATAATTTCTTCAACTGTAAATCAAAATCTAACTTTCCACTACCCCTCTAGAGCCCCTCCTCTGCCACTGCGATGTCAGACTGCTCGCCCTGCATCCAATCTTGTACGAGCTGCAATTTCCTCCCATTGTTTTTTAGGAAGACCAAAGCCATGGTCTTCGGCCCCCGACACACACACTATTCTTGCCACCGATTCCATCCTCTTTCCCAGCTACTGTGTCAGGCTGGACCCAGAACTCAGCTTTTGGACCTATATCCTATTCATCACAAAGATCACCTACTTCCACCTCCATAAGTTGGCAGCGGAGGCAGACAACCTCAACTCATCTGCTGAAACACTCATGCCGTTGTCACTTGCCGACTTGACTATTCCAATGTGCTCCTGGCCACCATCCCATCCTCCACCTTCTGTGAACGTCAGCTCATCCAAGCCTCTTGCCTGTATCCTATCCCGTACCAAGTCTCATTCACCCATCACCACTGTGCTCGCTGACCTACATTGGCTCCTTATCTTCCAACACCTCTAATTTAAAATTCTTATCCTCGTATTTAAATTCCATCCTATCTCCTAACATCCTCCATCCCTACAACCTGACCCACCCCCCCCCCCCCCCAACTCTCCCTTTCTCTGACTGTCCTTCTATGCACCATCACCACCCCCCTTAGTCCTACCATTGTTGGCCATGCCTTCAACCACCTAGCTCCCATGCTGTGGAATTCCCTCCCTAAATCCCTCCGTCTCTCCATCTCCCTCTCCTCCTCCTTGAAAATCCTTCTTAAAACTCAACTGTTTTGCTCACCCCTCCTAATCCTTTGGCTCAGCATCCATTTTTTAAAATGTTGCCTCTGTGAAGCACCTTGGGATGTTTTTCTATATTAAAGGTCCTATATAAATGCAAGTTGTTATTTCATCAAGAAATCTTGAAATTTTGGGCATGCTGCACAGTATTTTCTATCAATTCATTTTAATGGACAGTAAATAATGGGCAGCACACCTGCAATTTCCCAACATCTCAAGCCTGCAGGTGAGGCAGGGCAGGCTCAGAAAATGAGCCCCTTGGCCTCAAGTTACATACTCGTAAAAGGCTGCCAGTCCAAGAAGAGGGGTCAGACTCCAGGTCGCAAGTAGATGGCGGTGGTTTCGGTACAGGTTATGATGTGTTTTGGTTTTTAGTGTTGTACTAGAGCGTACACAGCACGTTACTAATGAGTCACCAACATGTATGGGTCCTACTGAAGGCCGAGCAGCCAAATTTGAATGTGACTCGGGATTGGCTGTGCCACACCACCTAACTTGCTAGATTCCAAGGTCTCCGGCACCAAGACTCTGCTCCGTACCAGAGTGACTTGGAGAAATCTGAATGGCCTGCAGACAGTATTCATATTCTGCATCCCAGCATGCACACTCCACTTTGATGCATTTTAACTTTGCTTAGGAGGGGGGAGGGAAACACAGTCAACAGTTGCCAGTTTTTCATCAGTTAGCTGCTGAGAAAGGACATTTGTAAAAGGTAGAGGGTGGTGCATTGGAGCACTAACGCTCTGTGGAGCGAAGGGATGATCCTTGGGTTCACATTCGTGTTCCTGATCTCCGTTACCTTACTGTGGCGAAGATCCAAGGATAGGTAAAGCTTTCCCTCACTGGTAGAGGTGAATGTCAGCAGGACTGGGCCACTCTCGTGTGCCTTCTTGTTGGTTCAGAATGGCATCAACAAAAGCCTCGGAGCAGGTTGCATACTCTCTTAGCCACTGTTGATAAAGCCTGTGAGCAGGGCAAGAAAATGACTTGTGGGGGAGGGGGCAAACTATTAGGAACAGACCACAGTGAGTGAGCACATTTTGTAACCCTGCATTGTCATTTTATTCAAATTGCACTCCTGCTTTAATTCCCTGCGGGGTGGTGAGGGGGCCACGTCCCTGCGGGGTGGTGAGGGGGCCACGTCCCTGCGGGGTGGTGAGGGGGCCACGTCCCTGCGGGGTGGTGAGGGGGCCACGTCCCTGCGGGGTGGTGAGGGGGCCACGTCCCTGCGGGGTGGTGAGGGGGCCACGTCCCTGCGGGGTGGTGAGGGGGCCACGTCCCTGCGGGGTGGTGAGGGGGCCACGTCCCTGCGGGGTGGTGAGGGGGCCACGTCCCTGCGGGGTGGTGAGGGGGCCACGTCCCTGCGGGGTGGTGAGGGGGCCACGTCCCTGCGGGGTGGTGAGGGGGAGTAGCATTTTGTTTCTATTTGCTTTACTAGTTAAATGAAAATACCTATTTACTGTGTGCTAAGTTGGTGTTGCCACAAATGGAAACTCGAGGCTGTAATGTGCTGCTTTAAAAGTGTTCAGAATTTCTTATGGTGCAAACCTCATAAGAGTCAAACTTTAGCATTAGAATAGATGTTTTCTTTCAATCCAATAACTAATCTTGTGCGCATAAATTTAATCATAAGAAGAAACCATTTTAAATGTGCTCAAAATGAGCAATCTGACAACTTTACGGCCATGCACCACCCGCTCGAAGGCAGCGTTGGGAGGCCCGAACTATGTTCAGGTCCAGGCCTCATTTGAATGCAGCTGGTGAGCTGTAGGTGCCAAACAGGTGCACTCGGTTGCAGCTCGCCTGTTGTAGGAGGGTGGGAGCCAATCCACCAGCACAAACACAGGCCAGCAGTAAGCTTCAGAATTTTTGTGGAGCCATAATGAGCTGGAGTTCTCCTTCTGGCCCTACAAAAAGAAAAGAAAGAGGTTTTGGACCGTTTCGCAGAGCGGCCACCAGTGGTCTCTCGGCCTGGTACAAATAGGCGAAACATACAAAGCCCATGCTTTGTCCATTTGCACTTCAAAATTGCGTTTGGGATCCCACAATGTAAATCAAGATCCTACTGTGCTCTATGTAAGCAGCCTTCCACCTGAAACAGGCAGGTGTGGCCATTTACAAGCCTGCCTGAAAATTGCATCAGGCAAGCCTTGAGCATCCAAGGGGCAGCCAAGGTTCCGACTCTTGACCAGGTTAGGAGATTGGTTAGGTGGTAGAAGAGAGAAAGTAAGGATAATGGACATGTTCTCAAATTGAAAGGAAGTGACTAGTGGTGTCCCACAGGGACCTGTGCTGGGGCTTCAACTAGTCACTATATTTATTAATTACTTAGTTAATGCAATAGAGAGCCATATATCCAAGTTTGCCGATGACACAAAGATGGGTGGCATAGTAAGCAGTGTAGACAGGAACATAAAATTACAAAGAGGCATTGATAGATTAAGTGAGTAGGCAAAACTGTGGCAGATGGATTTCAACACAGGTAAGTGTGAGGTCATCCACTTTGGACCAAAAAAGGATCGATCCAAATATTTTTTAAATGATGAAAAGCTTGGAATAGCAGAGATCCAAAGAGATTTAGGGGTCCATGTACACAGATCACTAAAATGTAGGTACAAAAAATAATCAAAAAGCATAATGGAATGTTAGCGTTTATAACTAGAGGACTAGAATATAAAGTGCAGGAGGTTTTGCTGCAGCAATACAAAACATTGGTGAGACCACATCTGGAGTACTGTGTACAATTTTGAGCACTGCACTTTAGAAAGGATATACTAACCTTGGAAGGAGTGCAGTGCAGATTCACCAGAATGTTACCAGGGCTCCAAGGGTTAAGTTATAAGGAGAGATTATATAAACTAGGCTTGTATTCCCTGGAATATAGATGGTTAAGTGGTGATTTGATTGAGGTTTTTAGAATTTTGATAGGGTAGATAGAGAGAAACTTTTTCAGCTGGTGGGAGAGTTCAGGACAAGGGGACATTACCTTAAAATCAGAGCCAGGCCATTCAGGAGAGAAGTTAGGAAACACTTCACACAAAAAGTGGTACAAATGTGGAACTCTCCCACAAAAAGCAGTAGATGCGAGCTCAATTAATAATTTTAAATCTGAGATCGATAGATTTTTTGCTAGCCAAAGGTATTAAAGGATATGGAGCCAAGGCGGGTGAATGGAGTTTTTTTTTCATTCGTTCATGGGATGTGGGCGTCGCTGGCGAGGCCAGCATTTATTGCCCATCCCTAATTGCCCTTGAGAAGGTGGTGGTGGTGGGCCGCCTTGAACCACTGCAGTCCGTGTGGTGAAGGTTTTCTCACAGTGCTGTTAGGTAGGGAGTTCCAGGATTTTGATCCAGCGTCTATGAAGGAACGGCGATATATTTCCAAGTCGGCATGGTGTGAGACTTGGAGGGGAATGTGCAGGTGGTGGTGTTCCCATGTGCCTGCTGTCTTTGTCCTTCTAGGTGGTAGAGGTCGCGGGTATAGGAGCTGCTGTCGAAGAAGCCTTGGCGAGTTGCTGCAGTGCATCCTGTGGATGGTACACACTGCAGCCACTGTGCGCCAGTGGTGAAGGGAGTGAATGTTTAGGGTGGTGGATGGGGTGCCAATCAAGCAAGCTGCTTTGTCCTGGATGGTGTCAAGCTTCTTGAGTGTTGTTGGAGCTGCACTCATCCAGGCAAGTGGAGAGTATTCCATCACACTCCTGACTTGTGCCTTGTAGATGGTGGAAAGGCTTTGGGGAGTCAGGAGGTGAGTCATTTGCTGCAGAATACCCAGCCTCTGACCTGCTCTTGTAGCCACAGTATTTATATGGCTGGTCCAGTTAAGTTTCTGGTCAATGGTGACCCCCAGGATGTTGATGTTGGGGGATTCGGCGATGGTAATGCCATTGAATGTCAAGGGGAGGTGGTTAGATTCTCTCTTGTTGGAGATGGTCATTGCCTGGCACTTGTCTGGCGCGAATGTTACTTGCCACTTATGAGCCCAAACCTGGATGTTGTCCAGGTCTTGCTGCATGCAGGCATGGATTGCTTCATTATCTGAGGGGTTGCGAATGGAACTGAACATTGTGCAATCATTAGCGAACATCCCCATTTCTGACCTTTAGGGAAGGTCATTGATGAAGCAGCTGAAGATCGTTGGGCCTCGGACACTGCCCTGAGGAACTCCTGCAGCAATATCCTGGGGCTGAGATGATTGGCCTCCAACAACCACTACCATCTTCCTTTGTGCTAGGTATGACTCCAGCCACTGGAGAGTTTTCCTCCTGATTCCCATTGACTTCAATTTTACTAGGGCTCCTTGGTGCCACACTCTGTCAAATGCTGCCTTGATGAGAAGGGCAGTCACTCTCCCCTCACCTCAGGAATTCAGCTCTTTTGTCCATGTTTGGACCAAGGCTGTAATGAGGTCTGGAGCCAAGTGGTTCTGGCGGAACCCAAACTGAACATCGATGAGCAGGTTATTGGTGAGTAAGTGCCGCTTGATAGCACTGTCGATGACACCTTCCATCACTTTGCTGATGATTGAGAGTAGACTGATGGGGCGGTAATTGGCCGGATTGGATTTGTTCTGCTTTTTGTGGACAGGACATACCTGGGCAATTTTCCACATTGTCGGGTAGATGCCAGTGTCGTAGCTGTACTGGAACAGTTTGGCTAGAGGTACGGCTAGTTCTGGAGCACAAGTCTTCAGCCAGGGCCCATAGCCTTTGCTGTATCCAGTGCACTCAGCCATTTCTTGATATCACATGGAGTGAATTGAATTGGCTGAAGACTGGCTTCTGTGATGGTGGTGATATCGGGAGGAGACCGAGATGGATCATCTACTCAGCACTTCTGGCTGAAGATGGTTGCAAACGCTTCAGCCTTGTCTTTTGCACTCATGTGCTGGACTCCGCCATCATAGAGGATGGGGATGTTTACAGAGCCTCCTCCTCCCGTTAGTTGTTTAATTGTCCACCACCATTCACGACTGGATGTGGCAGGACAGCAGAGCTTTGATCTGATCCGTTGGTTGTGGAATCGCTTAGCTCTGTCTATAGCATGTTGCTTCTGCTGTTTAGCATGCATGTAGTCCTGAGTTGTAGCTTCACCAGGTTGGCACCTCATTTTTAGGTACGCCTGGTGCTGCTCCTGGCATGCTCTTCTACACTCCTCATTGAACCAGGGTTGATCCCCTGGCTTGTTGGTAATGAGTGAAGAATATGCCAGGCCATGAGGTTGCAGATTGTGCTGGAATACAATTCTGATGCTGCTGATGGCCCACAGCACCTCATGGATGCCCAGTTTTGAGCTGCTAGATCTGTTCTGAATCTATCCTATTTAGCACGGTGGTAGTGCCATACAGCACGTTGGATGGTATCCTCAGTGCGAAGACGGGACTGTGCGGTGGTCACTCCTACCAATACCGTCATGGACAGATGCATCTGCGACAGGTAGATTGGTGAGGGCTCGGTCAGTCGTGGTGCTACCGAGCCACTCTTAGTGATGGACATTGAAGTCCTCCATCCAGATTACATACTGTGCCCTTGCTACCCTCAATGCTTCCTCCAAGTGGTGCTCTACATGGAGGAGGACTGATTCATCAGCTGAGGGAGGACGGTTCAGCAGGAGGTTTCCTTGCCCATGTTTCACCTGATGCCATGAGTTAGGATACAAATCAGCCATGATCTCAGTGAATGGTGGAACAGGCTCGAGGGGCTGAATGGCTTACTCCTGTTCCTATGTTGCAACTGATCCCTGAGTTAGGGGTTTCTACATGATCACTTGGCACTCCCCCCTCCTAAAGGCTACGTGTTTAGAGTTTTTTGTGAGAGGTATTCTCCAGGTGAGGATAGCAGTTGAAATATATTCTCCTAGCTTATTTAATGGAAGCTTTAGGAAAGCATAAATAATGCTTTCAATTTCAGAAAATGAATTTTTAAAAAATGGTCAAAATAAACCAGATATCCCCCCCCCCCCCCAACCTTTCCAATTCTCTCCCCTCCCTTGACCTGCCTCCTTCCATTCCACAGCCCCTTTCAGTTTGTTATCCTTTGCAAATTTCACCATTTTGAATTTCTGACTCCATCATTGATCTTAATTAGAAACAGTTGGGGTCCTCTCTTTCTTCCCTCCTCCCCTCACCTACCCCCCCCCCCCCACCTGCCCCAAGCCCCCGAAGTTGAATAGCTTTTAAAAGCAAATTTTCTGAATTAGTAAGATTGTAAAAGTATTAGGCTAATGTTCAGACTATAAATCATTTTTCCCATTTTGTGGGGGTGCTTATGGCTTCATAAATGTTGAAAACTGTTAAAATGATAAAGCATCTGCCAGCTGAGCATAATGTGGCAGCAGTGAACAAACGGGCTTCGATGGATTTTGTTTTTCTACAATTTGTTTTCAGACAGAATTCTCGCCTCTCCTGCAGGCATTGACTGCTTACTGGGGTTTGGTTTCACAAGCACCAGGCACCCTCTGTTACATCGCCCAAATGGCCATTATTCAACTCTGAGCCTTAATCTGGAGTGTCTGCTGGCTAGTTAACAATGGTGGGTATCAATCTTGCCCTCAGCTGGTCCACACATGTCATTCCAGTAGGGATCACTAGATAGAGGTCGGGACCGGGATTCATTTTTTTCCTCCCCTCCCCTTCCTAGTCCAGGGATGATGAAGCCAATTGTGTCTTCTTGGCTGAGTTCAGCATAGACCATGAAATTGAACCTGGAACCTTTCTGATCTGTTTGGTTCAGATACCCAGTGACCGCTTTTCAGTGGTCTAGAGAAAAATGTATTCTGTATCCTACAGGGAAATATTTGCGTTTGTCTAATTGCAGCATTTTATTGGTCAATGTAACTCAGTGCTTAAATTGGCTGTTATTTTACTGCCTGCCATTAATTTGTGCGGTTAACCCATTTTGTGTTGAGCTTTTGTTGCAAGTGACAATTTGCAAATGTTGAGCGAACATCTAGCCTGAATTTAAAATAACCCTTGGGCTTTCCACTGACTGCCCATTAACCCGCTCTATAAATTTCATTAAAATAAACCTGATAGTGTACTTTTAAAAACTGACCGTTGATGTAACACTTCCATGTGTAGTATATGTAGCTCTCTACACATTATGGGATAGGTCCAATAATTAATTATTGATCATTTAGAATTTGTTGCATCCTATTAGCAGCTCTTATTCTGATTTCCAGCCATGCTTGGGGCTTGTTAATTTTGAATCTGTATTTTTGATTTCTGTGCTCACATAGTCAAATAGCCTGCTTTCCCTGGATAACCTGGTTGATGTCAAGAACTTACTGTACGTAGTTTGGTGTTCACAAATTAGTGTCCCGACGTTCAGTACATTGTCCTTTCTCCATAGACTGCTATAGCCACAATGTTGAATTGCATCGATTTTTTTTTTTACCCAAAGGCTGAATAGTACAGGACTCCATGAAGGTTTAAAAGCAAAGAAGTGGAAAATTTGGAAGTAGCAATCTCGCCTAAACATTGTGGGAGGAATAAGAGAAGTTCAGAGGAGCAATGGTAATATCGATAGAGACTGGGAAGGCTGGAGGTGCGCGAGGTATCTCCTCCGACATTGAGTGAGCTCTTGTCTCCTATCTTGGAGTGTGAGGCAGGTGCTACAAGAACCATCTCTGATATGAGAGCAGTATACAAACCTTGGACAGAGCTGGGCATTATAAAAACATAAATAGGAGCATGAGTAGGCCATTCAGCCTCTTGAGCCTGCTCCGCCATTCAGTAAGATCTTGGCTGCTCTTCTACCTCAACTCCACTTTCCCACCCCGATCCCCATATCCTTTGATTCCCTTAGTGTCCAAAAGTCTATCGATCTCAGTTTTGAATATACTCAACGACTGAGAATCCACAGCCCTCTGGGATAGAAAATTCCAAAGATTCACAACCCTCAGTGAAGCAATTTTTCCTCATCTCAGTCCTAAATGGCCAACCCCTTATGAGACTATGCCCCCTAGTTCTGGACCCTCCAGCCAGGGGAAACATCCTCTCAGCATCTATCCTGTCAAGCCCTCTCAGAATTTTATACATTTCAGTAAGATCTCCTCTCATTCTTCTGAACTCCAGAGAATATAGGCCCATTCCACTCAATCTCTCCTCATGGGATAACCCTCTCATCCCAGAAATCAATCTAATGAAACTTTTTTTTAAATTCGATCACAGGATGTGGGCATCACTGGCAAGGCCAGCATTTATTGCCCATCCCTAATTGTCCTTGCAACCCCACTAAAGCAAGTATATTTTTCCTCCAGCTAGTGAGTATAGAAATTGGAAGATAGAGCAGATGAATGCGTGGCTGGAGAGATGGTGCAGGCGGGAGGGCTTTAGATTCCTGTGGCATTGGGATCGGTTCTGGGGGAGGTGGGACCTGTATAAGCAGGACGGGTTGCCTCTCAACAGGGCCGGGAACAATATCCTCGTGAGGAGGTTTGCTAGTGCTGTTGGGGAGGGTTTAAACTAGCTTGGTAGGGGGATGGGAACCTGACTGTAGATCCAGATGGGTCAGAATCACAACTGGAAATGGAAGGCAGAAAATGAGTAAGTGAGTTTGAGTGAGGAAACAAAGGTTGGAAAATAAACAGCAAGGGAGTTTGGCCGTGCTTAAAGGTATATACCTCAATGCAAGGAGTAGAGTGAATAAGGCAGATGAGCTGAGGGCACAGATAGACACATGGCAGTATGATAGCTATTACAGAAACATGGCTTAAAAAGGGGCAGGAATGGCAGCTCAACGTTCCTAGTTACAGGATTTTCAGACGCGATAGAGAGGGGGATTAAAAAAGGAGGGGGGGAGGCAATTTTGGATAAAGAAACTATTACTGCCATGTGGAGGGATGATATGTTAGAAGGATCATCAAATGAGGCCATATGGGTTGAGCTAAGGAACAAAAAAGGGGCAGTCACACTACTGGGAGTGTACGATAGACCCCCAAATAGTCAGAGGGAGATAGAAGAGCAAATTTGTAGGCAAATTTCTGAGAAGTGCAAAAACAATAGGGCAGTAATAGTGGATTTCAACTACCCTAATATTAACTGGGATACAAACAGTGTGAAGGCATAGAGGGCACAAAATTCTTAAATTGCATTCAGGAGAACTTTTTTTAGCAGGCCAACAAGAGAGAGGGCAGTTCTGGATTTAGTTTTAGGAAATTAAGCTGGGCAGATGGAAGGAGTATCAGTGGGAGAGCATTTTGGTGGTGATCATAATTCAGTTAGTTTTAGCATAGTTATGGAAAAGGACAAAGATAGAACAGGAGTTAAAGTTCTCAATTAAGGAAAGGCCAATTTTACTAATCTGAGATGTGATTTAGCAAAATTGGACTGGAAACAGCTACTTGAAGGTAAATCAATGTCAGATCAATGGGAGGCATTCAAGGAGGAGATTCAAGGGGTTCAGAGTAAACATGTTCCCACAAAGCAAAAGGGTGGGACTGGGTGGGGAGTATACAGGGTAAGAAAAGGCAGAAAAGGGAAGCTTATGTCAGACACCTAGAACTCAATACTGCAGAAAGCCTAGAGGAGTATAGAAAGTGCAGGGGTAAAATTAAAAAGGAAATTAGGAAAGCAAAGAGGGCATGAAAAAATATTGGCAAGTAAATCAAGCAAAACCCAAAGATATTTTATAAATTCATTTAAGAGCAAGAGGATAACTAAGGAAAGAGTAGGGCCTATTAGAGACCAAAAAGGTAACCTATGTGTGGAGGCGGAAGATGTGGGTATGGTTCTTAATGAATACTTTACGTCTGTCTTCACAAAAGAGAGGGACGATGCAGAGATTGTAGTTGAAGAGGAGTGTGAAATATTGGATGGGATAAACATAGTGAGAGAGGAAGTGTTCAGGGGATTGGCATCTTCGAAAGTAGATAAATCACCAGGCCCGGATGAAATGTATCCCAGGCTGTAAAAAGAAGCAAAGGAGGAAATAGAGGAGGCTCTGACCATCATTTTCCAATTCTCACTGGATACAGGCGTGGTGCCGGAGGATTGGAGGACTGCCAACATTTTACTGTTGTTTTAAAAGGGGAGCGAGGGATAGACCGAGTAATTACAGGCCAATCAGTCTAACATCAGTGGTGGGCAAATTATTGGAATCAATTCTGAGAGACAGGATAAACCGTCACTTAGAAAGGCACGGAGTAATCAAGGACAGTCAGCATGGATTTGTTAAGGGAAGGTCGTGTCTGACTAACTTGATTGAATTTTTTGAGGAGGTAACAAGGAGGGTAGATGAGGGTAATGCATATGATGTAGTCTACATGGATTTTAGCAAGGATTTTGACATGGTCCCACATGGCAGACTGGTCAAAAAAGTACAAGCCCATGGGATCCAAGGGAGAGTGGCAAGTTGAATCCAAAATTGGCAGGAAGCAAAGGGTAATGGTCAATGGGTGTTTTTGTGACTGGAAGGATGTTTCCAGTGGGGTTCTGCAGGACTCAGTACTAGGTCCATTGCTTTTTATGGTATATATTAATGATTTGGACTTAATCATGCCCCTTACATTTAAGAAGTTTGCATATGATACAAAAAGTGGCTGTGTGGTTGATAGTGAGGAAAGTTGTAGACTGCAGGAAGATATCAATGGACTGGTCAGTTGGGCAGGAAAATGGCAAATGGAATTTAACCTGGAGAAATGTGAGGTAATGCATTTGGGGAGGGCAAACAAGGCAAGAGAATAGACAATAAATGGGAGGATACTGAGTGGTGTAGAGGAACAGAGGGACCTTGGAGTGCATGTCCACAGATCCTTGAAGGTAGCAGGACAGGTAGATAAGGTGGTTAAGAAGGCATATGGGATACTTTCCTTTATTAGCTGAAGCATAGAATATAAAAGCAGGGAGGTTGTGCTAGAACTGTATAAAACACTAGTTAGGCCACAGCTTGAGTACTGTGAACAGTTCTGGTCACCACATTACAGGAAGGATGTAATTGCACTAGACAGGGTACAGAGGAGATTTACGAGGATGTTGCCAGGATTGGAGAATTTTAGCCATGATGACCGATTGGATAGGCTGGGATTGTTTTCCTTGTCACAGGAGGCTGAGGGGTGATTTAATTGAGGTCTACAAAATTATGACTGGCCTAGATAGTGGATAGGAAGGACCTATTTCACTTAGCAGAGAGGTCAATTACCAGGGGGCACAGATTTAAAGTGATTAGTAGAAGGATTAGAGGGGAGCTGAGGAAAGTTTTTTTTTCACCCAGAGAGTGATGGGGGCCTGGAACTCACTGCCTGAAAGGGTGGTAAAGGCAGAAACCCTCAACTCATTTAAAAAGTACTTGGATGTGCACCTGAAGTGCCGTAACCTACAGGACTACAGACCAAGTCCTGGAAAGTGGGATTAGACTGGGTGGCTCATTTTCAGCCGACGCGGACACGATGGGCCAAATGGCCGCCTCCTGTGCTGTAAATTTTCTATGATTCTAAGGAGACCAAAACTGCATACAGTACTCCAGGTATGGTCTCACCAGAGCCCTATATAATTGCAGCAAGACCTCCTTACTCGTTACTTTTATACTCCAACCCCCTTGCAATAAAGGCCAACATACCATTTGCTTTCCTAATTGCTGTACCTGCAATCACAGAAAATTAAAGCTTGTTGCCAGAAAATGGAGTGTTTGGCAGAAAATGGGAAAATCATTTGTTTTGGAGACCGCTGTAGCAGTGGAGGAAACATGAGTTCAATTTTAGATCAGAGGAGAAAATGAGACACAGAATGTCAATGGATTAGGGTCAGAGACATGGTGAATGCTGTCTTTGAAGAATTGAAGTAAAGATGATTTTCAATACTCAATTGAAGGCCGTAGAAAAGATCAAGTAGTAGTGATTTAGCAACTGTGTTGCAAAAAGGTAGGTCTGTGCATTGAGGGCATGTCATCCCCAAGGAAGTTTATGAATGTAGAGTGGTGGTATTCTTAAGAGCGAATAGGGTTATATGATGAGCGGAGGACATCGTAGATGTGAATAAGGAACAGACTGAGAAAGAACAGTGACTTGGGGAACCCTCTCAATTAATAGAAAAGGAGTCAAAGGATGAGCCATCAAATAAAGCATAGTGTGTACAATTTGAGATGAAACTAGATAACAAAACTTGCACTCATAGCACCTTTAATGTAATGAAACACCACACTGAGTGGAGTTTAGGAGGAGGGGTTCAGGGAGGTGACCCAAGGTCCAGTTGAAGAATTAGGATTTGAGGAAGTATTTGAAAGTGTGAGATGTGAGGCAAGGTGGCGAATTTTGGGATGGGAGTTTGAGTGTTGGAGTGTATTGATTGAAGGCTGTGCCATTGATGCTGAAGTGGACGAAGGGTAAGGCACACAGAAGTTGGAAGAGCTAATTATAGAAGGTGGGACATAAGGTTGCAGAGGTGATGAGACGAGGCTGTGGCGGGATTTATAGACAGACACGAATTTTGAAATTATTGCAGTATGGGATAGGGAGCCAGTGTAGGTCAGCATGGATGGGCTGAAAAGATGAGCAGGACCTATTATGGGGTAGGATGTGGTTGAAAGTTCTGGAGAGTTGGAGATTATATAGGGTGGCATTTGAGATCAGTAAGGTGAATGTAGAAAACTCAATTTTGCAGGTGATGGGTTCAATAGAGGTAAGGTAGGGGCAATGGCAGGCATTACTGCAGAGGTGGCAGTAAGTGGTCATGGTGATGGACCGGATATGAGGTTTGAAGCTCTGTCTAGGAACAAATGGGACACCAAGGCTGCGCAATTTAGTCTCGGCGAAGAGAATTAGAATCGGGGGCTATGTTGTGAAGTTTCTGTTGTGGACTGAAAAGAATTGCTTCTGTGTTGCTGGTGTTGGCAAACCTTCCAGCTCATCCACGATTTGATGCTGGACAGCACAGTAAAAGATAGGCCACAAGACCTTCTGGTTCATGGCTAATGTCCTCTCCCCCTCAATAGCTGCACAGTAAACCTATTCATCCAAGCATGAATTGCCATATCAGAGTTTCACCTGCTATTGGGGTAGCTTCCTAAAGCACTACTATTTGCTCTAATGGTCAGGTGGACCCCTGTTTTGAGCACACCACGAGCAATGGTGGAACAGAGGGGGAGAAAATTAGGTAGAGGTGAGGAATGAAGGAAGGCTAAAGTTGAAGAGAATGATTGTAATTGTGGGACTGAGGGAGGGGGGGTGGTGGAGGAAAAGATAGTTAAATGTAGGGTCTGACAAAAAGAAAACAGGATACTGGAATATATTTGTGGTGTTTAGCAGTATGTATGAGGTAGTGGTAGTATTTCTCCAGGCCATTCAAGAAGATCTACCTATTGAACCTCTTCCCAGGACAGAAAGACAACAGGTCCAATCTCTGGCTTGCAATGTCCAGAATGCTTGCCATGAAGATGATGATGAGATGGGATGGAGCAGTGTCTACAGCATGGATGAAGATTTACTCTGTGCTGGTGTACAGATTAGGTTTATAATTTTGCTACACCCAGTGCAAAGGAAATCTTCCTCCCATGTGAGTGGAATTGGGTTCTCTGCGACTGATATCTCTTGCCTAAAGTCAGTCACACTTACTGCAGCCGGACTAAATGGAAGTGCATCCTAGCCCAATTTGCTTTTCCAATCCATGTCGTCTTTTGCTGGCTTCAGCATTCTTGGAGAGGCCCTTGGGGAGTTCTTGTCTTCCAGGGTAGTATAGAAGCTTTTGATGCCGGCGGTTCAGCAAAGGAATTGTGGAGACATGAAAAGATCTTAAGTCGTTAGTTGTTAATACACTGCTTCAGATTCCAACTGGATATTCTTTGACTTTTGACATTTTGTTCTAATATGGGTATACTTCATGGTTGTTTTCTTTTTAATGGTAAAGTTGCGTCAGGTTGGGTACAGTAAAATGAGCCATGGTTTGCGATTACTCTTAACATTAGTTGTTAAGACTGGAATTTTCTAATTACAAGATTATTAGTCCTGTTGTGGAGTTTTAGTGCCACACCCAGCATGTGGCTATAATTGTATATGTGGCACTAAGAGTCAATGATGCACTCCCATAGCAGGAGTGAAGTTTCCAGCATATTGTGGTTTTGTGCTCTTGTACAAAATATGCACTCACCCAGCAAAAAAAGGAATAATCCCAAACCTTGGATTATTTTAATGTCCCCAACCTGACACCACTTTACCTTTTTTAAAAAAATGTTTTATAAAAACAACCACAGAGTACACCCACACCAAAACAAAATGTCAACGATCAAAGAATATCCAGTTGGAATCTGAAGCAGTGTGTTGGAAGATAGAACAGCTGGATCCCATGGAAATCAGCTGTTCCTTTCTGATTTATAGTGATTGAAACCCTAATGCACTTGTGTGGCAGTCAGATAAGTATTCTGCTGTGGTTCACGACTGCAATCCTTGCCAGCTTTCTGCATTACAAGTCACAGAAAGTAATTCTTTGATTTTGTTAGGTATTATCCAATGCACTGGTTCATATTAAGTTTATGATGTTGAAAACATGGGTAGAAAGTCACAATGTCTAAATATTAAAATGGTTACTTTATGTCTGTGCACGTCTTGCCTTTTCAGTACAATCTTTCATGCATTGGTGTTCCTGATGTCAACCAGGTCATCTTGAGAGGCACTAAGTACAAATTCTCTCTTAATTTTTGGGGAAAGCAGGAGTAAAAAGAGGGAGAATGCAAAATTAAGTGATCATCAATCAGGCTTGACTCTGAACTTTTCCTAGCAGCCAGCTACAGAGCACCATCCTAGGGCTGGGAGCAGTTTATTTTGCATAATGGCTTCTGGTAGAAAGTTATCGTAAATTGAAGCTCTCACTTTAACCTTGTGCGTCTTCTGTAGCAGCAAAATAAAAGCCACATTTTGCTTACTCGAACACTATAAATTATTTTATATAGGGGCTCTGTACTTCTACTTCAATTTCATTTTATGAATTTATAGATCAGGTTTGCAGACGGCTTTCAGTTCCAACAAGATTAAAGGACATACTTTGCATTATTAAATATTTCTATAGTACAGTTTTAATGTGTAAACACACATTTCCACCCAGTAACACTGTATTGGATTGAGGAAATAAACTTTGCGCAAAGCTTGGTTTAAAAAGAATTCTAAAACCATAAAGATGATTAATCCTATTTGGGGATATCTTATTTTTGTCTGTGGAATTCAGTACATCTAGGTGTGGCCAGCTATATTGGATAACATACCTTAGGGAGCTACATTTACTATTGGATACATCTTGCAGGCAATTATATTTACTGTGATTTTTCTAATGCTCTAAGGATTTCAGTCTTGTGATGATGCCCCATTTCTCAGTCCAGTACTGATTTAGATGTTAGAGATGTAGGTATTTTTATTCAAACAGTGTAATTTATTGCTGAGGATATTCCTGACAAATGTGAGGTGTTTCTTTGATACATTAATAAATAACAAGGTACATTAAAAAATGAAATATTTAAAAAGTAACCAGTATTTTTCATAATGAATTATGTGGCCTCACATGATTTTTAAAAAGTCAAAATGTGACATTTTGTTATTTTTGCAATCTGATGGGCTAAATCGACTGGGTAATGATTAATATTATTTATAGTCAGTCAGCTCAGGACCCTTTTTTGTTATTTCAGAGCCATTTCCAGCTCAAATTTTTGAAGGTTTACTATTCTCTAATAGAATTTTAAATGCTTATATTTGAATCATAGACACCATTTTGGTGCAGAATACTAGTGTGTCTGTATCTTCAGGTGACTTATCAATGCCAGAAACAAGAAGCTTGATCTGATGGGGTTTTGTACATCTTTTCTTTCACACCTCCTGTGGTCTGAACAAAAAGAAACCTACCAAATAATTTCAGGAGAGGAGAACTGTGATCAATATCTGGTACCGCTGCTCATGTGGCTCTTTGTCTTTGACGATTGTATGCCGTAAGATACTGAGGAGCTTCATTTTATTAAAAAATAAATGGAAAGGCTGAATATAGAAGCAGTAGACCACTGTTGTCTAATAGAAATCTCTGACTAGCCACAGGTGTGGCTATGACGTAGTTTTAGTCACTTGCCCTAATTTTAGTGGAAAACGTTGTAGACACAATACAGTAAATGTACTTCATGCATATATTTACTTAACAAACATCTACCACCATTTGGTGTGAAATCTTGCTTTTTCACCAAAGTTTGGAGTTCTGGCATGAATTCATCAGGCACAACACATCATAGTGCAGCTTCTAACAGTTGTGAGCAGTACTCTGACTTCATCAGAGTGATTGTGCGAATCAACATTATCAGCAATGAGACGCCCCAGACCTGCCTGCTGCTCTGATTGGATGCTGCTTGCCCTTTCCATGAGCAGTTCCAACAGGGCCTGTCATTATTGGTTGGACTTGCTTTCTTCTGTTGGCCTGGAGCAGTTATTCTGATTGATTGAACTGACCATGTTGACCACTCTCCTCTCCAAACAATGTTGCTGGTGTTTCCATGGTGCTGAAGTCTGAAATTTTCACCCGTGTTACATACCATTTTAACAGATAACCAATAAGCAGAAACCAAGGCAGAAAAGCACACAAAACGATCAAAATAATGTGCACATTCTGCTTTTTGTCTTACCATTTTCCCAACAAGCACAAAAAGATTAAAGTACACATACATATGCTGTGCTAGTATTAAGATCACATGTCCAATGATGTATATTTATTTTTACTAAGCAAAAATGCAATTAGCCACCTGTGACTAGTGGCTGAGGTACTAGATAACACTGCAGTAGACTCCTGCCCCAATTTCTCTCCAGAGTTGTTACATAGAAGGTTTTGCTTGACTGTCTTGAATGGTCTGGGAGAGATTTAAAAATGAATGTTTTACCTGTAATAATCCAACTCCCTCAGGAGTGTCCATGATGAGAACAGAATGGTGCTCAGCTCTGATGCCTCCACAGTCAAATAGCCTGTCCACATTGTTGGGTGGATGCCAGTGTTGTAGCTGTTCCAACACTGGCATCCACCCAACAATCTGGAAAATTGCCCAGGTATGTCCTGTCCACAAAAAGCAGGACAAATCCAATCCGGCCAATTACCGCCCCATCAGTCTACTCTCAATCATCAGCAAAGTGATGGAAGGTGTCGTCGACAGTGCTATCAAGCGGCACTTACTCACCAATAACCTGCTCACCGATGCTCAGTTTGGGTTCCGCCAGGACCACTCGGCTCCAGACCTCATTACAGCCTTGGTCCAAACATGGACAAAAGAGCTGAATTCCAGAGGTGAGGTGAGAGTGACTGCCCTTGACATCAAGGCAGCATTTGACCGAGTGTGGCACCAAGGAGCCCTAGTAAAATTGAAGTCAATGGGAATCGGGGGGAAAACTCTCCAGTGGCTGGAGTCATACCTAGCGCAAAGGAAGATGGTAGTGGTTGTTGGAGGCCAATCATCTCAGCCCCAGGACATTGCTGCAGGAGTTCCTCAGGGCAGTGTCCTAGGCCCAACCATCTTCAGCTGCTTCATCAATTACCTTCCCTCCATCATAAGGTCAGAAATGGGGATGTTCGCTGATGACTGCACAGTGTTCAGTTCCATTCGCAACCCCTCAGATAATGAAGCAGTCCGAGCCTGCATGCAGCAAGACCTGGACAACATCCAGGCTTGGGCTGATAAGTGGCAAGTAACATTCGCGCCAGATAAGTGCCAGGCAATGACCATCTCCAACAAGAGAGAGTCTAACCACCTCCCCTTGACATTCAACGGCATTACCATCGCCGAATCCCCCACCATCAACATCCTGGGGGTCACCATTGACCAGAAACTTAACTGGACCAGCCATATAAATACTGTGGCTACAAGGGCAGGTCAGAGGCTGGGTATTCTGCGGCGAGTGACTCACCTCCTGACTCCCCAAAGCCTTTCCACCATCTACAAGGCACAAGTCAGGAGTGTGATGGAATACTCTCCACTTGCCTGGATGAGTGCAGCTCCAACAACACTCGAGAAGCTCGACACCATCCAAGATAAAGCAGCCCGCTTGATTGACACCCCATCCACCACCCTAAACATTCACTCCCTTCACCACCGGCGCACTGTGGCTGCAGTGTGCACCATCCACAGGATGCACTGCAGCAACTCGCCAAGGCTTCTTCGACAGCACCTCCCAAACCCGCGACCTCTACCACCTAGAAGGACAAGGGCAGCAGGCGCATGGGAACAACACCACCTGCACGTCCCCCTCCAAGTCACACACTATCCCGACTTGGAAATATATCACCGTTCCTTCATTGTCGCTGGGTCAAAATCCTGGAACTCCCTTCCTAACAGCACTGTGGGAGAACCGTCACCACACGGACTGCAGCGGTTCAAGAAGGCGGCTCACCACCACCTTCTCGAGGGCAATTAGGGATGGGCAATAAATGCCGGCCTTGCCAGCGACGCCCACATCCCGTGAACGAATAAAAAATTTTAAAAAACACCCACTGTCCAACTTTGTGTGTGAAGAGTAAGTAGGTTAGTGTTGAGGGTAAGACTCAGAGAGGTACTGCTGCCCAGCATATGATGATGTAGTGAGGAGAGAAGGGGTAAAAGGCAAAGAAAAATAAATACCAAATGTTTAGTAGTCAGTAGAGAAACATGATTCTTCTAACATAGGAAATTCTTTTTATGCTATGGGAAACACTAAAAGGATTTTGGGTCTGCTGTAGATAGTCTCGAGTTCTCGTAAATAAAACTTGTGACTCTTGAGTTCTGGCGTTAACTCGCACTGCCCAATATTTATTTATGCAGTGGCACAACTTCGGATGTAACAATGCCTCCCCCCGGCTTACGAACTGGATGCTGTGTGACACCCTCCTGCGTGCATAAACTTAAGTGATAATAGTTGTGTGGAGAATTACTTTTCAAAATAGTATTTGCACTGTCATAACGTCACAGTACCTACAACAACAACTTGCATTTATATAGCACCTTTAACGTAGTAAAACGTCTCTCTCAAGTGATTTTTAAACAAAATTTGACACCGAGACACATGAGATATTAGGACAGGTGACCAAAAGCTTGGTCAACACTTGCTCAGTTGAAATTCTTGTCCAAATGTTGGAAATAAAATATTGTCAGAAGCTCAGCACAATCCAGTTGTGGCATTGACTGTCACTTATGTATTACCCAGTCAGTCGCACTCCTGGATAAGCGAGCCAGAACTGTTTCTTTACATAATATAATTACTAAATTAAAATCTTAAGATCCTGTATCGTTCGTGTTTTAGTTTGTCACCTTTCGTAAAGATGGTATTGACAGTAGCGGTTACTCATTGCACCAAAATCGTTCTGGCTGAATGGGTCAAATCGCACGAAAGTTTTTCTTTGAAGGGGAATAAAATACCACACACACACACACACACACACACACACACTTTAAAAATCGTTTCGAGATATTTTCTGCCAACCTAATTTGAAGTATTAGCACACGTTATAAAAATTAACGATTCTGTTCATGTGCCAAGTTATATCTTGATGGTGTGTGTTCAGTATAACAGCCAATTGTACATTTATTAGATTCTGTGGATACAGTGTCAGTAATGGCACATGCTCTTAATTGCAGGCAGAATGGGATGCTTATCATCGATGAGTTTTACCCAAGTGCAGAAGAAAATGCCTTAGGGAGTTCTAGTGAGTATTTGTAATTTTCTGTCATAGAAAGGTTACAGCACCGGAGGAGGCCATTCGGCCCATCGAGTCCGTGCCGGCTCTATGCAAGAGCAATCCAGCTAGTCCTACTCCTCTGCCCTATCCCTGTAGCCCTGCAAATTTTTTTTCCTCTAGTACTTATCCAGTTCCCTTTTGAAGGCCATAGGCCAACTGTTGTAAATGAAAGACAGTTGATGGCTTGAGGTAATAATATATTGGAACCAAAAATAACCTCTACATAGTAATTTTCATTCCATCAGCCAAGATTTTTCTTTTTACTCTCACTTGTTCCTTCCAATGTTCCCTCCAAAAGTTGATTTGGATTAATCCTATAGAAAATATGACAAACATCTATCCTATCAAATGGATTTGTTTTAAATGCCATAGGGAAGTGTTTGGCTGGAAGTTGCATACATTGCAGGATGAAAGATGTAGTTGATTGATCATTACTTCCATTTGCTCCTTGGTCTGCTTTAATTGTCCGTTTTGCATCATCGGGGTTTTACTTATAGCTCGAATTAATAATTCCTCTGATTCAGAGCAAGAATATCAATGCAACACTACAAAAACAATTTTTGAGTTTAAGACTTTGTATAGCAATTTGACTAAATTCTATTTCTTTAATATTCAGTTATATGTTTTTGATGCGTGTGCTTTAATTGTTATATGGGATCCCAAGCAGCAAATTGCAAAATTTTAGTTCAGTGAAGTTTGTACGTTAGAGGAAATGTACTCTGCATGGTGTATAACCAGATATATTTCTGAAATAATTCCTGTGCACGCTAAATTTTATTCAAAACTTGTTGTATTCCGTACGGAATTGCAAAACACTCAGTTTTAAAATGTATTGCCAACTGTGTAATTTAAAACAGAATCTCCTTGCTCCCACTGAGCCATTATGAATAGAAAGAATCCAGGATGCTTTATGCTTAATCCACCAGGGTAACTGGGTGTGGTACAGTTGTCCACTGTCACCACAGTTGCATTTCCTGATTGCCACATAGCAACCTCTCGCAAGGCCCTGCAAGCAGAACGATCAGTTAATCTGTTTTTGGTGGTGGCGGTGGTTGAGGGAGGAGGAATAACTGCTTTTGTTGGCATGATGCCACGGGCTCTTTAAAGTCCACCTGAGCAGGACTTCAGTTTAATGTCTCGTCCAAAGGTTGGCACCTCCCACAATAAAGCACTTCCTCAGTGCTGCACTGAAGTATCAGCCTGGATCACGTGTTCAAGTCCTGGCTTGAACCACAAACTCCTGACTTAGAGGCAAAAGTGCAGTCAACTGAGCTAAGCTGACACTTGATGTTTTCATAAAAATACAATTATTTCTCCACCACTTGTCTTCCCTTTCCTCTTTTGGAGATGTTGACTCTTTGTTGGCTCTATGGGTAGTGATTGCTCTTCAGTACCTCACTAAGTGTATGAGCTTTGGCAGTGAGTGTCAGCGGGCTATTGACTGTGGGGAGCATCCCAGCTGAGCCTGATCATGTGATCGCCTAATGTCCAGACAGATTTGCTTTGTCAGTGGAAAGCCCTCAGGAGCAGGAATCCTGGCTGGTTTTTATTTCCCCTCCCCCAACCTAGGGGATTTGAGGCATTGTGGTGCACCTGCTGCTACTCTCTGAGATCGACTGACCCGGCTCAGAGCAGGGATCAAACTCGCCAGTTGACTTAAATTTAAGTTTTCAAAAATGTACATATTGTACGATAGAACTAACTAGTTCTATCGTACACCTAATATATACAGTATCTATGAAGCAGACATGTCTACATTTGTCTGGAATTTATCATCCAGTGTCTGCATTTTATGAATATAACCCATAAGGAAAATAAGACTAAATGGTAAAGACATTCCTTTGAACACATGTGGTTAATATGTATTAGTATTTTTAGACCAAAAGTACAACAAAATAGCATGAAAGATGGAACATTAAAATTGAGCAGGAAAATGCCAAATCCATGGTTTAACGTGATTATAGGTTTTCATTTTAATTGTGTTTTCACTTAAATACACTGTTCACTTACATAAACTGATCTTGCTGTGGAGGACTGCAAGGAGTAGTAGAAATTTCCATGCTTGGGTTGCATGCACTTTGAACGCTTTCCCATGCATGCTTGCTTCCCTCGTTCCATCCTGCCCCATGCCCTCTTACGCCCTTCTTGCCGCTGATACACTTGGTTGATAAAACATGGCAAGAACTTCCCTATAGATACTTTCATTTATATTCTGATAACCATTACAGATTGTACACCCGACACCAGGAATATAGTCCTAATTTCATCAGTCTCGGGGTGGGGGGGGGGGGGCGGGGTGAAATTCACCTTAGGCAGGGTACAAAATGGGCGATAACGAATCGGCTGCTTATTATACACCTCGCCCATAGGAAAATCGGGCCGGGTGTATGACGGGCGGCCAATTCCCTACTGTCTATTTTACGCTGCTGTTGAAGTTGAATTTCACCTACTCTGTGTTATCCGGGTTTGTGCATTTAGTTACGCCAGCCTGCATAGACTGCTCTTTAAAGACATAAATGTGTAATGCATTCCTCCGAAGCTTCTTAGTTGGTTCAGTTTATGTTAATTAAATATTCATCACAATCCATTTTAGGCATGATTATGTTAATGTAAAAACAAAAGGTACCAAATCACCAAAGGGCTGTAACGTAGAGGATATGTGATGAGAAGGTTGGCCCGACAACTAATGGGTAATTTGTGGTAAATAGCATGAGTGGAATTTAGAAAATAATTGACTTTTGTTCATGTATTCTGTTTATACAGCACAATGGCTAAATAAAAATAATTTAATGCAGACTAATATTGCATGGTGGTGCTTCGTGATGTTAGTGAATCAGTTTTACTTTTAATGCTGTTGGCAAATAGGTTGTAATCTCCATGAAACGAAAATATTTCATCGCGATACTAGGAATAGATTTATATTTTATTCTAGTTTGAATGGTTGGTTAGCGTTTCAAAAGCACTAGTGTGCTTCTCTGTTTGTGTGTGTCTCCTTACATATTTTTAATATGAGACACAGGAGTTTTTTATTGGCTTATTATACACGATAATCTTTCATTAATAGTTTTAATTTTTAGGCCAAGATTATGGATTAATCTGTAAATAAACTACCTGATTGTCTTTAATACCTCAGATTTTAGTTTCAAGAATATCCTGGTTAAAAGACGCAAGATATGTCATTATAACCCATTCTAGAGCTTTTTCCCTTCGTTGAGGGTTCTATAACAAGGGGACATAGATTCAAGGTAAAAGGCGGGAGGTTTAGAGGGGATTTGAGAAAGAACTTTTTCACCCAGAGGGTGGTTGGAGTCTGGAACTCACTGCCTGAAAGGGTTGTGGAGGCAGGAACCCTCAACATTCAAGAAGCATTTGGATGAGCACTTGAAATGCCATAGCATACAAGGCTACGGACCAAATGCTGGAATATGGGATTAGATTAGACAGGGCTTGATGGCCGGCGCGGACACGATGGGCCGAAGGGCCTCTATCCGTGCTGTATAACTCTATGACTCTAGACCTTATCAATGGTAAATTATATATCTGCAGTAAACTTGCCACAGGGCAGTTTAATGGCCTTTGGTGAACGCCGTTCTTTTCTGTTGTTTTCAGTTGCCTGATTAGTCCCCAAATGCAGAGCTTCAGGGAAAAAATCCTAAAGATTTATGAACTGGATCACAGAAGAAAATCATTCTCTGTTTACAGTGATTTCTAATGCTGTAGTGTAATCTTCCGATTCAGATGACATTCACCAACCTCTCTTGTTTTGCAACCTCAGTGGAACTCCTTGATTAGATTGCAGTCTTGGAATTCATTCCCTGCGTGTCATTGACCCCTTAACGATTAGACAAAGATTATTGTTGAATATATTCTCAATTCTATACGTGTCAGCCTGTTTAAGATATGAGCTACTTTAAAAATTGTGAACACGAGCTAAGTCCAGTGTTATGCAATAATAGCATTTCTCCTTATTTCCACGATGCTTTGTACCTGAAGTTTGCGGTTTGAATGAGGTGAATTACATTATATGTGTAAGTTTTCACTAGAGTTTACAATGTTCCCAGATTTATAAAGTGTCTTGTGTTGCAGTTTGATTTCTTGTATCTTTTCTGCTTTTTAGCGTAGAGTAATGTATTATGATTATAAGAAATGGAAACTGAAGAAAATACAATGTTGTGGTGTAGACTTCAGGGATTAACTATCTTCAGTTGACTTGGACAACTTTGGTGCTTTGGCAAAGGGGCCTGATGAAATATATGCAGTCTTCACGTCCTTGTATTTGAAAGGATGTGCACTTCTGGAATTTAGAACCTTCTGGATTCTTATGATAAGTATGCAAATTATGGGCGAATGACATTGTGTTATTGCTGTTGTCTTCAAAGGATATGGATGTGAGATACAGATATGGGTGGTGAGCTGTAGGATCAAACTTGTTAATTATAAAGCATTTTTACTCATAAAACTCAGCAAACATCCTTTGGCACACAGAGGAAGGTGGAGCTGTGTTGAAAGTTACTTCAAGGTTCAAATTACACGGAAACAGTACCTTTTCTAAGGGGAGGAGCACAACTTGATGTGATAAAGTTCAAATTACATGATGAGCTATCCCAACATTTACTACGACAGCAAAATATTGATGCTTTTTTAAAAAACCACGAGATTTAGGACTACAGAGCTGTATTAAGAGTATCACTGTCTGCACTCGAGTATTTAACCCAAAAAAGAACAAATGGGACTGATTCATTCATGCCTGTAACCTCAGCATATAAAAAAAACGTAGAGTGCAAATTCCCCTACTACAACTTGCTGATACTGGCCGTATTGACAAAGAAAGAACCAGGTGAACACGGGGACGTATGAGCAGATTAATCCATACTTTTTTAAAATTCATTCATGGGATGTGGGCGCTGCTGGCGAGGCCAGCATTTATTACCCATCCCTAATTGCCCTTGAGAAGGTGGTGGTGAGCCGCCGCCTTGAACCGCTGCAGTCCTTGTGGTGAAGGTTCTCCCACAGTGCTGTTAGGTAGGGAGTTCCAGGATTTTGACCCAGCGACGATGAAGGAACGGTGATATATTTCCAAGTCGGGATGGTGTGTGACTTGAAGGGGAACGTGCCGGTGGTGGTGTTCCCATGTGACTGCTGCTCTTGTCCTTCTAGGTGGTAGAGGTCGCGGGTTTGGGAGGTGCTGTCGAAGAAGCCTTGGCGAGTTGCTGCAGTGCATCCTGTGGATGGTACACACTGCAGCCACTGTGCGCCGGTGGTGAAGGGAGTGAATGTTTAGGGTGGTGGATGGGGTGCCAATCAAGCGGACTGCTTTGTCCTGGATGGTGTCGAGCTTCTTGAGTGTTGTTGGGGCTGCACTCATCCAGACAAGTGGAGAGTATTCCATCACACTCCTGACTTGTGCCTTGTAGATGGTGGAAAGGCTTTGGGGAATCAGGAAGTGAGTCACTCGCCGCAGAATACCCAGCCTCTGACCTGCTCTTGTAGCCACAGTATTTATGTGGCTGGTCCAGTTAAGTTTCTGGTCAATGGTCAAGGGGAGGTGGTTAGACTCTCTCTTGTTGGAGATGGTCATTGCCTGGCACTTGTCTGGCGCGAATGTTACTTGCCACTTATCAGCCCAAGCCTGGATGTTGTCCAGGCCTTGCTGCATGTGAGCTCGGACTGCTTCATTATTTGAGGGGTTGCGAATGGAACTGAACACTGTGCAATCAGCAGCGAACATCCCCATTTCTGACCTTATGATGGAGGGAAGGTCATTGATGAAGCAGCTGAAGATGGTTGGACCAAGGACATTGCCCTGAGGAACTCCTGCAGCAATATCCTGGGGCTGAGATGATTGGCCTCCAACAACCACTACCATCTTCCTTTGTGCTTGGTATGACTTCAACCACTGGAAAATTTTCCCCCTGATTCCCATTGACTTCAATTTTACTCTGGCTCCTTGGTGCCACACTCTGTCAAATGCTGCCTTGATGTCAAGGGCAGTCACTCTCACCTCACCTCTGGAATTCAGCTCTTTTGTCCATGTTTGGACCAAGGCTGTAATGAGGCCTGGAGCCGAGTGGTTCTGGCGGAACCCAAACTGAGCATCGGGTGAGAGTAAATGCCGCTTGATAGCACTGTCGACGACACCTTCCATCACTTTGCTGATGATTGAGAGTAGATTATGCTGGAATACAATTCTGCTGCTGCTGATGGCCCACAGCACCTCATGGATGCCCAGTTTTGAGCTGCTAGATCTGTTCTGAATCTATCCCATTTAGCACGGTGGTAGTGCCACACAACACGTTGGATGGTATCCTCAATGCGAAGACTGGACTTTGTCTCCAAGAGGACTGTGTGGTGGTCACTCCTACCAATACTATCATGGACAGATGCATTTGCGACAGGTAGATTGGTGAGGATGAGGTCAAGTAAGTTTTTCCCTCGTGTTGGTTCGCTCACCACCTGCCGCAGGCCCAGTCTGGCAGCTATGTCCTTCAGGACTCGGCCAGCTCGGTCAGTAGTGGTGCTACCGAGCCACTCTTGGTGATGGACATTGAAGTCTCCCACCCAGAGTACATTCTGTGCCCTTGCTACCCTCAGTGTTTCCTCCAAGTAGTGCTTAACATGGAGGAGGACTGATTCTGTGTGATGTGTCCTGGTTGAGTGTTGACAGACCAGCACTTTTTTTTCTTGGAGTACCTTGGTTTCCTTCCAATCTCACTGAAAAATTAAGCAGTCAAGTTAAATTGAACAAGCCAAACTTAGAATTTGGGAACCTGTTAAGCTCGAGTGCGTAACTAATCAACCTGAGACTAGAATCATAGAAGTTTACAACATGGAAACAGGCCCTTCGGCCCAACATGTCCATGTCGCCCAGTTTATACCACTAAGCTGGTCCCAATTGCCTGCACTTGGCCCATATCCCTCTATACCCATCTTACTCATGTAACTGTCCAAATGCTTTTTAAAAGACAAAATTGTACCCGCCTCTACGACTGCCTCTGGCAGCTCATTCCAGACACTCACCACCCTTTTTGAATGAAAAAATTGCCCCTCTGGATCCTTTTGTATCTCTCCCCTCTCACCTTAAATCTATGTCCCCTCGTTATAGACTCCCCTACCTTTGGGAAAAGATTTTGACTATCTACCTTATCTATGCCCCTCATTATTTTATAGACTTCTATAAGATCACCCCTAAACCTCCTACTCTCCAGGGAAAAAAGTCTCAGTCTATCCAACCTCTCCCTATAAGTCAAACCATCAAGTCCCGGTAGCATCCTAGTAAATCTTTTCTGCACTCTTTCTAGTTTAATAATATCCTTTCTATAATAGGGTGACCAGAACTGTACACAGTATTCCAAGTGTGGCCTTACTAATGTCTTGTACAACTTCAACAAGACATCCCAACTCCTGTATTCAATGTTCTGACCAATGAAACCAAGCATGCTGAATGCCTTCTTCACCACCCTATCCACCTGTGACTCCACTTTCAAGGAGCTATGAACCTGTACTCCTAGATCTCTTTGTTCTATAACTCTCCCCAACGCCCTACCATTAACGGAGTAGGTCCTGGCCCGATTCGATCTACCAAAATGCATCACCTCACATTTATCTAAATTAAACTCCATCTGCCATTCATCGGCCCACTGGCCCAATTTATCAAGATCCCGTTGCAATCCTAGATAACCTTCTTCACTGTCCACAATGCCACCAATCTTGGTGTCATCTGCAAACTTACTAACCATGCCTCCTAAATTCTCATCCAAATCATTAATATAAATAACAAATAACAGCGGACCCAGCAATGATCCCTGAGGCACACCGCTGGTCACAGGCCTCCAGTTTGAAAAACAACCCTCTACAACCACCCTCTGTCCTCTGCCGTCAATCCAATTTTGTATCCAATTGGCTACCTCACCTTGGATCCCGTGAGATTTAACCTTATGTAACAACCTACCATGTGGTGAAGAAAAACAATTGGTTAAAACCAGAATGTGAGAGTAAGTACTCGTGATGAAAGTTTGTGTGCTGGGAGTGAACAGTCAGACTTATTTGCAAACTTATTACATATTTTCTATTTCCAGTTATTAAATGCATTGCTTTAGAAAAGTAATTGCTCAGTGGTATCACAAAATTATAACCTGCAAGTTTAAATGTGTTCATCAGATGTACAGTATCTTTAATTTAGTCTCTTCCTGTTGATTCAAACCCATCATTTCTTCCCCCAATTTTTTTTGGACTTATCCAGTCATTCAAATTATGTAATTTGAATACAGCAGCACAGGGAGATGTGTTTTGTTTTGCATGATTTCAATTCAAATTAACAGACACATTCAAATTAAGCAACTTTGAGGAGTAGAAAAAAAAAGTCCCTTTTAATGTTGGTATGATGCACTGCGATGAGGAAATTAAAATAGTGCAATACAACTGCACATGACCACCACCGAAATGGGATCTTGAACAGTTTCTAAATTTACCCTAATTCTGGCAGGTGTGACGTGGCTCTTTCGCTATAGCGATTCTGCTTATTGCCCTAACACCTCATAGTAAAGATTAGTTCACCCTTGAAAATATTAGATTTATTTTCAGTGGCTACTAAGTAATGTCTGGTATAATCTGGAGCTTTAAAAATTTAAATTCCGAACTATTGCGTATTTCCAGCATTTTCTGTGTTGGGTTTTGTATCTATTCAGAGTGCCTAATCCTGTAGAAATGACAGCTGGAATTTATTGTTCTAGTGACAAACAATGGTTCCTCTTGCTGATTAGTACTAGTAAAAGAAAAAACTTGCATCATGTGGTGCATTTCACGGCTTCAGGATGTCCCAAAGCACTTTACAGACATTGAAGTACTTTTGAATGTAGTCACTGTTGTAATGTTGTAAATGTGGCAGCCAATTTGCACACAGTGTGAGCTCCCACAAACAGCAATGTGATAACGACCAGATAATCTGCTCTAGTGATGTTGGTTGAGGGATAAATATTGGCCGGCACAATGCAAGAACTCCATGCTCCTCTTCAAAATAGATCCAAGGGATCTTTTACGACGTGTGCTCTCTTTATTTTTCTCCCCTCCACCCCCTATAACTGACAGTTAATGCACTATGTGATTTGAATGTCTTATGTTAATTGAAGTGTGTTATTGAAGGAAAAATTATTCCAGTGCAGTACAGTCGCAAACAACAACTTACATTTTATATAACGCCTTTAACATCATGAAACGTCCCAAGGCGCTTCACAGGCACGTAATCAGACAAAAAATTGACACTGAGCCAAAGAAGGAGACTTTAGGACAGGTGACCAAAAGCTTGGCCAATGGTAGGTTTTAAGGAGCAGAGATCGGTGGATAGGCTTAGGGAGGGAATTCCCGACCTAAGAGCCTGGATGGCTGAAGGCATAGCTGATAATGGTGGTTTTCAGAGAGTTGTAGAGCTGGAGGAGGTTATAAAGATCGGCAGGAGCGAGGCCATGGAGGGATTTGAACATGAGTATAAGAATTTTACAATCAAGGTGCTGCTGGACCGGGAGCCAATGTAGGTCAGCGAGCACAGGGGTGATGGGTGAATGAGATTTGGTGCGAGTTAGGATACAGGCAACAGAGGATTGAAGGTCCTCATGATCTCCGTGCAAGTAGACCAATGGAAAGGCGTTCTATACAGTGCAAAAGAAATGGAAGTTGAATAAGCAACTAATTTTCTCCATACACTAATTAACTGCTGTTTTCAATAGTCAATGTTTTTACTAAGTATTATTGCTCTGTGCCGCCTCTGTAAAATGTTTTGATCTCTGATCTCCTACAGTGGATTTGCACAGAGAAAAGATTGTTACTTTTCTGTGGGCTGATGGTGAAAGCAAATTGGATTCATTCGCCACCTAGTGGTAGATTTAGTAGTTATTGGGAGGCCCTAGGAGCAGAGCAACTTCCCATGTTCTTTACTTGCAAAAGATGTGATGTAGAAAAACCTAGAAGGGTGGTGAAGAAGTCAAAGTAACAGGTATTTTTATTTTTAACCAGGAAAGTGTGGTAGCCTAGTGGTCATGGTACAGGACCAGCAACCCAGTGCTTAAGTTCAAATCCAACCATAGCAAGTCAATAAATCTGCTAATTTGCTAGCCCCAGAAAATGCCAGTTTGTCAAACTCAACTGGCTGACTAATGGCCTTCAATGAAGGGCACTTGGTCTGGCCGATAAGTGACTCCAGTTTCACACTACATGGTTGACTCTTGCTGCCCATTCCCTTTGAGGGCATCAATATTGCCTTGCCAATGTCGCTCACATCCCAAGACTAAAGTTGGTGCTTACTTTTTACTTGCTGTCAAAAATAATCAGAAAAATGGGTAGAACAAAAACTAAGAAACCACAACACAAAATTAAGATAGGGTTTCAGAAATAACAATGTATTGCTGAAGACCCAAGGATGTTAAATGGATAAATGAGATTCTAAGTAGTAAAAGATGGCGAAAATCTAATGGTAGTGTAAGTGAGCCTAACATACTACTTACAAATTATTGAACAAGGTAGGTGCTTTACTGAAGCTTTTTTTTAACTATCAGGAATTTTGGAAGGAAAAATGAGAGGCAATATAAATTAAATTATACAATTTTAAACGGGGTGCAGGAACAGTGAGACCTGGGGGTGTACATACACAAATCTTTGAAGGTGGCAGGACAAGTTGAGAAGGCTGTTTTTTTTTTAAAAAACATACGGAATCCTTGGCTTTATAAATAGACGCATAGAGTACAAAAGCAAGGAAGTTATACTATACCTTTTATAAATCACTGGTTAGGCCTCTGGGGGGCGAATAGTGTCAAATTCTGAGCAGCACACTTTAGGAAGAATGTCAAGACCTTGGTGAGGGTGCAGAGGAGGTGGAGAGACTAGAGAAGCTGGGATTGTTCTCCTTTACAGCAGAGAGATTAAGGGCACATTTAATAGAGGTGTTCAAAATTGAGTGGTTTTGAGAGAGTCAATAAGGAGAAACTGTTTCCACTGGCATGGAGGGCTGGTAACCAGAGGACACAGATTTAAGATAATTGGCAAAAGAACCAAATGGGAGATGAGATCTCTTTTTAACGCAGCAAGTTATGGTGATCTGGAGTGCACTGCCTAAAAGGATGGTGGAAGCAGATTCAGTAGTAACTTTCAAAAGGGAATTGGACATAGACTTGAAAAGGAATAATTTGCAGGGCTACAGGGAAAGAGCAGGGGAGTGGGACTAATTGAGTAGGTCTTTCAAAAAGTTGGTACAGGCACGATGGGCTGAATGGCCTCCTTCTGAGCTGTAAGATTCTAAGATACTGAGAGATTGGTACAGTGGATTAGAACACTGGGCCTTGGTTTGAATCCAACCGAAGCTTTTGTGGAATGAAAATTCATTCTCTAGTACCTTGAACCTATTGGAATCCTGAGTGAAGTGAGCTTGGGTAATCTATCAATTTTATTGCACCTCAGTAAGTCGGGGCTCTGTGTTCTGGTTGCAGAGGTTTCCCTGTGTTAATGATGGACTAGGCTGTTTTGACTATAAAGCCTGATTAAAGAGAGAAAAAGAAAACTGTATATTTAAGATGGTTCATTGAATTGTTTTGTGGTGCGATTATTTAAATTTCACAGACCTGTAACATCAGATGTTGGTTGGTTGGTTTCAGAAAATGAGGTAGATTTATTCTGAAGAAGCCCTTACTATGTAAAATAAAACATCCCATTGCTGAAAGTTTGAGGACAGCGTCTATTACATATTGGAGATGTGGGGATGGATTCTGGAATTCTGCTTCATTACCTTTGAGGATCAGGGAATATTTGAGCAGAACTCTCCCTTGGGGACTGAATGGTGGAATGGAGTCCACAACAGGGTGGATTGTTGCTGGTCTGTGGAAAGAGTGGGTTTTTTTTAGGCTAACTTGCCTTTTCTCGTTGCATGATTTAAATCTTAGACGCAGATTGAATATCTCACAATTGTGATTTCTGCATAACGTGTTTCAGCTGAAAAGAATTTTTTTTTAAAATTGCTTTAATGCAATTGTACTTTGAGAGAAATGGCCCGCAAAATTATATCCGCACGTTCTGCTCTTCCTGCTACTTGTGATCCCTTACCTTCGTGGAATAAAATTTAAATGCACCGCATCACTGACTGGGACATCAAGTGAATGGCTGGTAATTTTACATAGTGTAGAAAAAATTTTGGAGGGCAAGTCGCTTGTGGCCACTCTTGCGTTCTCCCTTCCTGATGGTGGAGAGCTGCAACTGTCAGAGGCATAGACCTTTCTCTCCTTCTCTTCCATGCCTAGCAACGCGTAAGGCAACCAATTTTTTCCATTGCTTTTATATCCAGCAGATCATGATCTGCGTTGTTTTTGTAATGAAGACCACTTTTTTTGTGGACGGACCGTTAGCCTGACATGGAGGGGCCAGCTTGATGTAATTTAGGGTACCACTCCACTCCCATTGGATGCGAAAACCCCACTGGATGTCAACCCAGTATTTAGAGATCGGGGCATAATGCCGGCGGGAGGAGAGCAGGGGGGAGGATTTGCAGGTGCGAAACCCGAAAGGGAAGTAGAACATCATGACCTTAATGAGGTCAATAATGCCTCTTCCGGATTATGCGCCCGACAAACAGGCTGGCTGCCTGTCGGCAGAGAGGAGCTACACATCCAAGAGGTGGGATGGGGGTGGATGGTGGTGTGGGGGGAGGAAGAAAAGGAGAGAGACTTCATCAGCCGTTGGGAGAGAGATGGAGGGCGGGGGGGACAAAGTTTGGAGTGGGGGTGGAGACATCGGAGTTGGGGAGGGGGGTGGAGAGGCACATCGTGGGGGGGGGGCGGTGAGTGCAGATGACATTGTTTGTAAGGTATGTTTATTTTTTACAATGGGAAATGTAATTTTATTTAGTCTATTTTTCATTGATCCGGCCCTTCTCACCTGGTTTTACCAGGCGTGAATTGGAAGCCATGGGAAAGCTGCCTAGGTAACATTAAAATCTTAAGTATCCAATATGCAAAAAATAAACTACCTTAAGTACCTCAATGAGGTACATTTGCCCCTTTAATTATTGGTCCGCCGGATGTAATTGCCGGCGGGACTTCTGGTTTCTTGATCCGTGCACTCACTCAGATGTGTCTGGGTCGTACGTGTTTTTCAGCGGGTTGGAGCCGGGGTTCCCTCCTGCTCCATAAAAATGTGATTGATTTTATTTATTTATTTGTTTTCCCCCCCCCCAAACCCACCCGGACTTGGCAGTTAAAATTCTGCCCCAAGACTCATTTCTGCTCGCAGGGGCTGTCTGGAGTGGGGCTCGAACCCCTAACCTTCCGACTTCAGGCGGGAATGCTACCACTGAGCTAAGGCTCAGTCCTCTAGGCCTAGGTGTAAATGCTGGTAGATATTATGTAGTGTTGGGAGACCTAGAGGAGAAGAAAATAATTTGGTTTTTAAGTAACCTATTAAAGAAAGCCTGGAGGGCAAAAATTTAAGATCAATATCAAAAGAATGAAGAGAGAGGTTAGGAGAATTTTTTTTTTAACGCAGAAACAATGATGGAAGCTGAATCCATAAAAGCTTTTAAAAGGGAAGTGGATAAATATTTGAGAGAGAAAAATCTAAAGAAGTACGGAGAAAAGGGCAGGAAACAGAATTAAGGTTGTTGGCCAATTCAGAATGCTGGCATGGGTGCTAAATGACCTCCCGCCATACTGTAGATTCTATGAAAAGCCTCCTTGGTTAAACATGGAAGAATAGCCCAAAGGTTTGACTTTTATTTCTTTCTGTCTGTAGATGAAATGGAAATTAATAAGTGTTGGAATCTTTCTGCATATCTAATAGAAATGGTGTGTGTGGGGGGGATCCTGGAATTTTCCTTTTAATTCATTGCATTTACATTGTTAGAGAATTTAGCTCCCATGCTGCAGAGCAGCATTACGTCGTATCCGCCTGCTTTATTTTATTTGAACATGTGAATGCTTATAAATATTTAGTACCTACATCCATCCCGGATGCATTTGTGCATACTTTGAAGACAATTCTGCCGTCAAACGTTTTTAGCAGTACTTCAGGTGCAATGAGGCATGAAGTAGTATTGATTCATTTGATTTTCAGCCATTTGAAACCCTGCTGAATATATGCTATCTTAATCACTTGAATAATGATCTTTACCCTAGGTCCTTTAAACAGAATATTCTTTAGGATTGCATTGTTGCGTTCATAATCACTGCCTGTTCATCTTTATTTTCTTAATAAAATTTAACAGCATGATGACCAATTTAGTAATATATTGGGACAGTTTAATGATCAAATTGAACTGATGGGAGACTTCATCTGGATCACTATCGTGCAAGTTGTTCCAGTACAGCTACAACACTGGCATCTACCCGACAATGTGGAAAATTGCCCAGGTATGTCCTGTCCACAAAAAGCAGGACAAATCCAATCTGGCCAAATACAGCCCATCAGTCTACTCTCAATCATCAGCAAAGTGATGGAAGGTGTCGTCGACAGTGCTATCAAGCGGCACTTACTCACCAATAACCTTCTCACCGATGCTCAGTTTGGGTTCCGCCAGGACCACTCGGCTCCAGACCTCATTACAGCCTTGGTCCAAACATGGACAAAAGAGCTGAATTCCAGAGGTGAGGTGAGAGTGACTGCCCTTGACATCAAGGCAGCATTTGACCGAGTGTGGCACCACGGAGCCCTAGTAAAATTGAAGTCAATGGGAATCAGGGGGAAAACTCTCCAGTGGCTGGAGTCATACCTAGCACAAAGGAAGATGGTAGTGGTTGTTGGAGGCCAATCATCTCAGCCCCAGGGCATTGCTGCAGGAGTTCCTCAGGGCAGTGTCCTAGGCCCAACCATCTTCAGCTGCTTCATCAATGACCTTCCCTCCATCATGAGGTCAAAAATGGGGATGTTCGCTGATGATTGCACAGTGTTCAGTTCCATTCGCAACCCCTTAATTAATGAAGCAGTCCGAGCCCACATGCAGCAAGACCTGGACAACATCCAGGCTTGGGCTGATAAGTGGCAAGTAACATTCGTGCCAGGCAATGACCATCTCCAACAAGAGTGTGTCTAACCACCTCCCCTTGACATTCAACGGCGTTACCATCGCCGAATACCCCACCATCAACATCCTGGGGATCACCATTGACCAGAAACTTAACTGGACCAGCCATATAAATATTGTGGCTACAAGAGCAGATCAGAGGCTGGGTATTCTGTGGCGAGTGACTCACCTCCTGACTCCCCAAAGCCTTTCCACCATCAACAAGGCACAAGTCAGGAGTGTGATGGAATACTCTCCACTTGTCTGGATGAGTGCAGCTCCAACAACACTCCAGAAGCTCGACACCATCCAGGACAAAGCAGCCCGTTTGATTGGCACCCCATCCACCACCCTAAACATTCACTCCCTTCACCACCGGCGCACTATGGCTGCAGTGTGTACCATCCACAGGATGCACTGCAGCAACTCGCCAAGGCTTCTTCGACAGCACCTCCCAAACCCGCGACCTCTACCACCTAGAAGGACGAGCAGCAGGTAAATGGGAACAACACCACCTGCACGTTCCCCTCCAAGTCACACACCATCCCGACTTGGAAATATATCGCCGTTCCTTCATCGTCACTGGGTCAAAATCCTGGACCTCCCTTCCTAACAGCATTGTGGGTGAACCTTCACCACACTGACTGCAACGGTTCAAGAAGTCGGCTCACCACCACCTTCTCGAGGGCTATTAGGGATGGGCAATAAATGCTGGCCTCGCCAGCGACACCAACATCCCATGAATGAATAATAAAAAAAGTGATGGTGCCAGAGTACTAGAGAATTGCAAATGTTACACCCTTGTTCAAAAAAGGTTGTAAGGATAAACCCAGCAACTACAGGCCAGTCAGTTTAATCTCGGTGGTGGGGAAGCTTTTAGAAACGATTATCTGGGACAGCATTAATAGTCACTTGGACAAATGAGGATTAATAAAGCAAAGCCAGCATGGATTTTTTTAAAGATAAATTGTGTTTCACTAATTTGATTGAGTTTTTTGATGTGGTAACAGAGAGGGTTGATGAGGGCAATGCGGTTGATGTGTATATGGATTTTCAAAAGGCGTTTGATAAAGTGCCGCATAATAGGCTTGTCAGCAAAATTGTAGCCCATGAAATAAAAGGGGCAGTGGCAGCATGGATACGAAATTGGCTAAGTGACGGGAAACAGAGAATAGTGGTGAACGGTTGTTTTTCGGACTGGAGGAAGGTGTACAATGGTGTTCCTTGGGTCAGTACTAGGACCACTGCTTTTTTTTTGATATTAATAATTTGGACTTGGGTGTACAGGGCACAATTTCAAAATTTGTAGATAACACAAAACTTGGAAGTGTAATAAACAATGAGGAGGATAGTGATAGACTTCAAGAGGACATAGACAGGCTGGTGGAATGGGCGGACACGTGGCAGATTAAATTTAACGCAGAGAAGTGCGAAGTGATACATTTTGGCAGGAAAAACAAGAGGCAATATAAATTAAATGGTACAATTCTAAAGGGGGTGCAGGAACAGAGTGTCTTGCGGGTATATGTGCACTAATCTTTGAAGGTTGCAGGACAGGTTGAGAAAGCAGTTTAAAAAAGCATACGGGATCCTGGGCTTTGTAAATAGAGGTATAGAGTACAAAAGCAAGGAAGTTATGTTGAACCTTTATAAAACACTGGTTCGGCCACAACTGCAGTATTGTGCCCAATTCTGGGCACTGCACTTTAGGAAGGATATGAAGGCCGTAGAGAGGGTACAGAAAAGATTTACTAAAATGGTTCCACGGATGAGGGACTTCAGTTACATGGATAGAGTGGAGAAGTTGGGGTTGTTCTCTTCCTTAGAGCAGAGAAGGTTAAGAGGAGATTTGATAGAAGTGTTTAAAATTATGACACTTTATCTAAACCAGAGAAACTGTTCCCATTGGCGGAAGGGTCGAGAGCCAAAGGACATAGATGTAAGGTGATTGGCAATGAACCAAAGGTGATGTGAGGAAAATCTTTTTTACGCAGTGAGTAGTTATGATCTGGAATGCGCTACCTGAAAGGGTGGTGGATGTCGATTCAATCGTGGCTTTCAAAATGGAATTGGATAAATATTTGGAGAGAGAAAATTTGCGGGGCTTCGGGGAAAGAGCGGAGGAATGGGACTAACTGGATTGCTCTTACATAGAGCTGAATGGCCTCCTGTGCTGTAACGATTCTATGGTTAAGTTAACACATAGCATGAAACTACATTTTAAAAACTATAATTTATTAAATTAATTAAATTAAGTTAACGAGATAAATAATTTGATTAACACTGAACTAATTAAATAAATAAAACAATGGGAGAGCAGGAGATGTGTTGCTGCTGCAATATGTGGGAGCTTGTGGACATTTTTGACTAGGGCGACGACATCTGCGGTAAGTTTCTGCGGCTCAAGGAACTTTGGCTCCGAGTTGAGGAGCTGGAATCCGAGCTGCAGACTTTGCGAGACATCAGGGAGGGAGAAAGCTACCTGGACCTTCTGCTCCAGGAGGCAGCCACACCCCTTAGATTAAATACTTTAGAATTGACACGTGATCAGGGATCGGAGGGTATGACTGCGAGTGAGGCAGGCACAGCGATCCAGGACGTAGTATTGCAGGAGCCTCAGTCCCTGCACTTGTCCAATAGATTCGAGGTTCTTGCAGCCCTTGTGGACAAGTGTGGGGACTGTGGGGAGGACGAGCAAACTGACCGTGGCTCCGTGGTACAGGAAGCCGTTCAAGTGGGGGGGGGGGGGGAGTAAAAAGGAAGGTGGTTGTAGTAGGCGACAGTATAGTTAGGGGGATAGACACTGTTCTCTGCAGCCAGGAGCATGAGTCCCGAAAGGGTTAAGGACATCTCCTCCAGGCTGGAGAAGAACTTGGAGTGGGAGGGGGAGGATCCAGTTGTCGTGGTCCACGTAAGTACCAACGACATAGGTAGGACTAAGAAAAAGGTTCTGCTGAGAGAGTTTGAGCAGCTAGGGACAAAATTAAAAAGCAGTACCACAAAGGTGGTAATCTCTGGATTATTACCTGAGCCACGAGCAAATTGGCAGAGGGTAAATCAGATCAGAGAGATGAATGCATGGCTCAAAGATTGGTGTGGGAGAAGTGGGTTTTGATTCGTGGGGCACTGGCACCAGTACTGGGGAAAGAGAGAGCTGTTCCGTAGGGACAGGCTTCACCTGAACCATGCTGGGACCAGAGTTCTAGTGAATCGAATAACAAGGGAGGTAGATAGAGCTTTAAACTAAATAAGGTGGGGTGGGGAGGGTCCTGGTGGAGAAAAATCTAGAATGCTAAAGAGAAAAGACAAGGAAACAGTGCAGGAAAGTGATTGGGTTAAGGATAACCAGGTTGTGTCAGGAAGGGACAGTGTGTACAAACAAAAGAGTGCACTAACAAATAGGGGCTGGGTAAGAAAAAAATGGTAATAAGATAAATAGGGCCATAGTACAAAAAAATGTTGATGTCTAAAAATGTTAAGACAAATCTAAAGGTACTGTATCTGAATGCACGAAGCATTTGTAATAAGGTAGACGAATTAACAGCGGAAACAGATGTAAACGGATACGATATAATTGCGATTACGGAGACAGGACTGCAGGGTGACAAAGGCTGGGGGCTGAATATCCAAGGGTTTTCGATGTTTGGAAAGGACAGGCAAAAAGGAAAAGGAGTGGGGTGGTGTTGTTAGTAAAGGATGAAATCAGAGCAATAGTGAGAGAGGATATTGGCTCAGAAAATCAAGATGTCGAATCAGTCTGGGTGGAGTTAAGAAGCGCCAAGGGGCAGAAAACACTGGTGGGAATTGTCTATAGGCCTCCAAACATAGTGGTAATGTAGGGGATGGGATCAAACAGAAAATTAGAGATGCATGTAACCAGGGTACTACAGTAATCATGGGTGACTTTAATCTACATATAGACTGGCCAAACCAAATTAGCAATAATACTGTGGAGGATGAATTCCTGGAGTGTGTACGAGATGGTTTTTTAGACCAGTACGTTCGGAGCCAATCAGGGAACAGGCTATCCTAGATTGAATATTGTACAAAGAGAAGGGGTTAATTAATAATCTTGTTGTGCGGGGTCCTTTAGGGAAGAGCAACCAAAACATGACAGAATTCTTCATTAAGATGGAAAGTGAAGTAGTCCAATCCAAAACTAGGATCCTAAATCTAAACACAGGAAAGTACGAAGGTATGAGAAGTGAGTTGGTTATGATACATTGGGAAGCTTCATTAAAAGGCATGACGGTGGATACGCAATGGCTAACATTTAAGAAACGAATGCATGAATTGCAACAGTTATACATTCCTTTCTGGCGCAAAAAACACAAAAGGAAAAGCGGCCCAACCATGGCTAACAAAAGAAATTAAGGATAGTATTAGATCCAAAGAGGAGTCATATAAAGTTGCCAGAAAAAGTAGCAAGCCTGAGGATTGGGAGCAGTTTAGAATTCAGCAAAAAAGGACCAAGAGATTGATTAAGAGGGGAAAAATAGAGTATGAGAGTGAACTTGCAAGGAACGTAAAAGCGGACTGTAAAAGCTTCTACAAGTATGTAAAAACAAAAAGATTAGTGAAGACAAATGTAGGTTCCTTACAGTCAGAAACGGGAGAATTTATAATGGGGAACAAGGAAATGGCAGAGCAATTAAACAAATACTTTGGTTCTGTCTTCACGGAAGAGGACACAAATAACTTCCCAGAAATGCTAGGGAACCAAGGTTCTAGCGAGAAGAAGGAAATTAGTATTAGTAAAAAAGTGCTGGAGAAATTAATGGGACTAAAAGCCGATAAATCCCCAGGGCCTGATAATCTGTATCCCAGAGTACTTAGAGGTAGCCATGGAAATAGTGGATGCATTGGTTGTCATCTTCCAAAATTCTATAGATTATGGAACAGTTCCTGCAGATTGGAGGGTGGCAAATGAAACCCCACTATTTAAAAAAGGAGGGAGAGAGAAAACAGGGAACTACAGACCAGTTAGCCTGACATCAGTAATAGGGAAAATTCTAGAGTCTATTATGAAGGATGTGATAACAGGACACTTAGAAAATATCAACGGGATTAGACAGTCAACATAGATTTATGAAAGGGAAATCATGTTTGACAAACCTACTGGAGTTTTTTGAGGATGAAACTGGTAGAATAGATAAGGGAGAACCAGTGGATGTGGTTTATTTGGATTTTCAGAAAGTCTTTGATAAGAGGTTAGTGTGCACAATTAAAGCACATGGGATTGGTGGTAATATAGTGGCATGGATTGAAAATTGGTTAACAGACAGGAAACAGAGAGTAGGAATAAATGGGTCTTTTTCGGGGTGGCAGGCGGTGACTAGTGGGGTACCGCAAGGATCAGTGCTTGGGCCTCAGCTATTCACAATATACATCAATGATTTGGATGAGGGAACCAAATGTAATATTTCCAGGTTTGCTGACAACACAAAACTAGGTGGGATCGTGAGTTGAGAGGAGGATGCAAAGCAGCTTCAAGGCGATTTAGACAAGTTGAGTGAGTGGGCAAATACATGGCAGATGCAGTATAACGTGGATAAATGTGAAGTTATCCACTTTGGAAAGAAAAACAGAAAGGCAGAGTATTATTTAAATGGTGATAGATTGGGAAATGTTGATGTACAAAGGGACCTGGGTGTCCTTGTACACCAGTCATTGAAAGCAAACATGCAGGTGCAACAAGCAGTTAGGGAGGCAAATGGTATGTTAGCCTTCATTGCAAGAGGATTTGAGTACAGGAGCAAGGATGTCTTACTGCAGTTATGCAGGGCCTTGGTGAGACCACACCTGGAGTAGTGTGTGCAGTTTTGGTCTCCTTACCTAAGAGAGGATATACTTGCCATAGAGTGAGTGCAGCGAAGGTTCACCAGACTGATTCCTGGGATGGCAGGACTGTCGTATGAGGCGCGGTTGGGTCGACTTGGCCTGTATTCACTAGAGCTTAGAAGAATGAGAGGGGACCTAATTGAAACGTATAAAATTCTGATAGGGCTAGACAGACTGGATGCAGGGAGGATGTTTCCCCTGGCTGGGGGGTCTAGAACGAGGGGTCACAGTCTCGGCGTATGGGGTAGGGCATTTAGGACTGGGATGAGGAGAAATTTCTTCACTCAGAGGGTGGTGAACCTGTGGAATTCCCTACCACAGAAGGCTGTGGAGGCCAAGTCACCGAATATATTTAAGAAGGAGCTAGATAGATTTCTAGACACAAAAAGCAACAAGGGGTATGGGGAGAGAGCAAGAATATGGTATTGAGATAGAGGATCAGCTGTGATCATGTTGAATGGCCGAATGGCCTACTCCTGCTCCTGTTTTCTATGATTCTAAGTGCACAGCATTCTCTGCACATAATAAGATTGATGTCCGCTTTAGAGTCTGCTGTTGCATTTGCCAACATGTTAACACCAATTCATTATGTCCTACCCTAACTCATTCTTTCCCAGGACCTGAAAATATTGGATTGTTACCTCCTTCGTTTTCCCTTCTGATGATTTTACGATTTTTGAAACCTAAGGATAAGCATCAGCTAATCATCTCTTGTTGATCTGCTCCATTAATCTTTTCAACCTTTTTGATGATCCTCACTATCGACATGATGTAGGATTTGGGGAGATTTTATTAGGTTATTGACGGCTTTTAAAGCTGGGACCCACTTTGGAATCCTCTCTTAGTGGAATCTTCATTTAAATCTGTCAAGGCACTATAATGGAGACAATTCAAAACTATTGTAAAATGGTGGTAGTACTTGATTGAGCAGCAAAATCTACTTCTACTATTAAATATGCTGCTTCGTCAATAGAAAGGACACACGACATTGATTGTCAACAGAGGTTTCCTGTTTTGGTGCTGGGGATTCCCAGGAAGATATTTACTTTTTAAGAAATGTGAAATTAATTTGTACCAAATCTTGTATTTACATTTTCCCTTTCATCGCCGGGCAGAATACTGTCAGTAGTGAATCGGCCGCCATTCACTTGGGAAGGATAATCGGGTGCAGTGTATAACAGGCAACTGATCCACAATAAGAAGTTTACCACTCAATGGTGAAAGTTAAAATCTACCCCAGTGGTTTTTTTAAACCATGTGTTATGTAACCTGACTGCGTCCCAAATTCCATAAGTAGCATGGTGAGAAATTCTCATTCTGTTGTGTGGGGTGGGGCCCATTTTTCGGATGATGGGGAAGATTTATAAAATGTTACATTGAAATATTTTGGTTAAGTCCATTGCACGGTGGTGGGATTTTTAACAAGGTTGAGTTCCAGGGCTCAAAATGGCTGAGTCCCTTTAAAACTGCATAACTATCATTTATTTTTGTTAACATTCTTATAAAGACTTCAGTAGAAAGAATTTTCCAACCATTTTATTTTTCTGTTCCTATTGCTTTTAATATATTTTCCCAGAAACTAGAGACCCTTTATAGCCACTGTGCCTCATCAACAGAGATCACAGAGGAAATCTATAGTGAGATGAATAATCAGCTCAATCAAGTATCATGCTGATCCCTGTTTCTACCTCTTGTTTCATTACTTTAACAATAGGAATGTGAGCTGAGCATAAATTAATTTTTTTTCTAACTAAATGGACAGTTTTTTCCCCCCTGAGGTTACAGTACCTTTTTATGAGGCACACACTTCCCTTCTTTGTTATTTCTCATTGCACCATGTGTCTCTCATGAGGGTGGGCAGTGTCTGCAAATCAAACAAGCTTTTTATCTTACTACATCAAAGTATGTGGCTTTAAATGCTGTGGTACTTTCAATTCAAAAGAAAAATTCACTGATCTTTTAATTCCCTCATCAAAGGTCGTACAATACATGGAAACATCCATTTCATTTATTCCTCTCCTGGCTCTTTCCGTTTTCCTTTTTCAGATCAAGTTGCCTCTTGCTCACTCTTACATGTTCTTTATAATGCCTTTTGCTGTTGGTTTTGTTTTGTTCAATTATTTTTTCATTTAGCTTTCCATTCATTTGTTCTGGATATTTTAATTTCTGTGTCCCATAATTCAATCTTTTCATGTTTTTTGATTCATTGTCACCGAATGTCCTTTAAATTTATTGTTCCCTGCCGTCCCAATCCCTCAATGCTGACTTTAAAAAAAAAAAAATTTTAAACTTACTTGACTTTTAATTCATAGTTGTTTTCTGTGCATACGACAGGATTTATTTCCATAGCAACACTGCAGTCACAATTCTGTTTTATCTGTCTCAGCAACTGCCCATGAATAACAAAAAAAATGTGTGCAAATGTGCTAAACAAAATCCTTTCCTGTTTTTTAGTCTATCTGTGGCTTTGTTCAGAAAAGATGAGCATTGTACCCTTCTCCTTCTGGAGGGAGGGAGGGAGGGAAAGAGGAAGAACAGTGGGGTCACCTTCATCAATTAAACTGTCTGATCACCACGACCTCCAGCTTGAAAATAGTCCAAGACCTGCATTTGTTTTAGCATCCCTCAGTTTGCTATAACCAGTGGGCATAGATTTAAAGTAATTGGTAGAAGGATTAGAGGGGAGCTGAGGAATTTTTTTTCACGCAGAGGGTGTTGGGGAACTCACTGCCTGAAAGGGTGGTAGAGGCAGAAACCCTCATTGCGTTTAAAAGGTGCTTGGATGTGCACTTGAAGTGCCGTAACCTACAGGGCTACGGACCAAGAGCTGGAAAGTGGGATTAGGCTGGATAGCTCTTTTTCAGCTGGCGCAGACACAATGGGCCGAATGGCCGCCTTCTGTGCCATAAATTTCTATGATTCTATGCTAGTATAATAGCTTGGGTACAATATCATTGTGATAGTTTTTTAAAAATTAGCTAATTAAAATGTTTGAATGAACCCTTATCCTGCCAGTCACTGATTCCTGCTGCATCTTCTGAGCAATGGGATACGTGGAATGGCACTGTCTACAGTAGTATTTGTAGTTAATTACAAGCAAATTGATATCACCACAGTTAAGTATGGTAGGGGAAGGCCATTCGGCCCATTTTAATTCATCCAGACATTCTAACATCCCCCCATTTCAGCATCCAGTTGTTTCTTAAAGGATTCCAGGGTCTCCACTTCCACTTCTCTTTCTGGAAGTCTATTCATATCTGGATCTCTTTGTGTGAAGACGAATTTCCTGATGGCCTTAAATTTACTTTTTACTAGCTTGAACCTGTGTCCCCTTGTCCTATAAGTAATATTCCAAATTTACTTTCTCCATTCCTTTTAACTTTTTTGTATAGCTCTATAAGATCACCTCTCTGAAGCCTCCTTTCCAGGATGAAAAACCCAAGTCTCTCCCGTCTTTCCTCATTGTTCAGCCCTTTGCCACTAGGGATTAGCCTGTGGCTCTTCATTGCACTGCCTCCAGTGCTTGAGTGTATCTTTAGTGCCCTGGTAACCAGTACTGAACAGAGTACTTGAGGTGTGGTCTGACCAGAGTACTATACAGTTCGATGATAACTTCCTCTGACTTATATTCCACTGTTCTGGCTAAGTAGTTCAACATTCTATTGACTTTGTTGATTACTGCTCTGCATTGATCGGACATGTACCAAGATTTCTAGGTCTCTTAGCTTTGTCCTTGGCTATTTCAACACCATTCGTGCAGTATGTGTGTTGCTTTTTATTTCTTGCTATGTACAGTATTTTACACTGTCTGCATTAAGTTTGATCTGCCATTGTTCTGCCCACATGTATTTTATCCATCCTCGTTCTGTAATTTCTGAGCTGCCTCTTCTGGTTCGGTATCATCTGCAAATTTGACCATTTTGTACCGAATTTCTGAATCCACATAATTTACATACATTAGAAATAGTAATGGTCCCAACATTGAGCTCTAGAAACCTCACTCAGTACTTCCTTCTCACCAATGACATATTTCCTCTAATGAGTGTTTGTTTGTTTGTTGTTTTCTACCCTTCAGCCAATTTCTTATCCATTCCCATGGTTTACTCTGAATCCTCAAAGCTTTGAGTTTAACTGACAGCCTCTTGTGTGGGATTTTAGTCAAATGCTTTTTGGAAGAAGGGTCATAATGAAGCATTCTCTTGAAAGAGAACGCAAGGAGTGTTAATAGCTCCCATCACTATAGTGATTTCACCCTTTAGAAAAGCAAGCATCGTGGAAGGTGGAAAATGCAAATTAAGAATGCATTTGTAAATCTTTCCTCCAGTTTATCTAAAACCTTAGGATGTGGTTGTGGCCTCAAGCTTTAAGGCATGGATTTTGTGTCATTTGTATCTAGTGGATGCAACATCAAAAGAATAGGACAGCGATTTTGTGTTGTCATGTCGGGCATATTTTACAATCTGACTGAGTATCAATACATAGCCACAGTAGCCCACACTTTCTCTAAGAAATTAGGAAGATTCGCAATTTTCTTTAACAAGAATGATAAAATGTTCGCTACACCTGCAGCTAAAATTACACTAAGCCCAAGTCCCACCACACTTTTGGTGATGACTTGCAGTCACCCAATATTTAGGGCTGTTGTTGAGGTGTCAGCTTTTCTGAAACAATTGGTCACTTCTTGCGAGATTGTCATATATGGCTTTCTCCAAGAATGGAGCCAGTTTCGTAGTTTTCATGGGCATTCAAAATCTGATAGATTTGGATATCTCAAGACCAAAGCTGTGCAACCAAGACACTATTTTATAGTAACATTCTTTTTCTTTTGAGTAGCGAAAGGAAAGTGTGTCCTGTTTCTAAATTTATTTTTATTCCAACTTTGAGACTCATCCACAGCTGAAGGTTGGGGAGGAGTGAGCTACTCCCAGCTTTCAAAATGTTGTCTTAAGAGCAGCCCTAATGACCTTGCCCATGTTTTTTTCTCCCTACTCTTCCTCTCACCATAGAGAAAACACTCCTGACCCAAACTCTCATTGACACCACTCCTTGGTAGCACAACTGAGATCTGGAACTGGATGTGAAGAAATCGCTGGAAACTGTATGGCACGGTGTGCTGGAGAACCACTGCACTGCCTCACCTCGATGTGGAGATGCCGGTGATGGACTGGGGTTGACAATTGTAAACAATTTTACAACACCAATTTATAGTCCAGCAATTTTATTTGAAATTCACAAGCTTTCGGAGGTTTCCTCCTTCGTCAGGTGAACGTTGTTGGAAATGAAATCCTCGAAATGAAATCGCATTTATAAATCACAGAACAATGCTTGGTGATTACAGACAGTTTTTTCAACTGCCCGTTGCCAAGGCAATCAGTGTGCAGACAGACAGGTGTTACCTACAAGGTCTCCGAATATACAAATCACCAAAAAAAAAACAGAGATAGAGGGGTAGAAACATAGAAAAGACAGCAACTGACCCGTTATATTAAAAACAGATAACATTTGTTCGCTGGTGGGGTAACGTGTAGCGTGACATGAACCCAAGATCCCGGTTGAGGCTGTCCTCATGGGTGCGGAACTTGGCTATCAATTTCTGCTCGACAATTTTGCGTTGTCGTGTGTCTCGAAGGCCGCCTCGGAGTACGCTTACCCGAAGATCGGTGGCTGAATGTCCTTGACTGCTGAAGTGTTCCCCGACTGCCTCACCTCATCACATTATTTCAGATCTTCATTGGTCTATTGTTATAAAATACGAAAGAAGTCCACTTTGAACCTAGGAGTTAACAGTTTATGTTCATTTTGTATGTGTTAAAAGATGTCTCATGCACAGTCTCTATTATGTTCTATAGAAAAGGGACCCAAGACCACACTTCCATTTGAGACGATGTAGAGTGAGCTTTTACAGCACCGTGGTGCCATCTGATGGTAGGTTTAAGACATAATATTTTGAATGATTCACTGAGCCTGTACCTTGATAGTGTTGTATAATATAAGAAGGTGGTGAAGTAAACCACACCAAAAGGATTTGGCTACGTTCTTTTTAATAGTCTTGCATTCGAGTTCCGTAGCAAAAGGAATGAAAAAGCTCTCAATACAAATAAACATGGTCCACTGTTACTAACACTGTGCCAGACGGTTAATTTGGATTGGAAGCTGTGTTCAGTTTACCATTGCAGGTACTACAAGCAATGTAGATATGTGTTGCCACCAACTCAAGCCAGTTTAGAAATCTCATTGACGACCTCATTGATATTCCTTCACTTGGCCACACTCAAGTTCACATACTTCACTCCCAAAGAAGGAAAGTACAGTTGGACACATTTGTTATAATGTAAGCTGCAGATAAACCCAATCTTTGATCACTTTTATTACAGAAATAAAAATCTTTAAAGTACACAAAATGCAGTTTGCAACAGTGGGTGGATTTCGAAGGGAGATGCAAGTGCTAAACACGTGAGATTTATTTTCATGGGAGACTTCTAGGCAACCCTGGAAAATTTCAATTTTTATACTTTATTTGATGCATTTCTAACATTTTGGAGCCTATAGTAATTGTGCCTTTCAAGCCAAAAATAATTTCTCTTGGAAAGATTACAGATATTTTAAATATGAAAATAAAAGTAGTTGTACAGACTTCAGTACACCTTTACAGGGTAATGTAAATCTGACCTCCGATACATTGGTCCTGATTTTAACTCCGGACAAGTCTTGAGCGGGTCGGGGGCGAGGTGAGTTGAAACTCAACAACTGCTGCTGCAGAAATCAGGCCCCGGCCATTAACGTGCCTCAAATAGGTGGGAAGAAGCCACCATGAGCATGTAAACAAACTGAAAGGTGCTAAGTTACAGAACAGAGCCGGATACCACAACTCACCCACAGAGGCCAACCGTCTGCATCATTGATCACAGTAATATGTAGTAAAATTTTAAGTATAGGAATCCAAACTATGTAAAACTCACTGCCATTCCTCGCACCCTCTTTTTGTTTACATACCTTGCAAGTGCAGTGACAGGAATGCTCAATCAGAACTAGTTCATGTATTTATAGCAGGAAGAATCTCATCTAAAAAAAAGCTTCTGCAGCTCATATTAATGAAATAAATCTTCACATAGGACAACTATCGGGCATGGTCCAGAAGTTACTTGGAGGAAAATAGATTTTATTTTTTAAAAAGCTGTTTTTGAGCATCTTTCTTTACAGTTTTTCCAGGGACAAACTCTAAATGAACACAATTGTAATTGCAACTCTCAAACCATCAGTTGTCCATGAACTGGATGAGGTAACAGTGGGAGAAAGTGACATCTGATTGCTTTTAAAAGCTTTCAGTGCCACTATCCAACCAATCTGATTAATTGATTCTGACAACCTCAATTCCCAGTGAGAGAAAGCTGATTTTTCTTGTAAAATGCTGACTAGTTGACACGGGTTAAAAAGCTGACGGTGCACTTAAAAAGCTGACAGCATGTATGGTTAGGATGCATTAGAAAAGCCTGTTTAATGGAAGTTAAAATAGTATTCACGTCTGAACTTTACCATTATTTTCCAGAGGTAACTGTTGAATACAAGTTTGGTCTTCCAGTAATCTCCATCACACTTCCCTCCAGAAAAGAGCGTTGCCAGTTTATTGTGAAGCCTCTGTTGATGAATGTTGGAGACTTTCTTAAGGACTTGAAGGATGAGGATCAAGGCATCGACAGTGTTGCAATCTTTTCAGAAGGTGATTGTTATTCAGTGCATTTGAAACCACCCATTACATACTAGTACAGTCATTCTACTGCTGCTTCCTTTGACACTGTGGCAATTAGTCTAAAGTACTCTTTATTTTGGGTGGGGGATGGGGGTAGAGAAAGAAATCCATTTCTATTTGGTTTCTGATGCCCTGAACAGGACTGCATCCCCTCAGTGTTTATAGGTCCAGTGCTAATTGGATCTGTGGGACAGTATTCAATTGCAATCTTAATACATGCGTATCCTAAACAGCACTGGAGAAATGGAAATGTGAACTGGGTGGCTTACAGAAGCTTAATTGAAGAATGGCATTTGGTGGTGAGATGAATACAAAACTCAGCGCCATTTAGTTGAAAACTGTAAATTCACAAGCAATGCTAATGGTTGGCTGTTGTGTTATATACCACCACTGCTGTTAGTCCCATACCAAATCATCTGGTGCTCAGTAAATAGAACTTCTAATGGTTGCTGAATCCATTCTTTCAGTTGCGATTGTATCTCTGTACAGTAATTTAACTTGTATACAATTTTGCCACCTGTGTAGTGAAATAATTGAACCTTTTTTCAATAACTAACTATTACAGCCTCTAACATAAATACCACAGCTCATCACGTAGTGACATGAAGATGTAATCATGCAATCAATAGCGCTTCCACGATTTATAAAAAATTAATTACATAACCATGCTTACTAACGAGGAGGAACGCGATGGACACCTACAGACGCTGAAAGACGCCCTAGTAAGAACGGGATATGACGCTCGACTCATCGATCGACAGTTCCGACGGGCCACAGCAAAAAATCGCATAGACCTCCTCAGGAGACTAACACGGGACGCAACCAACAGAGTACCCTTTGTCGTCCAGTACTTCCCCGGAGCGGAGAAACTACGCCATGTTCTCCGCAGCCTTCAACATGTCATCAATGAGGACAGCACCTCGCTATGGCCATCCCCACACCTCCACTACTCGCCTTTAAACAGCCACCCAACCTCAAACAGACCATCGTTCGCAGCAAACTACCTAGCTTTCAAGAGAACAGCGTCCACGACGCCACACAACCCTGCCACGGTAACCTCTGCAAGACATGCCAGATCATCGACACAGATACCACCATCACACGAGAGGACACCACCCACCAGGTGCATGGTTCATACTCCTGTGACTCGGCCAACGTTGTCTACCTCATACGTTGCAGGAAAGGATGCCCCAGAGCATGGTACATTGGCGAGACCATGCAGACGCTGCGACAACGGATGAACGGACACCGCGCAACAATCGCCAAACAGGAGGGTTCCCTCCCAGTCGGGGAACACTTCAGCAGTCATGGACATTCATCCACCGACCTTCGGGTAAGCGTACTCCAAGGCGGCCTTCGAGACACACGACAACGCAAAATCGTCGAGCAGAAATTGATAGCCAAGTTCCGCACCCATGAGGACGGCCTCAACCGGGATCTTGGGTTCATGTCACGCTACACGTTACCCCACCAGCGAACAAATGTTATCTGTTTTTAATATAATGGGTCATTTGCTGGCTCTCTCTGCCTTCCGGATGTTTCTGCCTCTCTCTGTTTTTCTTCTCTGTTTTTTTTTCCTGTTTGTTTTTTTGTTGAATGTGTATTCGGGGGTTCTGCAGGTGACACCTCTCTGTCTGAACACGGTGATTGCCTTGGCAACGGGCAGTTGCAGGGGCAGTCTGTAAACACCATGTATTGTTCTATATGTATAAATGCGTAGGCTTCAAGGAGCTCTTGAAACATTTGCCTGAGGAAGGAGAAAATCTCCGAAAGCTTGTGAATTTAAAATAAAATTGCTGGACTATAACTTGGTGTTGTAAAATTGTTTACAATTACTAAAAATGTAGTAGCCTACTTTGGATTGGTACATTGTGGAAAATTGACTTGACACCAGTTTATGTAATTTGTGAGCCAGGTGTGTCTTATGAGCTGGCAAATCACATGAATTGTATAATAATCTTGATTTTAAAAACAAATCTGGGTGGATTTGAAGCTGTAGAAAGGAAGATGTCTTGCTTTATTTTATGTAATTTCAATGTGAGAATTTTGAAGTCCCTACTGAAGTTGGGAATACTTTCAACAGGTCTCAATGTAGCCATGGGATGGAATGCTGGACCTCAGCAGGAAGGTCAACACTGCTCATCTCCTGCAGTCATACCTGCTGTTCTCGGGTGGAGATGTCCAGACCTTGAACTGGCTGTTTATGCTAGCTGCAGATCTCTGGGAAGGAAAGGGGGAGAAGCAAGAAAGACAACCAGTTTTTTTTTGTAATTTGCAATTATCTTTCTTCACAACCAATGTTTGTCTGCCTGCAGATGGCACTAGAGTTGCAGCCACGACACCGATGATCGTTTTACTAACAAAGAACTTTGAACTGGTTGTTAATGATGCGAAGTATTTTGTAAAGACCCCTCTTAGAGGTAAGAGAGATTTCTTGACTGCATTTTGGACAAAATAATCATTTTTTCATGACGTTTGGAAACCTTTGCAAACAATTTTTTTAAAATTATGTTTGTAGGAAAGCAAACCTCCTGATGGGTTTCTGGAAGCATCTCACAGTTATTACTTTAAAAGTTAGATAAGACAGTTATCTGCCTACATCCTCACTCCCATAATAAAACAACTCTACACTAAAGTGTGCTTTGCCTAAATAGTACTTTGTACAGAAAAGTGTTTTTGTAAAGTCAGGTACAAAGTTCACACATCTTCCCAGCTGTTCTTCAAATGGTTGATCTGTACCTTAACTCCATTTATCTGCCTTTACTCCATATCCCTTGGTACCCTAAACTAATAAAAACAATCTATCGATCTTAGTCTTGAAAATTTCAATTGACCCAGTATTCACAGACTTTTGGGTACGAGTTTTCCCACTTTCCACAACCCTTTGCGTGAAAGTGCTTCCTGATTTCAATCCAAAATGGCCTAGTTCTAATTTTAAGACTATGTCACATTCTTAAATTAAGTGCCAGCTCCATTCATAAGTGAACCAGAGCTGTGGTTATTTCTACCTTTATGAACCCTGTTTAATAGCCTTATCAAAAATTTGGTTTGAGTTCACATGACCTACCTTCCATCTTGTATGGTATATGCATATGGTATTCACCCTTCACATTCTGTCAGTTGAAGTGCTGGAAAGAGGTCTGAATGCTTAGAGCTGAATTATAATAGTTACGCATCAATGTTCCATTAGCTGGCTGTGTAGTGTCCTTTGGGGGCCAATGTCTGAATTATTATTTAATCTCCATTATCTATCGCACTGCGTTCACTCTTTCAGGTGATGCTTATGATTGTGAAATAAATGTCTTTTACTCGTTTGTGTTGGCAAAATGAGGAGAGATCAGTCTTAAAACCGGTTGAGCTTGTCTATATAATTTGATTCAGTTTGCATACCTTTTCAGGAGCTGGATTTTGTATGGCTAATTCAGACTCTCCTGCTTTTTCCCTGCTGGCTGCTGCATTATGTTTATATTGCCCACTGGTGCCAGTTTATTCAAGTCATAAATTGTGGCTTTCTGCTTATGTACGTAGCATCTGACAGCAAGTGTGGAAATGTATATACTTTAGCAAATATACTTTTGAATGCATCAGTCCTGCTAAATGACAACAGTATAAATGGGGCAGTATCAAGCATTCTGATCATGCAAATTCAGATGCTGAGTCCGTATTAATTGCTTAGAGACTCCATGTGGATGGATTGTTGGTAGAGTCTCAAAGGTTGTTCTTTGTGAACATGGATCCATGATGTGAACCTTCTTAAAAACAAAATTTTTGTGCTGGATGTGTTCTGAGCCATGATTTGGATACTCTATCTTTAATAAAAACGTTAAATTTGTTGAAAAGGCTGTTTTTTAATTTTAAAATTCTCATCCTCATGTTCGAATCCCTCCATCGTCCCTCCCTATCTCTGTAACTTCCTGCAGCCCTACAACCCTCTGAGAGCTCTGCTTTCTTCCAGCTCTGGCCTCTTGTGCATCGCCCACTTCCTTCGCCCCCACAATTGGCGGCTGTTTCTTCAGCTGCCTAGGCCCTAAGCTCTGAATTCCCTCCATAAATCTCATTTTTTAATTTGTTCATGGGATGTGGACGTTGCTGGCGAGGCCAGCATTTATTGCCCATCCCTAATTGCCCTTGAGAAAGTGGTGGTGAGCCGCCGCCTTGAACCGCTGCAATCTGTGTGGTGAAGGTTCTCCCACAGTGCTGTTAGGTAGGGAGTACCAGGATTTTGACCCAGCGACGATGAAGGAACGGCGATATATTTCCAAGTCGGGATGGTGTGTGACTTGGAGGGGAATGTGCAGGTGATGTTCCCATGTGCCTGCTGCCCTTGTCCTTCTAGGTGTGTAGAGGTCACTGATTTGGAAGGTGCTGTCAAAGAAGCCTTAGCGAGTTGCTGCAGTGCATCCTGTGGATGGTACACGCTGTGCCAGTGGTGAAGGGAGTGAATGTTTAGGGTGGCGGATGGGGTGCTAATCAAGCGGGCTGCTTTGTCCTGGATGGTGTCGAGCTTCTTGTATTGTTGGAGCTGCACTCATCCAGGCAAGTGGAGAGTATTCCATCACTCCTAAATTGGGCCTTGTAGATGGTGGAAAGGCTTTGGGGAATCAGGAGGTGAGTCACTCGCCGCCGAATACCCAGCCTCTGACCTCCTCTGTGTCTCATCTCCTTTTAAGATGCTCCTTAAAACCTACCTCTTTGACCAAGCTTTTGGTCACCTTCTTTGGCTCGATGTCAATTTATGTCTCATTATGCCCTTGTGAAGCACCTTGGGACATTTTACTTCGTTAAAGGCACTATATAAATCCAAGTTTTGTTCCATTGGCTCGATGAGTTTACCAAGTGAGAAGCTGAGCTGTTCACACGAGGAAGATCCCAGCTTTCGTCCATAGTTGGTGCGGAGCTAAGTCAATCTCGGGGGTGCTACAGTTCGCCTTAGCACCCTTGAGTTATCCAGAAACCCCACTGGAAGAACGTGCTTTTGGACACTTGGCTGTAATGTCCCTAGAATCAAATAGTTTGTCAACAGGCTCACACATAAATAATAGACACTTTGGCATGATACTCGAGGGTAACTCACACTTGTGGAATCATACCTTAATGAGAAGTTAATGTCTCGAGGAAAGAAAGACCTTGCATTTTCATAATGCCTATCACAACCTCAGGACTTCCCAAAGTGTTTCACAGCCAATGAAGTACTTTTGAAGTGTAGTCGAGGCAGGAAAGAAAATTAGGGAGGGAACAAAAGTAGAAGCTAAGGACTAGCAGCCCTTCGGAATTCTGAAAGGGGAGGGGAGAGAAAGATGACTTTGGTGGTGGGATCGTGCTGGAGGCCATATTTTAAAGAACAAAAAGGGGGCAGTCATACTGCTAGGAGTGTACTATAGACCCCCAAACATTCAGATGGAGATAGAAGAGCAAATATGTAGGCAAATTTCTGAGGTGCAAAAACAATAGGGCAGGGATAGGGGATTTCAACTACCCTAATATTAACTGGGATACAATCAGTGCAAAAGATATAGATGGCGCAGAATTCGTAAATTGCCCTCAGGAGAACCTTTTTAGCCAGTACGTTGCAAGCCCAACAAGAGCGGGGGCAGTGCTGGATTTAGTTTTAGGGAATGAAGCTGGGCAGGTGGAAGGAGAATCAGTGGGCGAGCATTTTGGTGGTAATGATCATAATTCAGTTAGATTTAACATAGTTATGGAAAAGGACAAATATAGAACAGGAGTTAAAGTTCTAAATTGGGGAAAGGCCAATTTTACTAAGCTGAGAAGTGGTTTAGCAAAAGTGGACTGGAAACAGCTATTTGAAGGTAAATTAGTGTCAGAGCAGTGGCAGGCATTCAAGCAGTTCAGAGTAAACATGTTCCCACAAAGAAAAAGGGCAGGGCTGCCAAATCTAGAGCCCTCTGGATGACAAGGAACATACAGGGTAAGATAAGGCAAAAAAGGGAATCATATGTCAGACACCAAGAGCTCAATACTGCAGAAATTAGCACAGCAAAGAGAGGGCTTGAAAAATATACTGGCAAGTAAAATTAAGGAAAACACAAAAATGTTTGTGTGGAGGTGGAAGATGGTGGGTACGGTTCTTAATGAATACTTTACGTCTGTTTTCACAAAAGAGGGGGACGATGCAGACATTGTAGTTAAGGAGGAGGAGTGTGAAATATTGGATGGGATAAACATAGTGAGAGAGGAAGTATTAAGGGGATTAGCAACTTTGAAAGTAGATAAATCGCCAGACCCATATGAAATGTATCCCAGGCTGCTGAGAAGCAAGGGAGGAAATGAGGCTTTGACCATCATTTTCCGATCCTCCCTGGCTACAGGCGTGGTGCCAGAGGATTGGAGGACTGCTAGTGTTGTACCGTTGTTTAAAAAAGGAGAAAGAGGTAGACTGAGCAATTATAGGCCAATCAGTCTAACCTCGGTGGTGGGCAAATTATTGGAATCAATTCTGAGGGCAGCATAAATCGTCATTTAGAAAGGCACGGGTTAATCAAGGACAGTTAGCATGGATTTGTTAAAGGAAGGTCGTGTCTGACTAACTTGATTGAATTTTTTGAGGAGGCAACAAGGAGAGCCGATGAGGGTAACGCGTTTGATCTAGTGTACATGGATTTTAGCAAGGCTTTTGACAAGGTCCTGCATGGCAGACTGGTCAAAAAAGTACAAGCACATGGGATCCAAGGGAAAGTGGCTAGTTGGATCCAAAATTGGCTCAGTGGCAGAAAGCAAAGGGTAATGGTCAATGGGTGTTTTTGTGACTGGAAGGCTGTTTCCAGTGGGGTTCTGTAAGGCTCAGTACTCGGTCCCTTGCTTTTTGTGGTATATATTAATGATCTGGACTTGAAAGTGAGGCTTGATCAAGAAGTTTGCATATGATACAAAAATTGGCCTTGTGGTTGATAGTGAGGAGGAAAGCTGCAGACTGCAGGAAGATATCAATGGACTGGTCAGGTGAGCAGAAAAATGGCAAGTGGAATTCAATCCAGAGAAGTGTGAGGTAATGCATTTGCGGAGGGCAAATAAGGCAAGGGAGTACACAATAAATGGGAGGATACTGAGGTGTAGAGGAACAAAGGAACCTTGGAGTGCATGTCCACAGTTCCCTGAAGGTAACAGGACAGATAGATAAGGTGGTTAAAAAGGCATACGGGATACTTTCCTTTATTAGCCGAGGCATAGAATATAAGAGCAGGGAGGTTCTGCTAGAACTGTTTAAAACATTGGTTAGGCCACAGCTTGAGTACTGTGTACAGTACTGGTCATCACATTATAGGAAAGATGTAATTGCCCTAGAGAGGGTACAGAGAAGATTTATGAGGATGTTGCCAGGGCTGGGGATTTTAGCTATGAGGAAAGATTGGATAGGCTGGGGTTGTTTTCTTCGGAACAAAGGACGCTGAGGGGAAATTTAATTGAGGTGTATAAAATTATGACGGGACTAGATAGAGTAGATAGGGAGGACGTATTTCCCTTAGCAGAGGGGTCAGTGACCAGGGGGCATAAATTTAAAGTAATTGGTAGAAGGATTAGAGGGGAGCTGAGGAGAAATCTTTTCACCCAGAGGGTGGTGGGGGTCTGGAACTCACTGCCTGAAAGGGTGGTGGAGGCAGAAACCCTCAACTCATTTTAAAAAGTACTTGGATGTGCACTTGAAGTGCCGTAACCTACAGGGCTACGGACCAAGTGCTGAAAAGTGGAATTAAGCTGGATAGTTCTTTTTTCGACTGGCACAGACATGACGGGCCGAATGGCTTCCAGCTGTGGCATAACTTTCTATGATTCAATGGAGGTGGTGGAAATGGCAGAGGACGATACGTTGAATGTGGAGGCTGGTGGGGTGGAAGGTGAGGACAAGGGGGGCCCTATCATGGTTCTGGGAGGGAAGGGAAGGGGTGAGGGCAGAAGTGCGGGAAATAGGACGGACCCGGTTGAGGGCCCTGTCAACTACAGTGGAGGGCCCTGCCATTGCCATCACCTCCGGTGCCATCCCACCAACAAACACATCTTCCTCACCTCTTTCAGCATTCCGAAGGGACCGCTCCATCCGCGACACTCTGGTCCACTCTTCCAACACCCGCTCTCCTCCCCACGGCACCTTCCCGTGTGAGCGCAGGAGATGCAACACCTGCCCTTTCACCTCCTCCCTTCCCACCGTCCAGGGCCCCAAACACTCCTTCCAGGTGAATCAGCGGTTTACTTGTTGTACTTTCAATTTAGTATATACTGTATTCACTGCTCACAATGCGGTCTCCTCTACATTGGGGAGACCAAACGCAGACTGGGTGATCACTTTGCTGAACACCTCCGCTCTGTCCGCAAGCGTGACCCTGACCTGCCGGTCGCTTGCCATTTTAATTCCTCGTCCCACTTCCACTCTGACCTCTGTCTTCGGCCTCTTACACTATCCCAATGAAGTTCGAGGAACAGCAACTCATCTTTCGGCACTTTACAACCTTCCAGACTCGACACTGATTTCAATAACTTCAGATCATAACCACTGCTCCCATTTTTTCGGTCAGTCAGTGCTGGTAATGGTTCTGCTACTGCCATTTACAGCTACTCCTGACCAATCTTTTGTTTTTTAACCTGTCCCGTTATCACCTTCCTTCCCTTGCACCATCATCCCTTTTGTCATTGAATCACTTTTGCCCTCTACCCTAACACAGACCTTCCCCCCCCCTCCCCCCCTTTCCCTGTACTTACTTAAAAACTTTAACTCTTTTATCATCTTCCAGTTCTGACGAAGGGTCATTGACCTGAAATGTTAACTCTGTTTCTTTCTCCACAGATTCTGCCTGACTTGCTGAGCTTCTCCAGCATTTTCTGTAATTACTGTTCCATCCTCCATTGTAAAGATCTAAATATCACCCACTGTGGGAGCAATTAATATAAATAATAGCTAGACATTATACTTCAGTAAAGAAGATTATACTTTGATGTTGCTTAATGACAGTAGAAATCTTTCCATGGGTTAATATTTAAATTACACTACACCTTGTGTACAAGTGGTAGTCACTGTGGACATGGCCTGTGTTTGTTTTTTTTCAAATGATAGTGGTTTAATGGCTTTAACTTTGAGAGTTTGGTTCAAAAATTTTGCAAAGTGCTTTTAGCAGTAATGGTATTAGAAGTTGACACTTGATGACAGAGCACCATTTTCCCACATCCCACCCTCAAATAACACAAAGTAACTTCTGCAGATGACATGTTCTGTCATATTTTCATGTCTCAATTTAATAAAAAAAATACTTTAATATACAAAGATAAGGTATGATGTGGAGATGCCGGTGATGGACTGGGGTGTACAAATGTAAGGAATCTTACAACACCAGGTTATAGTCTAACAGTTTTATTTGAAAATCACAAGCTTTTGGAGGCTTTCTCCTTCGTCAGGTGAGTGTGGTAATTGGCAGCACCTATCTTAGGGTTTCCTTTGATGTGGAGGGAGGGAGATGAGGTGTCAGCCATGGTACAGTGGTAGCACTCTCGCATCTGAGTCAGAAGGTTGTGGATTCAAGCCCCACTCCTGAGACTTGAGCAGATAATCTAGGCTGACCCCTCAGTGCAGCATTTCCTCAGTACTGCACTATCAGAAGAGCCGTCTTGTCGATGAGACATTAAACTGAGGTGCCGTCTGTCCTTTCAGGTGGCCGTGAAATATCCCACTGCATTATTCAGGTGACGAAGGAGGAAGCCTCCGAAAGCTTGTGATTTTAAATAAAGCTGTTGGACTATAACCTGGTGTTGTAAGACTCCTTACATCTGGAGATCAATGGTCTGTTTCCCTACATTCCCCAAGTTTCTTCAGTACGTCTTACTATTGGTGAACATCAAAAGCCTCTTCAAATCTTACAGTACGTAACATAGTTTTGAAAAACTGATGTGCTGCTTTGAGGGTCTGGGCTATGTGTTAATTCTGTGTTGTATGTTCTCTTTCTGATTCCTTAGACAGAGTAAGCAGCGAGCATTCTATAGAAATGGACGATGTAAAGAACCTGGTTCATAGGCTTTACGTAGCACTACATGCAGAAGATCACCAATTGCACAGAGAGGGGGAATTGCTGGAGAAACTGGAAAATCTGAATGGAGAGCTGCAGTATCTTGAACAGGTCCATGATTTATAACAGTTTGTGACTAACCATTTGTGATCACTTTGAAAATCTAATATTGTCTACAGATTTGTCCCCGAATTGTTTATCAAAAAATGCACCAAACAGCGTTTCTCGTTCCGACATATATATTCCAGCCTGTGTTTTTTTCACAATGGAACTTGCTGCGTATAATTAATTCCAGCTTTCAACACCTTGCTTAATTGACCATCACTTATCTTTCAACATATTCTTTGACATAAAATACATGCATATCCTTCAACAAGGCAGTAGGTGCCTTGAGAAAATCAAAGTTATCTGATTGGAGAGTTTCTGATCTTGATAACATAATTAAAAATCTAGCTCGTGTGGACTGTCTTAGAGCTCTCCACTTCAGGAAAAACTATGGCAGGATATAAATGCTGTTTACACCTTGTCTTTCTGACCTAAAGACACCTGTTGCCTTGTCACGTTCACCTGACGAAGGAGGAAGCCTCCGAAAGCTTGTGAATTTAAAATAAAATTGCTGGACTATAACTTGGTGTTGTAAAATTGTTTACACTTCTCAAGTGGTAACCTTCTCCAAGTATTTACATTGAGTGGTTCCCTGCTAATAACTGACACTTTCATTAACCCTTATGTGGATTACCATGATTTCCCACTTAATATACATTGTTTTTTAATTACTTTTATGTTTCTACCTTGTGACGTTTACATTGAGTGGTAAAAGGAGTTGGATTAACAGCCTGTTACTGTTAGCTCAACAATCTTGGTTTAACAGCCTACTGACTTGAAGCATCTTGATTATAGTAACTGTTTTTAAATACTTTTGGTTTAAAGTAGATTTTGTTCCATAAACATAGTCCAAGACCTTATTAACTCCAATAAATTACATGGCAATATCATCTAGCAATAATTGTACCACATTGCCTGATATACCTCATCTTCATTATGTGCCCCATCTATCCAGGGTGGGGAGCTCAGTTGTATGAGAACTGAAAGCCAAACCAGAAGATCTAGGGCTCAAATACCATCAGAGACCACTCAACCTCTGTGGTGGATAAAATAAATATTGTGTCTTTGAATGCTGGGAAATAACAAAAACAGGAAATGGTGTGTATTGCTGCTGGTGTGTGTATTGCTGCTGGTGTGTGTATTGCTGCTGGTGTGTGTATTGCTGCTGGTGTGTGTATTGCTGCTGGTGTGTCTGCAGGTCATTCAGCAATGGAAGCAGGGCCAACACAGCACCCATAGGCATCTCGTGTGTTGTCAGATCCATCTCTAAGTCTTCTCTCTTTATCTTCTCTCACACCTGTGAATATTCATGTGGAAAGTTCAGTTATTAGCAAGGAATCCCACAATGTAAAAAGTATTCAGGTGACCAGACTCAACTGTTACCATATTTGTTACTTTCCTGCTATGCTGTTGAATCACTGAAATGATCTTTTGTTTTCACTTGTTTGCCTTTCTTCGCATCCTGTTTTCCTGTTAGCTCAATGAAACCTATGTTGTCCACATGAACCGTATTTATTTTTAAAACAGTCTCATGCCTAGCAAGGTTTGCCACTTAATATATTATCTCGCATTGAGTTTTTGTGATGTACATAAATGCTGCTTCCGGGTTCAGAATAGAAGCCTACACTAAGCAGAACTGAGCAACATTGGTCAGATTTTGAGGCCAATGAAGTATAATATGATGGTAAATTTGATGACATCAGTAGCAGAAGTGTTTCAGTATCAAATGATGCTGCAAGGATGCTGAATAGAAGCAGATTAGTGTCTGCAGTTGAAAGTGCCTCTGACCAAATCCATCTCATCTGACAAGTTTCTTATGAAGTATCAACTATACACAGAATGTGCTCAGAGATTGCCAGCAATGCGACATAGGCAATGTAGAGTGTTGCATGTTCTATAATAGTAAAATTAATACTAAATAATGGCTAAGAACACCTTGGCTTAGTGACTTTTGACTAATTAGAATGATGTATGAGAGCTTATTCATTCTTGGTCATTTGCAGAAGGTGATTAGAAACATCTTTCAATCGCTATGATGTCTTGTATATTCTGAAAAATTTTTAAAAATCAATTATTACTTGACAGTTAACACCTACGCATAGCATTTTGGAATTGATGTAAGGACTACATTAACATTAATGGGATTTGATTGCTCAAAGGAGAAAAGATACAGCTCGTGTCTGACCAGCCGATTCTGGCTCTCCTATCATACAAGCAACAGTGTAACTCCATCATGCCTTTCATCTACCACATTTGTCGAGGAACACAGGTTAACTCAGTCACATATAGTTGTGGTTCAAACAAACATTGACTCATTCCACAGCACTAAACATGCTCGTGTCGTGACATAGTTTTATGCTATGATATGAACGCACTGACAGGCTAAGCGTGTTCTGCAGCACACCACCACAGAAGTACTTTTTTCTGGCAGCCGACATAAAACCAATGGAAAATGTGGGCCTCTGCTGCAGGGTGTTGGGAGATCACCATCTTTGTAAGTAGAGTATGATCAATTCAAGAAGACCATTATGTAACTATAACTTTTGTGTCTCTAGATAAAGTCTCAGTTATTTTTGAAGGCCGAAGCTAAATCCAATAGATTAATGTGGACTGGTTTAGCTCTTATGTCCACTCAAGCTGGAGCACTGGCCTGGTTAACGTGGTGGGTCTACTCCTGGGATATAATGGAGCCAGTCACTTACTTCATCACATATGGGAGCTCTCTGGCCTTTTATGCTTACTTCCTCCTCACACGCCAGGTAACTATAACATTAGAAGTGCAATTTTTAATCTACATTCAAAAGTGTACATTTATGTCTAAATATGTAAATAATAAAAAAGCTACATTTCGTATCTTTATATTTGTGTCTTAGTTATAAAAAAAAATAAGTGATCAGGTTCTCGGTCTCAAGAACTGGCCCTTTCCCTTGGTGGTTTTTTTTAGGAACATAGGAACAGGAGTAGGCCATTCAGCCCCTCGTGCCTGCTTCGCCATTTGATAAGATCATGGCTGATCTGTGATCTAACTCCATATACCCGCCTTTGGCCCATATCCCTTAATACCTTTGATTGCCAAAAAGCTATCTATCTCAGATTTTAAATTTAGCAATTAAGCTAGTATCAATTGCCGTTTGCGGAAGAGAGTTCCAAACTTCTACCACCCTTTGTGTGTAGAAATGTTTTCTAATCTCGCTCCTGAAAGGTCTGGCTCTAATTTTTAGACTCTGCCCCCTACTCCTAGAATCCCCAACCAGCGGAAATAGTTTCTCTCTATCCACCCTATCCGTTCCCCTTAATATCTTATAAACTTCGATCAGATCACCCCTTAACCTTCTAAACTCTAGAGAATACAACCCCAATTTGTGTAATCTCTCCTCGTAACTTAACCCTTGAAGTCCGGGTATCATTCTAGTATACCTACGCTGCACTCCCTCCAAGGCCAATATGTCCTTCCGAAGGTGCGGTGCCCAGAACTGCTCACAGTACTCCAGGAGCGGTCTAACCAGGGTTTTGTATACCTGCAGCATAACTTCTGCCCCCTTGTACTCTAGTCCTCTAGATATAAAGGCCAGCATTCCATTTGCCTTCTTGAATATTTTCTGCACCTGTTCATGACACTTCAATGATCTATGTACCTGAACCCTTAAGTCCCTTTGGACATCCACTTTTTTTTAGAAAGTACCCTGTTCTATCCTTTTTTGATCCAAAGTGGATGACCTCACATTTGTCTACATTGAATTCCATTTGCCACAGTTTTGCCCATTCACCTAATCTATCAATATCGCTTTGTAATTTTATGTTTTCATCTACACTGCTTACAATGCCACCAATCTTTGTGTCATCGGCAAACTTAGATATGAGACTTTCTATGCCTTCATCTAAGTTGTTAATAAATATTGTGAATAATTGAGGCCCCAAGACAGATCCCTGCGGGACTCCACTAGTCACATCCTGCCAATGTGAATACTTACCCATTATCCCTACTCCTGTCGCCTTTCGCTCAGCCAACTTCCTAACCAAGTCCGTACTTTTCCCTCCATTCCATGGGCTTCTATCTTAGCTAACAGTCTCTTATGTGGGACCTTATCAAATGCCTTCTGGAAGTCCATATAAATAACATCCATTGACATTCCCCTGTCCACTACTTTAGTCACCTCTTCAAAAAATTCAATCAGGTTTGTCAGGCATGACCTACCTTTCACAAATCCATGCTCGCTCTCCCTGATTAACTGAAAATTCTCGGTGTTCAGTCACCCTATCCTTAGTTATAGACTCCAACATTTTCCCCACAACAGATGTTAGGCTAACTGGTCTATAATTTTATTTATATATTGCGTGAATTGTGAAATATACCGTATAGAGGTGGGGGAAAACACCTCTGGAGCACTGGCCTGGTTAACGTGGTGGATCTACTCCTGGGATATAATGGAGCCAGTCACTTAATTGATCACATGGGAGTTCTCTTTTACGCTTACTTCCGCCTCACACACCAGGTGCCTTTCAGAGAAAAGCAACAAAGTTGATTCCAGGCTTTATATTATTGAGCTATGAAGAGAGTTTAAGGAAATTAAACCTATTCCCATTAGGAGGGGGATAAAAGGATTTAAGTGGACGAGGGGGTACAATTCAACCTTTTGATGGTAATACTCGGGGAGATCAATATGTAGTGATTCAGCCATCATGCAGTGAGAGGACTAGGGATCGTGAGCAATTAAGGACACATGATCTGATTTTGTATTGATGCGAAGCCAAAACTGCCTCACAGCAATGGAAAATATGACTGCCCTATAAAATAACAAAGGGAATCAATAGCATGGATAAAAAGAGGGCTTTTGTCAGAAACCAGGGTAGCAGAGGACAATATTATAAATGAAAGAAACCGCACCAGTGAACTGCTCCGATGGCACGAGTATTGTTATATTAGAGCATTGACGACCAACCTGGGTGCTGATCTGGAAGTGACTGAGCCACAAGAGTCAGTACTATATATTCACCCGATGCTACCTTTTCCGGGTTTAGGAATCTCTAGTCTGAAGTTCTTGCTAGTCTCAAACCATCAACTTCTGTGTTTTCCCTTGGAACTGCCCCCTGATACACCTGTAATCTAAATCTTCTGAGGAGTGATCTGAACTGGTAAATATTTGGTCCAGGGCATTAGAGAAAGAATGTTACAAATTATACCTCCTGCAAGGTAAGATTTTTTTAGTATGAAGGAAGTCATTTATATTTCCTCACCCCAAACCCTGTCCTTTAAGGATAACTACTTTGCTCATGGTTATTGATTTAGAGAAGTGACTGCTACCTGCTTTAGAGGATGCTGGTTTGGTTGAAGTATTTGAAGAAGAACTGCAATAACTCTTGATTCAGCATGAAGTAAAGGATTATGGGTTTTGAGTAAGTAGAGTGGTCAGATTGGGTCCTCAACCCAAAGCTAAATGACTGAGCAAGATGGATGAGCTGAAAGGTCTTTACTTATACCTACATTCTTCTGCTGCTACTTATGGAGCGCACATAGTGCTGATTCCATGCTCCCAGTAGAGAGCTGTGTTCATGGAGATTTTTCTGCCTATTAAATTTAAAGGGTGAAAAATCATGACCTGTGCACCTGTAAGCATGGCTCCTTGCTGGGACTATAGAATCAGCTGAAAAACTTCAGCACATCTTGTAAATTCTCATACAAACTGGCAATACCTACCAGTGCAAATAAAATGGTGTTGGGTCCATAATCTAATTGGAATTTATGGCATATGAAAGAAAAGTCGAAATGTAACAGCTAGGGGTATAAGGTCGCGGTTACAGCTCTGTAAATAAAGGGACAGTAATGGTAAATGTTACTTGGCATTGTATCCAGATTATTTACATTTTTTGCATTTACTTGAATTGTATCTCTCTCCTTTAGGATTGTGTTTATCCTGATATAAAAGACAGACAGTTCCTTCATTACTTTCATCGAGGAGCCAAAAGACACAGATTTGATGTAGAGAAGTACAACAAAATCAAGGAGGAGCTGGCTGAGGTTAGGCAGCATCATGCTCAAAAGATAACTATTGTGCATGAATTGTTTGATTACTAAGGAGTCTTAACAACTACCTTCCTGTCCTGCTCATCCCATTCACCACTGCTCCCTCAGTCTCTGCCAGGAGATCAACAATCACCATCCCTCTTTACATTTCCCTCTAGAATGTCCATGCAAACAAGGCCCTTGGTATCCACAAATTTGGACGATTGCATTAATAGCATAGCTTTGACTGAAACTTGGCTAATGGGTGGTGACACGTTGTCTCTCTCAGAAGCCTCCCAGCCTGGCTATACTTTTCCACCACCTGTCCTGCCCAAACCACCACATTGGTGGTATGGACTTATCTTGAAATTGCACCTTGGTCTCTCACCCTACTCTTGTACCTTCTCCTCTTTTGAGCATCATACCTGTCCCACCCCTCTCGCCTCCTTTAAAAACCTTGTTCTCCACCACTTCCCCTAGGTCTCATCCCATATTTAAGAACATAAGAAATAGGAGCAGGAGTAGGCCAATCGGCCCCTCGAGCCTGCTCCGCCATTCAATAAGATCATGGCTGATCTGATCCTAACCTCAAATCTAAATTCATGTCCAATTTCCTGCCCGCTCCCCGTAACCCCTAATTCCCTTTACTTCTAGGAAACTGTCGATTTCTGTTTTAAATTTATTTAATGATGTAGCTTCCACAGCTTCCTGGGGCAAGATATTTCTCCAAGATATCCTCTCCCCATTCCTCCCTCAGCCTTGGTAATTTCAATCTCCATCGTAACTCACCTTTCCCTTTCTGAGTTCACTGTCCTCCTGACCTCCCTCAACCCCTCCCTCCATATAAGCACTCCTACCCATATTCATGATTACCCTCCCTGCAGCCTTTGACACTATCCTCCTCCAATGTCAGCTCAGTGGGGGATTGCCCTTGCTTGTTTCCACGCTTAGCTATCCAATCATAGCCAGAGCATCTTCAGCAATGGCCACCCCTGCACTGTTAGCTCTAGAATCCCCCAAGGATCTTTCTTTGGCCCCCTTCTCTTTCTCATCCTCCCGAAGCCCTTTGGAGACATCATCTGAAGATATGGGGTCCTCCACCATCTCTCATCCCCTCCACAGCGTCTGTGTTGTCAGACTGCTTGTTCGGTACAAACTCCGTCTCTTCCCACCATTTCCAGCCCCTCCCCGGCCATTGTCTCAGGTTGAACTTGACTGTTCACAACCTGTGTTCTATTTGGCCCTGAGCTGAGCTTCTGTGCCCCATATCCTCCTCTTCACAAAGGCTGCCTACTTCAACCTCCGTAATATTGCCTGTCTCTGCCCCTGCCTCAGCCCATTGGCTGCTTAAAAACTCTCATCCATGCTTTTGTCACCTCCGGACTTGACTCTTCCGATGCTCTTCAGGCCAGCCTCCCATCCTCCACGCTCTGTAAACTTCAGCTCATTCAAAATTCTGCTGCCCCTATCCTATCCTGCACCAAGTCCTGCTCTGTCCTCATTGACCTACATTGACTCATGATTCCCCATAGCCTCCAATTTCAAATTCACATCCTTGTGTTTAAATCCCTTCACAGCCTTGTCCATCCCTATCTCTTCAACTCCTCCAGCCCTACAACTCGCTCAGAACTCCTCGTTCCTCCAACTGTGGTCTCTTGTGCATCAGCCCCAGCAACCCCCCCAACTTCCTTCACTCCATCATTGGCATGTGCCTTTGGCCGTATAGGTCCCACGCTCTGGAATTCCATCCCCAAACCTCCCTCTCTTTAAAGACTTTCCTTAAAACCCACCTCTTTAATCAAACTTTTGGTCACCCCTCCTAATATCTCCTCCTTTGGCTTGGCATCTGTTTTTGTCTGTTTAAGCTTCTGTGAAGTACCTTTAGGATGTTTCTCTGTTAAAAGTGCAGTATAATTGCAAGTTGTTGAGTTTTGCTGATCCAGTGACTTTGTTTCGTAGGTGGAAAAGGATCTGCGACGACTACGTGACCCTTTGCAATTGCAACTTCCAATCCAGCAGTTTAACGGCAAAGACTAAAATGAAACTGTAGCTGAAGGGGGCACAAATTTGGGACCATGCTTCATTATGAGTGCGACCTCATCACCAGCATGACATTTAGGTCTGATCACAGTGCCTACAGGGTGGTGTTCACCTGCCTTTCTGTCTACGCTTGATTTTATTTTTGTGTAATAACTTCTTTGCAGCTCTGTGGCATTCTGAGAGTGAAGTGCCTGTGAAACTAATGTGATTTAAACTCTATCAATACACACAAACTGTATATGGCATGATATTTCAACTTTTCAGACTCTGCAAGGTCAGCACTAATTTCATTAATAAATAACGTTTCTTTATAGTATACCTATAATTTGTGAGTAATGGGCCATATTACGGGCATCTTCCTAGAAGTAAAACTGACCTGATAGCTGAAACCCAATGTTTAGTGTATATCTCAATTAGAGCATGATTTTATATTGGCTAATTGCTGCACACCTTTCCCCCCCCCCCCGCCCCCCAGCCTCCCATTGTCGATCCTGATATGTCTGTTCAAAAGCTCTATTGATTTTCTTACACTGCAGCACTTGCAGTGTGGTCCACGACATAATGTTTGAAATTTGTCAAATTGGGTCAAATTGCTCCAACTGCAGCTTTAATGTCAGGATCTTCATTACAAAGGGAATGCTCTTTTTAATGGGAAGGTCAGCAGTACGGTAAAATTATCAATACAATGGCTGAAGTACCAACATTTGCACAAACATGATTAGCTGGTGACGGGATTAACGGTTTTTGCAGGTGGAAGAGCAATTTTTTTTTAAGGTGAAGCAACTACAGTAAATGTACTTACATGAAAGTTTGCACCAGAGTAAAATGTATGTTGTTTTTGGGAGTCAAATACTCTGGATTATAATAGGATGGTGGTCAAAGGAGTTCTATCTGATAAGGCGGGGTGTGCTTTTGAGAGGTTTTCATGTGTCCATCCTTGTTGTATTAACATTGGTACTTGATGCTGTCCTTCCACTGCATCCAATTGTTGAAGTACCAATGGGATTTGAACAGTGGGCCAAGATTAGACTGCTCATTTGTACCATTGTGTAGTGGGGGAAGCCACTGCATGCACTTTCAAATATATGATGTGCTCTTGCCTCTAGTTGCAGTCATGCTCTACTACTTAGGGAAGAGCTGAGACACTTGCTGTGGGTGGGAAACAAAAGGCATGTAATACATTTTTTTTTAATTTTAAAAAAGCTGAATTGGACTTGTTGAAATGTAAAAAAAAGATTAAGCAAGTCCACTCTCGCTTTTGTCTTGCTTTTTTCCATTACTGTCAACTTGATACAGTCCTTTTAAGCACTGGTACCAAAGGTGGCATATAAAGACAGCTTTATTTATACTAATATAAAGTGCAGTATTTAAACTTGCTCTGCCTCATAACAATCATGGATGAAAAATTTGTCTGTGCCAAATGTAGTGAAGTGATGAAAGCACTTGTATATCCTCCCCTGTTTTAAAATTATTCTTTTTTTCCTCTTAGTTCTGAAAAAATTGGTTTCAGAATCTGTATTGTGTTTTTTAATTTACTTTCCTCTCATGGTTTAGCCAACAGGTTAAGGCCATGTGCTGCTTCTGCTCATTACCTAGCTGCCACAAATGGACTCATTTGGTTGATTTTTATATTATTGCTGCATCATATTACAACCGGTTTCTTTAAGCCTTGCTTTTTCATGGCAGACGGGAAGTTAAATGTTTTTATTTGTTGCTGTCAAGTCTTGCACCCTTAGGCCATGTGTGTGACTCATGTATTATACACTATTTCTTGTCCTATTGTCCTCATTCTCTCTCCTTAATTTGTAACACTTTAACCCAGATTCCATTTTGAAGATGGGAACTTATTTTTTTAATTGGTTAAAAATACCCTGTGTATCTTTTTTAGTTAACCAAAATCAAAAGGATAAATTTTGACACCATAAATACAAACAGTAAAAACATTTTTCACATCAAAGTAGGAGGCGCTGCTGACTTATTCTTTCAGTGCCCCAGGAAAGAGCATGCCTGGCCGAGTAATCTTGCCTGTGGCATTCTAAGGGACTAACACGGAATAGTTGTCACTGTGATGGTTGGTGTCAATAGCTGAGTTAAAGGGTGGGCCTTATCAGATTTTCGTTCATTTCTGTTGAAACTGAAGTCACTTGACTAGTTCAGTTTTTAAAAAAAAATCTGTTGGCACTAGTTTATCGTGAGAGGGAGACAGGAATTCAGGACACCCTCCAACTTTTTTCTGCTAGTCAGACAAAGATGCTTCTATGTACTTTAGAAGCACAAATCAGACGCAATAGTTCTACTGCTTTACAATTATTTGGCATTTATAGCTCATGAGGCAGAGCAGAGTTATTGTTTGATACATAAATATTAAGCAGCGTGATTATTGGTTTCTTAATGGGTTTGAGATGCAATGAAACAAGGATTACATTAGAACAATGCAATAATCCATGAGTATGGTTTCAATGCTGACTAGAAAATGTAGTGGTAGAAATAAATGGTTATGTCCTGAAAAAGTGACTGCTCTGCTTTAATAAAAACTAATGCTGCACCACCCATACAATTTTGCTGTTTCCTAATTTTCATATTTGTGACTGTCAAGTCATTTTGCTTAGTCTTTGGAAGACTTCTACTTTCTCCTATTGTCACAATGAGATTTGTGAATATGCATCTTGTACCACAGCATGCAGTGTCCTGGCTGGAGCCGTGCCGCTACGAGTGTCCTGGCTGTAGCCATACCTCTACGAGTGTCCGTTCGTCTTCCAATTTAACAAGGGAAGAATTCTGTTTGTGCTCTTTCGTACTGTTTTGTAATGTGATAATTATGAAAAATGAACAAGGGCAAACTGATTTTTTCCCCCTATAATGTAATGTACTTCAAACACACACAATATGGTGCTATTTGTTCCAATTTATCCCCCGCCTCTACCCAGTGGCTTTGAGGGTGAGGTGGGGGCGCAGAGGAAGGTGGATGACATTCTACTGTAAGGCGGCAGTACTTAGCGTATACGGTAGTTTTGTTTTATTCCAGTATATTTCAAGCATTCTTCTATTAACTAAGACTGAAGAAATTAATTGTGCCTTATTCAGGAAGAAAAATAAACCAAATGATAGGCACATTAATCATTTGATTTTGTTAACTTTTGGAAATTTCTACAATGGGCAAATTGATGGAGGCAAAGTGTTTAACTGATTTTATTTTTAAATGCCCCAAATTATTTTTTGTTTGGTGGGGGGGGGCGGCAATGGTAGAGTGAAAATTTAAACTACATGTTCCGTAGTCGATACAATATTACCAAAATATTGAAATAGTGCCAAAACTAGTAACTTTGAGCAGGTAAATGTAAATAAATCTGACCCAATATATTCATTCCTTAACCCATGGTTTAGCATGCATTGTGATAAATATTTAAATTAGCTTTTGGACCGTAGAACCAATATGTAACTCTATTTTAATTTGTAATTTATTTGGCAGTGTCAGCAAACAGTGGCAATTAATAAGTGGTCATCATTGACATGGTTTTAATAACTTGAAATTAGAATATAAAGAATCTGACAACACCAGGTTATAGTCCAACAATTTTATTTGAAAATGACAAGCTTTTGGAGGTTATCTCCTTCGTCAGGTGAATGTGGAAATCCTTGACCGTTTCGCATTTATATTCAGAGAACAATACCTGGTGATTACAGATAATCATTCCAACTGCACGTTGTCAAGGCAATCAAAGTGTTCAGACAGAGAGGTGTCACCTACAGGACCACCGAATATACAAACGGCCAGAACACAAAACAGAGAGAGAGGGAGAAACATCCGAAAGGAAGAGAGACAGAAAATGACCCGTTGTATTAAAAACAGATAACTTTTTTCGCTGGTGGGGTTACGTGTAGCGTGACATGAACCCAAGATCCCGGTTGAGGCCGTCCTCATGGGTGCGGAACTTGGCTATCAATTTCTACTCGACGATTTTGCGTTGTCGTGTGTCTCGAAGGCTGCCTTGGAGAACGCTTACCCGAAGATCGGTGGCTGAATGTCCTTGACTGCTGAAGTGTTCCCCGACTGGGAGGGAACCCTCCTGTCTGGCGATTGTTGCGCCGTGTCCGTTCATCCGTTGTCGCAGTGTCTGCATGGTCTCGCCAATGTACCATGCTCCGGGGGCATCCTTTCCTGCAACGTATGAGGTAGACAACATTGGCCGAGTCACAGGAGTATGAACCATGTACCTGGTGGGTGGTGTCCTCTCGTGTGATGGTGGTATCTGTGTCGATGATCTGGCATGTCTTGCAGAGGTTGCCGTGGCAGGGTTGTGTGGTGTCGTGGACGCTGTTCTCCTGAAAGCTGGGTAATTTGCTGCGAATGATGGTCTGTTTGAGGTTGGGTGGCTGCTTGAAGGCGAGTAGTGGAGGTGTGGGGATGGCCTTAGCGAGGTGTTCGTCATCATCGATGACATGTTGAAGGCTGCGGAGAACATAGCGTAGTTTCTCTGCTCCGGGGAAGTACTGGACGACGAAGGGTACTCTGTTGGTTGCGTCCCATGTTAGTCTTCTGAGGAGGTCTATGCGATTTTTCGCTGTGGCCCGTCGGAACTGTCGATCGACGAGTCGAGCGTCATATCCCGTTCTTACGAGGGTGTCTTTCAGCATCTGTAGGTGTCCATCGCGTTCCTCCTCGTCTGAGCAGATCCTGTGTATTCGCAGGGCGAATACACAGGATCTTGGGTTCATGTCACGCTACACGTAACCCCACCAGTGAATAAAAGTTATCTGTTTTTAATACAACGGGTCATTTTCTGTCTTTCTCTTCCTTTCGGATGTTTCTCCCTCTCTCTCTGTTTTGTGTTCTGGCCGTTTGTATATTCGGTGGTCCTGTAGGTAACACCTCTCTGTCTGAACACTTTGATTGCCTTGACAACGGGCAGTTGGAAAGATTATCTGTAATCACCAGGTATTGTTCTCTGACTATAAATGCGAAACGTTCAAGGATTTCCACATTCACCTGACGAAGGAGAAAGCCTCCGAAAGCTTGTGATTTTCAAATAAAATTGTTGGACTATAACCTGGTGTTGTAAGATTCTTTACATTTGCCAACCCCAGCCCATCACCGGCATCTCCACATCTTGAAATTAGAAGACATCCATTTTGAATACAGCATCAATCATACATTTCTACCAATCTAATGTTACCGTAACACAGTGCTAGCACATTTACAGATGTTTTGGCTTCTTTTGCCATTGTCACAATTCTTTAATTTTAGCTTTCAATTTTTTCTTATTCTTGATCATCTTTCTGAAAGTACTGGCCCATCTGCTGAACAATGATAACTAGATTTACCGACAGCAAAGAAGTTATTTTCCTCTTTTTAAATATCCGTCTTCAACTTAATGGCGTTAGGCCTCTGAATTTTGCATTGCAATGTGTTATGGGCACCATATTGGCACGGCAGCCTTTAGCACCTGAAACACACTAGCCTCCTTAAATATTTAAATTTGAGTCCTACACCAGTTGTAGGACCTCAAATGTGAAATTCAGGTCCGAATAGGCAGAGCTTGTATTACGCAAGCTCCACCTAATTTCAGGTCTTGAGCATCCTAACTGGTCCTTAAAGGGACCGCAGGAAGCCATTCATAAAAAGGCCCAGGATATATTCAGTTTATTTTTGTGGGCCCAGAAGAAGCAGGAATGCTCCACTCCAGCCCACTGCCAGTTCGCTTGAGGGGGCCTCCTCTGAATCGCTTTCTTTCCCCACCCACCAAAACCTGACTTGCCAACCGGATTTGCATAATGGCAAACCAATTTCCCACCCTCTTGCCTGGTGAGCTGCGGTTTGGTGGGCACAGCTCACCAATGGCATTTAAATGAGGACCAAAGTCTAATTTGGCTCGGGGCTCACTCCGCTGACTTTGCCCGTTTTGGGCGCAAGTCGGATTTTCTCTCTCCTTCTCTCCCCCTGCCCTCATCTGACCGTTAGAATTCATTTGAGAACAAGGGAAGTGTGTCAAGTTTCATCTAATGTGTAAACCTTTGTTCAGTATCACTTTCCTCTACAATTGTAAAACTAATTGAGATTAGATCATTAGCTTTCTCAGTGCTTGTAGTTGTCTATATTTGGAAGACAGTAACATATCAAATGAAAGCAAAATACTGTGGATGCTGGAAATCGGAAATAAAAACAGAAAATGCTGGAAACACTCAGCAGGTCAAGAAGCATCTGTGGAGAGGTCAGTAAGGAAATCAAGGGCAATGGGGATAGGGTGGGAAAGTGGAGTTGAGGTTGAAGATCAGCTATGATCTGATTGAATGGTGGAGTAGGCTGGAGAGGCTCTTTGGCCTACTCTTGCTCATTTCTTATATTCTTAAACAGAGTTAATGTTTCAGGTGGCTGACCTTTCATCAGAACTGGCAAATTAGATTGCTCTTCCCACATTTAAAATTATACTTTGCAATTTTTTCTGAGTCCACCAGTAGTACTTTCCCAAAAATGAGTATGTATCAATAAATTTAAGGTCAAGCCAGCTTACTTTTGCACCACTGTTGCTGTTTTGCAAAATGGCATATTCTGGCATGGACTCACTGCACCTTATTTGGGAAAGTGGTGCTGCTGAGAACTGGTTTAGGTTTACAACTTTATATTGTGTCTGATCGGGCTTGGCAATCTTTTTTGGAGCAGGTAGAGATATAAAATAAACAATGAACTAAAGTCAGTCCTGATCTAAATTTCCTAATACCAGTTTATATAACACTAGCCTGTTCATAGTTAATGAGCCTGTTAGACTGTGTTAATTGCCCTAGTAACTATTTTGCTTATGACTTTGTCTGAGTAGGTTCTTTCACTTCTGAAGCCAAGCTTTGGTGGGATAATGAGTTACAAGGATACTATATGACTTTAAAATTTAACTCAGGATAAAAAAATGCTGGCAAAGTATAGACTCAACAAATTTGCTATTGGTATCAAAGGATGTAAATGTGATCATGTACCTGGTGCATGATTATCAATTAAGAGTATCTAAAACAGAATTGATCAAGACTTTTTATTTAGAATAATTCAAGATTATACAAGTGCGACAAACATCAAGAAAGTTAAGTACTCAGTGTCTGATCCATAGGAAAACAAATGCATAGTAGAATTTCATAGCTATACTTAAATTGTGGTGCATTTTCTTAGTCTAAAAGGCATGATTGGACTAAAGAAAATGTTATTCCTGAAAACTTTCTAGTGTGAAACTCATGGCTCTGTTTCAAGGCACTAGATTTGCTACAAATGCCCTCAGTCAGGGCAAGGGAAAAGGGAGGTGGGGAAGTTAGCCAGATAATGTGATCACTGGACAATTACTTTGTCTGGCGAGCATACCTTGCTGTTTGATGAGGATATGGTCAAGGCCAGCTGTGATATCCTCACACTCTGCCAGAGCTCAGCGTGTAGGCTCGCACTAAAAAGTATAGCCACTTGTGTGACCACATCAAACGACTGGGGCTGCCTATGGAACCATGGAAAGGAGTCACAGCTTACGAGAGAAGGAGTATATTGCGGGGGGTGGGGTGCGGGGGAGAGGAACAATGGAATCTAAATCCATCTTAAAATCAGATCTAAAAACCACATGTAAACATGCTTTTTTAAAAAAAAAGCCTTAATCGCACCAAAATGAATACACACGTTTAATGTGTGCATGCAGTCATGACCATATAAAAAGCTAGTTTTTTAAGAAATAGAATGTTACCCTTCACCAATAATTCAAAGTACAGGAGACAGTCCTTGTAAAATTATGAATCCGTTCTCTTAGCAGTGAAATATCTCTTATTGAGCAAAGTACAAGACCCTGGCTTAAAGGTAGCACCAGCATTTCAACCTTTTTTTAACTACTTAATTGGACACTCGTTTTAATTAAAAACTACCTACCCACATCATTTGGTAGAGGGGAATGAACTAAAAAATTATTTTGTATTTCTTTTACATTACAGCAAATGGCATTTGTGGCCAAAATGTGTTTAATTGGAATGAGAGATTTGCTGTTCATTGCTGTATGCTTAGAGTTGCATATCCAATCACAAATTTATAGCACAGGAGGCCATTCAGCCAATCATGTCTGTGCTGGCTGAAAGAGTGTATACAGAAACCTTTTGGAATAAGTAGTTCTACCACAGCTCAGAGGTTTAAATGCACATTAATGTTTGTTTTAATAACTACTCCATTTTTTAAAAAAAACAGGCTCTGCCAAGATAAACCAGACTGCTAAGCAGAACAAACCCTGGATTGATCTGGATTGCTATGAAGTCTTTGGTTTAAAATACAGTTTCTTAGTAAGCATTGAGGCAAAACAAGGAACTTGTTTCTTCCCTATTGCACTGCGATCCATGCAGTTTTGCACACTTCGCTGCGACACCTTCCTGTTCACCAGTGTCAGAAGCTCCGTGAACTCAAGCTGTGAGCCGTGGCTCTCAAGCAACTTGCAGAAATCCTGAATGTACCAGGAGCCATTTATAGTTTCGCGATGAGAGTAGAAACCTACAGTAAGAAGAAAATGTTTGGAATATACAGGCTGAATAGATATGCAGTAGAATATAATTTTATATATTTCTCTCCTTGGCCTAGATACTGAGCTCAACTTACATCACCTCACTGCTATGCATGTGTAAACTGTTCTGCCTCTTGGATTTTTCCACCAGAAGTGACCAGAGTGTATAATGTGTCCACCTGTATATTAGCAGGTGTATTATAAAGCTATGTGAATGATAGAAATAGACCATATTTTGCAGCTAGCAATGCAGGGTGATTGCTTGCACATACTGATGTACCTTTTAAAAAAAAAATCAATATGTCTAGTCACTGGCCCAAGTCTATCCACCCAATTCTCCCTGTAGCACCCAGGTAAAAGCCCCTAACATGCACAAGATACCCTAACCCTGGAATGTCTGCTGGAGACTGAGGCACATTTGGGTGTGCAGAAATCTCAACAGTACCAAGCTGCACCAGGCTTCCTCAAAAGCAGAAAATTCTGGCTCGTGTTTAACTCCCTCAACCAAATGCACTAGTTTATGCCATAATGGGAAGAGTATATTTTAATTTACAATACTAACCATGGTATCCAAGTGACAGCTGCAATTTAATGTGGAAAAATGTCAGCTAAAATAAGGATTGAGAGTACAGACTTGACTGGAAAGACATTGAAAGGTGTGGATGAAGCAAGATCTAAGTTCAAATATGTGATATGCATGTAAAGGGCAACAGCATTTTGGGTATTATAATTGGGGGCACAGAATACAAGAGTAAAGAAGTAATGATAAATATATACACAGCAATGGTTTGGCTACAGTTTTGAGTGGTGTATGCAACTTTGGGCACCCCATCAGAGAAAGAATATTAAAGCCATAAGAGAACATAACTTCAGCAGGATAATGCTAGGGTTGGAGTCCCTTACAACAATGAGACTATTTTCATTGCAGGTAAGGTAAAAGGAGATTTGAGGTTTTTAAAATTATGAAGGATTTTAATAAGGTGAATGGGAAGTCAGTAACAAGGGGTCATAAATTTAAAATAGTCAGTGAGGAGAAGGGTTATGAGATTTCTTTACTCAAAGTTGCTGGAGCATAGAATATTTTGCTCTTGGGAGTGGTTGAGGCAGAGACCAGTGCACCTTAAGGGAATAACAGGTAATATTTGAAGCAGTAGGATGATGCAGGACTATGGGGAGAGTACATGGTAAGTTGGATTAGTTCTGAATTGCTCTAGGAAAGAGCCATGTACCCACTCACATTTGCACAGGAGCAACACCAGAAAACGTGGGTCCTCGCCCAATTTTTTGCCTGCCCCAAAAGGTGCTAGCCAATATTTTAAGTTGCTGTGACATTAGCAATAAACACATTTCATTTTGATCCAAATACAGAGCCTTTTTGGGCTTTTGCCTGGGGCTTTCTTTAAAATATATCTAGAAGTTAACATTTTCCAAAAGTCATTTACTATTAGCAGATCTTGTGGGACTTTGAGGCAGCAGAGGTTGTAACACTGGACTTCTCAAAGGTTGTCACTAGACTGTCATTATGGTATTTGACAAATGGCTATCAAGTAGCACTGTGCACAGATGTTTGAACTTAATAATATTGAACCATAATTCTTACATATTGATCCTTTTATATGAAAGGCATCAAGGAGATCTGCCTTTAATGGGAGGCAAAAGAACTAAGGGTACAACCCAGAATAAGATCCTCTGTATAGCTTGGGGGAGGGTGGATAGAAGAGACAGTAATATGACCTACATATAGTTCAAAGTTCTTAAAAGAACACTGCTGTTAAGTAATTTTTGTTCCCCTTGTGGGATGACAGAAGTTCCAATTAGTATGTAGAAGTTGAACAAATGAGGAAGCATTAAATAATGCACTCAAGCTTGATGTCTCTTGTGCTAACTTTATTTTGCCAAATCTGCTCTATTTTATTACCTTCAGCTACTGAATAGCACATAACAAAATCTGCACCGGCAGGTAATGTGGGCATGGTTCCTGCATCAACAACCACTTCATTCATTATTGGCCCTTTTGCATCCACTTCATCCTTGGGCATCACTGGCTCATCATGTTTGTCTCCTCGACATGCCTGAAAATCAGTATGATGATCAAACATCAAGTTGTTTAAAATAGAAAGAGTAAATCACAATTACTGGTAGGGAAGCCATTCAGCCCATTTTATTTCCTCAGTCCAGAAAGATTCTCCAGTGCACCCACTGCAATATCCCTTATCTCGCTTTTAGGGTTTTCACCTCTGCTACTTTATCCACAAATCCATTCCATATATTGGTCACTGATATCAGTCCTAGGTTTTTCTTTTACTAGTTGGAACCCATACCCTCCTCTTCTACTCTTGAAATTATGAGACTTTCCACTATTAATCTGGAAAATTGATGGTGTGCAATTTCTAAATTAAGTTTACAATGTAAGATCTCCTCTCAAACACTTTTTTTCAAGTCTCACCAATCTTTCCTCATAACTCAAACCTCTGACCTATAACATTAGGGATTAGCCTTGTGGTTCTTCAATGCACTGCCTCCAGTGCTTGAAAGTTTCTCGTGTCCCAGAACTGGACATAGTACTCATTCTGTGGTCTGACCAAAGCACTATACAGTTTAATCATGACTTCCTCCAACTTGCACGCTATTGCTATATAGCTCTTGGTTGCTGCCTTGCAGTGGTTGGACGTTGAATCTTCTAAGACTTCCAAGTCTCTCCCAATGTTATCCGTAGCTATATCAACACTATTCATGGAGTACACATCACCTATTCCTATGTATAGTATTTTATATCTCTGCATTAAATTTCATTCTGCCCACTTACAAATAATATGAATTGCATTTCTAACAAAGACACAAGGTGTTCGATAAGCAAAACACTTTGTAACTCTGAAAATTCTAGAAATAACATTCCATGTAACAGTATTAAGTCTTCCAAAATTGCCTCAGCTTGTAGTATGGGGGAGGCAGAGGCTGCCATTTTTTTGGCTTTTTACCAGTAGGAGGGCAACACTGAAAAGAGTTGTCTTTGAAAGGAGCACTGTGTTGGTAACTCTTTTCTGGTTTGTGTTGTAGGAATAATCACCTTATATTTGTGCAGGCAGTCAAGTTGCAAACACTGTTAGCCTTTTCCTCAGAGAGAATTTGTGGATATTCTGTACTGAAGGCCCAAGTATTACAATTAAAATCATACACAGCAATAAGAGACATTAACCTTCTAACTGCAGCATTATAACTTCAGAAAATTCTTTCAATAATAGCTTAAAGAAAATAGAATGCAAATTCAAATGTCCACACTTTACTATTTAGATAGCAAAATAAGTCAATGGACACACTCTACCTGAATTACAAATATTTTAGGTTTGCCAACCAGAGAAGAACATTTGTCTCCTCTAAAACGTGCAGTTAATTCTTGTAGGTCTATTTTTGCATCAAAAGCAAAGACATGATTGTTCTCCCCATGACTGAGAAAGACACACAGAAAGCAGTCCGCATTTGAATGATCTGAACTAGCCACTGTGAAAAAAGAATAAAATAATTTTCAAAGTCTGATTTGAAATATTAAGCAAAAACCAAGAATATATCACATATGACATAGGACTTTTCAATGCATTTTGAAATGGAATTTTGCAACCTACTCAGGCATTATTGTTAACTATTTCTGAGCTGAGTCAATGTTTTTTTATAGAATTAAGTAATTAGAATGGCTGGGCCCGTTCACAGGTATTCCTATGCAACCCAAATTCCCCGTGTGTTCATTAGTGTGTCCAATTTTGGTTACTGCTTCAGATCCAAGGCTATTACTTCTGTTGCCCCATTTTAAAAAAAAACCTTGGCCCTCTTCGCTCCTTTCCTTCCTGTGACCCAGCCAGGCCACCTTTCATATTTCCCTTCACAAGTACTTGGTTCCCCTCCCAGCCCTTCACTACCACTCTGCTAGCTGCCATCCCAGGTTTGAATCTCCCTTGAATAAGCCCATGCCTATCCCCTTGTGCTCCTCTTGACATTTTCTGAAGACCTGTTGCTGCCTCCTTACATCAGTAACCCGAACTGATCCATCCTTCTCTCTCCCAATCTTCCCACCTAGCACACCCACTGGGGACTAATCTCGCTAACCTCCTTCCCCCATCCCATCACTGTTGATCTGCTGGTAGAGTCCAAGGGGACAATCATTGCCTCTCTGCATTTCCCTCCAGAATTAACATTCACTCGCAAACAAAGCCCTTGCCATCCACCGCCTTATTGTGAACGATCGTACTGACATCATGGCTTTGACGGAAACTTGGCTCACAGGTGGAGACACATTGCCCCTTACATGGGAACAGAGGAAGAGGAGGCCATTCATTTAGATCATGATCTGTATCTCAACTCCATTTACCCACCTTGGTTCCATAATCCATTAATACATTACCTAATAAAAATCTATTAATCTCAGTTTTGAAAGATCCAATTGATCTAACCTCAGCAGATTTCCACTTACCGAAGCCTCCCCACCTGGCTATACTTTCCACCACCTGCGTCACCTAAACCCCGTGGCAACGTGGCTATTATAACCAAGTCACACCTTGGTCTCTCCTCTATCACTTTCTCCTCCTTCAAGCACCAGTCACCTCTCCTTTAAAATCTTTGTTGCCTACTGGCTGCTCCAAGCCCCACTCCATTTCTCCCCAAGACATCCCCCCTCTCCTTTCCTCTTAACCTCAGTGATTTCAATCTCCAGCTCAGCTCCCCTTACCCTTTTTGAATTCACCATCTCAGTCCTCCCTAAATCGCTCCATGTAGAATCTCCCATCCATGTTCATGGCCAGCTCTCAGCTTTGACATCGCCCATAGCCCCTCTACTTCGGTGGTCTCGATCACTGACAAGACCATCTCCAACCACTTTCTGGTATTCCTCATCACCCACATCCACATCCCTCTACCCTCTTTCAACCCCACGCCCTTCTACACCACCCTTGGAAAAAATTCTCCCCCAAGCCACTTGAAATTTCACTTTCAAACTCCCGACTGCCTAGGCTTTGGCCCTTCCTTTGCTATGATCTATGCAGCTATTTTGCTCAACTACTCCCCCTCAACTCCACCCTTGATGCCCATGTCCCCATCAAAACATTCATTGTCTCCCATCAAGGACGTTCCTCCAATATGGCACCCGTCTTTGCTCCCTCAAGTCCAAGCAGCACAGACTTGAGTGTATCTGGTGCACAATAGACTTCGCCATCCAGCGCCAGATCAGGCTGGACCACATTAAGCTCTACAGGTCCTCAGTCCACTGCCAAAACTGTCCACAAATCTGGGATCATCCTTGAAAGCAAAGATAACCCCTGGCTTCTTTTGTACACCCTCAACTGCCTGAATCACTCTCCTGTAACCTCCACCCTCATCTCGAACAACAAGGACAAGGAACTCATGGATTTCTCTGTCACCAAAATAAAGACCATCCTTTCAGCTGCCTCCCTATCCAATCATAATCACAGCATCTCTACCAATGGCTTTTCTTCCTATCTTGCACAGTCATCTCAGGAGTCCTCCAAGGATCTTTCCTTGGCTCCCTCCTCTTACTCATGCTGCCCCTTAATGACATAATCCGCAGACAGTCAGTCTCCACATGTACCATATCATCACACAGCTCTACCTCGCTCGACCCCTCCACTGCCTCAGTGTTATCAGACTGCTTGTCCGACATCCAGTCATTGGGAAGACCAAAATCATCATCTTCAATCCCTGTCACAAACTCCAAACCCTTGTCACCGACTCCATCTCCCTCCCCAGCCTGTCTCAGACTGAACCAGATTGTTCGCAACCTCAACATCCCAGACAACCCTCAGCTGAACTTCTGACCCCATATCCTCTCCATCACAAAATTTTCGTCCCCACCTCAGCCTATCTGCTGCTGAAATCCTCAGCCATGCATGTGTTACGTCCAATGCTTTCCAGGCCAGTCTCATCCTCCACCAACCGTAAATTTCTGCTCATCTAAAACTCTGTTGGCCGTATTCTATGCCACATCAAGTCCTGCTCGCCCATAACCCCAGTCCTCACTGACATACAATGGCTCCAGATCCTCCAAGGCCTCAAATTTAAAATTCACAGCCTTGTGTTTAACTCCTTCCATTTCTCTAACCTCCTCCAGTGCTACAACCCCCGCCACGAACTCTGTTCCTCTGATTCTGGCCTCACTTCCCCACACCAATAGCAGCTGTGGCTTCAGCCACCTAGGTCCACGCCCTGAAATTCCCCCCTTAACCCCTCTGCCTCTCCACCTTTCCTCCTTGAAGACCCATCTCTTTGACCAAGCTTTTGATCACCCCTCCTAATATCTCAGTCTTTGGTTTAGCCTCTATTTTTTCCCGTTGTGAAGCACAGATGTTTTTCTATATCAAAACAGCAATATAAATGCAAGTTGTTGAGTATGAAAAAGGACCACAACCCAGGGATTTGCAACAAGGTCAATAGCCTGCTCACTTCTGTCCCATTAAAAGGATCAGTGGATTTTCAGGCCCATAATTTCAGAAACAGGACAAAAATTAGGTCAATTCAAACATTCTACTTAATGTAAAAAAATCCTTTTCTGAAGTTAATGTTTGATAATGACTATTGTACCAACTGCATCTGCAAACCTAGGTCATAAAGAAGCAACATGACTGTTAAATAAAGCATACTTATGTTTAAGCGGTTTTATTTTTTCTATCCTGTATTAAAGGTTGCTAAGTTGAAGTAATTGATAGAAGTTTCCAACAATTGCTATTAACATTATTAATATTCATCTGTACCATTTCAGTAAATATCAGGATTGTAAAAATTTAGAACATTACAGCAGCTGGTTAACCTTTTACCCTCATGAAGAAATGTCTACCAAAAGAAGTCTAAAGCCAGCAGGGAGTTACCATAGCTTGGCTCATAACTATTAACAGATGGTTAAAGAATCAGTTTCTCTAGCTTATTAACATCAGTCAGAACAAGTTTCAGGACTAACAGGTTTTAGTAAGAGTATATTAATGTGTTACCTTCATGAATTATCTCCAACACTTCTGTAGATTTGAGATTATCATAAGGACGCACTTCAAAACCCAGCTCTCGTAACCTATTAAAAAAACACAATGTATGTTGACCCACCCATAGCTGCCTTTATGTAAGTTTGCTTTTAATCATCCCCTTAAGGTCTCCCTCACTACGTACAATTCCCAGTCAAGAGAAAACAACCTGCAAGATAGGCCACTACCTATTCTGACCTTTGACTAGGAGGAGCACACGTGCTGCCCAGGCTGACTTCCTCAAATATTGCCCCCTCCATGGAGAAGTGCTTCGCCACAACAATACGTCTAACTCTACAGAAACTGCAGGAGCAAACCAACGTCCTACCACTCCAATACAGAATGATGGAGCTCAATTGCATGGCACCAATCACTCACTAAGTTGCACCTCTCTACATAGGTTGTCAGTTGTTTGTAAAGATCAAAAAAAGAAAGCAACTTGTATAGATTAAGCCTATATGAATTAACTTTAATCTTGGGCTTTTTAAATCTAAAATATACCACAGTACTTTTCAGCACCAGGATGCTATTTTGAATCAACTTTATAAATCCGGCATTCTCCTCTTTAAAATTAATAAAAATGTGCTGCTATGATGCAACATCAAATGCACACCCAAATAGTAGGATTGGTGTCCTGATTCCAAAATAGCAGGCCTAGTAATGTTATGATGTAACAGAGCAAATAAATAAGACGAAATATAAAAGTCTTGCACACGTACACACTTGCCATCAGTCTGACACTTCCTGTAGCATTTCTTTTTGTTCTCCTAGGTGAAACTTTTACTTTCCGCTGACTTCAATAGAAAGTAACTTTTCCCACTGGGCCGGTTAAGTTAAAATTACCCCCATTAGGTAGCTGCTGCCTCTGGTGCCCCACTGAAACTTCTCGCCCAGTGTATTGTTTTTAACTCCACTCATAGTATTGATGTTTTATTTTTTAATTCCCACTCTGTGTAGTGTGTTGTCTCATGGCTCCTAGAGAAGGGGAGGAGAAAAAAATTGACAAGGGCTCATACTGCAGATATATATAGCTTGGGTTCAACAATGATGGTCTTGGTTCACACAGGAAGAATGGCCATTTGGCTAGACACAGAAGCTGATCAATACATCCCAGAATGAGACAGTAATTGCAGCGTGGGCCAGGGGGGGGGGGGGGGGGGGGGGAGGAAGTCAGAATTGTCTGAGACTTTCCTGATGCCCCATTTGATAAATGTGCGGTATGCTACTGAGTCAGCAGGACCTGAAAATCAAGGTTTGATCCCTGGACAGGGGAAGAAAATCACCGAGGGTACCTGCTCCTGATCACAATTCAGCATTCCCTGATGGAAATTCACATGTCTGGACACAAGTGAGAAGGGGAGGAAAATTTGGGTGGTGGATGGGTGAAAGCAGGACAAGAATTAGAACCTAAATTTTAATACCCATTCACTGTGGACATTTTTTGAAAATATGCACTTTTGCTCACTGCTTTGTTCTTGCGGCCAGAGGATACTGCAAGGTCAGGCAAAAATGCTAAAATCTTAGTAAATATCAATTCACTATCAGTGTGATCCAAGCTCCTTACATTAAATTGGAGACAGTAGTTGGTCACAGGAATAGTTCTAATGACAGGCAGGGAATATTATAACAATAAAAGATTTAGGATCTTCAAATTAACAACAGTACCATTAAGTGTAACATGCACAGATTGCTAGTGTGTACACAAGAAAAAAAGAAAAATGCCCTATCTGTACTATGTGACTTTGCTTATCCTCAACTGAAAAAAAGTGTATTGAATTACATGAAAGCTAATGGAAACACCCGAGCCACTGGGGTGAATTGTGTCAAACAACGTCTTAAAATTCTACATACTAAATAGCAGCGCTGCAACACAATGGCCCGGAAATTGCCGAGCAGCGAACCAACAGTACCTGCCACTCATTAGATTTAAATCTCACCCACTAAGTATCCACGGGCTTTTCGGCAGCAACTTCCTTCAATGGTGAGCTTAAACAAGTGCAGCGGTCTTTCCCAGGCTTCTCTAAGCTATGAGAACAGGGAAAGGATCTCTCTCTGCCCTCAATTACTCATCTTGAAGCAGCCTTGACAAGCTGCACAGACTAAGAACTAGGAAGTGTCAGATAGATTAGTAAATTCACTATAAAATCAATTGGAGAAAGCAAAATAAAGAGAGAGGGTAAGATTAAGCGAGACAGAAAGAATTAAAAAAAGTTAAATTTAAAGCATTTTTAAAAAAATGTCCAACAACAATTAATATCGGAAGGAATGAGATTCCACATTTTTAAAAGTTAATTTTCAGTGCCAGAGAGGTTGTTTGGCAGTCATGAATACTTACCGTGCCGTTAAAATTTAGTTTAGACCTAAAAAAATCCAGCGTACCTTTTTTATACAGAGATTAATTCATTTGCAGCTGGGCAGTACAGAAAGTTCGCGCTGGTCCATTCATTCAGCCGGCGAGCTGCCTTCAATGCGCAGCTTTCAAACGAGCAGGACAAACAGTAGAGCGATTTCCGCGTTTGACTGCGCATGTGCGCTCGCCGGAACTTGCTCTTCCATTTGCCCCGAAATAATGTTGAGCACTGTTAGCCTTCTCGTTATTTCGTGAGCGATTTCCGGGCCAATAAACGTGCTGAGACTAACGGAGAGCCCACCAAAAAATGCAATTACGTGGGCGATTCCTTGGTGATGTGCTGCAGCCCTGTATCAATTGAGACCCTCCGTTCAGCTGCCCCTGTTGCTTTCCTTTCCCCATCCCTCCCTTCCCTTTGCCCAAGCCAAACCTTCCCCCCAGACTGCCCCTGAATTCGAGTCGCCCTCTAGTGTCTCTACCATCTCCCCTCATGGCCTCTGAGCTCATCTTGTCCATGGGACCCAGCTCTTGCTCCCTTGATCCCCATTCCCACAAAACTACTGACCATCCAACTTCCCTTCCTCACCACCATGGTAGCTGATATCATATATGGTTGCCTCTCTTCAGGTACTGCACCCCTCCCTTTCAAAGCTGCCGCCATTACTCCCATCCTCAAAAAATCTCGACTCCTCTGTCCTTGAGAAATATCACCCAATGTCCTTTTACTCTTCACAGTCCTTTAACATATCATCTCCAAAATCCAAGCCCATCTTTTCTGCAACTCCCTATTTGAATCTCTCTAATCAGGTATGTTCCCTTGCCACGGCACCAAAACAGCCCTACAAAAAGTCACAAATGACATCCTCTGTGACTCATCCAACTCAATCGCTCTGCAGCCTTTGACAAGGTCAACTATAGTGCACTCCACCAACGCTGCTCCTCAGTTGTCCTGCTCAGTGGGACTACCCTCATTTGGCTCCTCTCTTACCGATCTGATCATAGCCAGAATACCTCCAAGTATGGCATCTCTTCCCACCCCTTACCATTACCTCCAGAAACCCCCAAGGATCTAGTATTTGGGATGTCCTCGTCCTCATCTACATGCTATTCCTTGGCGATATCAACAGACACGGAGTCAGCTTCCACATGTATGCCGACGACACACAACTCAACCTCTTCATCTCTATCGACCCCTCCACTGCCTGAGTTGGCAAACTGTTTGTCCAACATCCAGTCTTAGATGAGTCACAATTTCATCCACATAAACCTCAGTATAACCAAAGCCATCACCTTTGCCCTTGCACAAGCTCCGTACCCTTGCCACCAATTCCATCCCACTCCTCGGTCATTGTCTCAGGTTCGCAACTTTGGCGTCCTACTCTGCCCAAAGCCAACTCTCTGACTCCATATCCTCTCTGGAGGAAAGACCGCCTACTTCCACTTCCATAACATCGCTCACCTGCCTCAACCCATCTGCTGCTGTAAACCTCTTCCATGCCTTTGTCACCTCCAGACTCGACCATTTCAATGCTCTCCTGCCTGGCTGTCCATTCTCCATCCTTCATAAGCTTCAGCTTATCCAAAATCCTGCTGCCTAACCCTATCCCACAACTAGTCCCGCTCACTCATCACCTTGCTGACCTATTTTGGTTCCTGGCTCCCCAATGCCTCAAATTTAAAATTCTCATGCTTATGTTTAAATCCCTTCATAGCCTCACCACACCTTATCTCTTACAGCCCTACAACACCATCCCCAGAACTCTCCATCCCTTCAGCTATAGCCTTTTGTGTATCTCCTCCCTCTTTATTCCACCTGAAAGTTGTGTCTTCAGCCATCTAAGCCCAACTCTCTGGAATTCTTGCCCTGCCTCACCACCGCCCTTCCCATCCTTTAAGCTCCTCCTCAATCCACCTCTTCCACCACGCTTTTGGCCACTCCTCCTAACATCTTTCGCTCGGCATTCATTTTTTCCTTACACCTCTGAAGTGCCTTGAGACAACTTTCTCTACATTAAAAAAAGGTGCTATATAAATGCTAGTGGTTGTTATTGCTTGGGAAGGAAGCAGGAATAGGTTCAATAGCATTGAAGACTGGCATTAATTCAGCTTTGTGATAAAGATAGTGCAATATAGTCAAGCAAGCCTGCGTACCTTTTTTCCAGATTGAATCTGTCAGCATTTGTACCTCCTCTATCAGGCAATCCCAGATACCAGTAAAAGCGCTCATGGTTGAAGATTAAAGCAATCCCTCGCCTGCGGTGCTTCATGTTGTATTCAATACATGGGTCCATGAGATCAGTACTGTAACAAAAAAGTGAACCAAATTTAGTGTAACGAAGTAATAATGTCCATTTGGCAGGAGGCAACAAACAGCTTCTGTGTCAAGTAAATGCCGAGCAGTGAAGACAAATTTAATCAAAGCACAGGAAATGTTTATACCAAGGACAAACTTGACAACAGAAGTTATCCATTCATCCACACTTTTCAGTATTCATAAAATGTATCTAAAAGCATGTTAACCCATTGCATTTTGAAGTACATTAGGAGTGGTCTGTGGTAAGTATTCCCAATAACCACCCAACACATCTGATCATTTTGTTTACCATTATATTGAAGCTGTTCCATTTTACAACCTTTTCCCCAGGTTACGTATTATGATTCAACAGGTTAGCAGCCAACTACTTCTGCTCTATTACACGCTTACATCACTCACTAAGACAGATCCGCTGATATCGATCATAATGCAATGGTGAAGATTTTCCCCCACAAAATGATTCTTCAGTCCAAGGGCACGTCAACAGTTTTCTTTCAAGGAAAGCAGCAACAGCAAATCTAGATTCAAATTTTCCCAGTACAACACCATTACTTTTTTTTTTAAAAGTACTTCCTCTTGTTATTCAAATGAAGCTTAACTTCCACATTATATAGTTATACTTTCAAGGGAAGAAAACCAAAAAAAATTCATATGATTCCATCCATTTAAGAGTTTTATTTGCAAACCCAAGTGTTATTTGATTACAGTTCTTTTTGATGTAGTGTTTACAGAATATACCAAGGTGACATAGCAAAAGAAGAAATTTAACAGGATTATCAAGCTCCAAGTTTTTAATTCAGGAAGCTACTCCGAGAACATTTTTATAACCTCCCACTCAAATGCATTTAAGGATAAGAAATTTAGTCTGTTTAGAAAACTCATTAGTTGAACGTATCTAATGAAAATGAAATAAATTGCACATCTAATTGTTGAACAAGGATGATCCTGCTATCCTTTTTGTTATATTGTCAGAGTTATTGCTTTCACTCTGTTATAATGAAGTAAATTGGCTATTTAGCTTCTCTGTCTTGTTTCCTCCCTTGTAATATAGATGAGATTTAAACACGAGGAAGTTAGTTACTAAAAAAGACTGTTCTCTATTTTTAACGGCAAGGACTGCAGAGATGAACATTAAAATGGATCGATAAGCTGAAACCTTCAGTCGCCCTCCCCCTTTCTGCCCCAAAAGTGAAATTTGTACATTTTTTTAAAAAACATCTGTTGATATTTGTTAAGGACAGTTAAAGCTTCATGGTGAACTTTCAGAGAAAGATGCAGTTTTCCGCTGAGGGAAATTAAAACTACCAGGTATGGATTGGCTTAATTGTTGAATTGCAGTTAATTCAATGATGGAGCAGCTAAACTTTTTGGTCAAATGTAAGGAGTCTTACAACACCAGGTTATAGTCCAACAGTTTTATTTGAAAATCACAAGCTTTCGGAGCTTACCTCCTTCGTCAGGTGAGTGTTACCTCCTTCGTTAGCTGTTCAGCATGGATTTTACATTAACTGGCTCAGTACTGGTGCTGTTCAGAGAAAGCTGCCTGGGAGTGCAGACTCCACCCGAGACTAAGCACCAAACCTCACCAACTGCCAGAGATTTTAAAACTGTTTAAAGTGCTTGTAAGCACAAGCACTTTAAACAGCTTCACAGCTCTGCACTCATGGGCACTTTAAACAGGTGCACAGTACACTGCTAAAAAGTGGAAATGCTCAGCTGGATATTTCATCTGCCCTCACAGAAATCAATAATGTCAATATTTGTTTAAATAAATCATTTAAAAAGTACAAAGAAAACCAGAACTAACCAAGGAATGAATATAATTTTCAATACTAAGGGCTATAAATTGGGCTGTCTAGCGCCCATTTTGCAGGCGCTATGCGGCCTTCTAAGGACCCAAAATGGCATCCGGAATGCACACGCATGCTTCCAGTGTGATATGCGCCAGACGCCATCTTGGTAAAGGTGCTTGCGCACACGCAGATAACAAATGCTGGCAGCACATAAAGTAAGGAGAACATGCATTTGATCAGTGTGCAATGCTGATTTAAAGGGACAGATGTGATTTTGGATCATAACACTCCAGCCAATGCACTGCCTTAACCTCGCACAGCTGAGCAGGTCATAAACAGCATGCGGTATCAACTCAATTTAAAGGGATCCTGCATGATTTACAGGTTAGTTGCTCGATTATTGCTTCTGGCTGCTGATGCAATTGTACCTGTTTTTGGAGGTCTCCTTTATTTGAATACTAAGACTAGGGGACATAGCCTAAAAATTAGAGCCAGGACTTCCAAGAGTGAAGTTATGAAACGCTTCTACACGCAAAGGGTGGTAGAAGTTTGGAGCTCTGTTCTGCAAATGGCAGCTGATGCTAGCTCAATTGTTAATTTTATATCTGAGATTGATAGATTTTTGTTAATACCTTTGGTTAAGGGATATGGGGCTATGGCAGGTATATGGAGTTAAGTCACAGATCAACATGATCTCAATGAATGGCAGAACAGGCTCAAGGGGCTAAACGGCCTACTCTTGGTCCCATCTTCCTAAAGTTTCAATACTCAAGGAGTGGGCTGGCTAGCTAACAGGCAACAGCAAGGGCACTGGCAGAGTGGCAGGGGTGGGACAGGAATGCTGTCATCCTGAGAGAGGACAGCAGGTTCATGATCCATGGAACCACTGTCATTTGCTGCCTCCTGTTATGCGCCACCTTCTTCTGTAAGAAAGCGGGACACGTGTTGGTGAGTGTCCTGCAGGATGTTTGGGTGATGTGCCTGTCATGGTTGAATAGCTGCCAGTGTGTGTGACCTGTGAGTTGTGGGTGTGTGGCTTGCAACAGTGGTAACGTGTGAGGGTGAGAGGAAGCATCTGATTGGAAGAGTTGAGTACTAATTTAAAGAGTTTGTTGGTATGTGGGTGATGGGAGGTGTAGTGTGTGGAGCAGTGGATGCGGCTAGTGGTGCAGTTGGTAGGAGATGCCACTTGACAGTTGACCTCACTCACCTTGACCACTCGTGTCAAAGCACTGAACTTCTTCCTGCACTGCATCCATGTTAGTGGTGCTATGTACCTGGCATTGATTTTGTCTCCCACTGCCTCTTGAGCATATGTCTAAAGGGCCTCTTGCCCAACCCTGCGGATATAGGACGCCTATGCTTCCGTTCACCACTTGCACCAAGGCCGCTAATCATCAGAGAACCTTGGTGCACGCATTCTCGCAGGCCTGGTACAAACTCAGATTGGTGAGGTCTGGCGTGCAGATTGGAGGATGTGGGATTTAGTAACCTTTATACAATGTTTTAACATAATTCAACAGTCCCAACATAGGGACGGGACCTGCATCTGTGCTGTACACGTGCGATGTTTGATCTCCGTTCACTCAGTGAGAACCCATATCTTACATTTTGCAAATAAGAAGCACAGGCTTTCTTTATGAGGTGCTACCCACCTCCCTCCTCGCCGGTGAGCAGCCACTCAACTGCCTGGCTACTTGCAGATATCAGGACCAGGCAGCACAAATCTCACGTGCTACCTGCATCTCAATGACCGGGCGCTGGTTAATCGTGCATCGCGACCCCCACTCCTGGATTCAGGGGCTGTCGAATTTAACTCCCTAAGTACACAAGATGTTAATTTTAACATTTGAATTGCAATTTACTCTTGTTTCGGATTTAAAATCCACAAGAGTAAATATTTTTGTTCAAATGCCTCTAGGTCCATCAATAAGTCCTTCAAAAATCCAGATAAATCAGGTTGTATATTCACTGCTCTGCTTAATTCCCTGCAGTTTCTCATTCTTCAGGGCTCAATTAACGTTATTGGTCATTACCCAATTAGCTACGTGGCTGTTAAGCTATTTGAGAAGTTAAATCAGCATTGTTGCAGGAGAATGTGGAGGCTAAACAAATAAGAAGTTTGATGTTTAAATTCTCCAGCCTTTCCAAAAATAATTAAAAATTCACATGAAGAACAACCTTCACTGAATCGGGGAGACATGGTAATGTAAAGTCTCTTATACTCATGTATCTTAATGCCATCAGTTTTTAATGCAGGTGTATGACAGGTCTCTGTTGTTAAGCTGGAAGTTGTAGTTCTGGTCATGATCAGCATGGTTGATTCACAGTTTTAGAGGCAAGTAAAAAGTTTTATACTGTTACATGGCATCAGTGATGGATTTTTCTCTTCTCAACAGTCTGATTTGAAATGACTTAAAAGTTGAAGACAAAAATAATTGTGGGATATGCAGCTATAAAATAAAGTTACATTTAAAGCATCTCATACCTTTGAAGAAATGTTGGAAAATCAACTTCAGTGAAAACTGAAAAAGAAAAGTATTTACCGTCAACACAAATTCATGATACTGAACCTTCTTTCATTATTTACAGAGTTTAGCTTCAGGTCTTACCAAATGTAGTATTCATGAATCAGTTTAATTTCTATGGCCTGCTGCTAATAGATTTGATTACACTGAATCGATGCAGACTATAATCAGGGCCCTGAGAATTCTCCAGCACGTTAAGGTCAATTTCTGCATCAAATCTATCCACATCATTTTATGCCTTAGTGTAATAAAAACAAATTTAGAGAGGCATAGGGAACACAAACTTAACTGTACCTACTGAGGAGTGACCAAAGTACCACAGAACAAGCTGCAAACAAAGCAGAGACCTTCAGCAGGCAAATGGGGAACAGAGACCTGAGGCAGCAAGTCCATAGCCAACCAGCCTCCACCAGAATGCTAAGGGGATGGTAGAGAAAGGGCTCACATTGTCCTCAATTACAGAAGCAAAAACAGTGGGGTTGGAATCAGGAGTGGGAGGGAGAGCCATCAGAATCAGCAACAGGAGAGGCAGCGTTGTAGGTGCAGTCAGCTTCTTGATTAATAAGGCCAGTGAGCAGGAACAGGGGTAAGAGTGCAAGGCCTCCATATTAAGAAAGTGCACTGTACCAGCACAGTTGTCCCTCTCACTCTAAACCCTGGCACCAAATTCAAAATTCAATGATCTGCAGCTGTCCTTCCTTTCTTAGGCAAGAGCAAATTCTACAGCACCTGTAATATCTGAAATATGGTTGTTGTGGATTTTTAGGACTCCACCAGATCGTCTTCTCACAGTCAGTGCCAAAGACCACTGTGAACTCATACTCCCAAATGAACTACAGTATCTTTTACCATAACACTGCCCAGAGGTCGAATGGAAACCCTTATTACTCTATAATTAATTCATTGAATTAGCACAAGCTATCATTTTCTCTTAGGCTTTGGATAACAGAAAAATAAACTCTATCAGACTGTGCAACTTCGGCTATAAACTACAATTAATCATGTTTATTAAAAGACAATAGCAGAAAATCTTGATATCAGATTTCACTTGGTTACAGATTTACACCTCCTCAGATATACACAAACAAAATACACAACACTGCACTAACTCTCTTAGTAATATTCAATGTGGATACAGGATCCACAGATGATATCATTGAAGGACAGCATGTGAAAGTGACCATGTAGAAGATGGAGTAGAAGCCAGTACTGGAGATGTGCTGGCTTGGTTGGAACAACAGGAGTGAAACCATACAAGGACAGTCCCATAGAGGTGGGCCAGGAAGCAGAAATGGTGGAGGATAGCTTGATTGACTGTGTCGAATGCCACAGAGAGATCTTGGAGGAGGACAAGAGGGGATGATGCATCACAGTCCCACTCAGAGGATATAGAGGACATTACGTAACTGTCACCTCTCATTTACTGAGCTGTGTAAACTTCTAAATTACTGTAAAGTTAGTCTTGTTATTCACTCAGAGCAAACCGTTCTGTTATGACATACTGTCCTTTTATCCTTCATATTCAAATTGAGCCCAGAAAACAGCATGGCTATCTGTATAGTGATAGAGAATCTTTAATTACCAGTTAACCCCTAGAAATCATACAGTTGTAAAAGAATTATGCTCAACTGGGACAGCATTGGATTTTTATTTGGTGATTAGTATGGATGCAGAAAATGTGTTCAACGGTGTAAGGGAACTCAATTAACTCCAACAGTTAAATCTGAAATACTTCAGGTTAATATCTATCCACTGACGTTGATTCAGCTTCCTCACAATTGAGTTCAGTTACACTGCCTGGACAATTTCCTTCAATTGAGCCATTAGGGCTCAACAAATATCAATAACCAAGTGAAACAGATGATAACTGTCATGGTTCTGTTTTCAAAAGGGGAAAGGATACTGATCAAGAGACTGCTCCACACGAGAGGGGGTAAAGGGGGGCTGTTAATTCCAATCCAAAAAAAACACATTAGAAAAACGTTGTTTCAAGTTAACTTTCTTTTATAAATAAAAATGAAAACATAGGGTCACTTACCATTTGCATTTTGCTCAACAGATTTGCTGTCTTGAACTACAACACCTAGAATAAAAGTTATTAATTGGTTAATGCAATGAAGAGCTCCAAATTTGTCTTAACAGTAAATCAAGCAAATACTAAATATCAGCTGAACAACAGAAATACTACCATATTTGCCATAGTTTAAATTGTCACTCATTACAACATGCTACAACATACTTACTACACAGACATCTCAAACTTTCTCATGTTCTATTCATGTACAGTGAAAGAACCACCTAGTTATAAAGCTAATCACGGGAAGTCCAGCAAAACCACCTGTCCGCTTTTCTGAAATATGCAACAGGTTAAAAAGTGATGCCAGGATGAAATGTTAACAACACTCACCTAGCCCTGGGAGGAGGATATTAGGTCTTGTAGGAATAATGGAGCAATATTTAAATTTGTTTTAAGATTTTTATCTATGATTCGTAATTTGAGTCAAGTCATCCTACGTAAATGAACTCAATTAAAACGATTCGGCCACAGCCCAGTCACCAGCAGGCAATAAATACAGTACTGGTTAAACCGGTTTAGTTCAGCCAAAGATTATCAAATACTGCACAGGGCAGATGCAAATATACTATTTACTATTTTATTTCACTATTCCTATCAGTCAAAGAAAGCACAACTGTGGCAGTTATACTAATGGAACAACTTGGTTTCAGAGTTACAACATATTACTAGAGTTCAATTTGACACAACATAACTCAGTATTATTCAATTTCAATGATTACAATACATGCTTGGTAAAGTTAACTCTTTTCAGTTTATATAGCAAAGTAACAGGAAGCATTTATAAGCTGCCTGTTTACATCTATATAGGGAATGACATCAATATAAAAATATCCCTTTTGAGCTAGTAGCAATTTAACTGCTATATCAAAACTGTTCTGTTATCCTCCATGGTGTGCTGCTTCTGCCTCTGGAATCAATCTTCAGTGAGGGACCTGTAGTCGCCTTTCTGATTCTTTGCAGTCTTCTTTTCCTAATACTTTGCATATACATATAGTCCATAATCTACTTATGCTTCTCAATTCACATTACTGAATTAACTGTTGAATTACACTGTTCCATATCTTATTATACACATTTATATACTAAAGCTAGCAAAAGACAACCAGCAGCTTCAATAAAGCTGAACTAGCCCCCAAAAGCTGGAAATTCAATAACACTCCTGAATATAACACTATGACATGCAAAAACAAGTAATTACACTGAAAGTACAGTGGGACACTGGCTATTACTTAAGCTGCAGGCATATGCAATATTCCTTATTTGGTGCTGGAGGGGGAAAAAAATGAAGGAAAACAAAATGTTGAAGGAACAAGATTTACTTTCCAGGGTCTGTCTGAGGATATACTCCCACCACCCCCCAAAAGAAAATGTTGATATTTGACATTTTATTTGGTGCATGTTCTCAGTATTTTGGAATCTACAATATACATGGGTATTATCACTTTTATTAAAATCTAAAAAAGGAAGGGGTTTTTCCATAATCTTTATTTTAAACTATTTATATTCGGTGTTTGGAATTGTTTTTATATATTAAAACTTTTTTCCAGTGTAGCGGCAGTTTTAGTTCATTTTCTTTTTGAAAAAAATGGCATACATCAAATAGGATTCAAATCACAATTTATTGGCCATGAGATCATTTTAGTCAGAGCTGCAGGCAGTAAATTTAGAATTGTGCACAATTTCCCCAAATGTTCTTCACCCCACACCTACTGGTAGTGCATTTTTGGTGAAGCTCAGGTGTATGCTCCCTTAGAAAATGGGGCATTCTGGTTCATTTTAAACACTTGTACTTTACAGTTGACATTTTTAATCCAAAAAAGATGAAAAAACAAAGTGACATTTGGGTTTGCAACAGACCACCACTTCCCAAAACACTACCTCAGTAGTCATTCCCCCACCTCCAACCCTTCTGCCCCAATTCACATGGACACTGTAACTCTTCCAAGTCTGCACCCAGCTCACAGATACACTGTCTGATTGTGTATTTGAATGCATTCCAGCAGCAATCAGTACTCCAGTTCAAAGGGCACTTATTTCACTGCCTTTTTATAACTGCTTTTAACATACACCTGTGCTTACATAAAACAGACTAAGTACATACTCATTTCTATTAGGTTCACATGTCGTGGCTTTTTCTAGAACAGTATATTTATGCACATATGGGAATGTCAGGTGAGGAAAAGATCAATTTGCCTTTTATGGCCTAAAATATTTGCATTGCCTGCCAACACCCTCAATCAAGATTCACACAAAAATAACCACCACTTGGGTGAGATGCCAGAACGGAATCAAAGCTTCATGAGTATAGGAGAGAAATTAGCAAAAAAAATTTAAAACATATCTATTGCTGGTTATTATTGAAATGATAACCAATAACCTCTGATGTGCATCAGTTTGGCAAAGGGGTAGGACCATCATTTAAAGATACGAATTGATCTCCCATGGAACTGTTCATAGATAAAAATATTAAGCATTTTGAGAGCATCCGTCACACTCCAAAGCGTGAAAAGTAAAAAGGCAGGCACACTGCTTCTTTTTTGACCTGTAATCAATGCCCTCCAAATGTACCTGATTTGCATGTTTGCTGTATTACATTATTCATAAACAGAAACAGGCCATTCGGCCCAACTGGTCTCTGCCGGTACTTATGCTCCACACAAGCCTCCTCCCATCTTACTTCATCTCACCCTAACAAATCCTTCTATTCCTTTTTCCCTCATGTACTTATCTAGCTTCCACTTAAATGTATCAATGCCATTCGCCTCAACCAGTCCACGTGGTATCAAGTTCCATATTCTCACTACTCATTGGTCCAACTCTACCTGAAGATAATCAATCTTTAACTACCCAGAAAGCTTCAGGTCATTGGTAAATTTAAATCTACTACAGACACTCTGTTCCCAAATACACGGAATACTCAAATTTCATATTTTGATCGTGGGAGTAGCCTGCCCATTGTTATCAGCCTTGATACCCCATCAGCATAAAAAAAAAGAGGAAAACCATAGATCAAGTAGTAAGTAATGGCAAATCTGTAAATAATCACAACATGCGAGTGTGTCCCAAGAGAACACCATATTTCATTTTAAATTCACAAGCTTTCGGAGGCTTCCTCCTTCGTCAGGTCACCTGACGAAGGAGGAAGCCTCCGAAAGCTTGTGAATTTAAAATAAAATTGCTGGACTATAACTTGGTGTTGTAAAATTGTTTACAATTGTCAACCCCAGTCCATCACCGGCATCTCCACATCATGACCATATTTCATGGTTGAGGTGATGAGCTAATCAAGCTTTTCTGTTTTATGTTGTACCTCAACCCTGCGATATGTTAATGCTTTGCTACATTCACAAATACTGTGTTACCCAAGATGTAGCCTCTGCAATAAATTTTACCCATGCCCTAGTCCTGCCACTAACTTAGGCCCAAAACCCCACTTTGGACTGGATGATTTAACTTAAACGAAAGGTGGACAAAATATACTACTGATTTAACACATCATATCTTATACTCCTGACGCTGCAGATAAACCTCTAGTGTGTCTATATTAGAATAACTCATAGGCTTGAATGTATTACAAAGCAGTAACCAATCGAGGGATTCAGATGACATTGAGTGAGATTTTTCAGTGTTATCTAAACCCAATGATACATCATGCCTCTGAAAGACACTACCTCATATGCTATTTGAAATACCAGGCTTTTTTTTTGAGTTAATGGCACCAGGTTTATTCAGTTTTCAGCAAGCTTTGTTTTGCCTGTAGTAATTCCCATGGCGGACAGTGACAGATGCGAGGCTTTCGTAATTCAATCACGTGCTTTGAATTGAAGCAGTACTGCACCACAATGTGAACTGAAGTGAGATGGGATTTTATTTCATGACATTACAGGGAAATAGCACAACCTGTAGGTTTTACACAAGACCCAACCACATGACCTATCCCGGCCGCTAACTGGCTTTGGATCATATGCAGCGCTATTCTACAGAATATTAATTTTTCTGTTACAACACCCTTTACTATTGCTAAAACAGGATTATTCAAGATTTCATTCATGCAATATGAAATATGGGAAAAATGCAACTAGATAACCAAAAACAGACCCCTGTTAACATCCAATAGAAAAGTCAATATCAAGATTACAGGTGACACAAAAACAAAGGGAGTTTTATAGACGGTGATCTGTTTTTTTGCACTTTGTCACAGGATGGTACCTGATAATGCTGCATTAGCAAATAATTCAGATTACATTTACAATTTATCTGAGCTATACCATAACAGCATTAATAAAGTACCAAGGGTACAACAGCCTAAAAATTACAGCTTTCAGGCATAACAAAAATATCTTTACAGTCTAATCTTAATTTGAAGTTGCTAGTTAAATTGTTTAATTCAAACAACTGGATATTCATTTTTTCTTTTGAGCAAAATTGACTGAACTAACAAGAGTGAACTTTCAGCTACCACAGCAATCACTATAAATAGCAGGGCTCCTTGCCCATTTACCTGAGGAAGGAGGAAGCCTCCAAAAGCTTGTAGATTTCAAATAAAAATCGTTGGACTATAACTTGGTGTTGTAAAATTGTTTACAATTGTCAACCCCAGTCCATCACCGGCATCTCCATATCATTACAAAAAAAAAGCTTTCATTACACTTAAAGTCTACAGTAAACTAGAATTTAAATACATTATATTTTGCCTGGTCTTCCCAGACACACAATCTACTAGAAGAAGCCATAATTTTGTACAGGGAACACACACAGGTTCAAAAAGAGACACTTTCTAATTTAACGTAAGCCCTCAAAAGTGATCTACATATAGGTAAAGAAGGTAATTCTGTGAATAAACCTAATTACAATGTGAATTCTTACTATTTTTGGGATACAGGTTACATTATAAAAAGTTAAATGTTTCTAAAGTTTAATATACCCTAAATATGCACCTGTACATCAAGTTGCAACTTGCCTCCTTTTCCCTTCACCAAAAAAAACTTTCACAAGAGGACTGATTGCATTATTAATTGAAATGAACAATAGGTCTTTAGATACACTATCTCTGTTCTGCAGGATAAGAGCTGATCAGGTTTCTTTTAATGACCCCAACATGTGATTTGTGATAGTAATCAGTTACAAGGATTGGACTGCTTTCTCTTTCATTTTTAATTATTCTTTCATTTTTGTTTTTGTAGGGGACATATTAATACAGCTAGCATTTAACCTTTTATAATGTTGGATCTGCAGTGGGATTGCTTTTATACACTGAAGGGAAGTTCTCAAAGTCATAGGAAAAACTGATTGCACTCAAAGTAGCATCTGAATACATTGGCCATCTGGCATTATTGATTCTACAGGATTATCAAACAAAAATGCTCCTCCTGGGGGGCTTCTAGTGGCTCATAAAAAGGTAATTGGGTCCTGGAAAGAAATGACTGGTTGGATTGTAAAAAAAAAACTGCTTGATAGGTTTTAAGGTAAAGAAAAATTATAATGGCAATCTCATTGCAGAGAGGAAATTATAAGGAAACCTAGGTAATACCTGGACCAAAGTGATCTTATAATGGGGCATCTGCTCTTTAAAGAGGGGAAGCAAGGGTCCATGAGTACCTTTGTGTAATTTGGGATGGGTTCAATTGTTGATTGTTTTTTTTTGTTGGTTGTATTTTGCTTAGGAGGAACTTTTTTTTTTGCCTATTTACAAAAGTTGAAAACCTTGCTGATGCATTTTTGCTCTGGTGTTGCCGATTGCATTCCGCCAAATAAACGATGAAAATTCGGTACCAAAAAAACTGGGTCACATTACCAAACTGCTTCTATTGCAACTTAGTTCTTAATAAAATAGGAGTGTTAGACAGCCAACAGGTCCAGGGAATGACCTTTGTCTCCAGTGGAGGAGTTTTGTTTTCAGCTCAGTGGGACCTGAACTAACACTAATTAGTAATAAAGTTATTCCAATAAAAAGGGTAGTAAATCTATAGAACTAATTATATAGAACACTGAACACTTCTGCTCAGTGTCACACCCATTCTCTCTTCTTTACCATTCTCAGGCTACATTTACTTTTTGTCCTACTTAAATCGAATTTATCCGTCCTATCTTTTCTATTCATTGTCCTGAAAATTAAAATTAAAAGCAGTCACTTCACTTTGTTTCATCATCTGAACTTGCAGCATCTATTTCATAGGTGGGAATGCATTTTACAAAACTGGGTTTACAATGGCTGAAAAGATCTTTAAAGGGTCAGATTTTGAGCCAAATACACAAACCTAAATTACTAAAGTGGTCGCATCTGGTCAATCTCTGGTGCATTTTTACACACTAATACAGGAGCCAGGTTGACAAACAGGTATACTTGTTGTCAGTCCCACAGCCTGACAGTACCCAGATGTGTAAACTTGTCTGTGGTACTTGAAGGGTTATTTTCTCTTTGATCACCAATGCTGTCATTCCAATGCTAATAATTTCAATTCTTCTTAGTAAAACAATTAGATGCTTCCACTATATTTCCAAGGGCACCATTTTCAATGTGGCTTGGCTCTGGAAACCACTGCTGCAAATTTCTGCTCACCTGTAGCCTGACCCTTTCCCAAGTAGCATACAATATTGTACTGTTAGAAACATCATAGGATCTTATGTTTGCCACTGCACCTGACACAGTGACCACAGGAAAAAGTAGCAGCAACATCTGGGTTGGAATTCACTAACACACAATTACTCCAAATTTGATGAATGCTGGGAAAAACCATGAAGCAGCTACAGTTGTAACTTGACAAAACATTTAAGGAACTGTAAAGATAATCATTTTCAAGGATAAGTCCACCAGACAATACTAAAAAGCCAGACAACATTAAAAAGGTTGTTTGACGCAGAAGGTGTGACGAAATCTCCAGGAATGCATCCGACTAGAGTTGCCGTTAGTTGCACGTACACCTCACCTCCATCTCAGGTACGCTTACTCCTACCTCTTCCACAGTGACAGTCCACATCTACATGTCTCTCTGTCCTATTAGTTCTGTTGCGTGCTCTGTCACTTTTGCGCACGCGCTTGCTCCTGTTGTGACTATTTACTCATTTGCTTATGTTGCTCTCCCCCTCTCATTTTAAAAACAATCACATTACAACTGGCTAGACTGGAGATGCTGATAAAACCCACAAATACCACAGCATAACAATGAACAATTTTCACATTTCTTTTGCATTATTCACAATATATCAAATTCAGAAAATTCTGACTCATCTCATCCCCCCCCAAAAAAATAATTGATTGTCAAAAACTGTTTAATAAATGTTCAGCTATAAATCAACCCAAGATCTTAAAAAGGCATTCAGCAGAATCTGTGGACCTTACAGTTAACATTTCAGGTCTGGACACATCTCAAAAAAGATCAGCTGAAATGTTGTTCACGCCAAAGAGATTAATTGACCTGTTCAGTCCACTATTATCTGTTTTTGTTTCAGTTTCAGATCTCCATTATCTGGAGTATTTTTTTAATTCAAGATTTAGCATTTATTGCCTATTCCTAGTTATCCTGAGAAGGTGGTGGTGGCCACCTTCTGGAAATACTGCAGTCCTTGTGGTGAAGGTGCTTAAGGTGTCCAAGACTGACATGAAGGAACAGCAACATTTATTCACGTCAGGATGCTTTATGACTTGGATGGGAATTGGGAGGTGATGGTGTTCCCATGCACCTGCTGCCCTCATCCTTCTGTAAACAATTTTACAACACCAAGTTATAGTCCAGCAATTTTATTTTAAATTCACAAGCTTTCGGAGACTTCCTCCTTCCTCAGGTAAATGTTCAGGATCTCCTCGAAGCCTACGCATTTATACATATAGAACAATACATGGTGTTTACAGACTGCCCCTGCAACTGCCCGTTGCCAAGGCAATCACCGTGTTCAGACAGAGAGGTGTCACCTGCAGAACCCCCGAATACACATTCAACAAAAAAACAAACAGGAAAAAAAAAAGAAAAACAGAGAGAGGCAGAAACATCCGGAAGGCAGAGAGAGCCAGCAAATGACCCATTATATTAAAAACAGATAACATTTGTTCGCTGGTGGGGTAACGTGTAGCGTGACATGAACCCAAGATCCCGGTTGAGGCCGTCCTCATGGGTGCGGAACTTGGCTATCAATTTCTGCTCGACGATTTTGCGTTGTCGTGTGTCTCGAAGGCCGCCTTGGAGTACGCTTACCCGAAGGTCGGTGGATGAATGTCCATGACTGCTGAAGTGTTCCCCGACTGGGAGGGAACCCTCCTGTTTGGCGATTGTTGCGCGGTGTCCGTTCATCCGTTGTCGCAGCGTCTGCATGGTCTCGCCAATGTACCATGCTCTGGGGCATCCTTTCCTGCAACGTATGAGGTAGACAACGTTGGCCGAGTCACAGGAGTATGAACCATGCACCTGGTGGGTGGTGTCCTCTCGTGTGATGGTGGTATCTGTGTCGATGATCTGGCATGTCTTGCAGAGGTTACCGTGGCAGGGTTGTGTGGCGTCGTGGACGCTGTTCTCTTGAAAGCTAGGTAATTTGCTGCGAACGATGGTCTGTTTGAGGTTGGGTGGCTGTTTAAAGGCGAGTAGTGGAGGTGTGGGGATGGCCATAGCGAGGTGTTTGTCTTCATTGATGACATGTTGAAGGCCCCAGCTTCTGTCGCGACACTACAGACTTCCTACAAAAACTCAGTACCCACGGACCAGTTGAACCAGGAACACTTCTCACCACGATGGACGTCTCGGCACTATACACCAGTATCCCCCACGATGACGGCATCGCTGCGACAGCATCAATACTCAACACCAACAACAGCCAATCTCCGGAAGCCATCCTACAACTCATCCGCTTCATCCTGGATCACAATGTCTTCACCTTCGATAACCAGTTCTTTACCCAAACACACGGAACAGCCATGGGGACCAAATTCGCACCCCAATACGCCAACATTTTCATGCACAAGTTCGAGCAGGACTTCTTCACTGCACAAGACCTCCAACCAACACTATACACCAGATACATCGACGACATTTTCTTTCTATGGACCCACGGCAAGGAATCACTAAAGAGACTACACGATAACATCAACAAGTTCCATCCCACCATCAAGCTCACCATGGACTACTCCTCAGAATCAGTTTCTTTCTTGGACACACGAATCTCCATCAAAGACGGGCACCTCAGCACCTCACTCTACCGCAAGCCCACGGACAACCTCACGATGCTCCACTTTTCCAGCTTCCACCCTAACCACGTCAAAGAGGCCATCCCCTATGGACAGGCCCTGCGAATACACAGGGTCTGCTCAGACGAGGAGGAACGCGATGGACACCTACAGACGCTGAAAGACGCCCTAGTAAGAACGGGATATGACGCTCGACTCATCGATCGACAGTTCCGACGGGCCACAGCAAAAAATCGCATAGACCTCCTCAGGAGACTAACACGGGACGCAACCAACAGAGTACCCTTTGTCGTCCAGTACTTCCCCGGAGCGGAGAAACTACGCCATGTTCTCCGCAGCCTTCAACATGTCATCAATGAGGACAAACACCTCGCTATGGCCATCCCCACACCTCCACTACTCGCCTTTAAACAGCCACCCAACCTCAAACAGACCATCGTTCGCAGCAAATTACCTAGCTTTCAAGAGAACAGCGTCCACGACGCCACACAACCCTGCCACGGTAACCTCTGCAAGACATGCCAGATCATCGACACAGATACCACCATCACACGAGAGGACACCACCCACCAGGTGCATGGTTCATACTCCTGTGACTCGGCCAACGTTGTCTACCTCATACGTTGCAGGAAAGGATGCCCCAGAGCATGGTACATTGGCGAGACCATGCAGACGCTGCGACAACGGATGAACGGACACCGCGCAACAATCGCCAAACAGGAGGGTTCCCTCCCAGTCGGGGAACACTTCAGCAGTCATGGACATTCATCCACCGACCTTCGGGTAAGCGTACTCCAAGGCGGCCTTCGAGACACACGACAACGCAAAATCGTCGAGCAGAAATTGATAGCCAAGTTCCGCACCCATGAGGACGGCCTCAACCGGGATCTTGGGTTCATGTCACGCTACACGTTACCCCACCAGCGAACAAATGTTATCTGTTTTTAATATAATGGGTCATTTGCTGGCTCTCTCTGCCTTCCGGATGTTTCTGCCTCTCTCTGTTTTTCTTCTCTGTTTTTTTTTCCTGTTTGTTTTTTTGTTGAATGTGTATTCGGGGGTTCTGCAGGTGACACCTCTCTGTCTGAACACGGTGATTGCCTTGGCAACGGGCAGTTGCAGGGGCAGTCTGTAAACACCATGTATTGTTCTATATGTATAAATGCGTAGGCTTCGAGGAGATCCTGAAACATTTACCTGAGGAAGGAGGAAGTCTCCGAAAGCTTGTGAATTTAAAATAAAATTGCTGGACTATAACTTGGTGTTGTAAAATTGTTGACAATTGTCAACCCCAGTCCATCACCGGCATCTCCACCTCATCCTTCTAGGTAGTGGAGGTCGCAGGTTTGGGAGGTGCTGCCCGTGAAGCCTTGGCCAGTCTCTGCAGCCAGGTATGCCGGTGGATGGGGCGCCTGCTGTGTCCTGGACGGTGTCAATCTCCTTGAGTGTTGTTTTGCCTTCTGTTCTTAAAGGGGCTCTGCCTTCTGTTCTTAAAGGGGCACCCTCCTCAGGCAAATTGAACAATGTTTATGTGGACAGCAAAAATGAAGCTCAACCAGTGCCGCGTGTAATCTGATCCAAGTCACTGGCAGTAACCGGCTGAGACTCGTCTCAACGCCCTGAGCATTTACAATTCATGGCCCAGTGAGTGAAGGCGACAGCCCCGACACATCGCGCAAACTGAAAGCGCTCCGACCCTCTCTAAACACGCGGCCTCCCCTGACCGAACATTCACCGGACCCGAGGGAGCCGAGCCGAGCCGGCCTTTCATGAATTAAACTCCCCAAAACACCCTCCCGCCCCCCGCCCCGGTCGGGCGCACCCGACTGCCCGGGGGGACCAGCGGACGGGGCCGAGCGGCTGGTGCCCCGGTGCCGTTTGTTAATCACGATCAGTACCTGGTGTCGTGGGCTGCTTCTGGTTGGCTGCCATGATTTAAATCCCGTGCCAGCCGCCGGGCATTGGTGTCTCGACAGGCGGTGCTCGGGGCTGGTGGAGCGGGGGTGGGCCGTGGACCTCGGGGCTGGTGGAGCGGGGGTGGGCCGTGGACCTCGGGGCTGGTGGAGCGGGCAGTGGGCCGTGGACCTCGGGGCTGGTGGAGCGGGCAGTGGGCCGTGGACCTCGGGGCTGGTGGAGCGGGCAGTGGGCCGTGGACCTCGGGGCTGGTGGAGCGGGCAGTGGGCCGTGGACCTCGGGGCTGGTGGAGCGGGCAGTGGGCCGTGGACCTCGGGGCTGGTGGAGCGGGGGTGGGCCGTGGACCTCGGGGCTGGTGGAGCGGGGGTGGGCCGTGGACCTCGGGGCTGGTGGAGCGGGGGTGGGCCGTGCTCCCCGGTGCTCTGGGCTGGCGGAGCGGCGGTGGGCCGTGCTCCCCGGTGCTCGGGGCTGGTGGAGCGGCGGTTATCCTCGGTGCTCTGGGCTGGTGCCGTGGGCCGTGCTCCCCGGTGCTCGGGGCTGGTGGAGCGGCGGTGGGCCGTACTCCCCGGTGCTCTGGGCTGGCGGAGCGGCGGTGGGCCGTGCTCCCCGGTGCTCTGGGCTGGCGGAGCGGCGGTGGGCCGTGCTCCCCGGTGCTCGGGGCTGGTGGAGCGGCGGTGGGCCGTGCTCCCCGGTGCTCGGGGCTGGTGGAGCGGGGGTGGGCCGTGCTCCCCGGTGCTCGGGGCTGGTGGAGCGGCGGTGGGCCGTACTCCCCGGTGCTCTGGGCTGGCGGAGCGGCGGTTATCCTCGGTGCTCTGGGCTGGTGCCGTGGGCCGTGCTCCCCGGTGCTCTGGGCTGGCGGAGCGGCGGTGGGCCGTGCTCCCCGGTGCTCTGGGCTGGCGGAGCGGCGGTGCTCCCCGGTGCTCTGGGCTGGCGGAGCGGCGGTGGGCCGTGCTCCTCTTAACTGGTGGAGTCGAGTCTTTGTCTGTCGGAGTTGAGCGACTTCCTAAATACAAAAGGACGCTCGGTACGTGCTATCGTCACCCGCCCGCCCACTCCGCCGAATGCTAAAAAATTGGATTGTGATTAGACTGGGTTTGGTTCAAGTGGAGAACAGTACGGGCACCCATTGAATGGGCTGAATGGCTGTTTTTATGTACTCTAAAATTCTGTGATCCTGGTATTGCGGGCGTACCCCGAGCACATCTTAACCTGGGAGAAATGTGAGGGGTGGATGAATTACACTTCAGTTACACTGCACTGCTGGTTTGAGACAGAAGCTTCACAGTTTGATTTCCAACTCATTCCTGCTTGTATACATGCCAACAAGCATTTTGGAGATCTGGTCAGCATACACCGAAATGACAAAAATCTGCGCAGTAACCAGACCCTTCTTCCATTAGTCCTAATCCTAATTGAGTCTGGCTGCTAATGCACCAGACCAAGTCCCTTTCTCCAGTCAGAACTGCTTGCAGTGATGGTGGCAAGTATTGTGGTCTCCTAATCTGTAAACAGGAACACTCGCAAGAGCAGGATCCGCCTACAACACATAGAACTGGCGATTCATGCCATCAGCACTGGGAGCAGAGGGACATGGTCTGCACCTAGACTCAAGTAGGAGCAGAACTAAATGGGCAGTGATGAATGGCTAGCAATGAAAGGGAGAAAATGGATGTCTTTTGAAGGGGAAATGGACAATGAAGGGGAAAGGGAGGGAGAATAAATGAGTGATGGAGAGAGAAAGATATGGTTTTCACCAGGGCGGGACGAGGGGCGGGCGACCAATCTGCTCCCAGGTGGCGTGTCAGGAGGCTTCAGGCCTCCATTTTTCACTAATTCCTGATTTCAATCCCAGGGGCTGGGATTCCTGGGCCTTCTGTTTTACGTCTCATGAAAGGAGACAAGAAGGCCCGAGATTAACAGTAGGTGCTCGGAAAGGCACAGCTTGTGGGCCCAGAGGAGAGGAGTGCTTCCTCCAGGCCCAACAAGCCTACCTGCACTGACACCCCCCCCCCCCCCCCGATCGCAAACCCCCGACTCCGATCACGGACCCCCAACCCCCGATCGTGGACTCCCGACCCTGATCCCCAGACCCTGATCCCCCGATCCCCCAATCCTAATCCCCCGACCCCGATCCTCCCCCTCCGACCCCGATCCTCAACCCTGATCCTCCCCCTCCGACTCCCGACCCTGATTCCCCACTCCGATCCTCCCATCCCTAACCCTCCCCTTCAACATCGCGGACCCCTGCGGTGATCCCCAATCCCAACACCCTCCCCGTGACTGACCCCCGATCCCATCCTCCACGACTTGGCCACCTATGCCCACTCGTGCCCCCGCCCACCCATGCCCCTTGCCCACCCATGCCACTTGCCCCCCTCGTATACCTATGCCCCTTGCCCACCCATGCCCCGTGTCCACCCATGCCCCCGTGTGCCCCCCCCCCCATCCATACAAACAAAGACTTACCTGATGACGTCCTCTCCCTGGCTGGTCTGCCGTCCAACTGAGACCAGCCTGTCAATCAGCCTGTAATCCAACAAAAACAAATAAAAGACGTCCTTATGTCAAAATCGTAAGGACGTCCGGGAAACCCGTAATGATGGGGTTCCCGACCTCAATTTGACCCCCCTGCCCCCTTCCTGGCTCCGTTTTAAAATCACTCTCAGTATGTCTCTGTGAAATGAGTCCAGAGAGGGCAGGGTGCCTTTGCAGACCAGGCCGGTGGAGGGGTTGGATGTATGACAATAACTATTGAGGTAACTTTTGGGGAGGTGATGGTTTGGTTCATCTGTTGAAAATGTCACCTTGTGTTTTTTTTTCAGATTAAAAATCTACCAATTGTGAAGTGCTTAAAATGAACCAGAATGCATTTTTAAAATAAAAATTCTAAATTTCCATTATCCAATCCCCCCCACCCCCCAGTATGCACAACCAATTTTGTGCCTTTAATATTTGGATTTTCCCTTAAGACTTTCATCTACTTATGAACGGCTGGTATAAAAGTAGTGTTGGGCATGGAGGGTGTGTTCATGCGCAGCCTGTCAGATTGTTAATCAGCCTGCAAATCTTTCCACCACCTCACACTATTCTCCAAGGGAAGGGTGTGAAGATGCATAAACAACAACAACTCCTAATAAATTAGATTTAGCCAGTCTGCTGCGATCAGTGCCTTCAGGTATGTGATTCCCAGGTGCACACTAGTCAAGTCTTGCTGATAGGAGGTATTTCAGATTGTATAAAGAGAAACAAAAACATTAGTACTACTTAGGTTTTGAAATATAAGCTGTACTTTGTACAGTTGCACAAACTTATTCCTCTACTCCTTCCTGCTCTCATGTTCCGATGTGATTAGAGCTTAGGATGCTCTTGAAATAAATATTACAAGAGATGGACTTATGTTGCTTGGTGGCCAACAAAAGAACTTGCTGAATTATCAGCAGTTACAATAGAGGTAAGACATGGTTTAAAATGGCTGCCATAGAGAACTGCAAGGCCAACCAGAAGAAATATTAACATTCCTAACCCTGAAAATGGAATGTCACAGGTCTTCTGCACTTTCATTGTAAGCAATGTGGATGGAAGCATAAAATTACAGAGAGATGTTAATAGATTAAGTGAATAGGCAAAACTGTGGCAAATGGATTTCAATGTAGGCAAATGTGACGCATCCACTTTGGACCTAAAAAGGATAGAGCCGAATACTTACTAAATGGTGAAAAGCTCAAAACAGTGGAGGTCCAAAGAGACTTGGGGGTCCATGTACATAGATCATTAAAATGTCATGGACAGGTATAGAAAATAATCAAAAAGACTAATGGAATGCTGGCCTTTATATCTAGAGGACTAGAATGCAAGGGGATAGAAGTTATGCTACAGCTATACAAAGCCCTGGTTAGACCACACCTGGAGTACTGTGTTCAGTTCTGGGCACCGCACCTTAGGAAGGATATATTGGCCTTGGAGGAAGTGCAGCGTAGATTTACTAGAATGATACCTGGACTCCAAGGGTTAAATTACGAGGAGCAATTACACAAACTGGGTTTGTATTCCCTGGAATTTAGAAGATTAAGGAGTGATTTGATTAAAGTTTTCAAGATATTAAGGGGAACTCATAGGGTAGCTAGAAAGAAATTATTTCCGCTGGTTGGGGAGTCGAGGACAATGAGACATAGCCTATAAATTAGAGCCAGAACTTTCAGGAGTGAAGTTAGGAAACACTTCTACACGCAAAGAGTGGTAGAAGTTTGGAACTCTCTTCCCCAAACAGCTGTTGATGCTAGCTCAATTGTTAATTTTAAATCTGAAATTGATGGATTTTTGTTAACCAAAGGTATTCAGGGATGTGGGGCTAAGGCGAGTATGTGGAGCTAGGTCACAGATCAGCCATGATCTCATTGAATGGTGGAACAGGCTCGAGGGGCTAAATGGCCTACTCCTGTTCCTATCTTCCTATGTTCCTGTGCCCAGGCAGCTATACGACAACAAGCTCTAAGATGGTAGTGCACAGTTTCTTCTTTTTCCTCATCCAAAGCTTCAATCATCCATCCCAGATTGCAGCCATTACTAGCCTCCTTCCTGAACCAATAGCACAATCCCATTCCCTCTCAGAATTAGGGTTGGACATAAGATCAAAAGAGAGCTAGAATGGAAAAAAAATTCAGTCCATCAAGCCTACTCCTTCCGCCACCCAAGTGTGAGTACATCGGTCATCAATTCCTTCTATCCAATATCTCTACACTCTCTTAAATATGGAGAATGCAACCCATTGAAAAAGAGAAAACTTCAAGGTGATCTAAATGGCATTTTAAAGATCATGAAAAAACGATGATGCAGACAAATTGCAAAGGGTTTAAATATTGGGCAACACAAATTAAAAACTGGGGCCTGAGAATCCTGAGGTTGGGGAGAGCACAATGCTGGCAGTTTTTGCACGGGGTGTAAAAATGTAGGATGGAACCCAGGCTCACCCGGTTTCCGCCCCATTTAAAATACATCCCAAATTCCGCCAGATGTGAGGGCAAAAGGACGAAGCACCTGTGCTAAAAACTGTCCAAATATGCAAATGACAGAATTAGAACAGAATGACAATACCCGTCCTAAATTCCCTCACCATCTCCCTTGTAACAAGCGTCTGTATAAAACAGCCTTTCTTGCCAGGACCAGCTAATAAATGGAGTCTTAAAGACAAACAGTTGAATCTTTTTGATAGGAAAACCATTTTTGGTTTTAACTTTGCTTTAGTTGCAGTATTTTGGATATTTTTTCCCCCTGTTAATCTGAAGTCTTCAACTTCAAAACCAAATGTTCATGGAGAGGGTTCTCCCCCTAGAGAATTTAAGATCAAATCTGTAAAAGCTGCAAAATGAAGTTCCCAGTTGGGATTCCATTGTCTATCATATTCCTCTTAGAGGAAGAAAAGGAGGAAGTGCAAGTGGCTGCATAGGAACATTTGGGTGTGTCCCTTATATAGAACTTTGTTTTAAGGTTTTATCTTAGTGATATTGACTAACTCTTGAAGATAATTAAAAATAAAAGTTTTTTTTAGTTAAAATAGGAGAATCAGCATTCTCTCAATTCATGTAATCCAATGCCTGCCTCTGGGCTGCCATGGGGTCAGGATCAGGGACAACTGCAATACTTTGCCAGTTTAGTTTTGTGCATGTAAAATGCACTGCTGCTTGGGATTATTGAAGACATGTGCTGTAAGGATTTCAGTTCACAAATTAACATAGGATCAGATTTACTGGACCCCGTAAAGGTGTATTAGAGTCTGTACAACTACTTTTATTTTTAAGTTTAAAATGTCTGTAACTCTTCTAATGGAATTGAATTTTGGTTTGAATTATAATGGGTTCTAAAATTGCAGAAATATCAAAATTTAAATTTTCTGAGGATGCCCTACATCATGGCCTTGATTTTAGGAGGGAGGCGGGTTGGCAGCGGGGGGTCAGCGCCCAGTGAATTCGGGGTGCTCCGCACGCGATCGCAGCAGAATTGAAGGCACTTACCTTGGCTTCCGGGTTTCCCGTCCTAGACCTGCGCAGCGGGCACACTGTGCAGCCGGATCACAGGCTGTCAGCAGGAGGAGCCCTATTTAAAGGGGCAGTCCTCCAATGCTCCTCCTGCAGCAAACAACCAATTTAGGAGCATGGAGCAGGCCAGAGGCAAGGCTGCTCCAAGGTTTTCTGACTCCTCATTCCAGGTACTGCTCGATGGGGTGAGGAGTAGGAGGGAAATTTTTTTCCCTTGGATGGAAGGAAGTGTCCTCCCTCCACCACCAAGAAGGCCTGGCTGGAGGTGGCCAAGGAGGTCACCAGCAGTGGCAATGTGTCCCGAACCTGGGTGCAGTGCAGGAAGAGATTTAATGACCTAATCAGGTCAGCCAAAGTGAGTATACTTACGCATTCTCCCACACTCCGTCTTCCACATCACCTCCACGACCACACAACTCCTTCTGCACTGCCACCACAACGTTCTCGCATCACTCCTCACATCCACTCAGCCATCATCCTCACCTTGCCTGCACTTACTCACCGCTCCAGTTCCCATTCGAACACCAACACCCAACCCAATCCTCATACAATCTCATGGCTATGTCTCACACGCACCCTCCCATGCATCTCCCTCACGCTCAACCCCACCCACACCAATGCATGCAGCGGGTCACCATGCAACCATCACTCAATCACGCCTCTCTGTATTTTGCCTTGTTAGGAGAAGAGATGCCAGAATGCCTGGGAGAGGGCAAGGACTGGAGGGGGCCCGCCACACCAGGTGGTCTTAACGGACACAGAGCAGCAGGCACTCGAGATAAGCCGTATGCTGGAATGCCTGTCCGTGACGGACGCCGAGACTGGGATTGCACAAGCGACTGGTGACAGAAATCTAACACTTAGCACACATGATAGCGAATGATCTTAGCATCAATTGGCATCTGCAGCTCCTCAACATCTGTCCACATGCTTAATATTGCTTTCTGTTTTCTTGCAGGCCCATCTGTGACCACCGTGACTGTGGAGGGCAATTCCTCAGAGGACCTGCCGGCCTCTGAGGGTCCATCGTCACATCTGAACCATCCATCCACCAGCGCAGATACACACACCTCGGTGGGACCCCGTCCTCCCTTAGTTGGGCTTGCACATGGTGAGTCACCACGCACATGTGAGCACGAGCAGACCCTGGTGGCAGGGGCAGCCGCGGAGAGTCTACGTCGGTGGGAGCACTCTTCTCCAGGCTCTGCTCAGCTGGACCCAGATGCTGAACCCTGGGGGCCAGCCATGAAAAGGAGACTCATCGAGGGGCAGCAGCACATTGCCGAGGTACTGGAACAGTTGCCACGCGCACTCTCCACAATCGTGCAGAGGATGGAGGAGTCCAACTCCTGCATGCGTGGAATACTGTCACAGGGACATGAAGGCATCTCTGAGATAGTGTCGCGGGTAGGTGGAGGAATGTCTGTGATGGAGGAAAGGCTAGCCTCCATCGAGCTTCAAGCACGGCTCAACAATGAGTCCATTCAGGCCCTGACAACGGCCGTTCGGATTCAGGGTGAGCAACATTCTGCCGCCTTAAACAGGCTGACAGATACCTTACAACTGGCCTTCCAAGGCTTCACACAAGTCCTCCAAATTGTCGTCCAGCAGGGTGGAAGGAGTGATATGGGCCTGGGCCAGGAGAGGGATGATGGTGAAAGGGGACATGGAAGTGGGGTCGCCACTCAAAGAACTCCCACGTCTCGCCCGTTGCCCCCCAGCAATGCTGCCCCCTCTCCAAGTGGCCGAGTCTGCCCCTGCACAGGTGCAGATGCAGCAGTCTTTGGAGGGGCCCTCACGGGCACCGAAACCCAGAGGGCGTCCGCGTAAAGCATCTCATCGGTCAAGGCATGGACAAGAGCAACCTGACACTACCTCTGCTGAAGCCACAGGGGTAGCACCACATAGGGGTTCCCGTAAATGTAAGGCGAAGGATTTGTGAGCACAAAGGGGATGCACGGGGTGAAAGACGAAATGTCATGTTTTTCATTTATTTTCCTTTGTTTTGCAAAAAATCATAAAAATTGTTATCACCACTACTGCCACGTCTTTGAAAATCTTGTCTGGTTTGCGCAATAATGCCCTTTCCTGAGGATCACCATGAAGACCCACACCTGATGCCACCATTGTGTCACTGCAGAATGGATGTAGGTGTATTTGCAGGGTTCTTTTATGCAGACGACTGAGAGACGCCGGCGATGTCCCCGTTGGCACCCTGGAAGGATGCGGAGGAGAAGTTGTTGAGGGCAGTGGTGACTTTGACAGCGACAGGTAAGAAGATGGTACTCGGCCCAGCCGGGAACAGCTTAGCATGAAGGAGGCTGCAGATGTCCACGACTACATGTCGAGTGACTCTGAGCCTCCGTGTGCACTGCTGCTCAGAGAGGTCCAGGAAGCTGAGCCTTGGTCTGTAGACCCTGTGGCGAGGGTAGTGCCTTCTGCGACGCATCTCTCTCTGCGGTTGCCCTCCTTCCTGCTGTGCAGGTGGATGTGTCACAGCACTGCGTTGTGGAGCTCCACGTGTTAGAGGTGGACGGCGTGGCCGGCGAGGCTGGTGATGCTCTTCGTCCTCCGAGGAGGTCATGACTGCAGGTCATGGCGGCCCCCATCCGGAAGATGTACGTTTGAGGGGGTCCGCAACACCGGGGTTGAGGTTGCAAGGTTGTGAATTTTATTGTTAGGAGGAGGGTGGTGGAGGCCAAACTTTGTCCAAAGTGACAGAGTGGCCTCCTGCAATGAGTGAGGGTCTCCCCCGCACACCTGTCAAATGGACCTTCGCAGCTGCTACAGGCTGGTGGCAGCAACACGTCCATTTCAACTGGGAGTGTTTCCCCCAGTACGGGAAACAGTCTCAGTTTAGTTGAAAATCCCACCCCTCCTAAAATATCATGTCAATCAGGTCTGCAAACGACCTGGAGTATCTACTTAATTGGTTTAAGTGGGATCCCGCTGGCTTTAATTGCCGGTGGGAGTCCCGCATGCGGGGGCTGCGCATGTATCTACGCACGTCACTGGGGAACCCGGAAGTGGGCGGGTTGGAGCCGGGCTCTGGACCCGCCCCGGGAATCCACGATTTTCGGAGCCTCCCCGACACGAACCCGCCAGCTCGGAGGTCTGAAAATCGAGCCCCATGTCTTTACCATCCACATCTCCCTCCAGTAATGTCTAAATCCACCACTGATGCAAACTATGCTTTTGTGTAATTTAGGATTTTTTTCCTGCAATATAATTGATGGGATGTTGGATATACCTGAGACTTAAATTATGACAAGCCCCCTGTCCCACTGCACTCTCAGTTTAACTCCTCATCTTCTTGAGTCATAAAGCCTACATTTAAGACTGTTTTTGGTGTATCAGCTTTTTGAGAACTGTTTCAGCTTTGGTTTGTGTCAGTGTTTAAACTGGGCAGAATGTACTAGAGAGGCTCGGGAAGAGGAGCCTAGGTGCCCAGCCTGAATAAATTAAAAGCTCCATTGGCAAGACTGCTGTGTCAGTGACAGAATCCAAATAATGCATTAAATTTGTTCATTTTCACCAGTCCAACCAGCACACGATTGTTTCCTTTAACCTTTATTATTTAGTTCTCTAAAAAATGTTCTCTTCTATGTGTTAATTTGGTTTTGTTTCTGGCTTCTGGGTTTTCTATTTTGAGTTATCAAATTTTAGTGTTTTTCCTCCAGTTGTGTTTTCTGTTCTCAAATGCTTCCCATTTCTGGTTTTTGAGGTTTCCCAGCTTCTATTTTATGATCTCACTAGTTTCTATGCAGTGCCATTGACAAATTGCTTAACACTATGTTCAGTATTTATTTAAGAAAAGAAAGAACTTGCATTTGTATAGCAACTTTCGCACCCTGAGAACAAGCCATCTTAGATTTAGTAATAAGTAATGAGCCTGAATTAGTAGATAATCTAATGGTAAGGGAACACCCAGCTAACAGTGACCATAGCTGAGAGGAGCCGAGCCGAGCGGAGGGAGCGTCCGATAAAAGGCGGGATTTCAGAGCGCTGAGAACAGCTGAGAGGAGCCGAGCCGAGCGGAGGGAGCGTCCGATAAAAGGCGGGATTTCAGAGAGCTGAGAACAGCTGAGAGGAGCCGAGCCGAGCGGAGGGAGCGTCCGATAAAAGGCGGGATTTCAGAGTGCTGAGAACAGCTGAGAGGAGCCGAGCCGAGCGGAGCTGCGACCGAGTTCGAAGTGACGTCAGGAATCAGATCGGGACGCGACACAGGGGAGGCACCTGATTGGGGAGTAGGTTCAGGTGAGTATTTCTACTTATCGACAGTAACTGAAGTAAAAGGAAAGGGAAGGTCTGCAGGTCTTATAGGAAGTAGCGTTTATTTTTTAGTGAATCAAGGTCCCTAGTGTAGTTAACATTCTCTAAATTGAGAACAATTTAAAGGAGTAAACTCCTTAAAGGGAGTGGTAAGTAGTTTTTCTTTCCTTTTTTTTCTCTTGACATTGCAGTTGTTGTTAAGCTAACTTAAGGGTTAAGTCATGGCAGGAGATCCCAGAACCGTGTCATGTTCCTCTTGTGAGATGTGGGAATTCAGGGCTCCTTCCTGTATCCCTGATTCCTTCACCTGCGGGAAGTGTGTCCAGCTGCAGCTATTGTTTGACCGCTTGACGGCTCTGGAGCTGCGGATGGACTCACTTTGGAGCATCCGCGATGCTGAGAAAGTCGTGGATAGCACGTTCAGTGAGTTGGTCACACCACAGATAAAAATTACTGAGGGAGATAGTGAATGGGTGACCAACAGACAGAGGAAGAGTAGGAAGGCAGTGCAGGGGTCCCCTGCGGTCATCTCCCTCCAAAACAGGTATACCGTTTTGGATACTGTTGGGGGAGATGGCTCACCAGGGGAAGGTGGCAGTGGCCAGGTTCATGGTACCGTGGCTGGCTCTGCTGCACAGGAGGGCAGGAAAAAGAGTGGCAGAGCTATAGTGATAGGGGACTCGATTGTAAGGGGAATAGACAGGCGTTTCTGCGGACGCAACCGAGACTCCAGGATGGTATGTTGCCTCCCTGGTGCAAGGGTCAAGGATGTCTCGGAGCGGCTGCAGGACATTCTGGAGGGGGAGGGTGAACAGCCAGTTGTCGTGGTGCATATAGGCACCAACGATATAGGTAAAAAACAGGATGAGGTCCTACAAGCTGAATTTAGGGAGTTAGGAGTTAAACTAAAGAGTAGGACCTCAAAGGTAGTAATCTCAGGATTGCTACCAGTGCCACGGGCAAGTCAGAGTAGGAATGACAGGATAGCTAAGATGAATACGTGGCTTGAGAGATGGTGCAAGAGGGAGGGATTCAAATTCCTGGGCCATTGGAACCGGTTCTGGGGGAGGTGGGACCAGTACAAATTGGACGGTCTGCATCTGGGCAGGACTGGAACCAATGTCCTAGGGGGAGTGTTTGCCAGTGCTGTTGGGGAGGGTTTAAACTAATGTGGCAGGGGGATGGGAACCGATGCAGGAAGTCAGTGGGAAATAAAATGGTGACAGAAACAAAAGGCAGTAAGGGAGAGTGTACAGAACATGACCGGACAGATGGTCTGAGAAAGCAGGGCAAAGACCAAGGGAAGTCTAGATTAAACTGCATTTATTTCAATGCAAGAAGTCTGATGGGCAAGGCAGATGAACTCAGGGCATGGATGGGTACATGGGACTGGGATGTTATAGCTATTACTGAAACATGGATAAGGGAGGGGCAGGACTGGCAGCTCAATGTTCCAGGGTACAGATGCTATAGGAAAGATAGAGCAGGAGGTAAGAGAGGAGGGGGAGTTGCGTTCTTGATTAGGGAGAACATCACGACAGTAGTGAGAGGGGATATATCCGAGGGTTCGCCCACTGAGTCTATATGGGTAGAACTGAAAAATAAGAAGGGAGAGATCACTTTGATAGGATTGTACTACAGACCCCCAAATAGTCAACGGGAAATTGAGGAGCAAATATGTAAGGAGATTACAGACAGCTGCAAGAAAAATAGGGTGGTAATAGTAGGGGACTTTAACTTTCCCAACATTGACTGGGACAGCCATAGCATTAGGGGCTTGGATGGAGAGAAATTTGTTGAGTGTATTCAGGAGGAATTTCTCATTCAGTATGTGGATGGCCCGACTAGAGAGGGGGCAAAACTTGACCTCCTCTTGGGAAATAAGGAAGGGCAGGTGACAGAAGTGTTAGTGAGGGATCACTTTGGGACAAGTGATCATAATTCCATTAGTTTTAAGATAGCTATGGAGAAGGATAGGTCTGGCCCAAAAGTTAAAATTCTAAATTGGGGAAAGGCCAATTTTGATGGTATTAGACAGGAACTTTCAGAAGTTGATTGGGAGAGTCTGTTGGCAGGCAAAGGGACGTCTGGTAAGTGGGAGGCTTTCAAAAGTGTGTTAACCAGGGTTCAGGGTAAGCACATTCCTTATAAAGTGAAGGGCAAGGCTGGTAGAAGTAGGGAACCTTGGATGACTCGGGAGATTGAGGCACTAGTCAAAAAGAAGAAGGAGGCATATGACATGCATAGGCAGCTGGGATCAAGTGGATCCCTTGAAGAGTATAGAGATTGCCGGAGTAGAGTTAAGAGAGAAATCAGGAGGGCAAAAAGGGGATATGAGATTGCTTTGGCAGATCAGGCAAAGGTGAATCCAAAGAGCTTCTACAAATACATAAAGGGCAAAAGGGTAACTAGGGAGAGAGTAGGGCCTCTTAAGGATCAACAAGGTCATCTATGTGCGGAACCACAAGAAATGGGTGAGATCCTGAATGAATATTTCACATCGGTATTTACGGTTGAGAAAGGCATGGATGTTAGGGAACTTGGGGAAATAAATAGTGATGTCTTGAGGAGTGTACATATTACAGAGAGGGAGGTGCTGGAAGTCTTAATGCGCATCAAGGTAGATAAATCTCCGGGACCTGATGAAATGTATCCCAGGACGTTATGGGAGGTTAGGGAGGAAATTGCGGGTCCCCTAGCAGAGATATTTGAATCATCCACCGCTACAGGTGAGGTGCCTGAAGATTGGAGGGTAGCAAATGTTGTGCCTTTGTTTAAGAAGGGCGGCAGGGAAAAGCCTGGGAACTACAGACCAGTGAGCCTGACATCTGTAGTGGGTAAGTTGTTAGAGGGTATTCTGAGGGACAGGATCTACAGGCATTTGGAGAGGCAGGGACTAATTAGGAACAGTCAGCATGGTTTTGTGAGAGGAAAATCATGTCTCACGAATTTGATTGAGTTTTTTGAAGGGGTAACCAAGAAGATAGATGAGGGCTGTGCAGTAGACGTGGTCTACATGGACTTCAGCAAAGCATTTGACAAGGTACCGCATGGTAGGTTGTTACATAAGGTTAAATCTCATGGGATCCAAGGTGAGGTAGCCAATTGGATACAAAATTGGCTTGACGACAGAAGACAGAGGGTGGTTGTAGAGGGTTGTTTTTCAAACTGGATGCCTGTGTCCAGCGGTGTGCCTCAGGGATCGGTGCTGGGTCCGCTGTTATTTGTTATTTATATTAATGATTTGGATGAGAATTTAGGAGGCATGGTTAGTAAGTTTGCAGATGACACCAAGATTGGTGGCATTGTGGACAGTGAAGAAGGTTATCTAGGATTGCAACGGGATCTTGATAAATTGGGCCAGTGGGCCGATGAATGGCAGATGGAGTTTAATTTAGATAAATGTGAGGTGATGCATTTTGGTAGATCGAATCGGGCCAGGACCTACTCCGTTAATGGTAGGGCGTTGGGGAGAGTTATAGAACAAAGAGATCTAGGAGTACAGATTCATAGCTCCTTGAAAGTGGAGTCACAGGTGGATAGGGTGGTGAAGAAGGCATTCGGCATGCTTGGTTTCATTGGTCAGAACATTGAATACAGGAGTTGGGATGTCTTGTTGAAGTTGTACAGGGCATTGGTGAGGCCACACTTGGAGTACTGTGTACAGTTCTGGTCACCCTATTATAGAAAGGATATTATTAAACTAGAAAGAGTGCAGAAAAGATTTACTAGGATGCTACCGGGACTTGATGGTTTGACTTACAGGGAGAGGTTAGACAGACTGGGACTTTTTTCCCTGGAGAGTAGGAAGTTAAGGGGTGATCTTATAGAAGTCTATAAAATAATGAGGGGCATAGATAAGGTCGATAGTCAAAATCTTTTCCCAAAGGTAGGGGAGTCTATAACGAGGGGGCATAGATTTAAGGTGAGAGGGGAGAGATACAAAAGGGTCCAGAGGGGCAATTTTTTCACTCAAAGGGTGGTGAGTGTCTGGAACGAGCTGCCAGAGGCAGTAGTAGAGGCGGGTACAATTTTGTCTTTTAAAAAGCATTTGGACAGTTACATGGGTAAGATGGGTATAGAGGGATATGGGACAAGTGCAGGCAATTGGGACTAGCTTAGTGGTATAAACTGGGCGACATGGACATGTTGGGCCGAAGGGCCTGTTTCCATGTTGTAAATTCTATGATTCTATAATATGATAGAATTCGATATTAGGTTTGAGAGGGAGAAGGGTGAGTCATGAACCAAGAATTTAAATTTAGGTAAGGCTGACTTTGGAGGGATGAGGCAGGAATTGACCACAGTAGACTGGGCAGAACTAGTAACGGATAAAGCTATGGATAAGCAGTGGGAGGTGTTCAAAAAAGTATTTGGTAGAATACAGGACCTGTACATACCCCAAAAGGGCAAGAGCTCTACTTGTGTAATTCAATAACCTTGGTCAACAAGGGAAGTGAGAGATAGTATAAAACTAAAAGAAAGGGTTTATACAAAGGCAAAGAAGAGTAGAGATCCCATGGACTGGGAGAGATATAAAGAACAGCAAAGGGGTACAAAGAAAGTGGTAATAGCTGCAAAAAGGGAATACAAGAAAAAGCTTGTGAGGGATATCAAGGAGAACAATAAAGGTTTTTACAAAATATATTAAGAGAAAGAGGGTGGCTAAGAATAATGTGGGCCCCTTAATGACAGATGCAGGTGATATTGTAATTGGAAATCAGAAAATGGCAAACTTACTAAATAGCTTCTTTGTATCAGTCATCACATTAGAGGATCAGGATAAAATACCAGAGATACAAGGAAAAGTAAAAATAAATCAAGGGGAGGAACTAAGTAGTTTCAATATGAGTTCGCAGCGGGTTGGGATCGGGTTTCCCATTTTTAAGAGTTTCCCCTTCATTTCCTTTCCCACTGAAGTGTAACAGCAGCATGACAGGGCTGTCTAATCCCACCGGATTGCTGGCTTTCCTGAAGTACCGGGGCCGATTTTTAGCACCTGTGTGTTCACCTGAGCCTACATAAGCTGAAAGGACTTCTACTCCATCTGTGTGCAGCTGGTCAGTGACCTACAACACCATATCATGAGGATCAATGCCTGCTTTCCTGGCAGTAGCTGCATTGTTTTCAATTTTAAACATGCCAGGTTTATTTAAAGGTAAAAGGGACTGAAAACATGGCTCCTTGGAGACCAAGTTTACCCTCTTCAGCAGTGGCCAATGACATCTTTGTGACAGCTACGGAGCTAGGTAGAGGACAGTTATAATGAGATCCGTGCAACCACCAGAATTGTTACTGAGCATCTTGTAGCAGTCTTTCAGATGTTTTATCAGGTGCCTTACAGTAGATCCCACCCTAATACAAAACAAAAAGCATTATGCTGTCCTTGTACAAGACTTTGGTTAAGCTTTATCTAGAATATTGTGTCAAGTTTTGATCTTCTCATATGTTTGATGATATAGAAGCCCTGAAAGAGGTTCAGAAGAGGGACACTAGATTGATACCTAGTGTAACTTCCCTTTGTTACCATGAAAAGCTTAGACACCTGTGTTTTTTTTACAATAGAAAAGCATAGATTTTGGGGATATTTGATTGAGGTCTTTAAAGTAATGAAAGGACTTGACTTTGTCCATGTGGATAGACTATTTGAGATAAATAGGTAAGGGAGAATCAGGAAATATGTGTATAAGCTACTTAAGTATAGCGTAAGGAGATCAGGAGATTTTCCTTCTCACAGAGGGTCATCGATGCCTGGAATAATTTACCAGCTAGCGCAACGAATGTGGAATAGCTGCAAGCATTCATAACGATGCTGGATGTGTTCCTAGCTGTGGCTGATATCACAGCTTACAAAAGGTAGGTGGGATATGGAGCGATATGTCTCATGGTCACTGTGGTCTCCTGGAATTCAATTTCATCGCCTTCAGGGGTTCAGAGAGGAATTTGCCAATTTTTTTTTCCAGAATTGGCCCAGGTTTTTTTTTGCCTCTCCCAGGAAATTATGTGGCTACTGGTAGGTGCGGGGGAGGGGGGGTTTGATGGGGATTATGGTGCTCAACTGCACTATGACGGCATGGGATAGGCTCAATGGACCAGCTGGTCTTTTTCTGTTCATAACCTTTGTATGTTCGTATTCCTGATAGCAAACCCTTTGGTGCCAGTAAAGGAAGCTCGAAGCAAAATAAATAAATAACAGCAACTAGCACAAAGTCTCATGAAAGGCCAAATGCCATCTGAGGGGAAACAAAACATAAGAAGGGCCTTTAAGAGACCTAATGCAATTACCTTTAAATTCTGTCGGCCTTTTAAAGGTCCTTCTGCCTACAGGTCTGCTTGAGGCCATGTTCCTGGCTGCTTTGGGCAGGAACTTTGGATGCTCGGCCCATGCTCAAGATAGAGCCTTAAATCAATGGCAGAACTGATTTCCCCTCAATTTCCTGACCTCTACTGTCCCTCGGAGTGCCACGTAGATGAGAAACAATCCCAAAAATAAGGGTGCTAGACGGGAAAAAGTCAAATGAAGTGACATAAGAAGGGATCTGACCCAAATTGACTGAGCAGAAAAGTTAGCAAAGAGGTTGATGGAAATTTTCAATCTGAGATGAATACAGTACAAAATAAATGCACTACTAGAAGATGGCATCAAAAAATAGAGTTTCATGGATACATATAGAGATTAAACTAAACTGAAACTTAAAAGGGGAGCATGTAATAAAATTGACAGTGAACAAAACTAAAGAAAATCATGAGGAATATAGAAAGTTTAGTGGGGAAGTGAAAAGAGAGATTAAAAGGGCAAAAAGGGAATATGAAAAAATGCTAACAGATTGTATAGAAGTTTATAGTAAGGGCTTTTATAAGCATATAAAAAGTAGAAAAATAGTTAAAGAGAGGGCAGGACTACTCAGGGATGAAGAAGGGACTGTAATTGTGGATGGTGAAGGTATGGTGGAGATATTAAATAAATATTTTGCATCAGTTTTTATAAATGATGGTGGAAATAAGAATGTAAGTGTGGGATATGGATATGGAATAATATTAGAGATGACTAGAAAAGGAATTGATTCGAAAAAAAATTAGTAGAAATCAAGTCACCAGGCCCTAATGCGATACACCTAGACTGTTGAAAAAAGTTAAAGAGGAGATTACAGAGGCTCTAGCCACAGTTTTTGAATCCCACTTAAATGTACAAATTGTTCCATGTGCCTGAAGAGAAGGGAATAAAGGATAAATTGGGTAATTATAGACCAATTAGTCTAATGTCAGTTGTGGCAAACTCTTTGAATCCATAATTTGATAAAAAATTAGTAAGCATTTAGAAATGCATGGGTTAATCAAGAGCATGGATTTTCTAAAGGCAATTCATGATTTATAAACTGAATAGATTTCTTTGAAGAAGGGATATATTAGATAAAGGGAATGCAGTAGGCGTGGTATAAATGGATTTTTAGAAGGCATCTGATAAGGTATCTCATATAAACTTTTATAAAACACTGGTTAGGCCTCAGCTGGAGTATTGGGCACCACACTTTAGGAAGGATGTCATGACCTTAGAGAGGATGCAGAAGAAATTTACTAGAATTGTACCAAGGATGAAGGACTTCAGTTACCTGGAGAGACTGGAGAAGCTGGGAGGTATGGTGGAGAAGGTTAAGAAGGGATTTGACAGAGGTGTTCAAAATCATGAACGGTTTTGATAGAGTAAATAAGAAGAAACTGTTTCCAGTGGCAGAAAGGTCAGTAACCAGAGGACACAGATTTAAGGTGATCACCAAAAGAACCAGAGGCGACATGAGGGAACATTTATTTACACAGCGAGTTGATATGATCTGAAATGCACTGCCTGAAAAGGTGGTGGAAGCAGATGTAATAATAACTTTCAAAAGGGAATTGGATAAATACTTGAAGGGAAAAAAATGGATAGCTGTTTCAAAGAGATAGCACAGGCAGGATGGGCCGAATGGCCTCCTTCTGTGCTGTATTATACTATGAAACTATGAAACTACACTAAGAGGCTTGGTAGAAAAAATTAGATGTATATTACAAGAATAAATGTAGCAACATGAATAGAAAGTTGATTGATGGACAGGAAACAAAGGGCGTAAATGTGTGTAGCTTGGATTGGCTGGAAGTGATATACTCCAGGACCCCTGGAATACCACTGACCCAGTGCTGGGTCCACTTTTGTTCTCGGTACATATAGAGGATCTGGACTTGGGCATAGGGAGTACAATCTTGAAACTTGCTGATGACATAAAAGTAATGGGTTTGGCAAATAGTGAGGAGGACTGTAAAAGACTTTAAGAAGATCTAAACAAGTTAGCAGAAAGGATAGACAGGATGTTACCAGAATTGAGAGGATATAACTATCAAAAAAGATTGGACAGGTTGGAGCTCTTTTTCCTGGAAAAGAGCAGACTAAAAAGAGACCTGTTAGAAGTCTTGAAAATTATGAAGGGGTTCGATAGGGTGGATTTAGAAAAACTGTTTCCACTTATGTGTGAGTCCAAAACAAAGGGGCAGAAATAAAAGGTAGCCACTAACAGATCAAATAAAGAATTTAGGAAGCATTTCTTTACGCAGAGAGTGGTGAGAATGTGGAACTCGCTGCTACATGTTTGAAGCAGATAGTAGTGATACATTTAAGGGGGGGCTTGATGCATACAGGAGGGAGAAGGGAATAAATACACTATTAATGGTGTTCATCTATACATTATAAAGTAGCGAATTTTCTTTTTGCATAGTCTCTAAATCACCAGAGTTCACTGAAGCATTTGAAAACTAAATTAGTGCTGTATGGTGGACAACACAATTATACACAATATACTACCACAGACACAGGTAATTCTGTGACAATCGTGTCCTATTTCCAGATTATTTTAACAGATTATGGAAATATTTACCACAATATAATGAACACTTTAATGATACTACCAAATGCCAGAGAGAATGATCAGTACATATTATATAGATTTGCCAAGTCACTTAATTATTGAAAAGGGTGAAATCTGCTTTAAAAAGTTTAGTCAATAAATCAGAATGATTAAGTAACATCTAGTGAGAAGAGGTAATTAGAATGGGAGGAGGCTCATTTGGAATATATACACTGGCATAGACCAGTTGGGCCAAATGGCCTGTTTCTGTGTTGTGGTTTTTATGTAATTCTATGTAGCTTCTAAGTGGAGTCACTGTTGGTATGTACATAAATGTAGCCACTGTTTTGTACACCGTAAGGTCCCACGATAAGCAATGAGATGAATGACTCGTTAATTTTTTTGGAGGTTTTGATTGAGGGAATAATATTGGCCAGGGCACAGGGTGAATTCCTTCCTCTTCTTTGAATAGATCTCTTACTACAATACTTTCTTCTTCAGTTGCAAAGTGTGGATGCTGTTGAGTGCAGATTTCACTAAGGCTGCTTAATGATTATCTGACAAGAGGTATTCCTCGACAAGAATGGAATAAATCCATTCAGTTTATCTTCCCATTCCCCCTCCCAGGATAGAATAATCTAGTACAGAGAAGTAAGGCAAATGACAGAAGTCTGCAGCATTTAATAATTTCAGTATTTTGTATAAAAAGAAAAGTGATTTTTACTTAGTGCTGGCATCATCAAGTGGCACAGGAGTGGTACTGTCAAGGTCAGTGTTGTTGTTCCTTTGACAACTGGATAAACACTTCTCACATGGACTGAGAAAGTATTTTCAAACCAATCACAGTTAGCTTCATTCTTAAAGCAATTATTGACTTTCCAAAAAAAAGCAGCACTTGGCTTGTGCTGTGGTGTAATGCATCAATAATGGAAGTTCATGATAAATATGTGGCCAAATCATTATTGAAGGGAAGAGGCTTTGTTTCCAATTATTTTTTTATATATATATTCATTTTCGGGATGTGGGCATCACTGGCAAGGCCAGCATTTATTGCCCATCCCTAATTGCCCTTGAGAAAGTAACGGTGGGCCTTCTTGAACCGTTACAGTTCATGTGGTGAAGGTTCTCCCACAGTGCTGTTAGGTAGGGAGTTCCAGGATTTTGACCCAGTGACGATGAAGGAACGGCGATATATTTCCAAGTCAGGATGGTGTGTGACTTGGAGGGGAATTTCGAGATGATGGTGTTCTCATGCATCTGCTGCACTTGTCCCTCTAGGTGGTTGAGGTCATGGGTTTGGGAGGTGCTGCCACAGAAGCCTTGGCAACTTGCTGCATTGCATCCTGTAGACAGAACACAATGCAGTCACAGTACACCAATGGTGGAGGAAGTGGAGGTTTAGGCTAGTGGATGGGGTGCTGATCAAATGGTCTGCTTTGTCCTGGATGGGGTCGAGCTTCTTGAGTGTTGTTGCAGCTGCACCCATCCAGGCCCAGACAAAAATCTACCCCCATATTTCAACTGTATGGTCGAGGGAGTGTTGTCCTACTGGTCCTTCAGATAGGAGGTGATGCAGGAGCAGGAAACATTTGCTACATCCCGGGAGCTGCCATGGGCAACCTGCAGCAGCTGGAGGAGAATGTGCATTAGTATTCCTCTGAAATCTCTGCAATCGGAAAGGCTTTACAAAAATGCAGGCTACCATGGAGTGAATGGCATCTGCACAGCCATCTGTAGGGGAGGCCCTAAACAGTGAAGGATCAAGTGCTGAACAGCATTCTCTTGCCACTGAATGGCGCCACTGGGACGAATTTGTTTTGCCATCGACATTAGCCTTGCCTTTAAATGTCTGCTACAGTCCTTTAAACAGCAGGCTGGAATTCCTTCCCCTACCATTGCCAGGCACCTGCACCATTAGGGGCACATCCAGAGCACTCGACATCGCAGCAAAGACAGAAAGTTCAGGGTAAGGTGTTAGGCCTCCTCCCAGAAACCAAGTACAGTATAGTTGCTTCTAGTGACACCCTTTGCAAGGGGCCATTTAAAAGAATTTGTTTCCAAATCTTCAGGAGTCCAGGCCAAAATCAAGGCTTGGGTACTCAGGTGATCCTCACATCTCACCTTGGGTGAACTGGCATGTCTTATCACACCAAGCGTACCTGCGCTGACCATCCAACAGGTTCCAATTAAGGTGTGGGAAGCTCTGATGTTTAGAATGCCTAACCATGACCCTGTGCCCCCTTATATCAGTGGCCATGTTTGGGGCTGATGGAGATTCTGTCCCCAACAAGCCATCCCAAAAACTTTGGAATATCTGAGTCCCAGCCTGGTTACTGGCTGTTCCGCTGTACTCCCACCAAAGGAACTGCAGCATTACGCCAGAACAGCCATGGAATTTCAGGGCTGGTGAGACCAGTCGTTCCAGCTGACCCAGGGACAGATGTGGGGAACCATATGGGGGTCCAGGCAAAGGTTATAAACTTTGGCGGGGTAAGCAGTGGAGATCCAGTCTTAGTGCATTTCAGCACTTAAGCCAAGATGCATCAACCCGCAGATTTTCGTGCCATGATCGTAATAAGCTTACTGATGTTCAGTTACAGCAAATAATATTTTTCTATAGATGTGTTCTGACTAGGGTTGCCAACTCTGGTTGGACTTATTCCTGGAGTTTCGGTCACATGACATTCGCTGCAGTCTGCAAATGTTTTCACATTTACTTTAATGGCTTAATATCTGTGCTTTGCTGAGGGTGCCAATGACTGACATTGAAGGCAATAATTTTAAACGACTGGCCTGAGTGTGATAGTGTTGAAATTGAAGCTCAAGGGTGGCAATGCATATTCTGTTATATTGAGAATCTAATACTTATCTTGCAAATTCATCATCACTGGACTTTTCTTCTGAGCTAGAGACCGCGTCCTCTTTATCACTTGGCTCCTCCACCAGGTAAGAATCATCCTGCTCCTGCCGGCTCATTGGCAATAAAGCAAGGAAGGCTGACTGCTGCAAGCACAGCGAGATTCCTTGTGGCTGGTGCCGCTCCACTGTTGTAACCTCGATGTGGAGATGCCGGTGATGGACTGGGGTGGACAAATGTAAGGACATTTGTTGTAACCTCACAGGAAGCGAGGCAAGTCGCCTCTCCAGCGAACTTAAGGGTTGCGGGGGCGGGACCAGCTGTCAGCCATGGAGGATATTCCAGCGGAGAATCGCTCAATAGGCAGCACCTCCAGCTCCACGGAGGCAGGTAGGATGGTGCGGGGTGGGAATTGGCAGATCCGGGGCAGGTGGAATTGAAATTTTGAGCTGCTGGAAGGGTGAAGGTGCAAACTTGAGCACGGGGGTACTTTTCTTTCAGATCGCCAGCGGCATTTCAGGAGACTCCCAGGCAATCCGGGAGGGTCGGCAACCCTAGGATATATGGTATCCAGGGTTAAGAAAGAATCTGGGGAAGGATTTAATTTAGTGTTTCCTCTATCAGAGGATTCAAACAAAGCAGCACATTTTACACCCCCACAGCAGTACTGGACCGTGAAGGTGCTATGGTAACATTCCATGTGCCTCCAGTAAAATTTAAAAAATAACTATGCATCCTGACCTTAGAGAGCAGGCATTCCAAATGTGACATTAAACCATTTTCTGCTAACTTATTTGCTTATTGATTTTATTTTGCTCCATCTGGAGAGGTGGGGCAGAGTAAGAATAGCCTCTTATGCTGCTCTCCAGTGCCGCAGGGTAATTGAAGCAATGTGTTAGAACAATATTAACATTATTAGACATGATGTGGAGATGCCGGTGATGGACTGGGGTGGACAAATGTAAGGAATCTTACAACACCAGGTTATAGTCCAACAGTTTTATTTGAAAATCACAAGCTTTCGGAGCCAGAATTGGAGCAGCGCAGAAATCTTGGAGGGTTGTAGGGCTGGAGGAGGTTATAGACCTGCTCGCTGACCTACATTGGCTCCCGATCTGGCAAAGCCTCGATTTTAAAATTCTCATCCTTGTTTTCAAATCCCTCCATAGCCTCGTCCCTCCCTCTCTCTGTAACCTCCTGACGAAGGAGAAAAGCTCCGAAAGCTTGTGATTTTCAAATAAAACTGTTGGACTATAACCTGGTGTTGTAAGATTCCTTACATAGGTATGGTTACGATTGAGCTGGCTGCACTCAATTTTCACTTCCACCAGATCTCAACTTGCAGGTGGCAGCAGATTAAACTAGTCAATGAGCAAAGACTGATCACTAGTAAGCTGGGGTAACTGTTGACACCAAGCACAAATTATGTAAATGCATAATAATACTGGAAAATAGTACAATGATTAAGTTATTTGGATTCGTGTCGTAGCAGTTGACTGGACCAGCACTTTAAATCTGTAAGCAGTAAGCATTTACTACTGAGTTAAACCTATACTGGAAAATGTTACTTGGCATTAACACTGCTTAGGTGAACATAAAGTCAACTTAATTTGCTAACCCTTGGAAAACAGACGCTGCAGATACTAACCATGGCTATTAATAATCTGTATTGTGTGTAATGCAATGAGGCACCCCAGAGTGTCATGAACTGTAATTATGTACAATGTGTTCATTGAACTGCACTTGATGTAACCTGCAAATTGTATAATCTGTCTTGTGTACATTTGGAATGTGATATGACAACTGTATTGTATGTATTGCTGCAAATTTTATGAATAAAGTATATTTTATGAAAAAAAAATGCACTGCCCTCTTTTAGAAATTCAAGGCCCACCCCGTCAGTCATCACCTGGTAACAAACACTTGGAACATGTTACAGATGGAGTAGGCAGTACATTTGTTGCTACTTTATCTTTACCTTGGTTCCACCTAGTGATCTTTCATGGAACTCTCACTTGGGTTTCTGGTGGAAACCTTCTGCCTTCTCGAAAACTGCTGACAATCCTCTTTTAATATTGGAAACATGATAATATTGGAATTTTCTTGTGCAGTAAATGACACAATGCTGCTTTGATGTCATATAACATGTCTTTATTAGTAGTACTGAAGGTTATAAAGCAACACATCAATGTTCCCCTCTGTTTCTCATCACCGTTGTTTTCTTCCTTCTTTCTTCCGGATAACACAGGTTCATTGGTTGTATCTGTATTTATGTAATTATGTTATCATTTTAAAAACCATTCTAAGGAAAACATTAGTTAAAAAGTATGCATTTGTTGCAACAAATTTATGTGTTGGTACAAATGAAGACAACTCTAAACATTTAGACATTATATTTGCTAATAAGAGCCCGACCAACATTGTTGCTTAACCACTCAAAGTAATGAGACACCTCTGTGTATACGCCTGGAAATTCAGCTGTTCCACACTGTTTACCCCAGCTAACTACTCCCCATACGTAAGCTTCATTTCTTTCATCAGAACAGACTAATGGACCCCCAGAATCGCCTTTGCAGGAATCGACTGTTCCATCAATTTTTCCTGGTCAAGAAAACAAAGTATGAATATTAGGAAGAGATCTTCAAATTTAAATGAATCACTGATACAAATTCAAATTTGCCTTCATTCGGCTGATTACATGTTTGAGTAATATAATAACTTAAAATACTTTTTTAGAGCTGAAATTAGGAACGTCTGTATCAATTTGTTGAGTAACTTTAAGACTCGCAGGAGGAACTCAATGCAAAATTAAACATTACAACTGCTAAGTTTATTTGGAAAATATTGGCAAAAATATATGAGCAAAGGAATGGGACTAAGTATATAGTGCTTTCAGAGAGACAAGGCATGCTCGATTAGCCAAATGTCCTCCTTCTATATTGTAAAATTCCATGGCTCTGGAAATTCTGCAGGAGTTCTCTTGGTCTCCCACAATGACTCCAGTTACATCAGACCTCTGCCACTTTTCAAGGATTTCCTCCATGTTCTCATTGGAGTTATGGCAGGAGGCCAGGAGAACCCAGGTAGAATTTCAGGGTCCATTTTATATTTAGCCCCATAAAATTTACACAACACGATTTGGATGGATGTTGTTACACGATACATATCATACCCAGTTAAAAAGTTCTAAACGCATTAAGTACTTGCAGAGTTAGGGTTAAAAAAAATTAGAGGCCAAATTATTTTGGCCATTTCAGCAGACTTCGACCATAACACCAATAAGAGTCTGGCAAAACATCCAGAAACTCCACCGGGACCCAGATACACCAGGTCCTGGCCTTAAATGGGAGCTTCATGGGAGCAGGAGTAAGCCATTCAACACCCCAGCACCCCCTCCCCCTGAGCCTGTTCCAGCATTCAATCAGATCATGGCTGCTCAGTATCTCTGCTCCATGTACACACCTTTGCTCCATATTCCTTGATACCCTTATCTAACACAAGTCTATCGATCTCAGTGTTGAACATTTCGATTGTCCCAGCATCCATAACCTTTTAGAGGAGCAAGCATGGACAGCCAACAGAAATTCACCCACACCATCACTCACTAGACCAGATAGAGTCACTCAGGGAGTATAGATAATTCAGATTAGGAGTGGACACTGGATGCTGCATAACACACGAGGAAGCCAGAAGAACAGGTAGTGGAAGTGGAGAAGGATGTTCCTGAACAGAAGCTAAGGAAACGTCAACCCTTGGCTGAAGAGCATTTAGACAATGATCTCAGGGGTCCTGCCATGAAAAGACAAATGATAGCAGAGCATCGAACTCATATAAAGGCATGGCAAAGTCTCTCCAAAACTGTGTAGCAGATAGCAGGGCTGATGCCAGAATCCAATGCCATTTTTTATGGCTACTCCACAATGCAGTGCAGTCTGGAGCAAGTGACAGCTGCTGAAATCACTACTTACATCCTACAGAACACAAAGGCCTGGAGCCAAGTCATCATCTCCAAAATGACTTGTAGCATTCAGGACTTAGGTGACGGGATGAAGAGAATGGAGAGAGCAATATCTACCAAATATGGAGATCCCTAGGGCATCATTTCAAATGTTTGTTTTCCTGCTGATCAGTGGCAACCTATATCCTGATCCCATGCCACGTGGGAGAGCAACACGTGGCTGAAAGGATTCTGCCTTCCCTCAGGACAGCAGCATCAGAGAATTCTCTGCCCAGTCTCCTAAGGTGCCTTCATTGGTGAAAGAAAGGCAGTAGGCCAAGGCTGTAGAGATTCCAGGCCTAGAGAAGCAGTCAATTGTGGTCCATTCCTGGACTAGCAGCCCTGAGATGTAAGCTAATGTTGTCCCAGTAGGCTCATAGATATATAGAGCAGCCATCCACATCTCAGACCCCAAGCCCTCAGGTGGTACTTTGAAGGAGTGTTAGAATATGACCGCAGAAAAATCAAAGTCGCAAGGGTAGTGCACAGTGATGCACCTAATTGACTTCTCAGTCGTAAAGTTCCAGAGTGTTACACGATTGCTGTTCTCAGGCATATTGTTATGATGTTCATGATTCTTCTATTGGAAACATAAGGTTGTAGTGGAAATCAAAAAATGTTTGTGGACTTGGGGACCCTCATTGGCACTTTGGCTTTTAAAGATGAACAAAGTGTTCTGAAGGGTTGTACATTTAAATTATTTGGAGTACCCTGGTTATTACAGATGTTGGATAGCTATAATGTGATCAGAACTTACCAAAGGTCTCTCTGATAAGTTTGTATTGTTGCTATCTTCCAGCAGTTATCTGTAACCCTGCTATGTCTTCCTCATGCCTGTGTTCTTCTGTCTCAGGGTGGCGGGGGGGGGCGGCGATTCAGCTTCTGACTCAGTCTCCCCAGAAATCAAAATTTCCAGGCCTTTCTGAAGAGCAGGGGACATCATCCGGACTTTCACAGGCACCTAACTCTTCCCTCAGCATGCCAATAGACTTCAATTTTAATCTTCATGCAAATGTGAGCCTCATTGCAGCATTCCTCTGTTTCATTGGTGGGCCTTCTCAGTGGTGTTCAAAGCCACTGTAGTATTGGATACCCCTTGGCCCCAAGAAGCCAGCCAGCATCTTGTCCTTGACACTCAAAGAGCACAGGGACACTGGACTGCAGAAGGGTGAATGAATCATGGCAGCTCCCTACTTACTGGGCACTGATGTGCAGAAACCTGTGCCTGTAGTTGAACCCCAATTGGACATCAACTCTTATCAGTTGACATAATGAGTGAGTTGACAGTCAGGTTTCATGTGGCCGCTTGAATGCAATGTATAGCTCCAAGGACTCGTAGAACCTCAGTGATCCAATGAAAATGAATGACCTGCTCACCCAGTTATCTTGCTCCTGTGTCAAAAGCAATGAACTGGACTGTCCTGGCAAACAGGGCATTCATGACTTACCTTAAGCAAAAATGTACAGCAAACTGGTTGACAGGCTTGTCACCTGCTATCTCTTGGAATTAACCAGTGGCCAAGAAATTACATTCAGTAGTGACTTTCTGAACCATAGTAAGTGCTATCCTTGAAAACACTCAGCAGGTCAGGCAGCATCTGAGTAGCAATAAACAGAGCTAACATTTTAGGTCGATGAACTTTCCTGAAATGTTAATTCTATTTCTCTCTCCACAGATGCTGCCTGGCCTGCTGAGTGTTTCTATTTATTTCAGATTTCCAGCATCTGCGGTATTTTGCTTTTGTTTTTTGCAAGCACTATCCTGCTTCATAAAGGAGATATTCAAATAAACTCTTCTTACATTTTGGTAGTTGGGTATCTGGTGTCAATATTTCTAGTTTGATAATCGCTCCTGTGAAGCGCCATGGGACGTTTTACTACGTTAAAGATGCTATATAAATGTAAGTTGTTGTTGAAGGGTCTGTATCTCCTGTGGTGCTGTATTATTAGCCTGGCCTCTCAGTTTCTCTACTGTTCCTCCTCCTATATATCATAAAGAGGGGGCTCCCCATTGGGAGACCTATACTGCAGCCTAGCACGATATTTTAGGGAATAGTCCCAAACAAAAAAGTCTTAATGAAGACTTCTAAATGAAGCTAGAAGCCTCCAAAATAAAGAGCACCAAAAATGTTGAAAAAGGACCAATCCGAAGAAAAATTATGAGTCTCTATGTAATAGCACAATAAAACGCAGCAATTCACCTTTAAGATTCCAGCAACAGCCTTTCCCAGCTGCTGTTCTAAGTTACCCCTATTTTACAGTGGCATAAGTTAGATTGGCAGATTCTGGGATGTAAATGACAGAATTTAGGACTGATGGGCTCGAATTCTCCTCCTGTTGGCAGGTTTGAGGAATGGTGGTCCTAACATCCACCAATGCAAAATGATCGTTCACCCGCAGTAACTTCCTCCCAGAACCATCGTTAAGCCTTGCATGGTGGTTTGGAGGCCAGAAAATGGCGCTTCATTGGCTTACTGCCATTGGGAGAGAGGGAAATACAGCTCTGGTGCACTGCAGCGAGTTACAGAGCACCAGCCCTTCCCAGCAAGATTAGTGAAATTGCAGTAGCCTCAGGGGTGTCAGCAGCTGGAAGGCAGCCAGATTATCCGACGAGTCAGTGGAGGTGCTGCAGGCAGAAGTGAGGGCCAGGAGAGACCGTCAGATGGGAACTGAGGATAGGAGGCCTCATAGGGGAATGGTGCAGGCTGTCTGCAGAGAGTTGTCAGAGGCAGTCAGTGCAACCTCCACCACCCCAAGAACTGCCACACATTGCTGGAAGAGATTCAATGAGCTCACAAGGGCGGCCAAGGTAAGTCAAGGCTCTGGTGCCAATATACATTCTCTATAGCTTCACTCACCTCCTTACCTATCATACCTTCCCAAGGGACTGCACCTTGACCTGGTGGGAAGTCTTGCATGCTCCTATGACCCTGAGAGTTATGCTGGTGGTAGCACAACACCTGGTCGGGCCACCCAAACTAAACAGGTCATAAGGTAGGAGCCACCAGTCCTGCAGGTAGGGGATTATGATTCAGCTTAATGACCAGTCCACATGAAAATGCCTTTCATTACAGAAAGGACCCAGAGACAAGATAAGTCTGTTACAGACTTGCAAATATAAACATGAATGGTGGAGAACTACAATCTGAGCAGTGAGAGAGGAGAGCGCGGAGCGCGGGATCAGCGATAAAAGGAGGAGAAAGAGAGCGAAGTGCAGGATCTGCGATAAAAGGAGGATTGAAAGAAGAGAGAGAGCGTGGAGCGTGGGATCGGCGAGGAATGGAGGAGAGAGAGCGTGGAGCGCGGGATCGACGAGGAATGGAGGAGAGGGAGCGTGGAGCGTGGGATCGGCGAGGAATGGAGGAGAGAGAGCGTGGAGCGCGGGATCGGCGAGGAATGGAGGAGAGAGAGCGTGGAGCGCGGGATCGGCGAGGAATGGAGGAGAGGGAGCGTGGAGCGTGGGATCGGCGAGGAATGGAGAAGAGAGAGCGTGGAGCGCGGGATCGGCGAGGAATGGAGGAGAGGGAGCGTGGAGCGCGGGATCGACGAGGAATGGAGGAGAGAGAGCGTGGAGCGCGGGATCAGCGAGGAATGGAGGAGAGAGAGCGTGGAGCGCGGGATCGACGAGGAATGGAGGAGAGAGAGCGTGGAGCGCGGGATCGACGAGGAATGGAGGAGAGAGAGCGTGGAGCGCGGGATCGGCGAGGAATGGAGGAGAGAGAGCGTGGAGCGCGGGATCGGCGAGGAATGGAGGAGAGAGAGCGTGGAGCGCGGGATCGGCGAGGAATGGAGGAGAGAGAGCGTGGAGCGCGGGATCGGCGAGGAATGGAGGAGAGAGAGCGTGGAGCGCGGGATCGGCGAGGAATGGAGGAGAGAGAGCGTGGAGCGCGGGATCGGCGAGGAACGGAGGAGAGAGAGCGCGGAGCGCGGCATCGGCGAGGAACGGAGGAGAGAGAGCGCGGAGCGCGGGATCGGCGAGGAACGGAGGAGAGAGAGCGCGGAGCGCGGGATCGGCGAGGAACGGAGGAGAGAGAGCGCGGAGCGCGGGATCGGCGAGGAACGGAGGAGAGAGAGCGTGGAGCGCGGGATCGGCGAGGAATGGAGGAGAGAGAGCGTGGAGCGCGGGATCGGCGAGGAATGGAGGAGAGAGAGCGCGGAGCGCGGGATCGGCGAGGAACGGAGGAGAGAGAGCGTGGAGCGCGGGATCGGCGAGGAACGGAGGAGAGAGAGCGCGGAGCGCGGGATCGGCGAGGAATGGAGGAGAGAGAGCGTGGAGCGCGGGATCGGCGAGGAATGGAGGAGAGAGAGCGTGGAGCGCGGGATCGGCGAGGAATGGAGGAGAGAGAGCGCGGAGCGCGGGATCGGCGAGGAATGGAGGAGAGAGAGCGTGGAGCGCGGGATCGGCGAGGAATGGAGGAGAGAGAGCGTGGAGCGCGGGATCGGCGAGGAACGGAGGAGAGAGAGCGCGGAGCGCGGGATCGGCGAGGAACGGAGGAGAGAGAGCGCGGAGCGCGGGATCGGCGAGGAACGGAGGAGAGAGAGCGCGGAGCGCGGGATCGGCGAGGAACGGAGGAGAGAGAGCGCGGAGCGCGGGATCGGCGAGGAACGGAGGAGAGAGAGCGTGGAGCGCGGGATCGGCGAGGAACGGAGGAGAGAGAGCGTGGAGCGCGGGATCGGCGAGGAATGGAGGAGAGAGAGCGCGGAGCGCGGGATCGGCGAGGAACGGAGGAGAGAGAGCGCGGAGCGCGGGATCGGCGAGGAACGGAGGAGAGAGAGCGCGGAGCGCGGGATCGGCGAGGAACGGAGGAGAGAGAGCGCGGAGCGCGGGATCGGCGAGGAACGGAGGAGAGAGAGCGCGGAGCGCGGGATCGGCGAGGAACGGAGGAGAGAGAGCGCGGAGCGCGGGATCGGCGAGGAACGGAGGAGAGAGAGCGCGGAGCGCGGGATCGGCGAGGAACGGAGGAGAGAGAGCGCGGAGCGCGGGATCGGCGAGGAACGGAGGAGAGAGAGCGCGGAGCGCGGGATCGGCGAGGAATGGAGGAGAGAGAGCGTGGAGCGCGGGATCGGCGAGGAATGGAGGAGAGAGAGCGTGGAGCGCGGGATCGGCGAGGAATGGAGGAGAGAGAGCGCGGAGCGCGGGATCGGCGAGGAACGGAGGAGAGAGAGCGTGGAGCGCGGGATCGGCGAGGAACGGAGGAGAGAGAGCGCGGAGCGCGGGATCGGCGAGGAATGGAGGAGAGAGAGCGTGGAGCGCGGGATCGGCGAGGAATGGAGGAGAGAGAGCGTGGAGCGCGGGATCGGCGAGGAATGGAGGAGAGAGAGCGTGGAGCGCGGGATCGGCGAGGAACGGAGGAGAGAGAGCGCGGAGCGCGGGATCGGCGAGGAACGGAGGAGAGAGAGCGTGGAGCGCGGGATCGGCGAGGAATGGAGGAGAGAGAGTGGGGAGAGAGGTGAAAAAACACCTAAAGTGACGTCAACACAAAGGAAGGAACTGATTGGTGAGTAGCTGGTGAGTGTTTTTTCAGTCTTTTAAGTTTATTTTTGTTAAGTTTAGTTAATAATATAATAAATCAAGGCATGGCAGGGAACCTCAGACCCATCGAATACACATCTTGTGCCATGTGGGAACTCCAGGATGCTTCTCGTGTCCTGGACAACCACAGGTGCAGGAAGTGTCATCAGCTGGAGGAGCTCGAGCTCTGGGTTTCGGAGTTTGAGCAGCAGCTGGCGTCACTGCAGTGCATCCGCGAGGCTGAGAGCTACATGGATAGTACATTTCAGGAAGTGGTCATCCCGTTGCTTAAGAGAGTGCAGGCAGAGAGGGAATGGGTGACCGTCAGACAGACAAGGAGGACCAGGCAGGTAGTGCAGGAGTCCCCTGAGGGCATCTTACTCTATAAACAGCATTCAGTTCTGAATACTGGTGAGGTAGAGGGTTCCCCTGGGAGTGCAGCAAGAGACAAGACCATAACACCATGGGTGACTCAGCTGTACAGGGGGGGAGGAGAAAGGTCAGGAGAGCAATAGTAATAATGGATTCAATAGTTAGGGGAACAGACAGGTGTTTCTGCGGCCGCAGATGTGATTCCATGATGGTATGTTGTCTCCCTGGTGCCAGGGTCAAGGATGTCACTGAGTGGCTGCAGAACATTCTGAGGGGGAAGGATGAACAGCCAGAGATCATGGTCCATATCGGTACCAACGACATAGGTAGAAAGAGGGATGGGGTCCTGCAGGCACATTTTAAGGAGTTAGGAAAGAGATTAACAAGCAGGACCTCAAAGGTAGTAATCTCCGGATTACTCCCAGTGCCACGCGCTAGCGAGTATAGAAATAGGAGGAAAGAGCAGATGAATGCGAGGCTGGAGAGATGGTGCAGGAAGAAGGGCTTTAGATTCCTGGGGCACTGGGACCAGTTCTGGGGGAGGTGGGACCTGTACAGGCCGGATGGGTTGCACCTGAACGGAGCTGGGACCGATGTCCTCACAGGGAGGTTTGCTGGTGCTATGGTGGGGGAGGGTTTAAACTAATTTGGCAGGGGGATGGGCACCAGGATGTAGTATTGGAAAGGAGAAACAAGGTGCACAAAGGATTAAGTGAGACAGATAGCACTAGAATAAGAAATACTACGGCATTAGGTTGGATCAAACTAAGAGAGAGTACAAGAAAGTCTAAGATAGGTTTACAGTGCACGTGTATAAACGCACAAAGCGTGATAAACAAGGTTGGCGAGCTCCAGGCGCAAATAGCCACATGGGAATATGATGTCATGGCGATTACAGAGACCTGGCTCAAAAACAAGCAGGATTGGTACTAAATATTCCCGGATACAAGGTGTTCAGGAAAGATAGGATAAGGAAGAAAGGAGGGGGAAGGGTGGCAGTATTGATTAGGGAGAATATTGCAGTGCTGGAGAGAAAGGATGTCCCAGTGCGGTCAAGGACAGAATCTATTTGGTTAGAGTTAAGAAACAAAAGAGGTGCCATTACACTACTGGGTGTATTCTATAGGCCACCAACTAGTGGGAAGGAGTTAGAGAAGCAAATTTGCAGGGAAATTACAGAGAGGTGCAAAAACCATAGAGTAGTGATAACTGGGGACTTCAACTATCCTAATATAGGCTGGGATAGTAATAATATAAGGGGCAAAGAGGGGGAGGAATTTTTGAAGTGTGTTCAGGAGAACTTTCTTGACCAGTACATTTCCAGCCCAATGAGGAATGAGGCATTGCTGGATTTGGTTTTGGGGAATGAGGCGGGCCAAGTGGAGCAAGTGTCAGTGGGGGAACATTTAGGGAATGGCGATCATAGTATCATAAGGTTTAGAATAGCAATGGAAAAGGACACGGACCACTCTAAAGTAAAAATACTCAATTGCAGGAGGGCCAATTTCAGTGGGATGAGAACAGATGTGGCCCGGGTAATTTGGACTCAAAGGTTGGCAGGCAAAACTGTAATTGAACAATGGGCGGCCTTTAAGGAGGATATGGTTTGGGTACAGTCTAGGTACATTCCCACATGGGAGAAAGGTAGGGTAACTAAAGCCAGAGCTCCCTGACAAAAGAGATAGAGAGTAAGATGAAGCAGAAAAAAGGGGCATATGACAGATGTCAGGTTGATAACACAAGTGAGAACCAGGCTGAATATAGAAAGTTCAGAGGGGAAGTGAAAAAGGAAATAAGAGGGGCAAAGAGAGAGTATGAGAATAGACTGGCGGCCAACATAAAAGGAATCCAAAAGATTTCTATAGGCATGTTATCAGTAAACAGGTAGTAAGAGGAGGGGTGGGGCCGATTAGGGACCAAAAAGGTGATCTACTCATGGAGGCAGATGGCATGGCTGAGGTACTAAATGAATACTTTGCATCTGTCTTTACCAAGGAAGAAGATGCTGCCAGAATCTCAGTAAAGGAAGATATAGTTGAGATACTGAATGAGCTAAAAATCGATAAAGAGGTACTAGAAAGGCTAGCTGTACTTATAGATAAGTCACCCGGTCCGGATGGGCTGTATCCTAGGTTGCTGAGAGAAGTAAGGTGGGAAATTGCAAAGGTACTGGCCATAATCTTCCAGACATCCTTAGGTATGGGGGTGGTGCCAGAGGACTGGAGAATTGCAAATGTTACACCCTTGTTCAAAAAAGGGTGTAAAGATAAACCCAGCAACTATAGGCCATTCAGTTCAACCTCAGTGGTGGGGAAACTTTTAGAATTGGTATTCCGGGACAGAATTACAGTCACTTGACAAGTGTGGATTGATTAGGGAAAGCCAGCATGGATTTGTTGAAGTCAAATCGTGTTTAACTAACTTGATAGAGTTTTTTGATGAGGTAACAGAGAGGGTCGATGAGGGCAATTCGATTGATGTGGTGTATATGTACTTTCAAAAGGTGTTTGATAAAGTGCCGCATAATAGGCTTATCATCAAAATTGAAGCCCAGGGAATAAAATGGGCAGTAGCAGCATGGATACAGAATTGGCTAAGTAACAGGAAATAGAGAGTAGTGGTGAACGGTTGTTTTTCGCTCTGGAGGGAGGTGTACAGTGGTGTTCCCAAAGGTTCGATATTAGAATCATTGCTTTTCTTGATATATATTAATGACTTGGACTTGGGTGTACAGGGCACAATTTCCAAATTTACAGATGACGCAAAATTTGGAAGTGTAGCGAACAGTGAAGAGGATAGTGATAGACGTCAAGAGGATATAGACAGGCTGGTGGCATGGCGGACATGTGGCAGAAATTTAACGCAGAAAAATGCGAGGTGATACATTTTGGTGGGAAGAATGAGGAGATGCAATATAAACTAAAGGGCACAATTCTAAAAGGGGTGCAGGAACAGAGAGATCTGGGGGTATATGTGCACAAATTGTTGAAGGTAGCAGGATAGGTTGAGAAAGCGGTTAAAAAAGCATACGGGATCCTGGGCTTTATATATAGAGGCAGAGAGTACAAAAGCAAGGAAGTCATGATGAACCTCTATAAAACACTGGTTTGGCTACAACTGGAGTATTAGAACATAAGAACATAAGAAATAGGAGCAGGAGTAGGCCATCCGGCCCCTCGAGCCTGCTCCACCATTCAACAAGATCATGGCTGATCTTCTACCTCAACGCCATTTTCCTGCACAATCCCCATATCCCTTGATGCCTTTAATACCTAGAAATCTATCGATCTCTGTTTTGAATGTACTCAATGACTGAGCCTCCACAGCCCTCTGGGGTAGAGAATTCCAAAGATTCACCACCTTCTGAGTGAAAAAATTTCTCCTCATCTCAGTCCTAAATGGCCTACCCTTTATTCTGAGACTGTGACCCCTGGTTCTAGATTCCTCATCCAGGGGAAACATCCTCCTTGCATCTACTCTGCCGAGCCCTGTAAGAATTTTGTATGTTTCAGTCAGATCACCTCTCATTCTTCTAAACTCTAGAGAATACAGGCCTAGTCTACTCAATCTCTCCTCATACGACAATCCCACCATCCCAGGAATCAGTCTGGTGAACCTTTGTTGCACTCCCTCTATGGCAAGTATATCCTCTCTTAGGTAAGGAGACCAAAATTGTACACAATACTCCAGGTGCAGTCTCACCAAGGCCCTATATAATTGCAGTAAGGCATCTTTACTCCTGTACTCAAATCTTCTTGTAATAAAGGCCAACTTACCATTTACCTTCCTAATTGCTTGCTGCACCTGCATGTTAGCTTTCAGTGACTCATGTACAAGAACACTCAGAACCCTTTGAACATCAACATTTCCCAATCTATCACCATTTAAACAATACTCTGCATTTCTGTTTTTCCTACCAAAGTGGTAACTTCACATTTTTCCACATTATATTCCATCTGCTATGTTCTTGCTCACTCATTCTGCCTTTCTATATCCCCTTGAAGTCTCTTTGCATCCTCCTCACAACTCACATTCCCACCTAGTTCTGTGTCATCAGCAAACTTGGAAATATTACATTTGGTCTCCTCATCCAAATCATTGATATAGATTGTGAATAGCTGGGGCCCAAGCACCGATCCCTGATGTACCCCACTAGTCACAGTCTGCCAACCTGAAAAAGACCTGTTTATTCCTACTCTCTGTTTTCTGTCTGTTAACCAATTCTTAATCCATGCCAGTATATTACCCCCAATTCCATGTGCTGTAACTTTGTTCACCAACCTCCTATGTGGGACCTTATCGAAAGCCTTCTGAAAATCCAAATACACCACATCCACAGGTTCCCCCTTATCTATTCTACTAATTACATCCTCAAAGAACTCCAATAGGTTTGTCAAACATGATTTCCCTTTCATAAATCCATGTTGACTCTGCCAAATCCTATTATTATTTTCTAAGTGTCCTGTTATCTCATCCGTTATAATAGATTCTAGCATTTTCCCTACTACTGATGTCAGGCTAACAGGTCTGTAGTTCCCTGTTTTCTCTCTCCCTCCTTTCTTAAATAGTGGGGTTACATTTGCTACCCTCCAATCTGCAGGAACCACTCCAGAATCTGTAGAATTTTGAAAGGTGACAACCAATGCATCCACTATCTCTATAGCCACCTCTTTCAATACTCTGGGATGTAGATCAGGTCCTTGGGATTTATCGACTTTCAGTCCCATTCATTTCTCTAGTACTATTTTTTTTACTAATACTGATTTCCTTCAGTTCCTCATTCTCGCCAGACCCTTTGTTCTCTAATTTCTAGGAGGTTTTTTGTGTCTTCTTCCGGGAAGACAGACACAAAGAGGGTGATTTTAAACCCCAAGAACAGGTGGGTTGGGGGCAGGTGGGAGTTGAAAATAGTTGTTTTTTGAGTTGCGACCGCAACCCGGCTTTATTTCTGGGTTTAACGTTGGCGCGTAAAAGTACAGGCTTCCCACTGGGAATGCAAAGTCCAAATATTTTGCAGTTGCGACCCAAAAAAAACAACTATTTTCAACTCCCACCCGTCCCCAACCCACCCGTTCTTGGGGTTTAAAATCACCCCCAAATTATTTGTTTAATTTCTCTGCCATTTCCTTATTCCCCATTATAAATTCTCCCTTCTCTGCCTGTATTGTGTCCAATTCTGGGCACCGCACTTTAGGAAAGATATGAAGGCCATAGAGTGCAGAAGAGATCTACTAGAATGATTCCAGGGATGAGGGACTTTAGTTACGTGGATAGACTGGAGAAGCTGGGGTCGTTCTCCTTGGAACAGAGAAGGTTAAGAGGAGATTTTATAGAGGTATTCAAAATCATGAAGGGTCTAGACAGAATAGATAGAGAGAAACTGTTCCCATTGGCAGAAGGGTCAAGAACCAGAGGTCATAGATTTAAGGTGATTGGCAAAAGAATCAAAGGTGATATGAGGAAAAACTTTTTTTACACAGCGAATGGTTAGGATCTAGAATGCACTGCCCGAGGGAGTGGTTGAGTAAGATTCAATCATGGCCTTCAAAAGGGAACTGGATAAGTACTTGAAAGGAAAAAAATTGCAGGGCTACAGGGATAGGGTGGGGGAGTGGGACTAGCTGGATTGCTCTTGCATAGAGCCAGCATGGACTCGATGGGCTGAGTAGTCTTTTTCCATAATCTTTCTATGATTTTGTTGGATGTAAGGCAAAATGATACTCCAATTGGAAACAAATATCTTGTTCTGGACAGACAGGAGTGGAAGAAGTGGGGTGCCTCAAGTACTACCAAGTACAAGAGATTCTAACTATCTAACTGGCTAACTTACCTATTATACCTTTTCTCTCTCAGCGCTTGGGTGTTGGGAAAACATTTTACTTCTGTCAAGGCCAACCTCTCCAAATGCTCAACCATCTTCTTGGCAGTAAGTGTTCCCTCTATTAACCCCTGCACAACAGCTCAGTGCCAGAAGAAGTTCAATGACCTCAAGCCAAGGTAAGAGTAGGCAGACACACGTGACAATGCACGGTGATAAACATGTTTCCTATTTCCACTCAATTTGCCCTCATGGTGTTGAGCACCATCTACAACCCTTTAGCTAAGTACAGATGGTACCACAATACTGTTTACACCACTTCCTTCCTCTGCAAATGTGCCTTCAAACACAGCTTAACATGAAAGGAAGCAGTAAAAGGCTCATATGATATTTAGTTGCTCCTTTCCTGCAACTGTGATCACCCCCATTAAGAAATGCTTAGATTGGATTCCATATAATGGCAAAAAAGGGCCCTCAGACTGTCCACTTTCTTCTTGAAAGAGAAAGTAACCCACAGCCAACACCAGAGATCAGCCACTGAAGTTTCTCCCAGCCTTCAGCCTCCCACCTCATATGAGGAAGAAGCCCTGGAACTGTTGATCAGGCTTACAGCAGAAGCAGAGGAAGACAAGCAAATGGAGAGGAATAGGCTTACAATTTAGCCAAAAGCAAAATACTGCAGGTGCTGGAAATCTGAAATAAAAACAGAAGATGCTGGAAATACTCAGCACATCTGGTAGCATTTGTGGAGAAAGAAACAGAGTTAACAATTCAGGTCGATGGACCCTTCATCAGATCTGGGGTCATCAACCTGAAACGCTAACTCTGTTTCTTTCTCCACAAATGCTGCCTGACGTGCTGAGTATTTCCAGAATTTTCTATTTTTATTTCAGGTTTACAATTTAGGTTGGTCATGCAGTTCATCATCTCGTGTCTCTTCAGCTCCCGTAGCACACATATAGGCCTAGAAATTTGGACGTGCAGCACCCATTTTTCAGGCGCTAAGTGCCTTACTAAGCCCCCAATATGGTGGGCAGAAGCGGGTACACACTTCAGGCTGGAATTGAGCTGCCCACCATATTGGTGGAGGAGGTTGCACTGGCAGCAGGAGTGCACGCCAGCAACATTCTAAGCTCTGCATAATGTATGTAAATTAGGGTCCTGTGCTTCTTGCAGGACCTGTTTTCCATTTTTGATTGCCTCAGTGCTTCACTCGCCACGTGCTGACAACGTGGCACTAACCGGCATGAAGACCGCCTCAGCAGTGCTATTTAAAGGGAAATGTAAGGAATCTTACAACACCAGGTTATAGTCCAACAGTTTTATTTGAAAATCACAAGCTTTCGGAGGCTTTCTCCTTCGTCAGGTGTTGTTGCTCTTTGTCTCACAAATAGTCTGGCTGCAGACAAGGGTAGTCTCATAGGGCTCATTTAAAATGAGAAATCCCATAGAGTTGTTTGCATAGAGTTTTCAATGGAAGTCATTTTAATTATATAAGTTGCTGCTCTGAGGTTACATCACTCACCTGACGAAGGAGAAAGCCTCCAATAGCTTGTGATTTTCAAATAAAACTGTTGAACTATAACCTGGTGTTGTAAGATTCCTTACATTTGTCCACCCCAGTCCATCACCGGCATCTCCACATCATTTAAAGGGAAGATGCAGTACTTACAAGTTCATTGCTGGTTTATTATTTCCGGCTGCTGCTTGACTTCTAGGCATTTTTTGGTGTGTTGTACCACTCTGGAAAGTTCACTTTGTCTGCACAGAGAGAGGTTTTGCTGCTCTTGCAGTGTTGTTGCTCTTTGTCTCACAAATAGTCTGGCTGCAGACAAGGGTAGTCTCATAGGGCTCATTTAAAATGAGAAATCCCATAGAGAGATGTTTGCATAGAGTTTTCAATGGAAGTCATTTTAATTATATAAGTTGTTGCTCTGAGGTTAGATTAAGAGACACTGGAGTAGAATTTATACAATGTGCACACAGGCAAGGCAGTGGGAATGTCTCCTCCTTTGGGGCTGAGGATGAGGGGGAGCAGCAAGGAAGACACCTCAGAACAGGAGAAGCTGTCAGAAGAGGAAGGCACTGAACAGGAGGCCATATCCACAGAGGGTCTTCAGGGAGCACTTCTCCTACATCAACTTTACTGAGGAGCAATGTATGAGGCGCTTATGTTTCACTAAGTAGGTTGTCACCAAGCTATGTTACCTGCTGCAGCCACAACTCGAGCCTCAAACCAGGGCATGGACAATGGCTTATGGCCGTCAAGGTCATTGTGTCCCTTAACTTTTTTGCCACGGGCTCCTTTCAGGCTGCAACAGGTGATATCTGCAACAACTCAAAGTTTGCAGTACACCGATGTATCAGGAAGGTCACTGAGATTCTCTGCGTCAGAACGAACATCTACATCTCCTTCCCTACTGACAGAGTGAAGCAGGACGAGAGAGCACTAGGTTTCGCACGTATGGCAGGCTTCCCCAGGGTGCAAGGTGTCATTGACTGCACACACTTTGCCTTGCATCTCCCTATCACCAGCCTGGCATCTTTATCAATCGAAAGGAATTCCACTCCCTCAACGTACAGCTGGTTTACAGGCAGCACATCATGCAGGTCTGTTCCTGTTATCCCCGCAGCAGTCATGGCTCTTTCATCCTGCGCCAGTCCTCTGTGCTGCCTTTATTCAACAAGCCACTAAGTTACAGGCTGTCTACTGGGCGACAAGGGTTATCCCTGACTGCAGTCAAGAACCTGCACACAGCTGCAGTGCAGGCCTACAATGAGAGCTATGCTGCCACGAAGAACAGCATCAAGCAAACAATCGGTGTGCTCAAACAATGCTTTCGCTGCCTGCACTGTACTGGAGGAGCTTTGCAGTACATCCCTGAGCGGATATCCAGATTTGTCATCGTCTGCTGTATGCTCCACAACTTCACTATCATGAAGGACCAGCCCTTGCCTCAACCTGGGCAGCAACAAATAGGGAGGAGGAGGAGAGGCAGCGATTAACAGAGCCCCTATCTGCCCAAGCTCTGAGACTAGCTCATTGAGGAGCGCGTCAAGTAGATCAGCACTCCCATTCACCAACAGTCCCACAATCCTTACCCCTTTCCTTACGTCCACCATCCGATTGCCTTCCTTCACTCCAAGCTTATGGGTCTAGCCCTCACTTCACTACAAAGGCAAATACCAATACCAAATCCAGAACAAAAAACAAATTTATCAAACAAATCATGTCAGCATTGACAAAACAAACTACTAATCACCCTTGTGCAAGCCCCTTAGTGCCTGTCTTGTGTGCTTGTTTTCCTATCCTGATGCTGCTACTACGAAGTGCTTCCCCACTGGCTACAGTTTAGGAGTCTTACAACACCAGGTTATAGTCCAACAGTTTTATTTGAAAGTCACAAGCTTTCGGAGCTTACCTCCTTCGTCAGGTGAGTGAGGGGTTCTAAAAACGCCTTCTGATGAAGGAGGTAAGCTCCGAAAGCTTGTGATTTTCAAATAAAACTGTTGGACTGTAACCTGGTGTTGTAAGATTCCTTACATTTGTCCACCCCAGTCCATCACCGGCATCTCCACATCACAGTTTAGGAGGTTGATGGCTGCTGCGCTTCCATTGAGGACACTTCAGATGGCCGTGGAGGACAGCTTTGAGCACCTCTGGGCCTAGAGGGCCCGGCTGCAGACTGTAGCATCTCAACCTGGGCCGAGGCAATCTGGGAGGCACCAGCAAGGGCACTGGCAAAGTTTCTGTTGGGGGAGCTGGAATGCCGTCTCCCATGGAGCCAAGGCTACTCTCCTGGGGCGGCACCTCAGCACTCTAGCTCTGCTGGAGAACAGAGTGCAGGAGTGATGTGAAACCACAGAAACCTCTTTCAGCAGTGGCCCCCAAATCCAAGATGGCAGCCATCTCAGCGTCCATGCCAGCAGTGTGAGCTGCCATAGTAACCCTATGAGTTTCCATGGCAGTAATATATGCTGCCATAGAAGCTGTAAGAGCTGTCAGGAGAGGCTCCTGGCGGTGGGTTCCACTGTGATGTTGATGAATCTGACCACTTGGTCTATGTTGAACAGAGTGGTTTCCATGCTCTGTGCAATGCCTTGAGACAAGTTGGAGCTGGACTCCTTCATGCTCTGCGACATTGTGCACAAGCTCTCTGGCAGGCTGCCCACTGCACCTGGCATTTCCCAATGTATGTCCACGAGCCTTCTTCAGCAGCCTGAGCCCTTGAAGACTGAATCTGATTCCTCTGCAGCAGGATTAGTATGTGATCTCACTCTCCAGCGATCTGGCACCTGTGGCGTCCTATCCCCCCGTCCTAGCTCCTGCGTACTTGTACCCGATGATTCACCACGTGCAGATCCCTCCTCTAACCTAGCCTCTAAAGTCCGGGCGGTATCTGGGCTGGTAATTGCGAGAGTCAGATCAAGAGATGGTGCACCTTCAGGAATACTGGGCTGCTCTTCCTCCACTAGCTGATGGACATCGACATTCACAGCAACCAAAATGAAAGAGTGGGACAAGGGTTGGTTTGTGGTGTGAGGGAGAGGAGAGAGAAAGAAATGGGTGTTGAAAGCATCTGCAGCTTGTCATGCAGAGTGTGTAGGGTGTGAGAGAAGTCATAAGGGACAAAGAGGATTAGGTATAAAGAAAGCCTGTGCGGCATCTCCTCCAGTGTCACCAATGGCGACGGCCTCCATTCTGCCCCTTCCCATGATAGCCAGCACGCTCTCTTCAAGGGGGAGAAGGTGTGAAGACAAGCCCATCCTCCTTGCATTGTGTGTGGCCTTCTCCTGCAAGAAAGAGGAAAGTGTGTTGTAATAGTGGTGAGTGTGTGAGCATGAGGAGAAGGAGGTTTAGTGAAGTGTGCTGCACTAGTTACAGAGTATTGGGGGAGGGGAGTGTTGAGAGTCCTGTGAGTGTGGTAATTAATGATGCTATGAGTGGTGCAGCTGTGATTAGAAAGTATTTTCGCAGTCTCCTCACCTTAGCAACTCTAATTAAATCACTGAATCGTTTCCTGCATTGCAGCCATGTTCTTGGTGCAATGCTCCTGACATTGACATACTCAACAATATTTTCCACTGCCTCCTCAGTAGATGCCTGGAGAGCTTCCTGCTCCCTGGGGGAGAAAGGATGTCCCTCCTCCTCTCCACTGCCTGCATCAAGGCATCTAGTGTAGCATTGGAGAACCTTGGTGCCTGCTTGCTCCCTCCTTCAGCCATTTCCTCAGCATTCTGTTCTCTTGTCTCTGCAGCCAGAATGTACCTCCCCTTTAAGAGTTGTTGTTTGCCTTTAAATAGTGTTGTGGACTCTTAATATCGCTCCCCCCCCGCCAATCCACCCACCCACCCGATTGGCGTTCAGTCAATGAATAGCGTTGACTGCACGAACAAACGATTGTCACTAGCAGGTAGTTGCGTGCTGCCTGCATTGATAGTCATTGGCGTGGGCAGTCTGCGCCCCGCCCCCTGCGCGCCCGTTTTCAGGCGTGATCCAATTTTTAGGCCATAATCTGTCATTAGGATAGGTTGCATAAACTTTGGCTTGCCTTGAGTTTATAAGATTGAGGGTTGATCTAATCAAGGAGTTTAAAATGATAAAGGGATTCGATAGGGTAGATACGGAATAAACTATTTCCTCTGCTGGTGGAATCCAGAACAAGGGGTCACAATCTTAAAATTAGAGCTGGGCCATTTAGGAGTGACATCAGGAAGCACTTTTTCACACGAAGGCTTGTGGAAATCTAGAATTCTCGCCCCCAAAAAGCTGTGGATGCTGGGTCAATTGAAATTTTCAAGACAGAGAGTAACAGATTTTTATTAGGTGAGGGATATGGATCAAAGGCGGATAATTGGAGTTGAGGTACAGATCAGCCATGATCTCATTGAAATGCGGAGCAGGCTTCAGGGCTGAATGGCCCACTCCTGTTCCTATGTTCCAATGTTTCGTCACAGCACATTGTGAATCCCTCATGTCATACCTTCTACTGCAAGTGCTATGGCCATTGCACTGCTCATCTACCCATGCTTACCTATTCTATTTGTGTCCTTCTAGGTGTGCTGCAGCAACAAACAGAGGAAGAACTACAAAAGAAACCTGGCTTCTTTGTTCCTTTTCACACACATTACCAATCACCCACTCTATTCCAAGCAGCAGCCCAGCGACACCCACCCAGGGGGTAGTTCATGAGCCTGAAGGGAGTGTACAGGGTGAGACACTAAGCACGAGTGAGCAGGTGGATCCGGGGATGCAAGATAAGGAGGTACAGGCTGTTGGCTAATGGTCAGGAGATGGCTACCCTCAGCTGAGGAGCCTATGATCCCAGATCTCTGTAGTCCTATATTTAAAAGAAAGATGCTTGTAGGGCATCAAGCTGATGTAGAGTCACCTGAGATGGTGTCCTAGAAGGTGCTGAGGATGGTGGTTCAGTTGGAGGAGTCCACTAACTGCATCTGTGGCACCATGATGGATGTTTGTGCAGCACTGCAATCAACCCTGGAGTGCATGGCAACTCCAGAGGAACTAAGAGCAGTCATACCTTCTGGCATAGAAGGTGTGACTGCTGCTATAGACCCTTCAGGTGTCAGAGTGGAGAGGACTGTCTCTTCCAGCCTTCAAACAATTGGGCTGGAGTCTAGATAATATCTCTATAGGCTCCAATGATCTAATTGGTACTATTCGGGTAGCAATCTTGCTGCTCAGTGACCAACCGGACACAATCTCCATGACTACTAGCCTGGCAGATGTGCGTTTCGATGATGATACTGTCTCCTCGGACAGTACCATGAGTGTACCCTCCCGCCAGTCCTCTCAGACGCCTGCACATGTGACAGAAAGCAGCCAAGGCAAGGCTACCCTTGCAGCAGCAAACAAGATACAGCCCAGGTCCATCTGGGGCCTCAGCTTCTCTGCAACAAGGGCCACTCAACCCTAAAGATTACACCTCACACCCTTCTGGTACCAAGGAAAAGTAGGAGATTAAGAATGAATGGGCACACAATTACAGGCACCAAGGAAAACACTGTGCTAAGAAAAAGTAGGAAGACTCAATGCATTTTTTACCTTAATGACGTGGTAGCACCACAGTAATGTGGCTAGATGGGGGAATGTCTTAGATAATGTATCAGAAATGGTAAAAATGAAACATCTATCATTTTTGTCATATTAAAACCAAATGTTTACATTTTGGAAAGGGGGAATATGGAGATACAACTTTGCTGCAGTGAGCTGGGATAACATCCAGATGAAGGCGTCTCAGATTAGTTGCGCCCGAATATATCATGCAGCCAGAAAAGGGTAGTCTTTATACAACTTCCTGCCTGGTCACCTTGCAACACTTGCACTTCTTTCTCTTCATCTGGGTTATGCATGTTTTTCTCTTTGAAGAATGATGTTGTGCAGCATGCAACACAATACCACAATCCTTGACATCCTGGCAGGGCTATGTTGCAGTGCTCCCTGATTGATCAAACCACTTTAAGCATCTTCGAATGTTAATTGTCTTCTCAATTATTATTCTGGTGGCACCATGGACCTCAATGTAACAGTGATCAACTGATGTCTTAGGCAGCCAAAACAGTGCAATCAGCCACTACTGCAGAGGTAGACCTGATCTCCAAAAATCCATCACCGGCATCTCCATATCACAGATATTTGTCGTTCTGCAATGAAAAGTGGTGATATAGTGGACTGCCTCAAAGTGAATAAACCGTGGCAGCTTCCGGGAAACTAAGCATTAACCAGAATTATTTGGTGGTTGTGGTCCGAAACCAACAGCACATTAAGTGACTGGAACCCTTTCCTGTTCTGGTAGTTGATCACATTATGTAAAAGGGCCATACATATAGCCACATGGGTATCACCTTACACTTTGTGAAATCCTGCCACGTGGTAAAAGTGTGAGGCTCTGTCATTCTGATGACAAATGTACACAGTGAAGCAGAAATACTGGCCATCTCTAGCAAACAAGACATTTGTTGCTTGCTTATGCATCGGTGCACAGTCAATTGACTAATGTTGCAAACGTCCCGAGAGGCAGCCTGAAATGACCCTGTAGCAAAGAATTTGAGGGCAGTGGTGAGCGTTACAGACACTGGCAGTGTGGTGCTTGGAGTGGACGTGAACTCTAGATCCAGGGCTAGTATGTGGTGTAACTCATGTATTGTTTTAAATGTCAAGCATAACCTCCACAACAAGCATTGCTCAATTCGAGATAGGACCGTGTCGGTCCATATATGTGGGTGTGAGGGTACCTGTGGGTGGGGACCAGATGCCTCCTGTACTTCCCAATGGGCATGTCTTCCCTGCATTCCTGCTCCTCTTCCTCCAGGTAATGTAAAGAGAGAGGGATTGCTAATGGAAAGTTCATTGCTCCCTCTGTGAAATATGTGAGGTTGAAAAATTGGAGCCCCAGAGTACACGGCAGAAAGATCAACGTAGCAGCAAGCTTCTTGATGAAGCACAAATAAAGGTAATGAAAACCGTTGTTCAGCAGCAAAGGTAAAACAATTTAAAGTTCCATTGAAGCGTACCTTTGAAGCAACTTCCACCTGTTGGCAGTCACCTAGCAATGTTGAATGCCTCCTATAAATTGGCATTCTTAACCATTTTTTTTAATATTGGCAAGCCAGAGCACAAACGTCAAGAAATCCTATGTTTGACTTCAGGATCCCATTTAAATATGGGAGCCAGTTTTTAGGCAGTCATTTCAGATCATTGACCTCACTTCTGGCACAAAATTGCAAATTGTGTGATTAGTGGTGGGGATGCAGTATAAGGTTTCAATGCCTTAATTTCTCTAATCCACCCAGCCTAAAACTGCTCAAAATCAGGCGTATATAAATCAGAAATTCTAGCCCGACAGATCTCAAGGCAGTTCTTCTAGTAATCCTGGCCAACATTCCTTCTTCAGCCAGTAACGCTACAAAAAAAATTAAGTAATTGGTTGTTCGTAACATTGCCCTTCAATGGATCTTGCTGTGCACAAGTGGCTGCCACATGTACCTGCATAACAACAGTCATAGAATTACTTAGAATTACATTGAGTCTACAGCACAGAAACAGGCCCAACTGGTCTATGCCGGCGTTTATGCTCCTCACGAGCCTCCTCCCACCCCTCTCTCATATCCTTCTATTCCTTTCTCCCTTGTGTATTTATCTAGCTTCCCCTTAAATGCATCTATGCTATTCCCCATAACCACTCCCTGTGGTAGCGAGTTCCACATTCTTACCACTCTTTGGGTAAAGAAGTTTCTCCTGAATTTCCTATTGGATTTATTAGTGACTATCTTATAGTTATGGCCCCTTGTTTTGGTCTCCCCCACAAGTGGAAACAAGTTTTCTAAGTCAACCTTATCAAACCCCTTCATACTTTTAAAGACCTCTATTAGATCACCCCTCACCCTTCCCTTTTCTAGAGAAAAGAGCCTCACCCTATTCAGCCTTTCATGATAAGCATATTCTCTCAGATCATCCTTGTGAATTTTTTTTACACCTTCTCCAGTGCCTCTATATCCTTTTTATAATATGGAGACCAGAATTGTACACAGTATTCCAAGTGTGGTCTAACCAAGGTTCTATACAAGTTTAACATAACTTCTCTGCTTTTCAGTTCTATCCCTCTAGAAATGAACCCTAGTGTTTGTTTTTTTTATGGCCTTATTAATCTGCATTACTACTTTTAGTGATTTGTGTATTTGTACCCCTAGATCCCTTTGCTCCTTTACCTCATTTAGACTCTTATTTTCCAAGCAGTATGTGGCCTCCTTATTCTTCCTACCAAAATGTAACATCTCACACTTATCTATATTGAAATTCATTTGCCAATTACACATCCATTCTGCAAGTTTATTAACGTCTTCCTGTATTTTGTCGCGGTCTTCCTCAGTATTAACTATACCCTCCAATTTGGTGCCCAGGTGCTGCAATAGCATTCTGTTGAAATAAATGAATCTTTGCATGCAATTCATGCACTTACTGAGGTATTTACAGTAGCTGCATGCTGTTTGATTACTAATCACGTTTTTTTATGAAGGTTACAGAAAATAATTACTAATCTAATGCACAGCAGCGTGGGCTTGAAATTCCATAAATTCCATTCTGCAGCCATAACCAGGGTGCAGTGGGAATTCCACCCATTGGCTTGTGTTCCTAATCCCATCCCAATTTCGGAGTAATGGAGGTTTGCATAAAGTATGCAGAGGCCCCGTTTCAGTAGTGGCACAGTCAGGGTGGCTACGAGGCGGGGGAGAGGAAATTCCCAGTGGAGGGCAGCCGTTTGAGCAGAGAGCTGGGAGGGCAGGATTAAGGTGCTCACCTGAAAAAGAAAAACGTCTTGTTTCCAAAATGGCCAATACCTTTCTGACAGGATGGCATTGTGATTTCCCACTGTAAGGAAACCAGCCTTTCAAATGCCGTGGGCTTTACTTCAGCCAGGGTGTGGTCCTGGCATGTAACACATACCTATTTCATGCTGGCATACATTGAGTTGGGGGTCAATAGAGGCAATGGGGATTCCAGAAGATGATGTCATCCCACCGATCACACCTCTTTCAGTGACACCACTGCGGACACAAGAAGCACCCGTCCCCGTTGTCCGCAAAATTGCTGCCGTACTTCATGAGGTGAAGACACAGCAAATCCAGATCCCACCCCAAGTCCATTCCCCCCCCGGCCTGCTAGTGACCCAGATCTTTCAAAAAAGGTCCTGGATTTTTGGGCCATTTACTTTTATAAAATGAGGACCTGATTTTAATAATAATTGAGATCTAAGTTTTAACCTTACCTGCACATGCCATTCCTTCAAAAAAATCAGATTTGTAAATCGCTGAACAGTTTCCAATGATATCAAGTTCAGCCCAACGTAGAACCCTTACTTTAGCATTACCTAAAAATGGAATAACATAAGTAAATGACTTCAGCACACATTAATGTAACACCAGATAGTTAATACTGTCATTTGTGCAGCTAAGCTGATTAACCATTCTCCCAACTAGAAACTTGCACATTAGCAATTCCATTTAAAATGGGTTTTGTAGAATTTTGAAGAATTGTGCAATCAGTAACTTAATTTTATGTATCATTCAGATGTCTTACAGGTACATTTAAAATTACTGGATTTCCCCATCAAAGAGAGGTGGGCCCTTCCCAGAATCCCCCAGATGGGTCAGTCCTCCAATCTTAGTCAAGCTATCGGGAACTTATAGAGGCTAGTTACAAACTAACATCGGCAGAAGCCTAAAAATAGGGCACTTGCTTGTTCTCTTGGCCACAGAATTGTAAACAGTCCTTGGGCAACTAATGCAGGGCATAAACTTCGAACTGCGTTAGTAACAAATGATCCTGTGTTTTTTTTCCTGAATACAACTAAAATGGTGAATCAGAGGATATGGTATTTTGTAACAACATGGGTGTTGCTTGCCTCAGCCCATGTGCCATTGGAATTCTCTGCCATGACTTTGTCAATTCTGGACTCGACTATTCCAGTGTTCTCCTGGCCGACCTTCCGTCCTCCTTCTTCTGTGAACTTCAGCTCATCCAAAACTCTGCTGCCCATATCCTATCCCACACCAAGTACTGCTCACCCTTCACCCCTATCCTTGTTATCTTACATTGGCTCCTGGTCCCCCAGCGTCTCAAATTTAAAATTCTCAACCTTGTATTTAAATCCCTTTAAGTGCGATGCTGAAATCTGACACAGGAAACGTAATGTGACAACAGGAAATGCGTATTATTTCTATAATATCATACATTACTCTTGAGTCAGTATTTACAGTTGGGTTCAGGCACTTGTGAAACCAATGGTGGAAGGGGTTTATGGGAACTCCCAGCCTGCTAATAAAATGAAATGATTCAGGGTAGAAAGTAACCAAAAACAATATGGGTGGCCTTTATCTGGGAACAAACCAAGCTATAGTGCCCCTTACCGTAGGAAATTTGGAACACAGGAACAGGAGTAGGCCATTTAGCGCCTCGAACCTGTTCCGCCATTCAATGAGATCATGGCCGATCTGTGACCTAACTCCATATATCCGCCTTAGCCCCATATCCCTTAATACCTTTGGTTAACAAAAATCTATCAATCTCAGATTTAAAATTAACAATTGAGTTAGCATCAACTGCCGTTTGCGGAAGAGCGTTCCAAACTTCTATTACCTTTTGCGTGTTTCCTGACTTCACTCCTGAAAGTCCTGGTTCTAATTTTTAGGCTATTCCCCTAGTCCTAAACCCCCCAACCAGCGGAAATAGTTTCTCTCTAACTACCCTATCAGTTCCCCTTAATATGTTGAAAACTTCGATCAAATCACCCCTTAATCTTCTAAATTCCAGGGGATACAACCCTAGTTTGTGTAATCGCTCCTCGTAATTTAACCCTTAGAGTCCAGGTATCATTCTAGTAAATCTATGCTGCACTTCTTCCAAGGCCAATATATCCTTTCTAAGGTGCCCAGAACTGCTCACAGTACTCCAGGTGCGGTCTAACCAGGGTTTTGTATAGCTCCAGCATAACTTCTGCCCCCTTGTACTCTAGTCCTCTAGATATAAAGGCCAGCATTCCATTAGCCTTTTTGATTATTTTCTGTACCTAGTCACTGAAATTCCATTTTCTTGTAGGCATCCATTATTTGGATTTCCCCATCAAAGAGAGGTAGGCCATTCCCGCAATCCCCCAGATGGTCAATCCTTCAATTTAGTCAAGCTATCCGGAACTTATACAGGCTAGTTACAAACTAACATTGGAAGAATCCTAAAAATAGGCCACTTGCTTGTTCTCTTGGCCACAGAATCCCTCTCCCTGGCCACTGTCTGAGGCTGAACCAGATGTCCTAATTGACCCTGAGCTGAACTTCCAACCCCATATCTTCTCCATCACCAAGACCGCCTACTTCCACCTCCGAAACATCGCCCATCTCTACTCCTGCTGACACCCTCATCCATGCCTTTGTTACCTCTAGACTCGACCATTCCAGTGCTCTCCTGGCTGGCTTCCCATCTTGCACCCACTGTAAACTTGAGCTCATCCAAAACTCTGCCACCCGTATCCTAACCCACATCAAGTGCCGTTCACCCATTAACCTTGTGCTCACTGATCTACATTGACTCCCGGTCCATTAGCGCTTCGATTTTAAAATTCTCATCCTTGTTTTCAAATCCCTCCATGGCCTCGCCCATCCCTATCTCTGTAACCTCCTCCAGCCCTACAACCCTCTGAGATCTCTGCGCTCCTCCAATTCTAATCTTTTGCCCATCCCCGATTTTAACCACTAAACCTTTGGCGGCAGTGCCTTCAGCTGCCTAGGCCCTAAGCTCTGGAATTCCCTCCCTAAACCTCTCCGCCTCTCTACCTCTCTCTTCTCCTTTAAGATGCTCCTTAAAGCCTACCTTGTCAACTGTCTTAATGGCCCAAAATTTGCTGTCAAAATAACAGTAAGGCCAACAGCGCTCACCATTATTAAACCCGTAGTTAAATGCGAAAATCCGGAAGTTGCTGTCCGAGGTGCACCACTCCGCCGTTAGATTCATGTAAACAGCATCTCGCTGTCTGCCTCACCATTCTAATTGGATGGTAGATACGAACTAAACTCACCACAGAAAGTTAGAGCTTGTTCATTTCAGTCTAAGTACCCTTCTTAACGGCATGATGAATCTTAATTACTACCAACCAACCACTGAAAATTAACTATTACAAGTGTGGAGTCTCATTCCTTCAGCTTTTAATTGTTGTTGGAGATTTTTTTTTAATTAATTAATTAATTTTAAAAAACTTTTTCTTTCTGTCTCCTTTTTCTCTCCCTCTTAAGCCAATCTTTCTTTCTCTCTATTTATTTCTGTCCCTGCACCTGATTTGACAATGAATTCACTCTTCTAACTTATACTTCCTGGTTCAGACTCTGCACTGTTCATTTCACAATCCTTCAATCTGATTGGTTAAAGAGATGAACAATTGCTTGTCCTGTTCACTCAGGTCCCAGATGCCCTGTAGAGGGCGCTGCATCATTTCCATCTTCCACGTCCAAGAACTTCCAGTGCAAAATCTCATGGAAATTAAATGAGCAAGGGCAAATCTAACTAATGGGTGGGCGCCGTTCATTGACCGGCTACAGCAAATTCTGGCCCATTATCTGCTTATGTGGCTCGGTGTCAAATTTTGTTTGATAATCGCTCCTGTGAAGTGCCTTGGGATGTTTTACGACATTAAAGGTGCTGTATAAATGTAAGTTGTTGTGTCCTTCATTAAACGAGCCATTAGAAAGACTGAGATTGCCATTGTTTAGTTTTTTATTCCCCATTCTGAACACAATATTAAAATCTGCTGCTCTTGTACATGGAAGGGTTAATGCTCACAGGTTGTTGGTGATTTTGTAAAAATTAATAATTGTGTCCCCGGCTAGTTTGTTTACCCATGGCTACTTGGGATGGTATCCCGAGGTTTGTAGGACACTGTGATCCTGGAAGCCAGGTGGGATTCTTTTAGTGTGACTCCTCCCAGCCCGGAACCTGTGGATTAGCTATCACTGTCCCTCTCCGCATCTCCCTCTAGAATGTCCGTTCACTAGTGACCAAGGCCCTTGCCATCCATGAGCTTATTGTGGATGATTGCTTCAACATCATAACCTTGACGGAAACCTGGCTGACGGGTGATGACACCTTCCCCCTTAATGAAGCCTCCCTGCCTGGCTATATCTTCCACCACTTGCCCCGTCCAGCCCGCCGCGGTGGCGGTGTGGCCCTTATCACCAAATCACACCTTGGTCTGTCCCCCTATTCCTCTGGCACCTTCTCCTCCTTTGAGCATCTCACCTTGTTCCACCCCTCTCATCTCCATTAAAATCCTCATTCTCTACCACCCACCCAAGTACCACGCCAATTTTCTCACCGAGATATCTTCACTGCTTTCCTCCTTCAGCCTTTGCACTGAATGACTTCTCATCCTCGATGATTTCAACATCCACCTCAACTCATCATGCTTTCTCTCCTCTGAGTTCACTGCCCTCCTAACGTCCTTTAATTTCTCCCTCCATATAAACTCCCCTACCCATATTCATGGCCACCCCCTTGATCTTGCCATCTCACGTGGCCTCTCTACTCCCATCGTGGCAATCACAGATAAGTCCATCTCTGATCACTTCCTTGTATCCCTCTCCACCCACATCCCCTTCCCCCTCTCAACCCCACTTCCTTCTGTATTCGCTCCTGGAAAAAACTTTCCTTCAAGTCACTTACAACAGCACCTTCATATTCCCAATTGTCTAGCCTTTGGCCCTCCATTCACCACGACATTTCTACCGATCTGCTCAATCAAACCCTCACCTCCACCTTTGATGCCCTTGTCCCCATTAAAACCATTACTCTCTCTCACCCTGGTTGTTCCCCCAGTACAGCCCTCATCTACGCTCCCTTAAGTCCAAGGGACGCAGACTTGAACGTTTATGGTGGACAACTGCTTTGGCCATTCATCGCCAGACCTGGCTGGATCATATAAAGCACTATCGGGTCCTACTCTCCTCTGCCAAAACTGCTCACTATTCCAGGATCATCCTGGAATGCAAAGATAACCCCCGGCTTCTCTACTCCACTACAAACCACCTTCTTAAACCCCTCTCCCCTGCCCCCTCCAGCCTCACCTCCAATAAGTGCGAGGAACTCATGGACATCTTTGTCACTAAGATCTCCCCTCACGCCCTCTCCGAGCTCATCTTGTCCATGAGGCTCACCTCCTGCTCCCTCGACCCTATTTCCACCAAACTCTGACCACCCAACTTCCCTCCCTGGCCTCCATGCTAGCTGATATTGCATACAAATATGCCGTCATCACCTCCTCCTTAAAAAACGCACCCTTGACCCCTCTGTCCTTGCAAACTACCGCCCCAACTCCAACTTCCCTTTCCTCTCCAAAGTTCTTGAATGTGCTGTTGCCTCCCGAATCCGTGCCCATCTTTCCCGCAACTCCATGTTTGAATCCCTCCAATCAGGTTTCCGCCCCTGCCACAATACCGAAATGGCCCTTATCAAAGTCACAAATGACATCCCATATGACTGTGACCATGATAAACTATCCCTCCTCATCCTTCTCAACCTGTCTGCAGCCTTTGACACAGTTGATCACACCATCTTCCTCCAATGCCTCTCCTCCGTCGTCCAGCTGGGTGGGACTGCGTCGCCTGGTTCCATTCTTATCTATCCAGTCGTAGCCAGAGAATCACCTGCAATGGCTTCTCTTCCCGCTCCTGCACCGTTACCTCTGGAGTCCCTCAAGGATCTACCCTTGGCCTCCTCCTATTTCTCATCTACATGCTGTTCCTCGGCGACATCATCCGAAAACACATCAGGTTCCACATATACACTGACGACACCCAGCTCTACCTTGCCACCACCTCTCGATCCCTGCACTGTCTCCGATTTGTCACAATGCTTGTCCGGATGACCAAAAATTTCCTCCAACTAAATATTGTGAAGACCAAAGCCATTGTCTTTAGTCCCCACCACAAACTCTGTTCCCTGACCACCAACTCCATCCCTCTCCCTGGCTGCTGTCTGAGGCTGAACCAAACAGTTCACAACCTTAGCTTCCTATTTGACCCTGAGACGAGCTACTGACCACATATCCGCTCCATCACCGAGACCGCCTACTTCCACCTCCGTAACATCGCCCATCTCCGTCCCTGCTTCAGCTCAACTGCTGCTGAAACCCTCATCTATGCCTTTGCTACGTCTAGACTTTTTATTCCAATGCTCTCCTGGCCGGCCTCCCATCTTTCACCCTCCATAAACTTGAACTCATCCAAACCTCTGTTGCTCATCGCCTAACTCACACCAAGTCCAGTTCACCCATCATCCCTGTGCTCGCTGACCTACATTGGTTCCCGGTCCGGCAACGCCTCGATTTTAAAATTCTCATCCTTGTTTTCAAATCCCTCCATGGCCTCACCCCTCCCTATCTCTGTAACCTCCTCCAGCCCTACAACCCTCAGATCTCTGCACTCCTCCAATTCATGCCTCTTGCGCCTCTCCGGTTTTAATCGCTCCACCATTGACGGCTGTGCCTTCAGCTGCCTAGGCCCTAAGCTATTGAATTCCCTCCCTAAACCTCTTCGCCTCTCTACCTCTCCACCCTCCCTTAGGACGCTCCTCAAAACCTACCTCTTTGACCAAGCTTTTGGTCACCTGTCCTAATATCTCCTTATGTGGCTCGGTGTCAAATTTTGTTTGAAAATCGCTCGTGAAACGCCATGGAACATTTTGCTACGTTAAAGGCACTACATAAATGTAAGTTGTTGTGTGTATGTATGTTAGAGTGTGTAACTGTGTGCGTGCATATGTTAGAATGTGTGTGCGTGTATGTGTATGACCGAAACATGTGTTTGTATGTGTTAGAATGTGTGCTTGAGAGTGTTAGTGTGTGTACGTACGTGTGCATATGTGTATGTGTGAGAGGCAGAGATGTGTGTGCATGTTTGTATGTGTTTGTGGGCGTGTGTTTGATTGTGTGTGTGTTTATGTTAGAATGTGTGTGTGTGCGTGCTGGATGGGGTAAAAAAAACCTAAGAGTAGCAGAGGAGAAAGGGGCATACTGGGGAGTGGTACGGGGACTCCACGACTAACCCAAAATCATAAGCTCACCCACCTCTGGTAGTTAGTGTCAGTGAAATGCTATTTTTGAATGAAAGTAATTTTTTTTTAAGTTTTGGGATTGTAGTTATGGTGGACAATGATTTTTCTATGCTGGTAAATGTCCTCAAAAGCTCCAATTTCTCTTGCTTGTTTGTGGTTTGAGGAACATCAAAAGTGTAAACTGAAAATCAAATAAGAAGCATTGGAGCCGTGTTTAACTTGGCCCATCCCTCAAAGGACACAAAACCTAATTGATGTAAATACGTATATCTTGAGGTCAAATGGAGGAAAATTGCTGCAAGGGCTTGAAAAGCAGGCAAAAAAATCAAAAATACACATGGGAAAACAGAAGCATTGATAGGAAATAAACTTTGCAACTAAAACTTCAAATTTATGAGCAAATTACCCTTTTTGTCAGAAATTTAACTTTAAACCCTGGTCTAAAGCAAATTATATTGCTTCAATGAAATATAAAAGTAAAATTTTCAGAGAGAATATAATACTTTCAACATATAACTCTGTAATAGTAAGTTTACCTTCGGAACGACCCCAACCAGATACTATGCAAGTCTTGTTAGGTCTGAATAGGTAGTCCGACCAGGGAACGCAGACAGGTTGGACGTCATCACTCAGTGGAATGCATTTTTTGTCTTTAAAAACATGAACCACTTTTATTAAGGCAATGTCATTCTGGTACGTTTTAGGATTGTAGTCATCATGAACGATGATTTTCTCGACTGGTAAAATTTCTTCATGATCTGAAATATTTCTTTTATCATACTTTGCAATTCTCACTAAATAGCTGGACAATCTGTAAGGCCTGGAATAAGGACAAAAGAAATGAATAAAAATAATCTCTGCTAAGTATTGCAGATCTTGTCACATATTATAGTAACTATTATGGAAAGGTTGATGATATTTGGGGCATAACTTATTTTAATTGGCAAATCTAGGTGAAAGGCATAGTCCTATAGTGGAGGATAACAGCAAGGTATAAAATACAGCAGACGAGGTGAATTAGTCCCGATTCCTGTTTTTGTGAATAATGGAAGAGAACTTCTTATTCACCACTTCAAAAGAATGCTAATGAAATTGTGAGACTATGTGCCTTGTACATGTCGGATATGTAAAAAATCAATTAACATTAATGACAATCACACAGCCCTTGCAAAGATGGTCCTTCATACTTCTCAACCAGCTAACAAGACAATTAACCAGTACAAATGTTCAAAAGCTCATTCATCCACAATTGTTTAGAGTAAGTGCCAATTGAAAAAAGGCTGATTTGCCAACAAGATCCTGTAAGTGCTGGTAAGTACAGTAATAGAACGACAAGAATATTTTTATGGGAGATGACATTTGGGAGAGGGAATATTTTGAAAGAAGGAATTTCTATGGCCAAATGACTATTTCTCAATCCCCACTGCCTTATGTTTAAAGGCAAATCTGGCACATAACAGGAGAACATAACATGGAACAGGTGATGGGTTCCAAGACATTATAAGGAACTCACTCCCTATTAGAAAGTGCTTGTTGATTTGTGCAGGAGGGAAAGTTTAGAAGGTAGTGAAATCGTGGAAATTGGAGGAGAGGGCCGCATTAGTGCCTCATACCATATTCATTATATATACCATGATTTGCTTGATATATCACATCAACATATCAATGCACAGCGATTTTGCACAAGCATATAATAATAACGTAGTACCCAAATAGATACATGTGCTTATGTACTTAAAGTACATTCTGCACTCTTCACAGAACAAAGTTGATTTAATGGAGCACCAGTTGTATCTGATGAGCATTACTCATCTGAGCACCAACCATCACCATTTCCACTTTAAGTAGGCACCAGCTGAGCGATACAGGAAGGAAAAATTGGCAACCAGAACTGTAGATGATCAATGGGAATTATTTAACTAGGAGACGGAAAGTATACAAATCAAATATATTCCAGTAAGGAGAAAAGGGAGTGTATCGATGGCTGAATAAGGGCACTAGGTCAAATTTGAAACTAAAAAAGTATTTAGCACAGAAGGCAGATAATAAGAAAGAAAGTCAGGATAAATATAAAGAATATGGGAACACTATAAAAAGGGAGAGTGGCTAGATTGAGAGGAACTAAATGAGAAAATTAGCAGAGAACATAAAAGGGCAATAAAAACGCTCTCTATTGGTGCATTAGTAATATAAGCACAGTTGAGGTAGGGACAGGGCAGCGAAGATCAGGTAACACCTTTGTCATGGTGAGTGAGAATGTCACAGATACTAAATAAGTATTTTGGCCTAAAAATAGTGCCCATTTTCTAGGCGGAAAATGGGCCAATTTTGTGGGGCTATGTCCCATGCCCCAAAAATGCCTGAAATACATCCGACCCCACATTGTGTCAAACGATTTTACAGGCGGCCACGACTCTTATTAGGCCCCTTGCATACGTTAATGAGGGGCCTAACGGCTGTTTTAGGACCCCCTTCCCAAAATTGGGCTGCCCTGGCTGCAACCACGATGGGCTTGCTGCATTCAGGATAACCGGGTCTACAAGCAGCCTAACCAGCAGTCGTCAACAAGACCGCTGTAAGCCGCCACCAAAAAGATAAGTTTCTTAAAACATTCTTACCTGAATATTGGGCCGGGCTGAGCAGGAGTACTCCTCCCTGCTCCAATCCAGTCTTGAAGATTGTTGCCGGCCTCCGCTCAGCCCCCTCCCGATCGACTCCCCTACCCCTCCCAGGACCTACTTTCACCAGTTAGCTGCCTTGGGATGTGCTGTAGGCTTCCGCAGCCCACTGGTCTAATTTAAATGAGGCCCAAAGCCAAATTTCTACCGGGCATCGGGCCTACCTGTTCAGGGCTAGGGATCATGGCCTGTGCTCAGTTCATGCCGGCAGGCTCTCTAAATTCTACCCCTTTGCCTCAAATATTTGTAGAGGAAATGATTATTGGGATTCTACAATTGCAAGAGGTGGGTGTAGAACTTATTATTAAATGGCGCTTATTATTCAAAGAGAAATGGTACTAAATAAGTTACTCAAACTTAAGGTAGACAAATCAATAGGATATAATGGTTTACATCCGACGATTCTGAGGGAAATTAAAGATAAATAAGCTAATTAGGGGGAGTTAGCAGAAATTTCTTAAAAGACAGGCTGTGCTTGACCAATCTTATAGAATTCTTTGAAGAAATAATTGGGGAGATAGGATAATGGAAATGCAATGGATGTGGTTCTATGGATTTTCAAAATGCGTTTGAGAAGGTACCACAAAAGAAAATTATGGCAATGTGAATGCCAGGTGGAATTAAGGGAAATGCGGCCAAGCAGATGTTTGGCGAGCAGAAAGTAAAGGGTAAGAGTAAAAGGAAAGATATGGGGACCAAAAGTCCATTGGTGTTTTAGTGGACTCCGCTATAACTTTGGCAGAAGTCCGCCAGAATGGCTGGAAATTAGATGGCAACCTGATTGTACCAGGTCCCCCGCAAATTGGGCGTGGGCCCTCCCACTGCTACATTTGTCATTGTTGCCACCATTTCACACCCGAAAAATAGGTGCAACTCATACTAGTTTTAACCCCAAAAAGTTAGAGTAAACGGGTGTTGCTTAGATTGGAGAAGGGTTGGAAGTGGTACACTCCAAGGATCAGTGTTGGCTCCACTTTTGTACTACACACACACGCACACACATTAGGCCGTTTGGTGGAGAACTGTAAAAAAGATAGGTTAGCTGAATGGGCAGACAGGTGGCAGATGAATGATAATACATTTTGGAAGGAAAACAAGTAATGGGAGTATACACTCAATAGAAAGTCGCTGAAGAGTGTGGATGCACAAAAAGACCTAGGGGTTCAAGTATATAGATCTGTGAAAGTGTAATGCAGGGAGATAAAGTCATAAAAAGGCCAATTGCATTTTGGATTTTATAAATGCAGGCATAAAGTGCAAGAGTAAAGTAATAAATTTGTACAAAGACTTGGTTAGACCACAGTTAGAATGCTAAGTACAGCTCTGGGTGTCCCATTATGGAAAGTACATTAAAGCTATAGAGAGTGCATGCTGTAGATTTACCAGGATCATGCCAGGGATGGGAAATAATAGTTATGAGGAGAGAGTTGAGATGCAGGGATTATTTTCAATGGAGCAGAGAAGAAAGGCATAGTGGTCTTAATGGGGTACTTTAGCCTTCACATAGATTGGGAAAAGCAGACTAGCAACTGTCAGAAAGGTAGTGAATTTCTTGAGTGTGTTCGGGATAGATTTTTTACAGCAGTAAGTCCTAGAGGCAACAAGGGGGCAAGCCATACTAGATTTAGTAATGAGTAATGAACCAGATTTAGTTAACGGCTTAACTGTACGCGAACATCTATCCAATAGCGATCATAACATGATCGAATTCAATGTAGTGTTTGAAAGGGAAAAAAAGTGAGTCAGCTGCTAAGATTCTAGATTTAGGTAAGGCCGACTTCAATGGGACGAGACAGAGACTGTCCACAGTAAACTGGGCAAATCTGTCAATGGGTAAAACGACTGATGATCAGTGGGAAATGTTTAAAGAAACATTTAACATGATACAGAATCGGTTTATACTCCTGAGGGGCAAGAACTCTACTTGTCAAACCGGGGAATTGTAGACCAGTTAGCCTGACATCTGTTGTGGGGAAAATGCTGGAGTCTATATTTAAGGATAGGGTGACTGAACACCTCGAGAATTTTCAGTTAATCAGGGAGAGCCAGCATGGATTTGTGAAAGGTAGGTCATGCCTGACAAACCTGATTGAATTTTTTGAAGAGGTGACTAAAGTAGTGGACAGGGGAATGTCAATGGATGTTATTTATATGGACTTCCAGAAGGCATTTGATAAGGTCCCACATAAGGGACTGTTAGCTAAGATAGAAGCCCATGGAATCGAGGGAAAAGTACGGACTTGGTTAGGAAGTTGGCTGAGCGAAAGGCGACAGAGATTAGGGATAATGGGAAGGTACTCACATTGGCAGGATGTGACTAGTGGAGTCCCGCAGGGATCTGTCTTGGGGTCTCAATTATTCACAATATTTATTAACAACTTAGATGAAGGCATAGAAAGTCTCATATCTAAGTTTGCCGATGACACAAAGATTGGTGGCATTGCAAGCAGTGTAGATGAAAACATAAAATTACAAAGCGATATTGATAGATTAGGTGAATGGGCAAAACTGTGGCAAATGGAATTCAATGTAGACAAATGTGAGGTCATCCACTTTGGATCAAAAAAGGATAGAACAGGGTACTTTCTAAATGGTAAAAAGTTAAAAACAGTGGATGTCCAAAGGGACCTAGGGGTTCAGGTACATAGATCATTGAAGTGTCATGAACAGGTGCAGAAAATAATCAATAAGGCTAATGGAATGCTGGCCTTTATATCTAGAGGACTAGAGTACAAGGGGGCAGAAGTTATACTGCAGCTATACAAAACCCTAGTTAGACCGCACCTGGAGTACTGTGAGCAGTTCTGGGCACCACACCTTCGGAAGGACATATTTGCCTTGGAGGGAGTGCAGCGTAGGTTTACTAGAATGATACCCGGACTTCAAGGGTTAAGTTACGAGGAGAGATTACACAAATTGGGGTTGTATTCTCTGGAGCTTCGAAGCTCAAGGGGTGATCTGATCGAAGTTTATAAGATATTAAGGGGAATGGATAGGGTGGATAGAGAGAAACTATTTCCACTGGTTGGGGATTCTCGGAGTAGGGAGCACAGTCTAAAAATTAGAGTCAGACCTTTCAGGAGCGAGATTAGAAAACATTTCTACACACAAAGGGTGGTAGAAGTTTGGAACTCTCTTCCGCAAATGGCAATTGATACTAGCTCAACTGCTAAATTTCAATCTGAGATAGATAGATAGCTTTTTGGCAATCAAAGGTATTAAGGGATATGGGCCAAAGGCGGGTATATGGAGTTATATCACAGATCTGCCATGATCTTATCAAATGGCGGAGCAGGCACGAGGAGCTGAATGGCCTACTCCTGTTCCTGTGTTCCTATCTACTAGAGGCTTTTAAAATTATGATGGGTTTTAATAGTGTAAATGGGGAATCATAAAAGTTTACAACATGGAAACAGGCCCTTCGGCCCAACATGTCCATGTCGCCCAGTTTATACCACTAAGCTAGTCCCAATTGCCTGCACTTGGCCCATATCCCTCTATACCCATCTTACCCATGTAACTGTCCAAATGCTTTTTAAAAGACAAAATTGTACCCGCCTCTACTACTGCCTCTGGCAGCTCGTTCCAGACACTCACCACCCTTTGAGTGAAAAAATTGCCCCTCTGGACCCTTTTGTATCTCTCCCCTCTCACCTTAAATCTATGCCCCCTCGTTATAGACTCCCCTACCTTTGGGAAAAGATTTTGACTATCGACCTTATCAATGCCCCTCATTATTTTATAGACTTCTATAAGATCACCCCTAAACCTCCTACTCTCCAGGGAAAAAAGTCTCAGTCTATCCAACCTCTCCCTATAAGTCAAACCATCAAGTCCCGGTAGCATCCTAGTAAATCTTTTCTGCACTCTTTCTAGTTTAATAATATCCTTTCTATAATAGGGTGACCAGAACTGTACACAGTATTCCAAGTGTGGCCTTACTAATGTCTTGTACAACTTCAACAAGACATCCCAACTCCTGCATTCAATGTTCTGACCAATGAAACCAAGCATGCTGAATGCATTCTTCACCACCCTATCCACCTGTGACTCCACTTTCAAGGAGCTATGAATCTGTACTCCCAGATCTCTTTGTTCTATAACTCTCCCCAACGCCCTACGATTAACGGAGTAGGTCCTGGCCCGATTCGATCTACCAAAATGCATCACCTCACATTTATCTAAATTAAACTCCATCTGCCATTCATCGGCCCACTGGCCCAATTGATCAAGATCCCGTTGCAATCCTAGATAACCTTCTTCACTGTCCACAATGCCACCAATCTTGGTGTCATCTGCAAACTTACTAACCATGCCTCCTAAATTCTCATCCAAATCATTAATATAAATAACAAATAACAGCGGACCCAGCACCGATCCCTGAGGCACACCGCTGGTCACAGGCCTCCAGTTTGAAAAACAACCCTCTACAACCACCCTCTGTCTTCTGCCGTCAATCCAATTTTGTATCCAATTGGCTACCTCACCTTGGATCCCATGAGATCTAACCTTATGTAACAACCTACCATGCGGTACCTTGTCAAAGGCTTTGCTAAAGTCCATGTAGACCACATCTACTGCACAGCCCTCATCTATCTTCTTGGTTACCCCTTCAAAAAACTCAATCAAATTTGTGAGACATGATTTTCCTCTCACAAAACCATGCTGACTGTTCCTAATCAGTCCCTGCCTCTCCAAATGCCCGTAGATCCTGTCTCTCAGAATACCCTCTAACAACTTACCCACTACAGATGTCAGGCTCACCAGTCTGTAGTTCCCAGGCTTTTCCCTGCCGCCCTTCTTAAACAAAGGCACAACATTTGCTACCCTCCAATCTTCAGGCGCCTCACCTGTAGCTGTCGATGATTCAAATATCTCTGCTAGGGGACCCGCAATTTCCTCCCTAACCTCCTATAATGTCCTGGGATACACTTCATCAGGTCCCGGAGATTTATCTACCTTGATGCGCTGGTTGGGGAATCAGTGAAGAGTGGTCATTGATTTAAAATTGGCACTAAGAATAAGGAGAGAGGTTTGGAGAAAATTCTTAACATGGAGGGTTTTTGAAGCAACTACAGAAAGTGATTGAGGTCAGAAACAATTGTACATTTTAAGGGAAAATTGGATAAATATTTGAAGCCAAGTAAGATACAGGGCTTTCGGGAGAGAGTGGGACGCTGGGATGAGTTTTAGAATCCTCTAACAAGAACTAGCACAGACATGAAAGACCAAATGGCTTCCTTTTGTGCTGTAAATGTCTATCTTACCTTAAATGGTAAGATTTTAAATGGAGTAGAGAAGCAGAGGTATCTTGCTGTGCAGATGAACAGGTCATTAAAGATAGCAGCACAACTAAGTGCGGCATTAAAAAGGCAAAGGGAATCCTTGGTTTTGCATCTAGAGGCAAAGAATACAAAAGCAAGGAAGTAATGTTGAACTTAGTTAGGTTACAAATGGAATATTATATGCAGTTATGGCCACCCTATGACAGGAAATGTATAAAAACAATGAAAAAGTGCAGTGCGAGGGTATAAATCTGAGATCCTACTGAACATAATGGATTATTTCATTGTGTACTTTATTCTGAGTTAGTGATTGTCCAGTGAGTGCAGAGTTTCCCACCTTACACAATGTGCAGCTGTCAGAACCCAGCAACCACCAATGAAGATTCCCCCACAGTTCAAATATGAATCTTCATAAACTGCTATTTGCCAAGGAAATTCGCCCTATGGAGACAAAATACTTTAACACAATTTTCATGTATTCATAATAGCACATCCAGAGAAAGATAGACATAAATACACACACTATTAAAATTAAGCTGTGTTTCAAAGGCTAGACAACATGGCCTGGAGTTTCCGCTTTCTAGTCCTCCACCTGTGAGTAACCTGATTTTACATCACTGAAAACTATACTGAAGCATTTATTACTTTCATTGGTGTACACTAGTTAGTTTCTTAGTAAATTAATATTTTTTAATATTTAAAAATGTTTATACCGTGCCTTTGCGCCTAAGAAAACTAGCTTAATTTTAAGACCCTCCTCGACGATCGCGGGCAGACACAATCAGCGGAAACTTACCATCCTCGTTATTTTGTTCGGGGGCGTGGCTAGTTTTATGGGCGGGGCCGGCTTCAGCGATATTTTCTTTTAGCCAGCGCAAAACATCACGGAAACGTGAATTACGCTAGGCATAAATCACGCCAAGTGTAAATCGAAATTCTGCGATTTTTGCGCTGATTCGGCTGGGTTGGAGTGAAAAAGCCAACGCAATCTAGCGGAAACTCTGGGCCATGTGCACAAAATTGACTAATCTCGAGCAAGATTAGACATTTCAGACCTGAATTTCCATGGGGATCTCCCAATCTTCCACATACGCTAATTTCTCCAGGAGTTACGCCGATCTCCCACACAAATTACGGTGGGAGATAGGGACAACCACTGCACAAATTCAACGCCTTTCTTTCTAGAATAGTGGATGTTCAGAAAGTGAACACAAGCCAACCTACTCTTTCCTAACACCGTGCTTCCCCTGGGTGCCTACACATGTCTTTCTTTCACCCATTCTAGTGCTTCTGGGACTTTTTTCCCTGGAGAGTAGGAGGTTAAGGGGTGATCTTATAGAAGTCTATAAAATAATGAGGGGCATAGATAAGGTCGATAGTCAAAATCTTTTCCCAAAGGTAGGGGAGTCTATAACGAGGGGGCATAGATTTAAGGTGAGAGGGGAGAGATACAAAAGGGTCCAGAGGGGCAATTGTTTCACTCAAAGGGTGGTGAGTGTCTGGAACGAGCTGCCAGAGGCAGTAGTAGAGGCGGGTACAATTTTGTCTTTTAAAAAGCATTTGGACAGTTACATGGGTAAGATGGGTATAGAGGGATATGGGCCAAGTGCAGGCAATTGGGACTAGCTTAGTGGTATAAACTGGGCGACATGGACATGTTGGGCCGAAGGGCCTGTTTCCATGTTGTAACTTCTATGATTCTATGATTCTATGATTCTCCTAGGTGCCACCTGAGGGTCAGTACCGTGACAGGTGGTTGGTTGCTCATGCTCTACAAAAGCAGCATAGGAATGAGGTGGTCCTCCTCTCATGGCAGCTTGCTCCTGGCAGGGTGCTACTGCTGACAGCATCTCTATGGCTTGATCCTGGGCAACTTGATGTCGCCTCCCATATTTCACTAGTGTGGTTGCTCTGAGGAGGAAGGCCGGAGGCCTGGCATGTTCTTCTGTGCTGAGAGATGGAAGTATCAGGTAGGTGGACCCCAACCATCACCATTTCACTGGGTCCTGGATCTATGTCCCCACTGTTCAGTGGGAGGCTGGTCTAATGTAGCAATCAGATCCTGAAAGCCCTGAGACACAGCAGCATGCCTTGTGGCTGGCATGGCCTGGAAGCTGTTATGCTGTGTATTCTCTCCCCTGTTGTCATCAGAGCTGCAGTCTGTGCTTCTGTGGAGGTGGAGGCACTGACTGGTCCCTGTCTGCTTCTTAGGTGGGGGTCTGCTGCAGATTCCAATGAAGCAGCCACATGCTCCATTGGGGCCTGCAAGGGAGACAAAGCTTCCCTGATATTGTTGCAAAGGAGATCTCAAGAGTCATATCTGTCAGTTATTGCACATTCTTGGAGTCTGAGCTCAGATCCTCCACATAGGTGTGATATTCCTCCAACATCCTTCTTTCCAGGTGAGTATGCATGAGTTCTCTGTCCCACAACTCCGAAATCATAGGCATCCTTCTCCTTTGCCTCAGCTATAAGTGAGTATGGTAGTGTAGTGATTATGTTACTGGAGTAGCAATCCAGAAAACGTGAGTTCAAATCCCACCACGGCAGTTTGAGAATTTGAATTCAGTTTTAAAAAAATCTGGAAATAAAATGCTGGTATCGGTAAAAGTGATCATGAAGCTGTCAGATTGTCGTAAAAATTCAACTGGTTCACTAACGTCCTTTAGGGAAGGAAAGCTGCCATCCTTACCCAGCCTGGCCTGTTTGTGACTCCAGTCCCACATCAATGCAGTTGTCTCCTAACTGCTGTCTGAAATGTCCAGTGAGTTATATCAATCCAACATTAGGAAACTAGGCAGAGGCGAGTGATGCCCACCCACATCCCAAGGATGAATTTAAAAATAGCTAGGATGGTGGCAAATCCTTACCGACTCCCTACTTCTTCTGGCTCTCTCATGCTCTGTGAATCACCCTGTGCCTAACACTATCTAATTCCTCCCCCTAGGTGAAAGTTTCTGAGCTGGTGCATAGAAATAAAGAAACTTGATGTCGGGGTTGTGTTCTAGGGGTTGGGGCAGAGGACCATGGGGCAGGAGGTCTCAAAGAACTCATGGGTGAGCTTGAGTCTGAGTTCTTCTGCCTCTTCATCACTATCCTCCTCACCTTTATCACAGTTTGTAAGGAGGCAGTTGTGTCTTAGTTCTTCCTTCCCCCCCATTGCTCTGGTGGATTTGCAGGAAGGGAGGGTAGAAGCTAAGAATGGGTGAGTGTTACCCCCTTGGGATTAAGAAGACAGAGAAGGGGGTGGAAGTTTGTGGCTGTGTGGTGCTTCACAGGGATGCCAGGGTGTTGGTGTTCAGTGACCAACCAGGCACTGGCAATATTCCTCCCACAGCAAGAGCAGAGTGCCTCCCCATGAGCTCAATGGCTGTCTCCTCATGGGGGGTGAGTTGTTCAAAGTTGGGGATGCCCCCTTCCCCCCCCCCCCCCCCCCCCACCAGCCCGGTGGCCTGCTTCTTGCAGGCATTATGCACCAATGTCACCAGCAACAAGATTGAGTAAATTAGGGGCAAACCAGCAGTTGAAGATTGTGGAGAGTGAAGAAAGAGATGTGGGGATCAGCCTTTTAAAATGGAGGAAAGAGTTTTAGGGTTGTGCATGTAAGTAATTGTTAGGGGAGATGGATAGCCATAATGTATGATGCCAAGTTTGAGCCCCATCCCTCCCCATAATCTGAGTGCATTGTAAAAGGTTAGTTGTACAACAGTTCCTTTCAGAGGATGAGGAGCATGCTGCTGCCCAGGATGAACAAGGAAGTAAAGGGAGAGTGTCCGGTGTGTTACCTTGCCTACTTTGGTCAGGTCATTGAACTTCTTGCAGCCGTGGTCTGCAGCCCTGGAGGTGAGAAAGTTGGCACTCAGTGCCAGCGCCACCTTTCTCCAGGTGACAAGACTGACATTTCTGGCAGGTTTGCTGCCACAGACACCCAGCAGTCTGTGTCTCCTGATATCAATGTCCTCGAGGAGGGCTAGAAGGTTTGACTCTGTGAAATTGTGCCACCTTCTCCTTTACCTGCTTGCCAGGCCCTACTGCCTTATTTTGGGTGCATGTGCCAGCTGCTCCTACAGTAGACATTCTTAAAAAAATGGCAGAAAAAGATTACTGAAACATGCATTCAAGGTAACTGACAGTTAAGTGAGTGAGCCAAGCACTGTTCGTTACTTAGGTGCTTATCCCCAGCCTCGTCCTGCAGCATTCAGTCAGAACTGTCTTTTTAAAGGCTGCACTCTAATTTCCATGCAGCCCAGTATATTACAATCATTTTATGCAAGATTTAAGCCAATGACTCCTCCTGGCCCAGAAAACTCTTGTGTAAATACTTCTCCAGATCATCGGTGGGCACAAATCTTTTCCATTGGCGCAAAAGAGGTGCAATTCCCCACGTGGAAATACTAGGCCTCAATCTCTACTTCAGCCCTGATCAAAAACTCAGTACCATATTTGTGAATTCTGGTTTAACTGCTCCATACCAAAGACACAAGTCCTGATCAAAGGCATTGGCCTAGAAATGCGTGGGTACCGCGCCTGTTTTCCAGATGTAAAATGGATGCCTAAGCATCCAATATAGTGGGCAGCACACGCAAAAGTGCGCTGCCCACCATATTGGATCAGGCTCCTCTGTATGTGTCCAGGGGCTGGAAGTACTTAAAACGCTGATTGATTTGAAGCAACATGGCATCGACTACCAGTGCTGCGAGTTGTCAAAGCTCTCAGAGCGTAGCTCATCTAAGAGTGCTTTTCCTGAACCATCACTCCCATCCCCAATACACCAACAGCCCCTCAATCCTTACCACCACCGTCCTTACTACCACCTGCTGATTGCCTTCCTTTAGTCCAACCTTATTGGCCTTTCCCTCACTTCACTACAAATATAGACACCATCACCAAATCCAGAACAAAATACAAATTTATCCAACAACTCAATTCCACCTGTATCTAACACTTAAAAGAAAGAATTAAGAATCACCCTTGTCCAAGCAACTTAATGTCTGTCTTCTGTGCTCGTTTACTTATCTTATTGCTCCTCGGGAATCAGGGGGAAAACTCTCCAGTGGCTGAAGTCATACCTAGCACAAAGGAAGATGGTAATGGTTGTTGGAGGCCAATCATCTCAGCCCCAGGACATTGCTGCAGGAGTTCCTCAGGACAGTGACCTAGACCCAACCATCTTCAGCTGCTTCATCAATGACCTTCCCTCCATCATAAGGTCAGAAGTGGGGATGTTCGCTGATGATTGCACAGTGTTCAGTTCTATTCACAACCCCTCCGATAATGAAGCCATCCCGCATGCAGCAAGACCTGGATAACATCCAGGCTTGGGCTGATAAGTGGCAAGTAACATTTGTGCCACGCAAGTGCCAGGCAATGACCATCTCCAACAAGAGAGAATCTAACCACCTCCTCTTGACATTCAACAGCATTACCATCGCCAAATCCCCCACCATCAACATCCTGGGGGTCACCATTGACCAGAAACTTAACTGGACCAGCCATAAAAATACTGTGGCTATAAGAGCAGGTCAGAGGCTGGGAATTCTGCGGCGAGTGACTCACCTCCTGACTCTCCAAAGCCTTTCCACCATTTACAAGGCACAAGTCAGGAGTGTGATGGAATACTCTCCACTTGCCTGGATGAGTGCAGCTCCAACAACACTCAAGAAGCTCGACACCATCCAGGACAAAGCAGTCCGCTTGATTGGCACCCCATTAACCACCTTAAACATTCACTCCCTTCACCACCGGCGCACCATGGCTGCAGTGTGTACCATCTACAGGATGCACTGCAGCAACTCGCCAAGGCTTCTTCGACAGCACCTCCCAAACCCGCGACCTCTACCACCTAGAAGGACAAGGGCAGCAGGTGCATGGGAACAACACCACCTACACGTTCCCCTCCAAGTCACACACCATCCTGACTTGGAAATATATCGTCGTTCCTTCATCGTCGCTGGGTCAAAATCCTGGAACTCCCTTCCTGACAGCACTGTGGGAGAACCTTCACCACACGGACTGCAGCGATTCAAGAAGGCGGCTCACCTCCACCTTCTCAAGGGCAATTAGGCATAGGCAATAAATTCTGGCCTTGCCAGCAATGCCCACATCCCATGAACAATTTAAAAAAAGTGATTATCCAATGGCTACAGCTTGGGAGGTGAAAGGCTGCTGAGCTTCCATTGTGGATACTGCAGTCGGCCGTGGTGGGCAACCTCGAGCAGCTCTGGGTCTTGAGGGCCTGGCTGTAGACTGCAGCATCTCAGCGTGAGCTGGGCTGTCTGACCCAGCTGGTTGTGTGGCACTAACAAGGGCACTGGCAGAGTGGGTGGCGGGAGAACAGTCATGCTGTCATCCTGAGAGAGGACGGCAGGTGCCTCTCCCATGGAGCCAAGGCCACTCTCCTGGGACTGCGCCTCAGCTCTCCTACGACTCTGCATGAGAAGAGTGTAGGAATGATGTAACGCTCTGAAACCCCCTGTAAACACTGGCCCACAGAGACAAGATGGTGGCTGACTGAGCTTCCATGACAGCAGTGTTGGCAGAGGCTCCATCATGGTTTGAGTCACTGTCATGTTCATGAAGCTGACCACTTGGTCCACGTTGGACAGAATGGTCTCCGTGCTCTGTGGGAAGCCTTCACTCAAGTTGGAGCTGGACTCTTCCATGCTCTGTGACATTGTGGGCAAGTTCTCAGGCAGGTTGCCCAGTGCACCTAGCATTTCCTGGTGTATACCTATCATCCTTCTTCGGCAGCTTTGGCCCTCAAAGTCAGCAACTGAGTCTTCTGAAGCAGAGCTAGTATGTGATCAAGCCCTCCCATGAGCTGGCCCCTGCCAGGTGATTCACCGCATGAAGACCCCTCCTCTAGCCTAGCCTCTAAAGTACACGTGGTGCCAGTCTCTGAGCTGATGCTTGCTCGGGTCAGATCGAGTGACGTTGCATCTTCAGGAAGGCTCGCCTCCTCATCCTCGACTGGCAGAGCGGCTTCCACATTTTCAGCACCTGAAAAGAAAGAGAGGGACAAGGGTTAGCTTTTAGTGTTAAGACAGGGCAGAGAAAGAAGTGGCTGGTGAAAGCAGCTCCAGTTTGTCACACAGAGTTTGTAGGAATGAGATTGGAGTAAGAACAGAAAAAGAGGAAAGAGTGTGAAGATGATGCAAAGATAGGTGGAAAAGCAAGTTGCGATGAGGACACAAAGGGCCTGATTTTAGCAGGCCTGCGTGTTTCCGGCGGGTTGGGTTTCGGGTGCGTGGCCTCCGCGCCCGGTGAAATTAGTGGGTGGCCCGCGCGATCGTAGTAGGCAATGCACTAATTGGAGCCACTTACCTGCTCCTCCGGGCTCCGCGCTGCTGGTCTGCGCGTCGGGCGGGCTGCGCATGCGCAGTGCGATCTGTCAGCTGGAGGCTCTCTACTTAAAGGGGCAGTCCTCCACTGAAAGATGCTGCAACCAATGGAACAAATTACAGCATGGAGCAGCGCAGGGGGAAGGCTGCTCCCAGTTTAATGATGCCTCACCCCAGGTATCATCAGATGGGGTGAGGAGGAGGGGGAGGACAGAGATCTTCCACCCGGGGGCGGGAGGAAGCGGCCTGCCTCTGCCACCAAGAAGGCCTGGCTCGAGGTGGCAGAGGGGGTCACCTGCACCACCAGCATATCGCCCACCTGCATACAGTGCAGGAGGCGCTCCAATGACCTCAGTAGGTCAGCCACAGTGAGAACACGTAGTCTTTCCCCTACACTCCGTCTGCCACAACACTGCCCCCACCCCACATCTCCTTCGGCACCGCCAACACTACTCTGTCACATCACCCCTCATACCCACTCAAACCCCATCCTCATCTTACCTGCACCTACTCACCTCGCCAGTACTCAGCCGCCACTAACACGCAACCCAATCCTCATACAATCTCATGGCTCTATCCCATACTCACCCTCTCGTGCATCTCCCTCATGGCCAGCCTCACTCAACCTGCCACCACCTGTGCTGCAGCCACAGGGCATGCATCACATATGTGCAGTAGGCAGCGTAAGGCAAACGTGTCGTGAGCATGAAGGGGATGCACAAGGGTGTCTGAGGGTTTGCCATGGGTGTTACCTATATTGAATTTCAGAGCAACAAACATCATACATTATATTGGCACCACCACTGCCATGTCTCCGCGAATCCTGTCTGTTGTGTCCAATAATGCCCGCTCCTGGGTATCACTATGAGGACCCACCACTGATGCCACCCATTGTGTTACTGCAGAGTAGGTGCAGGTGTATTTGCAGGGCTCTTCCGCGCAGACGACTGAGAGACATCGGCGGTGTACCCAGCTGCACCCTGGAAGGATGCAGAGGAGAAGTTGTGGAGGGCAGTGGTGACTTTGGCAGCGACAGGTAAGCAGATGGTGCTGGGGCCAGCCAGGAGCAGCTCGGCATGAAAGAGCCTGCAGATCTCCACAACTACATGTCGAGTGACTCTGAGCCTCCGTGTGCACTGCTGCTCGGAGAGGTCCGGGGAGCTGAGCCTCGGTCTGTGGACCCTGTGGCGAGGGTAGTGCCCTCTGCGACGCGTCTCTCTCTGCGGTAGCCCTCCCTCCAGCTGTACAGGTGGATGTGTCACAGCACTCTGTTGTGGAGCTCCACGTGTCAGAGGTGGACGGCGTGGATGGCGAGGCTGGTGATGCTGTTCGCCCTCCGAGGGGGTCATGACTGCAGCTACGACGGCCCCCATCCGCAATATGTACATCTGAGGGGGTCCGCAAGGTAGGCACATCTCTCCGGACCCCGGGTTGAGTGTGCAGGTTGGTGACTTTGACCGTCCGGAGGAGGGTGGTGAAGGCCACACTTTGTCCCAAGTGACAGAGCGGCCTCCTGCAATGGGTGAGGGTCTCCCCCCCACCCCCACCTGTCAAATGGACCTTTGCAGCTGCCACAGGCTGACAGCTGCAACACGTCCATTTCAACTAGGACTGTTTCCCCCAGTGTGTGAAACAGTCCCATGTTTCCCCAAAATCACACACAGTCCCTTAATCAGGTCAGTTAATGACCTAAACAAGCAAAATAAATAACCTCAAGTGGCATCCCGCTGGCTTTAATTGCCTGCGGGATTCCCACCAGCGGGGGCCACGCACGCACCCCCGCACGTCATCGGGGAACCCGGAAGTGGGCGGGATCGTGGCGGGATCCTGTCACGTGACTGGATATCGGGATTTTCGGGGCCCGCCCGCTGGAAACCCACAGGAAACCCGACGGTAAAATCGAGCCCAAAGTGTCTGCAAAGGGATATTGACAGGTTAAGTGAACGGGCAAAAATTTGGGAGATTAAATATAATGTGGGAAAATATGAAGTCATCCACTTTGGGAGGAAAAATAAAAAAGCAAAATATTATTTGAATGCAGAAATACTACAAAATGCTGCGGTACAGAGGGATCTGGGTGTCCTCGTACATGAAACACAAAAAGTCAACATGCAGGTGCAGCAGGTAATCCGGAAGGCAAATGGAATATTGGCCTTTATTTCTAGGGGGATGGAGTATAAAAGCAGGGAAGTCATGCTACAACTGTACAGGGTGCTGGTGAGACCACACCTGGAGTACTGCGTACAGTTCTGGTGTCCTTATTTAAGGAAGGACATACTTGCATTGGAGGCAGTTCAGAGAAGGTTCACTAGGTTGATTCTGGGTATGGAAGGGTTGCCTTATGAGGAAAGATTGAACAGGTTGGGTCTATAGTCATTGGAGTTTAGAAGAATGAGAGGAGACCTTATTGAAACATACAAGATTCTGAGGGGACTCGATAGGGTAGATGCTGAGAGGATGTTACCCCTCATGGGGAAATCTAAAACTAGGGGGCATAGTCTCAGAATAAGGGGTCGCCCGTTTAAGACGGAAATGAGGAGGAATTTCTTCTCCCAGAGGGTTGTGAATCTTTGGAATTCTTTACCCCAAAAGCTGTGGAGGCTGAGTCATTGAATACATTCAAGGCTGAGTTAGACACATTTTTGATCAGCAAGGGAGTCAAAGGATATGGGGAAAAGGCGGGAAAGTGGAGTTGAGGTAAAAATCAGATCAGCCATGATCTCATTAAATGGCGGAGCAGGCTCAAAGGGCCGAATGGCCTACTCCTGCTCCTATCTCTTATGGTCTTATGGTCTAAGAAACCCTGCGCGACGCCTTCTCCAGCGTTGCCACTCACCACGGCCATGACTCGCCCCTGCCTGTGGTGGCCAGCACATTTTCTTCCACAGGGAGAGGGTGTGCAGGTGGGCTCGGCCTCCTGCGGTCACTGCCTCCTGCTACAAGTCGTGCGCAACCTTCTCGCGTAATATAGTAGGGAGTGTGTCAGTGAGAGTGTGTCTGTCATAATCGAATAGTGATATGTAGCGTGTAAGATGTGAGGTGTGGGGAAGTGAGGGTTGCAATAGTGGTGAGTGTGAGGAGGTGGAGTCAAGTGTGGTGCAGTGATTGTAGGAGAGTGAAGGGAAGCAGGGGAGGGGATTTTTGTGAACAGTGAGGTTGCAGATGGTGGAGATGTGAGGAGAGAGTAAGAGGGCGGTATTCTTACCTTGACAACTATGGTGAGGTCATTGAACTTTTAGCATTGCAGCCATGTCCTGGGAGCTAAGCTCCTGGCATTGACATCCTCAGCGGCCTCTTCCCATTGGTGGCAGAGAAGTTGCCTGGAGGGCAATAGAAATAAAAATCGGAGAGATGTAAAACGGGCTGCTGACTCGCTATCACCCGTTTTACTCTATCGCACACAGTCAAGATGCACCCCAATGTCTTTAAAAAACAAATGAGAGTTAAAGGTAATGAAATAAGGATTCTAAACTTACCTGTAAAGCTTCAGTACCTCCTACAAGCCTTTTAGATCTCTTCAAGGTGCTATTACTTGTGTCTCTGGTAACGTTTGAAATCCCACATGAGATTTTAGCAAGTGATGACTTGAGCAGGCTTCTTTCTAAAGGTAATGTTAAGTACATATTCTGTTTATCAGCCTGTCATACTCCAAATTCAAGCCAGTCTACACAAACCATTGTTTTCAAGTACTGGGAGATGTAAATTGGTCATAGACCCTCAAAACAATGGGGGTAATTTTGACTTTGTGCAATAGTGTAAAATGGACAATAGCAAATCAGCAGTCCGTTTTACATCTCTCCTGATTTTCATTTAATTGAGATTCATTTATATGCAGTTACTGGAAAGTTAAATTAGCTCCTTTTTTCTCTGGATGCGCACCTTCCCTGTACATATGGGAAGGTCCACGCAAGCAAGTGATGTCAACAACATGTTGCTGACCTATTCTGGTGGACTGAGAGTTCCCGGCAGCTGTTTGCCTCTACTGCCAGTGACCCTCTGCCTCTGCGGGCAGGGAACAAAACAATTGCAGTCTATAGTGTAAACAACCCTAGGGTACATGAATCAGTGGTATTGTACACCCACAGAAATGAGGGCCTGTGGTTCTGCCACTGGGAAAAAGGCCACCTGTTGGAGTCAAGAAAATGCAGGCAGTCAATGCCACACACTTGTTCTCTGGCTCTCTATCATACAGTGAAGCCCAGCGGAGCTACAGAGACTGAGTCCTGCCACAGAGTGTCGAAGGGGGAGATCAGTGCAAACAGGATCTGTGTTTAATTGCAAAGTAAAAGCACTTGAGGCCCTTCAGCAGCACTTCTGAAACAATTTTCACCTTTATTTCCAATTACGCGATTACAGGCGTCTTTTATTTATTCAGCAACCAAATAGCGGGCGACTCTATGGGTTTCTCAGATGTTGTATAGTACATGTCAGAGAAGAAGCTGAAGCCTTTTGTCTATCCCTTAATTGCCTTCCTCTCAATTTCTCCCCTCCTCTGCTAACAGCAGTAACTCATGATGTGGTGCAGTGGGAAAGGTGTCAATCACTCTCTGGTACCTCCCAAAAGTCGCCATTCTTCAGTTGTAAGTCTAGCATCGTAGGCTATTTGCCCATAGAGCTCAATCTATTCCCAACCTAACATCAAGACATGGGCGCTTTTTGCAGCAAGGATCACTCTAGAGTGAACAGGAGGCGGAAACCTAGCTGATTCCTCCCTCCCTGAGGCTGAGACCAATTGCAGCAATGCACTGTCACCCTATCTGAGATAAATTAACTTAGCATCGACCAGCAGTAGAGCCTGTGACCTATCTGGTCTATGTCACCTAATACTACACCAGACAATGTGATTGGCTGCGAGGATCGTTATCCGAGCCCTGGGAACAGGTCTCCCACCCTTTCGGCCACAGGTGCTATATGAACGGTAATCATATAAATTGAAAACCGAAGGGACTTGACATCTTCCCTGAAAAAAATCGCTATCTACACTTACCTGCATTATAATCTGTGATTGTGGTGGTTCCTTTATGAAAACAAAAACACAAGAAGTGTATTAATCATAATGACAATCATTCCCACTTAATGTTATTAACACCATTACTCCAGGGATTTACAATAGCTGCCAATAAATAAATGCATGGGCACAATGGCCGCAGTGCATGGAAATTCTCCCCCATGTATGTGAGGCCACCAATATTAACTACATAATGCACACCCCTGCTAGTGCAGGAGAAGGAAGTGCCCAACAGGAGAGGGTGAGCATTGGATGAGGACTGGCAAAACTGCATTTGTTTTCTCCACTTTTAAGAGTAGGCCTTCCAAATGCAGGGTCAAGGCTTTGAAGAAGAAGCAGGAGATAGGGAAACATGAGGCCTGGCCCAAATTCAGGGTTTGTACCACCTCCTTTAGTCTCCATCCTATCGAGTCACATACTCACTGACACCGAAGCATGCCTTGGGCAGCAGATCTGTGCCAATATATAGGTAAAGGCTGCAAAGTGTAATCAGGACATGTTTGTAACTTTTTTCTCCTTTTGTTTCTGTAGGTTTGGCAGAAGAAGCTGAGGTGGGAGCCAATGACCAAGAGCAACCATGTACCTTACAGCACATTGCATCACTCAGTCTCACCCTGACAAACAGCAGCACAAGTATATCCACCCTGGGGGATTTAGATGGTGAGTTTGTGGAGAGCACACTAGGTGAAACAGAGCACTAGAGAGCAGGAGCAGGTGGAGGTGGCAGTCGAGGAGCAGGAAGCAGCTGAGATCAGAAAGTGAGATCGTATCCATCTGATGAAGACAAGAATCCTGATCTCTGGGGCCCAGCTTTTAAAAGAAGGATGCTTTCTGAGGATGAAAGATTGTTGGAATCATTGGGGAGTGTGCCTGGTAGCTTTCATCTCGTATTGTGTGGAGGATTCCAGAACCCGAATATATAGTGGGCTGATGAATGGAATAGAAACTCTACAGTCCACCTTGTATTACATCCTGAAATATATCTCTGTAACCACCTCCAGTCCTACAATGCTCTGACACCTCTGGCCTCTTGTGCATCCCTGATTTCCTTCGCCCCACCATTGGCAGCCGTGCTATCAGCTGCATAGGCCCTAAGCTCTGGAATACCTTCCTTAAACCTCTCCGCCTCTCTACTTTGATTTCCTCCTTTAAGACGCTTCTTAAAACCTACCTCTTTGACCAAGCGTTTGGTCACCTATCCTAATATCTCCTTATGTGGCTCGGTATCAAATTTTGTCTGATAACACTCCTATGATGCACCTTGGGATGTTTTGCTACATTAAAAGCACTATATAAATGAAAGTTCTTGTTGTTATGGGAACTCCAGAGACATTTGCAGTGGAGCCCCCATTGCAGAAGCTCCAATACCACTCTGCATGTCTCGTAGCCATACAGGCCTTGCGATGCACAATAATTCCTCCTTGGAAGGTATTGCTGATCAAATCGTTACTTGAAGTCAGTGATAGGGCCTTCAATAATGTCATCGATGCCACGGGGTCCATTTGCCTGTAGATTAGTGGACACATTAACATGAAAGTTCAGGAACAAGAGCAGGTCTGAGCTGACCATGGATGACGTTGCTGTCTCTCCTAATGATAAAATATCCACATCATTCTGCCAACCCCTCCGATGACTGTGCATGGGCCAGAAAGTGGGCAGGGCCAGGCTACACCCGCAATTCCTGCAGCTGGACCATCTCAGCCCAGTGCTCACAGGGGTAAGAGTGAAGGAGCCACTCATAGTCACATAGCTGCCAGCCACCTCACAGTTAGAACCAAGAAGAAGCGCAATAGTAAGTAAAACAGAACAACACACACAGAGTGTTAAGAGGAGGAAGTGACATGGCAGCGGGGACTAGATTCAGAAATATCACATTTTCAATAATAAATATGGTGGTGCTTGAGTGGCAGCGTTTCTAGACAGATTCATTTGTTTGGCTCTGGGAAATACATATGCTGTTGACAGGAGTGGTATGGCTGGCAGATTATTAGGTTTGCTGTGTAAACGTACAGGGTGGTGGTTTATTACTGGGCATGAAAGATGGAGGAAGAACTATTCATGTACAGGATGGATGGGATGATTAAGTGAAGATGTGGTCCATGGCGACTCTGCAGAATGACTCTGGCACATGGCAAAGATGCTTGTGGAGCTATATTCTCTGGTCCTTCAGGCTCCTAAGCGACGTTTAGCACAATGATTTATGAAACTTTGACTGGGCTGTACTGATAAAGCACAGCCTGAACTGTCAAGGCATCGGAAACACTGCTTCACCATTGCCTAAGGGATGCTCAATGATACCTCTGGAGGTATGCACCTCATTGTACCTGTGCTCCTCTGCTATCTATGTCTGCTGCAGAGGAGTCACAAGCCAGGACTGTAGAAGGTCTCCCAGGATCCAACCGTGGATATTTTGGTGCCAGGCTTAACTACCTCAAAATGAAGGAATCATGACGGTTGCCAGGAAAACAGGCATTATCAGTGCAGATGCCTGGCTAACTCCAGCGTATGGGAATGAATATAACATTTAGGGGTATAAAGTGTTCAGAAAAGACAGAGTGGGCAGAAGAAAGGTGGTTAACCAAAAGTGTCAGAGACACTAGGGAGATAAAAGTAGTTTCAGCAGGAGGAAGAAAACATCAATGAGCTGTTCTTGGTAGGCATTCTTAAGATGAAAAAAATTCAAGCCATCACTATTGGTTAAGATCATGATTAAGAAGTTTGCAGATGATACAAAAATTGGCCGTGTGGTTGAGAGTGAGGAGGAAAGCTGTAGACTGCAGGTAGATATCAATGGACTGGTCAGGCAGGCAGAAAGGTGGCAAATGGAATTCAATCCGGAGAAGCGTGAGGTAATGCATTTAAGGAGGGCAAACAATGCAAGAGAATACACAATAAATGGGAGGATACTGAAAGAATAGAGGAACAGAGGGACCTTAAAGTGCATGTCCAAAGATCCCTGAAGGTGGTTAAAAAGGCATACGGGATACTTGCCTTTATTAGCTGAGGTATAGAATATAAGAGTTTATGCTTGAACTGTATAAACACTAGTTAGGCCACAGCTAGAGTACTGCATACAGTTCTGGTCACCACATTACAGGAAAGATGTGATTGTACTGGAGAGGGTGCAGAGGAGATTTATGAGGATTTTGCCAGGACTGGAGAATTTTAGCATGGAGGAAAGATTGGATAGGTTTGGGTTGTTTTCATTGGAACAGAGGTGGCTGAGGGGAGATTTAATTGAAGTGTATAAAATTATAAGGGGCCTAGATAGAGTGGATGGGAAGGACCTATTTCCCTTAGCAGAGAGGTCAATAACCAGTGGCATAGATTTAAAGTCATTGGTAGAAGGATTAGAGGGGAGCTGAGGAAAAATGTTTTCACCCAGAGGATGGTAGGGGTCTGGAACTCATTACCTGAAAAGGCGGTAGAGACAGAAACCCTCATTGCATTTAAAAGTGCTTAGATGTGCACTTGAAGTGCTATAACCTACAAGGCTACAGACCAAGAGCTGTAAAGTGGGATTAGACTGAATAGCTCTTCTTCGACCTTCTTCGAGGGCACAGACACGATGGGCCGAATGGCCTCCTTCTGTGCTGTACTGTAAATTTCTATGATTCTGTGACTCTATGGTTGGTATGATGTAGGCCTCCAGGTCAGCATAAGAAGAGAGATTGTTTGTTCTATGAAGAGATAGGAAGGGTATGTGAGAACAGAAAGTTTATTTTAATGGGCGACTTCAATCATCCTAATATAAATTGGGGAAACCCAGTGGTCTAGAGTCAGAGTTGGTAAATATAATGCAGAACTGTTTCATCACCCTGTGCACCAGAGAAGTCATGAGAGGTAGTGTTTATCCCGACAATGCACAAAACATGGAAGTTATGGCACCTACAGAATGATTAAGTTTTACATGATCTGGGTTTCAGAAATATCAAAGACCAGGAGCCAGATGCATAATTTTAAGAGTTCATTTCAAAGAAATTAAAAAACAACTTAAACAAATTGATTGGGGGAAACTGTTCACCAACACTTTAGTAGAGAACAAGTGGAACACCTTTAAAGGCATAGGCCTAGAAGTTCCTCGACATGAGTTACACTGCTGTTGCACCTTTAAAAGAAACGTTTTGCATCTGCTGGGTGGTCTCTAGAGGAAGATACACGTGGGTGTCCTGAAGCTTCTCATTTGCATTCCCATTGGTGCAGGTGTTGGTGTAACACACCAGCCGTTCAGTAAGCAGCTGAACTACCAGGAAACTTCTGTGCAGCTTTTGAAAAGACAGTTCAGCCTGTGCTCTCCAAAAGCAGACTGGGGGACAGAGAGGGTAGAGAGAAACAGTGCTTGGCTCCTTCACTTCGCTCTCTAATAACTTCACTACATGTCTTAGCAATATTTTTACTACACTTCCATAGAATTATAACCACTCAAGCACCATCTATGCCAAGAGGGCAGCAGAACATGGCGCCAAGCCAGAAAAGGAGAACATACTATTTCACTCCTTCAGGCTTTGACGCCCTCCTGGATGGCAGTAAAGACGTGATGAACAGACTCCTGGGTGTGGCTGCCTCCAAATCAACCAGAATTATCCCTCATGTCATCTGGATGAAGGTGGCACTGGCACTCACTGTCAACCCCCTCACCCCTGGGACTGCAGAACAGTGCTGCTAGAAGATCCCCATCCTCAGCAGTGCAAGCAAGGTTACACACTACAAACCTCTCCCTTTTCTTCCTTGTCCACCTTGGTCACCAGCACACCGTTTGCTCTCTTAAAGCAAAACTTGTATAACTAACCCTTCACACTGCACTCTGGTTAAGGGGAACGCCAACTCAGCATCTTGCACTATGTCTACACAGGTCCTTACGCAGCAATTACTTAGATGCACAACCCTAAAACCCCTTCCTCCACTCCAACAGTCACATACCCTCACATCTCATACTTTAGCTCTGCAATGCTACTTGGCACACACTCCGCAACTGCTAGCCTTACCCTCATCCATTATATCCTCTTGCAGGACAAATTGGTACTCAATGCCACCAAAGGAAGGCCACTGGAGAGGCATCTCTACCTTTAAACCTCTCACCCACTTTGAGGACAAGGTCATGGAACTCATGGGGAGGTACTCTGTTCTTGCCGTGGGAAATAGAGAGGTTGGCATCATCTTTCCGGTGCCAGGTTACTGACTGAGCATGTGCACTGTCACCTGACATCCTTGTGAAGCACCACATAGGGACAAACTTTTCTGTCTCCTTAATCCCAAGGAGGTGATGCTCACCCATTTTAATTTTCACCCTCCTTTCCTGCAGATCCACCGCAGCAACAGGGGGAGGAAGATAATGATGATGGTGAAGAGGATGATGAGGACCAAGCCACCCATGTGTTGCAGCTCCGTGATAATGCCGTCTCTCAGGACAACAGTACATGCCAGGCTTCCAGCCGTCCGCCACATGGCACCTCGCCAGTGGAACATGGGAAGCGACACCAAGCTGCCAGACTGGAGGCTGGTATACCAAGTGAGATTAAAAGTTGTTTCTCGGGCAGCCCCCCGTCGGGCAGCAGTAGGCACCATAGTCGTCAGCTTGTGTGGGCTGGTGGGCACGTGAGCTGCTCCCATAGGGGCTCTGCCACTGACCCTGTATACCCTAGCGTGGTCACTGCTGGAGGGCAACCACAGGCACAATTCTGGTGTAACTGTCGGGATCACGGCCTGTGCAAATTCAGGGCTTTTCTGTACAATAACAATTCAATTAATAGCAGTCAACATGGCTTAGATGGGGAAGAACCTGCCTGGCCAAACTTCTTGGCTTCTTTGAAGAAGTAACATCCCAAGTGGGCTGTGGGAAGCCCTATGACGTGTTCTACATGGATTTCCAGAAGGCATTTGACAAAGTTCCACATGGAAGGCAATTAGTTAAGCTCAAAGCTCAGGGGTCCAGGTAAACCTAGGATATGGATAAGAAATTGGCTGAAGGGCAGGAAAAAGTGAGTATTTGTTAGCAGTGTTACATCCTGGTGGGAGGAAGTATTGAGGGGGTGCCCAGGATCAATGTTAATACCATTATTGTTTCTAATTTAATGACTTGGACTCAGAAACCCAGGATGAAATAAAAACAACGACTTGCATTTATATGGAGCCTTTAACGTAGTAAAACGTCTCTTTCCCGCCGTCGACGAGTGGTGGGAAAGAGTGAGAGCGGAGCGGGAATATAAACAGTATGGAGAGAGCGGGAGTTCAGTCGGTGAGCGGGGGGAGGAGTGAGACCAGAGTGAGGATATAAACAGTGCGGAGAGAGCGGGAGTTCAGTCGGTGAGCGGGGGGAGGAGTGAGACCAGAGTGAGGATATAAACAGTGCGGAGAGAGCGGGAGTTCAGTCGGTGAGCGGGGGGAGGAGTGAGACCAGAGTGAGGATATAAACAGTGCGGAGAGAGCGGGAGTTCAGTCGGTGAGCGGGGGGAAAGAGTGAGACCAGAGTGAGGATATAAACAGTGCGGAGAGAGCGGGAGTTCAGTCGGTGAGCGTTGGGAAAGAGTGAGACCAGAGTGAGGATATAAACAGTGCGGAGAGAGCGGGAGTTCAGTCGGTGAGTGGTGGGAGGAGTGAGACCAGAGTGAGGATATAAACAGTGCGGAGAGAGCGGGAGTTCAGTCGGTGAGCGGGGGGAAAGAGTGAGACCAGAGTGAGGATATAAACAGTGCGGAGAGAGCGGGAGTTCAGTCGGTGAGTGGTGGGAGGAGTGAGACCAGAGTGAGGATATAAACAGTGCGGAGAGAGCCGGAGTTCAGTCGGTGAGTGGTGGGAGGAGTGAGACCAGAGTGAGGATATAAACAGTGCGGAGAGAGCCGGAGTTCAGTCAGTGAGCGGGGGGAAAGAGTGAGAGCAGAGTGAGGATATAAACAGTGCGGAGAGAGGGGGAGTTCAGTTGGTGAGTGGGGGGAGGAGTGAGACCAGAGTGAGGATATAAACAGTGCGGAGAGAGGGGGAGTTCAGTCGGTGAGTGGTGGGAGGAGTGAGACCAGAGTGAGGATATAAACAGTGCGGAGAGAGCGGGAGTTCAGTCGGTGAGCGGGGGGAGGAGTGAGACCAGAGTGAGGATATAAAAAGTGCGGAGAGAGCGAGAGTTCAGTCGGTGAGCAGGGGGAAAGAGTGAGACCAGAGTGAGGATATAAACAGTGCGGAGAGAGCGGGAGTTCAGTCGGTGAGCGGGGGGAAAGAGTGAGACCAGAGTGAGGATATAAACAGTGCGGAGAGAGCCGGAGTTCAGTCGGTGAGTGGGGGGGAAGAGTGAGACCAGAGTGAGGATAGAAACAGTGCGGAGAGAGCGGGAGTTCAGTCGGTGAGCGGGGGGAAAGAGTGAGACCAGAGTGAGGATATAAACAGTGCGGAGAGAGCGGGAGTTCAGTCGGTGAGCGGGGGGAAAGAGTGAGACCAGAGTGAGGATATAAACAGTGCGGAGAGAGCGGGAGTTCAGTCGGTGAGTGGTGGGAGGAGTGAGACCAGAGTGAGGATATAAACAGTGCGGAGAGAGCCGGAGTTCAGTCAGTGAGCGGGGGGAAAGAGTGAGAGCAGAGTGAGGATATAAACAGTGCGGAGAGAGGGGGAGTTCAGTCGGTGAGCGGGGGGAAAGAGTGAGACCAGAGTGAGGATATAAACAGTGCGGAGAGAGCGGGAGTTCAGTCGGTGAGCGGGGGGAAAGAGTGAGACCAGAGTGAGGATATAAACAGTGCGGAGAGAGCGGGAGTTCAGTCGGTGAGTGGTGGGAGGAGTGAGACCAGAGTGAGGATATAAACAGTGCGGAGAGAGCCGGAGTTCAGTCGGTGAGTGGTGGGAGGAGTGAGACCAGAGTGAGGATATAAACAGTGCGGAGAGAGCCGGAGTTCAGTCAGTGAGCGGGGGGAAAGAGTGAGAGCAGAGTGAGGATATAAACAGTGCGGAGAGAGGGGGAGTTCAGTCGGTGAGCGGGGGGAAAGAGTGAGACCAGAGTGAGGATATAAACAGTGCGGAGAGAGCGGGAGTTCAGTCGGTGAGCGGGGGGAAAGAGTGAGACCAGAGTGAGGATATAAACAGTGCGGAGAGAGCGGGAGTTCAGTCGGTGAGTGGTGGGAGGAGTGAGACCAGAGTGAGGATATAAACAGTGCGGAGAGAGCCGGAGTTCAGTCGGTGAGTGGTGGGAGGAGTGAGACCAGAGTGAGGATATAAACAGTGCGGAGAGAGGGGGAGTTCAGTCGGTGAGCGGGGGGAAAGAGTGAGACCAGAGTGAGGATATAAACAGTGCGGAGAGAGCGGGAGTTCAGTCAGTGAGCGGGGGGAGGAGTGAGACCAGAGTGAGGATATAAACAGTGCGGAGAGAGGGGGAGTTCAGTCGGTGAGTGGTGGGAGGAGTGAGACCAGAGTGAGGATATAAACAGTGCGGAGAGAGGGGGAGTTCAGTCGGTGAGTGGTGGGAGGAGTGAGACCAGAGTGAGGATATAAACAGTGCGGAGAGAGCGGGAGTTCAGTCGGTGAGCGGGGGGAGGAGTGAGACCAGAGTGAGGATATAAACAGTGCGGAGAGAGCGGGAGTTCAATTGGTGAGTGGGGGGAGGAGTGAGACCAGAGTGAGGATATAAACAGTGCGGAGAGAGCGAGAGTTCAGTCGGTGAGCGGGGGGAAAGAGTGAGACCAGAGTGAGGATATAAACAGTGCGGAGAGAGCCGGAGTTCAGTCGGTGAGTGGGGGGGAAGAGTGAGACCAGAGTGAGGATAGAAACAGTGCGGAGAGAGCGGGAGTTCAGTCGGTGAGCGGGGGGAAAGAGTGAGACCAGAGTGAGGATATAAACAGTGCGGAGAGAGCGGGAGTTCAGTCGGTGAGCGGGGGGAGGAGTGAGACCAGAGTGAGGATATAAACAGTGCGGAGAGAGCGGGAGTTCAGTCGGTGAGCGGGGGGAGGAGTGAGACCAGAGTGAGGATATAAACAGTGCGGAGAGAGCGAGAGTTCAGTTGGTGAGCGGGGGGAAAGAGTGAGACCAGAGTGAGGATATAAACAGTGCGGAGAGAACCGGAGTTCAGTCGGTGAGCGGGGAGAGGAGTGAGACCAGAGTGAGGATATAAACAGTGCGGAGAGAGCGGGAGTTCAGTCAGTGAGCGGGGAGAGGAGTGAGACCAGAGTGAGGATATAAACAGTGCGGAGAGAGCGGGAGTTCAGTTGGTGAGCGGGGGGAAAGAGTGAGACCAGAGTGAGGATATAAACAGTGCGGAGAGAGCGGGAGTTCAGTTGGTGAGTGGGGGAAAGATTGAGACCAGAGTGAGGATATAAACAGTACGGAGAGAGCCGGAGTTCAGTCGGTGAGTGGGTGAAAGAGTGAGACCAGAGTGAGGATATAAACAGTGCGGAGAGATCCGGAGTTCAGTCGGTGAGCGGGGGGAAAGAGTGAGACCAGAGTGAGGATATAAACAGTGCGGACGGAGGAGGAGTTCAGTCTGTGAGCCGGGGGAGGAGTGAGACCAGAGTGAGGATATAAACAGTGCGGAGAGAGGGGGAGTTCAGTCGGTGAGCGGGGGGAAAGAGTGAGACCAGAGTGAGGATATAAACAATGCGGAGAGAGCGGGAGTCCAATCTGTGAGCGGGGGGAAAGAGTGAGACCAGAGTGAGGATATAAACAGTGCGGAGAGAGCCGGAGTTCAGTCAGTGAGCGGGGGGAAAGAGTGAGACCAGAGTGAGGATATAAACAGTGCGGAGAGAGGGGGAGTTCAGTCTGTGAGCGGGGGGAAAGAGTGAGACCAGAGTGAGGATATAAACAGTGCGGAGAGAGCCGGAGTTCAGTCAGTGAGCGGGGGGAAAGAGTGAGACCAGAGTGAGGATATAAACAGTGCGGAGAGAGGGGGAGTTCAGTCTGTGAGCGGGGGGAAAGAGTGAGACCAGAGTGAGGATATAAACAGTGCGGAGAGAGCCGGAGTTCAGTCAGTGAGCGGGGGGAAAGAGTGAGACCAGAGTGAGGATATAAACAGTGCGGAGAGAGGGGGAGTTCAGTCTGTGAGCGGGGGGAAAGAGTGAGACCAGAGTGAGGATATAAACAGTGCGGAGAGAGGGGGAGTTCAGTCTGTGAGCGGGGGGAAAGAGTGAGACCAGAGTGAGGATATAAACAGTGCGGAGAGAGCCGGAGTTCAGTCTGTGCCGGTCTGAACCCACCCACCACGGTCTGAGAAAAACCCAAGTGTGACGTCACAGGGAAACACATAAGTAAGTGGTTGGTGAGTAATTGACTGATTTATCTTTCAAAACAAGTGTAACTTCATCATTGTAAGGTTATAGTGGTGGTAGAAGGTTTACTAGCAGTTGTAAAGCTTATTGGGAGTAGTAGGGTTAATAAATTATAAATTTAATTAAGAAGAATAATAAATTAATTGACACTTAATAAAGATGGCAGAGCAGGTGATGTGTAGCGACTGCAGAATGTGGGAGCTCCTGGACTCCAGTGTGATCCAGGGCAAAGACATTTGCAGTAAGTGTCTGCGGTTTGAGGAGTGTCGGCTCAGAGTCATTGAACTGAAGGTCGAGCTGCAGACACTGCGACACATCAGGGAGAGGGAAAAATACCTGGACATTTGTTTTCAGGAGGCTGTCCCACCCCTTAGGATAAGGCCATCTAAATTGGTCAGTGGTCAGCGACAAGAGGGTGTGACTGCGAGCAAGGCAGGTAAGGGGATCGAGAAAGTCGAAGTGGAGGAGCCTCAGCCTTTGCAATTGTCCAACAGGTTTGAGGTGCTTGCAGCCTGTATAAACGAAAGCAGAGTCTGCAGGGTGGATGAGCAAACTGACTGTGGCACCATGGTACAGAAAGCCATTCAAGAGAGGGGAGTTAGTAGGAATGTCATGGTAGTAGGGGACAATATAGACAGGGGGATAGGCGCAGTTCTCTGCAGCTGAGAACAAGAGTCCAGAAGTGCTGTGTTACCTGCCCGGTGCCAAGGTTCGGGACTTCTGTTCTGGGCTGGAGAGGAACTTGCAGTGGGAGGGGGAGGATCCATCTGTTGTGGTCCACATAGGTACCAACGACATAGGTAGGATGAGGGAAGAGGTTCTGCTTAGGGAGTATGAGCAGCTAGGGGCTAAATTAAAAAGCAGAACCTCAAAGGTAATAATATCTGGATTATTACCTGAGCCACAAGCAAATTGACATAGGGTAAATCAGATTAGTTAAATTCGTGGCTCAAAGATTGGTGTGGGAGAAATGGGTTTCAATTCACTGGACACTGGAACCAGTACTGGGGAAAGTGGGAGCTGTACCGTTGGGACAGGCTTCATCTGAACCGTGTGGGGCCAGTGTTATGGCGAATCGTATAACTAGGGCCGGTAGAGAATGCCTTAAACTAAATAGTGGGGACGAGGGATCAAGTAAGGGAAGATGTGATAATTTAAAGAAAGAGGACAAGGCAATAGAGCAAGGTAGCAATAAGGGAATAGATAATCAGAGAGTGGCAAGAAGGGACAGAGCATGCAAACGTAAGAGTACACCAGCAGATAAGGCTAGAGGTTGCAAAAATAGTAAAAAGACAGCACTAAAGGCTTTGTATTTGAATGCACGTAGCATTCGTAACAAAATGGATGAATTGACAGCTCAAATAGAAATAAATATGTACGATCTGATAGCAATTACAGAGACATGACTGCAAGATGACAAAGGCTGGAATCTGAATATTCAAGGGTACTTGACATTTCAGAAGGACAGGAAGCTAGGAAAAGGTGGAGGGGTAGCTCTGTTAATTAAGGATGACATGAGTATAATAGAGAGAAATGACCTTAGTTCTAAAGACCAAGATGTAGAATCAGTTTGGGTAGAGATAAGGAATAGTAAAGGCAAGGAGTCACTTATGGAAGTAGTTTATAGGCCCCCTAACAGTAACCACACTGTAGGACAGGGTATACAGGAAAAAATAATGGGGGCTTGTGAGAAAGGAATAGTGATAATCATGGGTGATTTTAATCTACATATAGATTGGAAGAATCTGATTGGCAATGGTAGCCTGGAAGATGAGTTCATAGAGTGCTTTCGGGATAGTTTCTTAGAGCAGCATGTGCTGGAACCAACCAGAGAGCAGGCTATTCTAGATCTGGTAATGTGTAATGAGACAGGATTAATTGATGACCTTATAGTAAAGGAGCCTCTAGGTAGTAGTGACCACAATATGATTGAATTTCGCATTCAGTTTGAGGGAGAGAAGAGTAAGTCTAAGACTAGTATTTTAAATTTAAATAAGGGCAATTATGAGGGCATGAAGACAGAGCTGGCTAAAGTGAACTGGGAAATTATGTTAAGGGATAGGTCAGTAGAGATGCAGTGGGAGACATTTAATGAGATATTTCACAACACTCAGCAAAGATACATTCCAGTGAGAAAGAAAGACTCGAGGGAAAGGACGTACCATCTGTGGCTAACTAAGGAAGTTAAAGATAGTATCAAATTGAAAGAAAAAGCATACAATTCCACGAAGATTAGTGGCAGGTCAGAAGATTGGACGGAATATAAAAAACAGCAAAGAATGACGAAAAGAATAATAAGGAGGGAGAAATGAGAGTACGAGAGAAAGCTAGCTAGAAATATAAAAACAGATAGTAAGAGTTTCTACAGGTATTTAAAAAGGATTAAAGGAAAATGAGCATTGGTCCTCTACAGAGTGAGCCTGGGGAATTAATAATGGAGAATAAGGAAATGGCGGATGAATTGAACAGATATTTTGCATCCGTCTTCACTGTAGAGGATACAAATAACATGCCAGAAATAATTGTGAATCAAGAGGTGAAAGGGAAGGAGGAACTTAAAACATTTACAATCACCAGGGACAGAGTTCTGAAAAAAATATTAGAACTAAAAGCTGACAAGTATTCAGGTCCTGACGGACTTCATCCTAGGGTCTTAAAAGAAGTGGCTGCAGAGATAGTAAATGCATTGGTATTAGTTTTCCAAAATTCCCTAGATTCTGGAAGGGTCCCATCAGATTGGAAAATAGTGAATGTAACTCCTCTATTCAAGAAAGTAGAGAGGCAGAAAGCAGGAAACTACAGGCCAGTTAGCTTAACATCTGTCATAGGGAAAATGCTAGAATCTATTATTAAGGAGGTTATAGCAGGGCACTTAGATAATCTCAATGTAATCAGGCAGGGTGAAAGGGAAATAGTGTTTGACTAATTTATTAGAGTTCTTTGAGGAAGTAACAAGCAATGTGGATAAAGGGGATCCTGTGAATGTGGCGTACTTGGATTTCCAGAAGGCATTTGACAAGGTGCCATATCAAAGGCTACAACACAAAATAAGAGCTCATGGTGTAGGAGGTAACATATTAGCATGGATAAAGGATTGGTTAGCTAACAGGAAACAGAGAGTAGACATAAATGGGTCATTTTCAGGTTGACAAGATGTAATAAGTGGAGTGCCACAGGGATCAGTGCTTGGGCCTCAACTATTTACAATCTATATCAATGACTTGGATGAAGGGACCGAATGTATGGTTGCTAAATTTGCTGATGACACAAAGGTAGGTAGGAAAGTAAGTTGTGAAGAGGACATAAGGAGTCTGCAAAGGGATAGAGATAGGTTAAGTGAGTGGGCAAAAATTTGGCAGATGGAGTATAATGTGGGAAAATGTGAACTTGTCCACTTTGGCAGGAGGAATAGAAAAACAGTATATTATTTAAATGGAGAGAGATTGCAGAACTCTGAGGTACAGAGGGATCTGGGTGTCCTAGTACATGAATCACAAAAAGTTAGTATGCAGGTACAGCAAGTGATTAGGAAGGCAAATGGAATGTTGTCATTTATTGCAAGGGGAATGGAATATAAAAGTAGAGATGTTTTGCTGCAGTTGTACAGGGCATTGGTGAGACCACATCTAGAATACTGTGTGCAGTTTTGGTCTCCTTATTTAAGAAAGGACATAATTGCTTTAGAGGCGGTTCAGAGAAGGCTCACTCGACTGATTCCTGGGATGAGGGGGTTATCTTATGAGGAAAGGTTGGACAAGTTAGGCCTGCACACTGGAGTTTAGAAGAATGAGAGGTGATCTTATTGAAACATATAAGGTCCTGAGGGGACTTGAAGGGGTAGATGCTGAGAGGCTGTTTCCCCTTGTGGGAGAGACTAGAACTAGGGGACACAGTTTAAAAATAAGGGGTCTCCCATTTAAGACAGAGATAAGGAGAATTTTTTTCTCTCAGAGGATCATGAGCCTGTGGAACTTCCTTACCCAGAGATGGTGGAGGCAGGGTCATTGAATATTTTTAAGGCGGAGTTAGATAGATTCCTGATCAACAAGGGAGTCAAAGGTTATAGTAGGTAGAGGGGAAAGTAGGGTTGAGGTCACAATCAGATCAGCCATGATCTTATCAAATGGCAGAGCAAGCTCAAGGGGCCGAATGGCCTACTCCTGCTTATAATTCCTATGTTCGTATATGTTCATATGTTATGTTTCAAGGCGCTTCACAGGAGTGTTATCAAACAAGATTTGACACTGAGCCACATAAGGAGATATTAGGACAGGTGACCAAAAGCTTGGTCAAAGAGATAGGTTTTAAGGAGGGTCTTAAAGGAGGAGAGAGAGGTAGAGAGGTGGAGAGGTTTAGGGAGGGAATTCCAGAGCTTAGGGCCTAGGCTGTTAGAACATAAGAACATAAGAAATAGGAGCAGGAGTAGGCCAATCGGCCCCTCGAGCCTGCTCCGCCATTCAATAAGATCATGGCTGATCTGATCCTAACCTCAAATCTAAATTCATGTCCAATTTCCTGCCCGCTCCCCGTAACCCCTAATTCCTGTTGAAGGTACGTTCGCCAAATCGGAGAGGCGCAAGAGGCAAGAATTGGAGGAGCGCAGAGATCTCGGAAGATTGTAGGGCTGGAGGAGGTTACAGAGATAGGGAGGGCTGAGGCCATGGAGAGATTTGAAAACAAGGATGAGAATTTTAAAATGGAGGCATTCCCGCACCGGGAGCCAATGTAGGTCAGCAAGTACGGGTTTGATGGGTGAACGGTATTTGGTGTGAGTTAGGATACAAGCAGCAGAGTTTTGGATGAGCTCAAGTTTATGGAGATTGGAAGATGGGATGCCAGCCAGGACAGCATTGGAATAGTCGAGTCTAGAGGTAACAATGCATGGATGAGAGTTTCAGCAGCAGATGAGCTGAGGCAGGGATGGATTTGGGCGATGTTACGGAGGTGGAAGTAGGCGGTCTTGGTGATGGAGTGGATATGTGGTCGGAAGCTCATCTCAGGGTCAAATAGGACGTCAAGGTTGCGAACTGTCTGGTTCAGCCTCAGACAGTGGCCAGAGAGAGGGATTGAGTCAGTGGCAAACAGAGTTTGTGGTGGGGACCGAAGACAATGGTATCGGTCTTCCCAATATTTAGTTGGAGGAAATTTTTGCTCATCCAGTACTGGATGTCAGATAAGCAGCGTGACAAATCAGAGACAGTGGAGGGGTTGAGGTTGGTGGTGGTGAGAAAGAGCTGGGTGTCATCAGTGTACATGTGGAACCTGACATTGTGTTTTCGGATGATGTCGCTGAGGGGCAGCATGTAAATGAGAAATAGGAGTGGGCCAAGGATAGATCCTTGGGGGGCTCCAGAGGTCTCTCTGGAGCGGGAAGAGGTGCAGTAGCAGGAAGAGTAGCCATTGCAGGTGATTCTCTGGCTACGACTGGATATATAAGAATGGAACCAGACGAACATTGTCCTACCTAGCTGGACGATGGAGGAGAGGCGTTGGAGGACAATGGTGTGGTCAACCGTGTCAAAGGCCGCAGACAGGTTGAGCAGGATGAGGAAGTATAGTTTACCACGGTCAAAGTCACATAGGATATCATTTGTGACTGTGATAAGGGCCGTTTCAGTACTGTAGCAGGGGCAGAAATCTGATTGAGGGATTCAAATATGGAGTTACGCGAAAGATGGGCACAGATTTGGGAGACAACAACACGTTCAAGGACTTAAGAGGAAAGGGCGGTTGGAGATGGGGCGGTAGTTTGCAAGGACAGAGGGGTCAAGGATTGAAGGATAAAGGGATTGAACATAACCAACTAAATGCTATCCTTATATATTACCAGCTGCTTCTGTCCAGCAAGTCTTTTCAACTAACAAAAGTTTCTGATTTTTTCTAGTTGAATAGGTAACATGCCCAAGGTATGTGCAGTGTAACATGGAACTGTCAACATCAGGGAAATGAGATTTATGATCAAATTAGTGATAGTGATTGTAAATACATTTACACATGGAATGGCATTTATATTTCACCGTGAGATAACAGGGTGAATTTCCTCGGGCGTTCTCCCACTCGACCGCCTTAATATTGGCGGAAGTTCTGCGGAAACCCCAACAAAATTACTTAAAGGGTTTCTACAGCGCTTCTGCTGAAGTTACAGCGGGCGAGCAGGAGAACACCCAAGGAAATTCACCCAGTCGATTAAAATAAGTTATATCTTTCCTCTAGTTTTCTCCGATGACTGATGATGGTGTACAGTTCCACAGATGTTGACAACCCTCCAGCACCTCAGCCAATGGCTACTCTTCATATATGAGTCTTAGCAGTTGGTGTTGCCAGCTTGCTGCACTGAAAGGGGGTTTCACAGCCGACCCTGCCTGGTGCCTATGTAAGCGCACTTAACTGCACTGGTCACTGGCTAACCACCCAGAGTGGTAACCCTGGCTGAAAATTGTGTCCCTTATTGCTGCCCTAGCTGAGATCATCTTAACACAACACAGACCAGAGGTTGAATGTGGGACATTTGTAATTATACGGCTCAGAATCGCACTAGTTAGTGCCTTTACCTACTAAAGCAATGAGGTCCCTAGGTTACAGTTTTAAACTGAAGTGAGTGAATCTCAGTCCATGTGGAAGAAGCTTTGAGCTCATATTGTTATTAAACACGTGTACATCAACAGTCGTAGGATGCACTAATCTGTGAAGATTATTCCTTACCGTTACAGTTACTCTCATCACTTCCATCCAAGCAGTCATCTTCGCCATCACATAAAGAAAAATTTGGAATACATATGTCTGACTTGCAGTGGTAAGATTTTTCGCATTCTGTTTTAACAGTAGAAAAAATGTATTAAGATAGAGGCAATGATATTCAACCATCATTTGGTGCCTTTTTAATGAACTGAAAGCGCTAAGTGCTGCTGGACCAAGAACACCTGCAGAGTATTACTATCAATCAAACCTCCAGAGACAGCATCAAAACAGAACAAGATCTGACCCTTTTGTTTACCTTTACAGCATAACTCATCACTTAGGTCAGCACAGTCATCAATGCCATTGCAAAGATCCTTCAGTGGAATACACTTGCCATTTACACATTTAAATTCATCATTGGTGCAGTTCTTATCTAACAACGAAAAAACAGAAACAATTTTAGTGAAGCAAAATATAACTGAACTAAATGCAACAGCTGTATAATCCAACAACATTTCTCAGTTGACAGGTTGGTAACTGGACAAGGACTGTTACATGGCACATGAGACAAGTTGTGTGTGAAGCTGAAGTTACGTGTATACCAGGGACTTGATTTGAATCATCATGATCTATTGTAAACTGGTGCACCTCATTCAGTTTTAGGAGTGGCATGTACCTACTGTACACAACCGAGCACTGGCTGGAATCAAAGCCCTGGTTGATAAAATTTCCACTGCAGTCAAGCTTTCTGTTTATAGTCAAACTGCAATAAGAAACTATAGTGCTGATCTCTGCTGCTTGGTCATAGGATTTCTGCAACTGGCCTCACCACCGCAGGGTTAGGGAGGGGAGAAGTCAATGGGTCACTCTTTTGATCGCTATTCCGTTACACTGCTAGAAAGTGTGTGTGTGTGGATGGCACGTGAAGACATGATAAGCTTTGACCTGCCACACAAAACACACTATTGAAACCATTCTTTTTAGCTATTTAAAATCAAACTGCAGATTACTGAGCATAGATGGGGTTGCAGACTCAGAAGTCATGTGCATCATGTCATCAGAGAGTAAGATGATTCCAGATACACTTGAATTGTGGCTGATTTATCCACATTTATTGGAACTAGAGTCAATTAGGTGTCAGCCGTGGCTCAGTGGTAGTGCTCTCACCTCTGTGTCACAAAGTTGTGGGTTCGTGTCTTGAGACTTGAGCGCAAAGTCTAGGCTGACATTTCAGTGCAGCACCAGGGGAGTGCTGCACTGTCAGAGCTGCTGTCGATTGGATGAGACATTAAACTGAGGTCCCATCTGCCCTCTCAGGTGGATGTAAGAGAAGAAGAGAAGGGGAGTTCTCCTGGTGTCCTGGCCAATATTTATCCTTCAACCAGCATCACTAAAACAGATTATCTGATCATTATCTCATTGCTGTTTGTGGGACCTTGCTGTGTGGTATTGGCTGCCGCGTTTCCTACATTACAACAGTGACTACACTTGAAAAGTACTTCATTGGCTGTAAAGTGCTTTGGAATGTCCTGAGGTTGTGAAAGGCTGTATTGAAATGCAAGTCTTTTCCTTTTCCTTTAGGTAAAGAAGTGTCAGAACAGGTCGATACTCCTGCTGCCTATCCCCGAGGAAAAATATATTAATTTCAATTCATTTCGTTTGGGAAAACTATTTTCGTCTGGTCTACCCAACTCTTTGAACAAACAATGAGGCAGATTTTTGTCTGTACTGCCTGGGCTTTAAGCATTTCGCATGGACAGAGTGCAGAGTGGAATATGTGGCAGGGAGGATCACACATCGGTGACAGGAGTCGCCTAGTTTTCCCTTCATTTAAATTAACGGAAAGAAAATCAGCCGGGCTCCATTACCGTCTCCATCCAACTGTTCTCCCTACACTCCTTCCAGGTGATAATTCACGCCCAGGTGGTACGGAAGAACACTCTACCCCCATGTCTCTTACATCAATGAAGTCCACTGTAATAACAGAAAATAATAACCTGGAGGATAATCATAACATTTAACCGCAGCAATGTCTGCTTTACAGCACTCCCTCTGTGGGGTTGTAATATCGGTGAGGCGGAAACATTCTGATAGGCTCTTCTCAAACCCTCTGCAGCGCGCGCCGTTATCCCAGTTCACCCAAGTGGCGACACTGATGCTACTTGTAAAGTTTGCTGCTGTTAAAACTTTCTCTGCTCCTCTGGCAAAAGAAAAAAAAGATGCGTAGTAGCAGATAAAATATCTTTAAAAGACAAAATACTCATTTGCAAGCATTGACTTGAATCATTTCAAATACAGAAAACTGAAGATAAATTCTTACAAGTTAAAGTTGAGTTGTCTGCAGGCTACATTTGCCTCATGCATTGTCCACCTCTTCAGCTTCATGCATACAGGCAATTGTTGTGTTGTGTCGTTGAAACTGAACAAAACAATTCCTTGTGATGTATTATCAAGATCCAAAGAAACAGTAGTATGTCCTAAAATTAAAAAAGGAGATTCAACATGTATGTTTACATATACATTTACAAATGTGGACATATGTCAAATCATTATTGAGAGTAATGCAGTGGGTTAGAAAGTGTCCTTTTAACTCTGGGGTCTTGTTTCAATTCTAACCCAGACTAATAGCTGATGTGGGGAATGGAAAATGTTGCACTGGTGCAGTAGAGGGAGCTATTCTGAAGTTGGGACAGAGTACAGGGATTTTTACTCTGCCTCTAACTGTGTTATACCTGTCCCGCTTGCTGCTGGCACTGGAGGGGTAGAAATTCATTTAGGCCCATTTGTGGGCGTATCGCGCCTCCACAGGCAGCTCGTGCATTTGAGAAGCACAATGCGACGCTTGCCTCGCAGGTAGCAGCTTTGAAGGTAAATCTCAGAGGTTGGAGCCAGAAATGGTGGAGTGGGGGGCGCAATCGTGATGCCTGTGGAGTCAGGGGAGCACTCCTGCGTCCGCAGGAAGGCTTTTTATTAATTTAAATTTTAAAAAACTTACGTTACATTTTAATTTTTTTTTAACTTTACCTTTAGTTGGCGGCCACAGCAGCTACTTAAGAATCCGGAGCGGGGCAGGCTCGAAGCCTGCTCCACTCATCGCAATCGAATTTCTGTGAGGGGACATAAAACAGGCATTAAGCCCCTCATTTGCATATTCAAGGGACATAACTCCTGTTTTAGGCAGCCGCGATGGATGCCTGAAAAATGGCCCGCCCCAATTTTGTGTTGGACGTTTTTCAGGCATCCTTGGGGCGCAGGACTTTGGTCCCCAAAATTGGGCCTTGTTGCATCTGTTTTACATCTATAAATGGGTGCAACAAAGTCTAATTTCTTCTCCTGGGTGCCTGAAATTGTAGGTGGTCCATTTCCCAATGCTGACATTCCTCAGCTTGAAAAAATCCTTGGGTTTGATTCCTAGTTTGTGTTGAAGTAGCTGATTTGAACAGGAGTTTTAATTGATGGCAGCATCCCTGGGTTACAGAAAGAGGAAAAAAAAATCAGCCTGGGTTCCCATCCCTCATATCTAGTGGTCCCTGTTGAAACATGCATGAGTGTGCACATCAGATGAGGACAGGATTGCGTTTGGCTGTAATGGCCTTATGATCTGAGCATCTACTACTCTCGGAACATAATGGGGCCAATTTTCAGTTTCGATAGGTATCGGTGGAGTGCGCTCGCTGCCCACCTGATGTCACCAGTGAGAAGCCTGATCAATTTTCACAGTCGAGTTTCACTATCATTCTGTCAGCGAGCTGCCCGTGCGTTTGGGGAACGTGGACAGGCAGCTCGCCAATCGGGAGGGGGTTGCGACATTCGGTAGCTCCTCCGTGGAGTTGAGCTGGCAGAATTTAGTTAAGGCAGGGGCAGGCAATCGTGAGGGGGGCACCGCAGAGGAACCAGCAGCAGGCAGGATTATTTTTGTGGAGCCAGGAAGAGCATTTCTTGGGCCCACAGGAACGAAACTGCAGCTTGCAGTGGTTAGGCTGGTTAGGCCGTTCTGCCCAAATTTACCTAAAAAATGCTTTGTGGTCCTTTTGATGATTTGCATAGTCTAATGAGGTGCCCACCAGAAACAGGCCGCCCATTTCAAGGACCCCGCCAGCAGTGCAGTCATCAACAGAAACAGGACAGTAAGTGCTGGGCTGCGATTTTCAGCATGCTACTGCCTGGTTCCTCCTGAAAACAGGAATTAAAATTGGCCCCAATGAACGAAACACATTGGAACAGACTGGCTTTCCCCCATTTTAAATATAGATTGGATAACAGTTGCTACACCCACTATAACTGACTGAGAGCACTTTGTATGCAGCCAATAATATGATTATATATATATATATATGTCTCACTGAGAACTGTACCCACCTGTCACCAGGCCTGAAATAGATTGGCTGTATTTTCCTATTCAAATGGTGGTAAGTAACAATCCCTACATTACAATAATTTTTGCAATCTCACCCAATAAGCATGTCCCAAAGTGAGAGAACCTTTCCGAGTCTCGATGGCATTCAAAACTTTTCAGCTTGCAGTACGATGTAAACTTCCTCTTATTGCTTGAGCAGACTTCTCCTCCAGCCTTTGGACACTGATTCGGCAGCTTGCACATACACCTCCCACGAACACACTTCTCCCAAGGCTGACAGAAGATTTTCAGACATGATTTATAGGTGAAATTTTTGTCTCGGCAACCTTCGGACAGTCTTTTAAGGTGAGTAATTGAAGATTTTGAAATCTGTGATATATTCAAGGTAGAAAGTTAGTATTAATGCAGTTCTTTTCTTACCAATTTTTTCCACTTCTTCTCTCCTGAAGGCACTGACTTGCTGGTTACAGTTTCATGGCTGCTGGCTGCTGTCTGTTATCTTGCTCAGTCTTCATATATTAGCTTACACAGTAGAGCTGTTTTCTTCTGCCCTACTGTCAAAAGCACCCAAACATTGAATTTCTAGGCCAGTGTGTTTTGGAAAAGTTATTTACCATACAAATCAGGGGAGTCCCAGATTTAATACCTGATTTGTGATGAGTTAGCTGATTATAGTTAAAGTGACAACAGGATCATTATAATGGCCCTCGACACCTTAAAGGCTAGGGAGGTCAGGCTCAGTCTGGGTTCCCGTTACTAATTGCTATTCAGTGATCCCTGTTGGAAAGCGGTGTGTTGTGCGTGTAGATTACATGAGAACAGAATTAGGTTCAGCTGTGAAAGCTCCACAGTTGAATAGCTTACTAAAAATAGCATACAAAAAAAAGCCACTTGGATAAGATATTGAAAGGCTGCTGCTGTCACTGTGCAACTGTACTTCAGCACAAATCATAAGTGCCTTCAGAAAAGTGGCGTACTGCACCAATTGGAAAATAGCAGGTGTGAGTTCTGGATAGGGCCCTCAATTTCACAGTTGTTCCGTTAGTATACACCAAATTCATTTATGATGTGGAATCTTCACTCTGACTCTCTTTTAGTGTCCACATTAGAAAGGATCGAAGTCTACAAAATACAAGCTTTCAGTTTCAATTGAAATTTAATAAACCAGAATGAAGTGAGAACGTTGCTGGATGGACATGTCATGATGGACAAGGAGACTTTCTGTCGCTTTTAAGAGGGGATTGTAATAAACCACTATTTCTGCTGATTATTTGGTGGTGTTTTAAAATTCAGTAAAAAAAAATTTATTAGACTGGAAGTAGTAAGCAAATGTTTCTAAAATATATTCTTGCCCCACAAAAATCAACAAATAATGGGGTAGAAATTGGACCTTGATAAACAGGCACAATGAGGCCAATCTCGGGGATCAATATCCTAATCCGGAAGGCAAACGGAATATTGGCCTTTATTTCTAGGGGGATGGAGTATAAAAGCAGGGAAGTCATGCTACAACTGTACAGGGTGCTGGTGAGACCACACCTGGAGTACTGCGTACAGTTCTGGTGCCCTTATTTAAGGAAGGACATACTTGCATTGGAGGCAGTTCAGAGAAGGTTGATTGCGGGTATGGAAGGGTTGTCTTATGAGGAAAGATTGAACAGATTGGGTCTATACTCATTGGAGTTTAGAAGAATGAGAGGAGTTTGTATTGAAACTTACAAGATTCTGAGGGGACTCGATAGGGTAGATGCTGAGAGGATGTTACCCCTCATGGGGGAATCTAAAACTAGGGGGCATAGTCTCAGCATAAGGGGTCGCCCGTTTAAGACGGAAATGAGGAAGAATTTCTTCTCTCAGGGGGTTATGAATCTTTGGAATTCTTTACCCCAAAAAGCTGTGGAAGCTGAGTCATTGAATACACTCAAGGCTGAGTTAGACACATTTTTGATCAGCAAGGGAGTCAAAGAATATGGTGAAAGGGCGGGAAAGTGGAGTTGAGGTAAAAATCAGATCAGCCATGATCTCATTAAATGGTGGAGCAGGCTCGAGGGGCCGAATGGCCTACTCCTGCTCCTGTCTCTTATGGACACCTGAAAGACATCGGACCCAAAATTGAGTCGGATGATTTTTCAGACATTCCTGACAGCTGCCTAAAACAGGCGTTAGGCCCCTTACGTATATAAACGAGGGGTCTAATGCCTGTTTTAGGACCCCTCCGGAAATTGGTGTCCCTGAGGAGGAAACTTCTTTTACCCAATGATTCTAGTGACTGAATTTCCTGGGAAAGTGAAATAGATGTTCATAAAAAAACTTCGATCATTGCAGAAGACATTGATAATTACAAATACTTGTAAAATGCAGAATCAGGATAGGAACATAGAAATGCACAATACCATAAAAGACCATGTCAGACCATCTAGCTGGCTGTAGAGACATAACACCACACATCAATGTGTCTATTTCCCAGAACTTTCTCAAGACTGCTCCCGTCCAGCCGCCGTAACTTTGTCAGAGGTGGAACGGAAACCTCGCTAACACGTGTTAACAGGGTTTCCACCATACTTCTGAAGTTACGGCAGTGGAGCAGGAACAGCTCCAAGGAAATTCTGGGCCAATGTGTTTGTCACAGTACCTGAAATAGGTCACGCTATTGGAGATCAGCAATGATTCAGAGGCATAGGGTGGAGAATCAGTAAATTTGTCAACCTTCTCCAAGCACATCAACATCTGGGATTTCACCATATTGGATGTCTGACACCAATCCCCGTGCGGGGCACTTAATTAGTTTCATCAATACGATGCAAACACTGTTGAGACTACAGAGTACATGCTGCCAACACCGGAGTTTTGCCGTCTGGCATCACAGGTCGGAAATGTTCCGACCATTTATTTTAATGGTTGGAAAATTGCAGGCGATGCATGCCCAAATTTCGAATTGGTGCTGCCTGCTAATGGGGCTTTCTGCTGGCAAACCCTTATGCAGATACCGGTGCTAAATATTCTTCTTCATGTCATGTGCTAACTGTAGCACCCATTAACCCAGTGATAGGACAGGTTTTCATTCATGCATAACCTATGTATTAAAAAATTATGGCAAAACTGTGGCAGATAGAGTTCAATATGGGGAAGTGTAAGGTCATCCACTTTGGACCTAAGAAAGATAGATCTGAATATTTTCTAAATGATGAGAAGCTAGGGATTGTGGAGGAGCCGAGAGATTGAGGGGTCCAAGTACAGAAATCACTAAAAGCTAGTGGACAGGTACAAAAAATAATTTAAAAGGCTAATGAAATTTTGGCCTTTATCTCAATGGGACTGGAATACAAAGGGATAGAATTTATATTACAGTTATATAAAGCTCTGGATAGACCCCATCTGTAGTTATGCATTCAGTTCTGGGCACCGCACCTCATGAAAGATATATTGGCCTTGGAGGGGGTGCAGCGCAGATTCACCAGAATGATACCGGGGCTAAAAGGGTTAAATTATGAGGGCAGTTAGCATAGACTAGGCTTGTAGTCCCTTGAGTATAGAAGATTAAGGAGTGATGTAATTGAGGTGTTTAAGATGATTACAGGAGTTGATAGGATAGATAGAGAGAAACGATTTCCTCTGGTGAGGGAGTCCAGAACAAAGGGGCATAACCTTAAAATTAGAGCTAAGCCGTTCAGGGGCGATGTCAGGAAGCACTTCTTCACACAAAGGGTAGTGGAAATCTGGAATTCTCGGTCAAAAGCTGTTGAGGCTAGGTCAATTGAAAATTTCAAAACTGAGATTGATAGATTTTTGTTAGGCAAGGGTATTAAGGGTTACGGAGCCAAGATGGGTAGATGAAGTTAACCTCTCCGCCTCTCTCTCCTCCTTTAAGACACTCCTTAAAACTCTTTGACCAAGCTTTTGGTCACCTATGCTAATATCTCCTTAAGTAGATCGGTGTCAAATTTGGTTTGATAACACTTCTCCAGCCCTACAACCCTCTGAGATCGCTCCTGTGAAGGGCCTTGGGACATTTTACTACATTAAAGGCGCTATATAAATGCAAGTTGTTAAGGTACAGATCAGCTATGATCAAGTTGAATGGTGGAACAGGCTCAAGGCCTACTCCTGTTCCTATGATCTTATGTTTCTAACTGCGTTTAAATCTAGGCCAGTCTAATGGAACAAATCCAGCTTCTAGTGGGTAAGAGCCCCTAGTTCAACACTGATTGAATGAGATGCCAATTAAGTGCCAAAGATGCCATTGGATAGCAGGTATGGGAAATGGAAGTGGGTGCTCTTCTGAGGCTATGGCTGGTGTATATTGTTGGAACAGGGAGGAGGGAGCTTTGTTTTACATCTAACCGTACTACACCTGAGCAAAGAATGCTTGGTGATAACAATGGGCGGCCAAAATGGAAAGTGCTCCATTTCCAACCATGATCACCTTGATAAGTACAAACATTTCACAAAATTGTCATTTAAAAAAATTCATGATACTTACCGCATGAGTGGAATTATTGTCCATTGCGTCATGATCCTTTGACAGCTCCTGAAGAAAATGGTCATGTTTACATGGAAATTCAACATTTTGCCAGTAAACTGATTAACCACTAGAACATCATCTGTAATTCTTCTGCTAGTCAGAGACTAAACAACATATACTAAATAATATTTTTACAACCACAGGAATTCCCTTATTCAGCTTCATAGATACAAGAGAATGGAAAATCCTGATATCATGAGAAGGTTATCAGTCCAGTTTCAAAATGGCCACGAGATTCTTTGAGAATTTTGGTGGCTACAGTTGTTCTTTCATGTGGCCAGCATTCTGGCAGGTGAGAGATGTTAATTCAGACATGCGTGCTGGAGGGAGGGAAGCATCTGCACAATTTCAAGCAGGAGTAAAAGTGCTCTGTCAGTGGGCTGGGTAAATGTGCGAGATATTTTCCGCAATCACAGAAAACTAGCAGTAGCGGATTGGACGCTGATTGGGCGGGGTGTCTAATGGGTAGCCGATTTGTTATGCCTGTTTTCTGCCGCCGCTGACAGAGAAGCAAAAGCAAGAAAGAGAGGAAGAGAATCAAAAGGAGGGAAGAGAAAATACAGTCGGCAAGTCACAACAGTAAGGAGGCAAAAAGAGAAAACTAGTAAAGGAGAGAAAGAATGATGACACAAAATAAACTGAAGAAAACAAAAAGAATGAGCAACAATTAGAGGAAGAGAATCAAAGATGTGTCATAAAAGTCAATTATAGCCATTATATAAACTTAGATTTCTTATGCAATATTTATATCTTTTTCCTGCATTTTTGTTGAATTTCATGAATATGGATATTTTAGAATTAATATTTAAACAGGTTAATTATTTCCATACTCTTGTGGTGCAATCTCAACTGTCTGTGTACACAGGAAATGGTTGGTAATCATACAAGAAAAGTCTCACATGACCTGGGAAAGGTCCCTATACAACAGATTACAGACACTTAACGGGAAATGAGTTGCACAATGTGCAAGTCACATAAATTGTTCTTAAAAACATTGCTGTTTAAAGCCCATGAAAATCACTCCAGAGTAGAAACTGCAACTGTGTAAAAACCAGTCATTTGTACTACAGTGCTGCTGCTGGAGGTAGCCCCGACTCTGACTGCGATATACATCAAGGCAGAAATGGCAGAAATTTGAATAGTTACTTTGCCTCCGTATTTACCAGGGAGACTAACAAGGTGGGCAGGACATTAGAAGAAGAGATCGACAAAGGTATTAAAACATTTAGCATAGAAAGGAGATAATTGATAAACTAACCAAACTTAGGGAGGATAAGATGGCTGGATGGATTGCATCCGAGAATATTAAAAGAAGTTAGGGAGGAGATAGCAGAGGCACTATTACAAAAATATAAAAATTCACTGGAAAAGAGTATAGTGCCAGAGGACTGGCAGACAGCTAATGTTATTCCTGTATTTAAAAAGGGAGATAGAACAAGTCCAGGGAACTATTGACCAGTTAGCTTAACGTCAGTGGTAGGAAAGATAATGGAATCTTTACTCAAAGATGTAATAGAAAAACATCTAGAGAACGAAAATATAATAAAAAATAGTCAGCACTTATTTCAGAAGGGAAAGTCATGTTTGACCAACCTTATTGAATTGTTTGAAGAAGTAACAGAAAGAGTAGCCTTGGGTAATGTAGTAGATATAATATATTTGGATTTTCAAAAGGCCTTCGATAAGGTATCGCATTGTAGACTCATGACTAAGGTCAGAGCATGTGGAGTCAGGGGACAGGTAGCAGAATGGATAGCAAGTTGGCAACAAAGCAGAAAACAGAGAGTAGGGGTTAAGAGTAGCTACTCAGACTGGCAAAAGGTGGGAAGTGGTGTTCCACAGGCATCGATGCTGGGACCGTTGTTCACAATTTACATTAACGATTTGCATTCGGGAATCGGAAGTACAATTTCAAAATTTGCTGACGACACCAAATTTGGGGGGGATGTAATTAATACAAGGGAAGAATGCATCAAAATGCAAGAAGACATTAATAAACTTGCTGAATGGGCGTGTAATTGGCAAATGAATTTCAATACAGGTAAGTGTGAGCTAATGCATTTTGGTGGGAAGAATAAGGAGGCCACATACTGCTTGAATAATAAGAGTCTAAAGGGGATAGAGGAGCAAAGGGATCTCGGGGTACAGATACACAAATCACTAAAAGTAGTGACGCAGGTTAAAAAGGCAATAAAAAAGGCAAATCAAGCACTGGGGTTCATTTCAAGAGGGATAGAATTGAAAAGCAAAGAAGTTATGTTACACTTGTATAGAACCTTGATTAAACCACACTTGAAGTATTGTGCACAGTTCTGGGGGCTGATTTTCGGATGGCGGAGTGGGGGCGGGGGGGTTCCTAAAATTGTAGAAATCCGAAGCAGGTTCGGAGCCCGGCTCCAACCCGCTGACTTCCGGGTTCTCCAGTGACGCGTTCGGGTGCGCGCGCACCTCCCGAATGCGGGACTCCCACTGGCAATTAAAGCCGGCGGGATGATGATTTACATACCTTGACAGATAGTTAAGGTACTTGAGATACCTCATTAAGTAGACATTTTGGCAGGGGTGCAATTTTGAAGGATCCTCAGTGTGTTTCCTGTGTTATGGGAAACACTCCCAGTACTAGCAGACGTGTTTCAAACAGCAGCCAGTGGGAGATGCAGAGGATTATTTGACAGGTGGGGGGAAACCTCATTTATTGCAGCAGGGCACCCTGTCACTTCAGACAAAGTTTTGGCTGCAAGACCTTTGTGTTTTCACTCAAAATTCTTACTATCCACCCAAAACTCTGCTGTGCAAACATAGTTACCTACTTTGCGGACCCCAAAAAATTGACACCGTCAGGATGGGGGGCGCCATGGCTGCATTCAATACTTCATCCGAGGACAAGCAACATCACCAGCCTCGCCAGGCACGCCGTCCACCTCCGCCACGTGGAGCTCCACAACACAGTGCTGTGCCACAGGCACCTGCACAAGAGCACGGAGGGCAACAACAGAGAGAGCAACGTCACTGGAGGCACTACCCTCGCAACAGGGTCTACAGACCCAGGCTCAGCTTCCTGGACCTCTCTGAGGAGCAGTGCATGCGGAGGCTCAGTCAGTCTCCAGATAGTCCCGGACATCTGCAGCCTCCTTCATGCCGAGCTGCTCCCGGCTGGGCCGAGCAGCATCTCCTTACTTGTCGCTGTCAAAGTCACCACTGCCCTCAACTTCTTCGCCTCCGGATCATTCCAGGGTGCCAACGGGGACATTGCCGAGGTCTCTCAGTCGTCTGCACACAAGTGCATAAGGCAGGTCACCGACGACCTGTTTCGCAGGACCTCGCACTACGTCAACTTCCCATGGATGATCTCAGCCAGACGGAGAGGGCAGTGGGATTCCACGCTGTGGCTGGCTTCCCACGGGTGCAGTGTGTAATTGATTGCACCCATATAGCAATACGAGCACCTCAACATGAGCCAGGACTGTTCATGAACAGGAAGGGCTATCACTCCATCAACACTCAGCTCATTTGTGACCACCGCAAGAGATTCCTTCACATGTGCAGCTGCCACGATTCCTTTATCCTGAGGGAATCCAACATCCCGCCCCTCTTCCACACACCAAACACCCAGAAGGACTGGCTCCTCGGGGATAAGGGATACCCCCTGCACACGTGGCTCATGACACCTCTGACGAACCCTACCAAAGAGCAACAGCGTCGTTATAACGACAGCCACATCGCTACTAGGTCTACAATTGAGCATGCTATAAGGCTGCTCAAGATGCGCTTCAGGTGCCTTGATCGTTCTAATACGCATCAGATAGAGTGAGACGCATTATAGTCGTCTGTTGTACCCTGCACGACATGGCACACCAGAGAGGGGTGCCGCTTGAGGAGGCCCCATCCACATCTGCCAACCACATTGAGGATGAGGAGGAGGCAGAGGAGGGGGAGGAGCAACCCATGGGCAGATCAGCGGCTCACCTGGCTGCTCATCAGGCGAGGGAGTCACTGATGTGTGAACGGTTCTCCTAACATCAGACAGTGTGAAAAGTCCAGTCCTCACCATCTGGACAGAGCAGCACCCACACCAGCCTCCCGCCCCCTGCACAAAACAGTCCTGCAATGACACATACACCCACTGTAGAGTGACCCAATGGGTGGCATCAAGTGTGGGCGTTCATGGTGAACCTCATGAGAGGGTCTTATTACAGAAGTCAGTCAAGAATGGCCAGGATGTGGCAGTTGTGGTGACAATAATAACATTTAATGTGCCATTAACAAAAATCAAATATAAATAAAAAACATGACCAACCGTCAAACAGCCTTGTGCATCGCCTTTATGCTTACAAAACCTTCGCCTTTCGCTTCCGACTACTTATATGTGGTGCCTCCCCTGTGGCTGCAGCAGAGGTAGTGGCAGGTTGCTCTTGTTCATGCACTGACCGATTAGATGCTTTGGGCCCATGCCCTCTGGGTTTCGGTGCCCGTGAGGGCCCCTCCAAAGACTGCTCCACCTGCACCTGTGCAGGAGCAGACTCGGCCACCTGGAGAGGAGGCAGCATTGTGGGTGGTGGTTGAGAGGGGGGCAACGGGTGAGACGTGGGGGCGTTTTGAGAGGCGTCCCCACTTCCATGTCCCCTTTCGCCATCATCCCTCCCCTGGGCGAGGCCCACACCACTCTTACCACTCTACTGGAGGACATGTGTCATGGAGGCTAGCCTACCCTCCATCGCAGACATGCCCGCACTTACCGGCAACACTACCTCAGAGATGCCCTCACATCCCTGTGACAGTATCTCAGAGATGCCCTCCCTTACATGGCCACCAATCCACTCATGCGCGATTGTGGAGAGTGCGCGTGGCACCTGTTCCAACACCTCGCAAATGTGCTGCTGCCCCTTGATCATTCTGCTTTTAAAGGATGGCCCCCAGGGTTCTGCATCTGTGTCCAGCTGAGAAGGGCCTGGAGAAGAGTGCTCCCACCGACGCAGACTCTCCACAGCTGCCCCTGCCACCAGTGTCTGCTTTGCTCACGTGTGTGATAACTCACCATGTGCGACCCCAGCTAAATGAGGATGGGGACCCACTGAGGTGTGAGTATCTGCGCTGGTGGATGGCTCGCTCAGATGTGACGGTGCACCCTCAGAGGCCGGCAGGTCCTCTGCAGAATCGCCCTCCACCGTCACAGCGGTCGCTGAAGGCGTTGTAAGCGAACAGCAGGCAATATTAAGCATGATGTCATATGTTGAGGTGCTGAAGATGGCAAGGCATGTTAACATCAATTCATATTGTGTGTGCTGAATGTTAAAGATCTGTCACCAGACGTTTGTCGGGTGCCAGTCTCGGCGTCCCCGACGGTCAGGCACTCAAGGGTGCGGCTGAGCTCCAGCGCCTCCTGCTCCGCATCTGTGAGCATGACTAACTGTTGCAGCCCCCCTCCGGCCTTCGCCCTCTCCTGTGCATTCTGAGCTCTCTTCTCCTAGAAGGGAAGAAAGTACAGATGCGTGAGTGAGTCATAGTGACGTGGCCAACCAATGAATGCATTGGTTTGGGTGCGGCTGACTGAGAAAGAGATGCATCAGAGGGTGAGTATGAAACAAAGCCATGACATTGCATGAGGATCGGGTTGAGTGGTAGTGGTGGGGTGACTAATGGGGAGGTGAGGAAGTGCAGGTAAGTTGAGGATAAGCTTTGAGTGGGTGTGAGGAGTGATGTGATAGAGTAGTGTTGGCAGCTGCAGAATGAGTTAGGGGGTGGGGGCGATGATGTGGAAGATGGTATGTGGAAGATTGAGTAAGTTTACTGACTTTGGCTGACCTAGTTAGGTCATTGAAGAGCTTCCTGCACTGGATCCAGGTGCGGGAGATGTTACTACTGCTGGTGACCTCCACTGCCACCTCGAGCCAGGCAGAGGCAGGCCACTTCCTCCTGTCCGCCGGGTAGAACACATCCCTCCTCCTCCTTTCCCCATCCAGTAGCACCTGGAGTGAGGCTTCACTGAATCTAGGAGCAGCCTTTCCCCTGTACTGCTCCATTGTGCTATGTGGGTGTTTCCTCCAGAAGCAGCCATTGGAGGACTGCCCCTTTATATAGGGCTCCTCCAGCTGACAGCCTGTGATGCGGGTGCGCAGTCCGCCCACTGCACAGGTTTCCAACGGGAAACCCGGAAGCCACGTTAAGTGGCTTCAATTTACCCGTGATCATGTGGGGAACGGATGGATTTTACTGGGCGGGGCCTTGGTCTCCATATTATAGAAAGGATATAGAGGCATTGGAGAGAGTGCAAAAAAGATTCGCAAGGATGATACCAGTACTGAAAGGATATCCTTATCAGGAAAGGCTGAACAAGCTGGGACTCCTTAGGCTGAGGGGTGACCTCATAGAGGTCTTTACGATAATGATAGGTTTTGATATGGTAGACATAGAGAAAATGTTTCCATTTGTGGGGGAGTCCAAAACTAGAGGTCATAAATATAAAATAGTCGCTAATAAATCCAATAGGGAATTCAAGAAAAACTTCTTAACCCAAAGAGTGGTAAGAATGTGGAACATGCTACCACAAGGAATAGATGAGGCAAATAGCATAGATGCATTTAAGGGGAAACTAGATAAGCACAAGAGGAAGAAAGGAATAGAAGGATATCCTGATAGGGTTAGATGAAGTAGGAAAGGAGGAGGCTCGTGTGGAGCATAAACGCCGGCATAGACCAGTTGGGCCGAATGGCCTGTTTCTGTGCTGTAGTTTCGATGTAACCCGATGTAAGTGGCATCAGTGCCTCCAACGTCACGGAGACCTACCTGAGGAGCGGATTTTTCCCTGTGTTGCCAGAATCACAGCTCCGCCAATGGCAAGGATAAATGACTGGCTGCAATGATGCTATGGGCTGTCATTTTCTTCCACCCATACAGACCAACAATGCTGTTTTCCTAAGGGGAAAGGTCCACAGCCACAGCATTGTGATCTTTCAGCTGCACAAGCACAAGCCTGCACATGTGGAATTGTTTCCCAGTTGCTGCTCGTGCACTGAAATCCGCCCCAAAATGTGAACAGAGTGGTCCCGAGCGCTGGAAGCTTCAGAACAGCTTCAGTGGAAGCAACTTGGTACCATTAAGTAATAGTAGATAATTGCATGTAGTGCACAGATATCTGGGAGCTTGTGCTTCAAATGGGCCGGCCTATCCTTAGCATCCCAGTACTTGATACTATTCTGATTGCGCTTTCCGCTGCGGTTTGAGGTACTGCCTTAGTCCTGGTCCATCACAGCTTTCAAAAATCTACTCCCCAGACGTAGTGGATAGCTGTATGTTGTTGTTGATGTGCTGAAGGAGGATCCTAATACTCCAGAGCATGTGAGTTCAAATCCCACCATGAAAATTTGAATTCAGGTTTTTAAAAAAATAAAATAAAAAAAAATAAAGCTGATATCAGTAAAAGTGACCATGAAGCTGTCAGATTGTTATAAAAACCCAACTGGTTCATAATGTCCTTTAGGGAGGAAAACCTGCTATCCTTACCCTGTCTGGCCTATATGTGACTCCAGTCTCACGCCAATGTAGTTGGCTCTTAACTGCTCTCTGAAGTGGCCTAGCAAGCCATTCTGTTGTATCAAAACCACTACATCAGGGCAGCTAGGGATGGCACTAAATGCCAGACTTGCCAGAGATGCCCACATCCCAAGAATGAATAAAAAAATACTAATTGACACTGTGTTGTGTGTTGCTGCCTCCAGTAAGGGAATTCTCCACCAGACCTGACTATCCTCAAATGCCTTTGAAAATGTAGGATTGTTGGACAGAAAACTGTGTGCCAGCGATTTTATAATATGTGCTTTTGTTTAATTAATCTACCCGTTCTACACCTGAGCTAAGAATGCTTGGTGATAACATTAGGCGGCCAACGTTGAAAGTGGTTCATTTCCAACCATGATCACCTTGATAAGTACAAACATTTCACAAAATTGTTATTAAAAAGAAATCATGATACTTATTGCATGGGTGGAATTATTGCCCCATTGCTTCATGACAGGTCCTGAAGAAAAGGGCCCTGTTTGCATAAAAATCCATCACTTTGCTGGTAAACAGATTGCTTAGAATTATGTCGAATGTACAGTACAGAAACAGGCCTTTTGGCCCAACTGGTGTATGCTGGTGTTTATGCTCCACATGAGCCTCCTCCCACCCCTCTTCATCTGACCCTATCAACATATCCTTCTATTCCTTTCTCCCTCATGTGCTTATCTAGTTTCCCCTTAAATGCATGTAAGATTAACCACTAGAACATCATCTGTAATTCTTCTGCGAGTCAGTCAAGAACTAAATAACAAATTCTAAATAATATTTTTACAACCACAGGAATCCCCTTATTCAACATGATAGATACAAGAGAATGGCAAATCCTAATATCATGAAGTTATCAGTTCAAAATGGCCACGAGATTCTTTTGAGAATTTTGGTGGCTACAGTTGTTCTTTCAATGCGGTCGGTATTCTGGCAGGTGAGAGATGTTAATTCAGACAAGCATGCTGGAGGGAGGGAAGCATCTGCACAATTTTGAGCAGCAGTAAAAGTGCTCTGTCACTGAGCTGGGTAAATGTGCGAGATATTTTCGGCGGTGACAGAAAACCTTCAGTCGTGAATTGGACACCGGTTATACAACCCCACCTGTTTGGGAGAGTGTGCCAGCGATTTTCCAATATGTGCTTTTGATTAATTATTGATTAATCGGGGTGTATGGCCAAAACAGGTAATGCAGGTCACCAACAAGGTAAGAAAGAAGGTGGGAATTTGGGTTTTTATAAATGATTTTAGGACTTTCTACTGGGCTTGCACAGTCTGTTACCTGCCATCTACACAGTTGTGAAAGTGTGCGTATGACGCTGAGAGTCTTAATTTGAGTGTGAGTTGCTGTACTACAGAGAAAACATGGGGATTTTGAGTTATACATGCACAAACTCACAATGAATGACTGGAGTTACCACTTCTCATGTGGCCATTCAGCTGAAAACAGTTGTCAAGTATGGAAAAGGCAGTGTTAGAAATTCACCTGCAGAGTCAGGGATTTGTTATTTGTAGAGATGCAGGAATTAAATATTAACGTGAGATTCAACATTGCTCAATGTCTATTTTCTTTTACTTTTAATTTTCATAAAATATTAACCTGTTTTTCCCCTATAGTTATACAGTCCATGATATCTAAATGGCACCCATGCATTCTAGAGGCTCAGAACTGAGGTTGCAATGGACTTTGGGACAGATAGTGCACCACCCAGTTCCATGTGATATTCCATACCCATTTTAACAACACTGCCTATTATTTAGGTAGCCATAACTTTGAGTACTATAGGACAGAGAGTGTGATAAATTTAAACTTAACTCAGGCACATGTAAGTATTTGAAATTGAAAATCAGAAGTGCAAGGCTATAGTAAATGACATTCCATTCCTTGTGATAAGCACAAAGTATAGAATTAAATGTATATTTTTATAAGCATGCTCCATTTATTCAAGCGCATATTGGAGAAGATTTTTCTGTAGCAGGGCATGTAATGGCATCTGCCGTTAATTAGGTTTGCCCTACAACCTTTAGCTCAAAAATATTTTGCCCACAAAGATGCTGAAAGTGTGAGCTGATAAAGGGGCAGCGAGGGAAACAGGGCATCTGGGACCTGAGAGAACAGGGCAAGCAACTGGGTATCTCCTTAACCAATGAAATTTAAGGATTGTGAAATAAACAGCGCAAGGACTAAGAAGGAAGGTGAATAAAAGGGGGTGAATTCAGTGTCAAATCAGGTACAGAAAGAGAAATAAAGAGAGGGAAAGAAAGATTGGATTAAGGAAGAGAAAAAAGAGACAGAAAGAAAAAGTTTTTTAAAATTTGACATTTTAAAATCTCGCCAAAAAATTCAAAACCTGAAGGAATGAGACCCCACCCTTGTAATAGTTAATTTTCAGTGCAAGGGAGGTTGATTAACAATTATCATATTGTTAAAAGGGTACGTACGCTATTAAACTAGCCCTAAATATCTGCGGCGGTTTAGTTTGTACCTACCGTGCAAATACAGCAACATCACGCCAATTAATGCATGTCAATGGTCAGGCAGACAGTAAAATGCCATTTTCATGAAGTTAACAGCGGGTGGCGCAACTTGGGCTGTAACTTTTGAATATTCGCATTTAACTGCGCATTTGCCTCTCGCCTCAAGTTGCTGTACCATTTACACATAAATAACAGCAAGAGCCATTAGCCTCAACATTATTTTGACAGCAAATTCTGGCCCATTGTTTAAATTTACTGTATCTTTCTGCCAGATCTGCTTTTCTAATTCTCTTATATGTTTTTTCTTAACTTTTTCATCCATATCCTCCTAATTTATTTTTCCTTTATTCCCTGGGCCGAGTCCAAGTGGACTGCAGATGCCTGAGATGGAAGCATGCCTGTGTTTCCTCCCTCTGCCTAAACTCCTCTTCCTGCTCCAAATCCATAATGGGCATTGGAAAGCCCAGTGAAATGTCTGTGCTGAGCATTATGCTTCTAGCTAAAAATCATAGTCGTGCTGTGGCTACAGATCTGTGCAAACGGAGTCTGGAGTTTTAAAAATTCAGCAGCAAACAGTGAAATCACTAATGCAAACAAAAAATGCAGAAACTGCTGCACAAAAAGTCAAGCGATAAACCAAATTGCCACACAATACAAAGTGTGCAATTCCAGCTTTAAGAATCCAACGTCTTAAGCGAACAGCATGGAAGCCCAGAAGCGCCTGTCATCTACAAGCAACCAGCACTACAGGAGTGAAGAGGCCAGAGAAGACATGATGCGACCCGTTTAAATACGTTTGCATTAAATTCGGAATTGTAATGAGGTCCACATATGGTCTCTGTGCAACTTCCAAAAAATTGTTAGATCAGGGAAATCCAGAGCACAGTAATACCAGTGCTTGGGCCTAGTGCACGATTACACAATGCACATGTGCAGAATACCTGAGTGCACCATCAAGGAATCAGTCCTTTGATTTCAACACTTTGCGGCTAAAGAGAGGAACAAAATTGTATAGTATGGAGTATTTGGAGTTTATAAGGAGCGAGAGAAGAAAAGTGAGAGGACCGTAGTAATATCAATAAAATAGAAAGATAAGTCAGTGTTAACTATATTGCCTCATTTGTAGTGGGCCAAAATTTACTGTAGCCAATGCATGGATGGCGGGTTAGACTTGCCCTTGCCTGTTTAATTTCCATGAGATTTTGCACTGCAATTTGTTGTAAGTGGGAGGTGGAAACGTACCCTTTTAACAATGTGATAATTGTAAGTGGGAGATCTACAGGGCAACTGGGGCATGTTTGAACAGGGCAACCAACTGCGTATCTCCTTAACCAATCAGATTGAAGGATTGTGAAATGAACAGCGCAGAGTCTGAACCAGGAAGTATAAGTTAGAAGAGTGAATTCAATGTCAAATCAGGTACAAAAAGCAAAATACAGAGAGGGAAAGAAAGACTGGATTAAGAGAGAGAGAGAATAAAGAGACAGAAAAAATTTAAAAAGTTAATTTAATTTTAAAAAAAATCTCCAACAATTAAAAGCCTGAAGGAATGAGACTCCACACTTGTAATAGTTAATTTTCAGTGTCAGAGATGTTGTTTGGCAATAATTAAGACTTTTCACACCGTTAAAAAGGGTACTTAGACTGTGGCGAGTTTAGTTTGTGTCTACCGTGCAAATACAGGAACTTCACGCCATTCAATGTATTTGAATGGTCAGTCAGACATCGAGATGCCATTTTTGTGAAGCTTACGGCGGAACGGCCATCTCAGACAGCAACTTCCGGATTTCATCTTCAACCATTCATCTGCGCTCGCCTGAAGTTGCTGTGCGATTTGCGCATAAATAATAGTGCGCGCCATTAGCCTCACCGTTATTTTGACAGCAAATTCTGGCCCAATGTCCTTTTACTCTTGATAGAACTAGACAGCAGTCTTGCATAAGCAAGAGATTACAAAGTATCACAATATTTACTGCATGGGTGCTGATCACTGTTTCATTGATTTCTCTTGACAGCAACACCAGAAGAAAATGACCATAGTTACTTGTGAAGTAACTTTGGTGACATCATCATAACAACAACTCACATTTACATAGCGCCTTTAACATAAAGAAATATTCAAAGGCACTTCACGGAAATATGTCAAGCCAGGAACTGAAATATAGGCTCTGATATTAGTGGGGAGGCGGGATGGCAGTGGGAGGGGGGGCGATTGGGCGTGTGGGTAACCCACCCAGTGAGATCCGTTTTTCCCACACGATCGCGGGTCAATTGGAGCACTTAACATGGCTTCCGGGATAGCCGTCCGAAAGCTGCGCAGCGAGTGGACTACGCACCCGCATCACTAGCTGTCAGCTGGAGGAGCTCTATTTAAAGGGGTAGTCCTCCAATGGCTGCTCCTGCAACACACCCACATAACACAATGGAGCAGCACAGGGGAAAGGCTGCTCCTAGATTTAGCGATGCCTCACTCCAGGTGCTACTGGATGGGGTGAGGAGGAGGAGGGATGTCTTCAAACCGGCAGATGGGAGGAAGTGGCCTGCCCCTGGCATCAAGAAGGCCTGGCTCGAGGTGGCAGAGGAGGTCACCAGCAGCAGCATCATCTCCCGCACCTGGATCCAGTGCAGGAAGCGCTTCAATGATCTAACTGGGTCAGCCAAAGTGAGTACACTTACTCATTCTGCTACATTCTGTCTTCCACATCACTGCCCCCTACCCCCTAACTCATTCTGCACTGCCAACACTACTCTATCACATCACTCCTCACACCCACTTAAAGCTCATCCTCAATTTACCTGCACTTCCTCAGCACTTCCTCACCTCCCCATTACTCACCCCACCACTACCGCTCAATCCAATCCTCATACAATGTTATGGCTCTGTCTCATACTCACCCTCTGATGCATCTCTTTCACGGTCAGCCGCATCCAAAGCAATGCATTCATTGATTGGTCACGTCACCATCATTCACTCACGCCTCTGTACTTTCTCCCCTTATAGGAGAAGAGAGCCCAGAATGCACGGGAGAGGCCGAAGACCGGAGGGGGGCCGCAAAATCAGGTCGTCCTCACAGACGTGGAGCAGGTGGCGCTGGAGCTAAGCTGAACCCTCGAGTGCCTGACCGTCAGGAACGCCGAGACTGGCACCCGACAAACGTCTGGTGACAGAACTTTAACATTCAGCACACAAAATATGAATTGATGTTAACATGCCTTGCCATTTTCAGCACCTCAATGTGCTCATCGCAACGTGACACATCTGTGATCGTGCTTAATATTGCCTTCTGTTCTCTTACAGGGCCTTCAGCGACTGCTGTAGCGGCAGAGGGCGATTCCGCAGAGGACCTGCCGGCCTCTGAGGGTGCACCGTCACATCTGAGTGAGCCATCCACCAGCGTAGATACTCACACCTCGGTGGGTCCTAGTCCGCAGTTAGTTGGGGGGTCGCACATGGTGAGTTACCACACACGTGAGCACGAGCAGACACTGGTGGCAGGGGCAGCTGTGGAGAGTCCGCGTCGGTGGGAGCACTCCTCTCCAGGCCCTGCTCACCTGGACACAGATGCTGAACCCTCGGGGCCATCCTTTAAAGGGAGAATGATCGAGGGACAGCACCATATTTAAGAGGTGCTGGATCAGGTGCCACGCGCACTCTCCACAATAGCGCAGAGGATGGAGGAGTCCAACTCCTGCATGAATGGAATGGTGGCACAGGTACAGGAGGGAATCTCTGAAATATTGTCACAGAGACGTGAGGCATCTCTGACATACTGTCGCGGGTAAGTGCGGGAATGTCTGCGATGGAGGGAAGGCTAGCCTCCATGGAGCTTCAAGCACGGCTCACAAATGAGTCCATTGAGGCCCTGACAATGGCCGTTCGGACTCAGGGTGAACAACATTCTGCCGCCTTAAACAGGCAGGCAGATACACTAGCATTGGCCTTACAAGGCTCCACACATGTCCTCCAAACTGTCGTCCAGCAGGGTAGTAGGAGTGGTGTGGGCCTGGCCCAGGGGAGGGATGATGGTGAAAGGGGACATAGAAGTTGGGACGCCACTCAAAGCGCTCCCGTGTCTCACCCGTTGCCCCCCTCTCAACCAGTACCCGCAATGCTGCCTCCTCTCCAGGTGGCCAAGTCTGCCGCTGCACAGGTACAGGTAGAGTAGTATATGGAGGGGCACCAAAACCCAGAGGAGTAGGCCCAAAGCATCTAATCGGTCAGGACATGAACAAGAGCAACCTGTCACGGGAGATGTACCACGTAGGAGTAGTCGGAAGAGAAAGGTGAAGGTTTTGTAAGCACGAAGGGGATGCACAAAGGTGTTTGACAATTGGTCATGTTTTTTATTTATATTAGCTTTTTGTTAATCTTATATTAAATATTCTTATTGTCACCACAGCAGCCACGCCTTGGCCATTCTTGACTGGCTTCTGTAATAAGTCCCATTCATGAGGTTCATTGTGCAGGGGGTATCCCTTGTCCCCAAGGAGCCAGCCCTATGGGTGTTCAGTGCGTGGAAGAGGGGTGGGATGTTGGACTCCCGGAGGATGAAGGAATCGTGGCAGCTGCCAGGGAATCTGGCGCAGACGTGAAGGAATCTTTTGCGGTGGTCACAGATGAGCTGAGTGTTGATGGAGTGATAGCCCTTCCTGTTGATGAACAGTCCTGGCTCATGTGGAGGTGCTCACATTGATATATGGGTGCAATCAATTACACCCTGCACCCGTGGGAAGCCAGCCATGGCGTGGAATCCCACTGCCCTCTCCGTCTGGCTGAGGTCATCCATGGGAAAGTTGGCGTAGTGCAAGGCCCTGCGAAACAAGCCGTCGGTGACCTGCCTTATGCACTTGTGTGCAGACGACTGAGACACCCCGGCAATGTCCCCGGTGGCACCCTGGAATGATCCGGAGGTGAAGAAGTTGAGGGCAGTGGTGACTTTGACAGTGACAGGTAAGGAGATGCCGGGAGCAGCTCGGCATGAAGGGATACAGGGAAATGTGGCGAATTGGATCCAAAAATGGCCCAGCAACAGTAACAAAGGGTAAAAGTCGATGGATGTCTTTGCAAATGGAAATACGTTTCCAGTGGTGTGCCACAGGGCTCAGTGTTGGGTCCCTTGCTGTTTGTGTTATATAGTAATGATTTGGACTTGAATGTAAGGGGCATGATTGGCAAATTTGCAGACAGCACAAAAATTGGCCGTGTAGTTGATAGTGAAGAGGATAACTGTAGACTCCAAAAAGATGTCAATGGGTTGATGGAGTGGGCAGAAAAGCGGCAAATGTAGTTCCATCCAGAGAAGTGTGAGGTAATGCACTTAGGGAGGGCAAACAGTAAAAGGGAATACACAGTAAACGGGAATATATTGAGAGGGGTAGAGAAAGTGAGAGACCTTGGAGTGCATGTGCACAGGTCCCTGAAGGTGGCAGTACAGGTAGATAAGGTTGTGAAGAAGGCATACGGAACGCTCTCCGTTATTAGCTGAGATATAGAATACAAAAGCAGGGATGTAATGATGGAACTGTATAAAATGCTGGTAAGGCCACAGCTGGAGTATTGTCCGCAGTTCTGGTCACCACATTACAGGAAGGATGCGATTGCTCTGGAGAGAGTGCAGAGAAGATTTACAAGAATGTTGCCAGGGCTTGAAAATTGTAGCTACGAGGAGAGATTGGATAGGCTGGGGTTGTTTTCCTTGGAGCAGAGGAGGCTGAGGGGAGACTTGATTGAGTGTACAAAATTATGAGGGGCCCAGTTAGAGTAGACAGGAAGTGCCTATTTCCCCTAGCGGAGAGTTCAAGAACTAGAGGACATAGATTTAAGCTGATTGGCAGAAGGATTAGAGGGGACATGAGGAAAAACCAGAGGGTGGTGGGTGTATGGAATTCGCTGTCCAAATTGGTGGTAGAGGCAGGGACCCTCAACTCTTTTAAAAAGTACCTGGACCTGCACCTAAAGTGCTGTAAACTGCAGGACTACAGATCGGGTGCTGGAAGGTGGGATTAGAATGGGCATCTGGTTGTTCTTCGAGCCGGCGCAGACACGATGAGCCGAATGGCCCCCTTCTGTGCTGTATCTTTTCTATGGTTCTATGGTTCTAAGGAGGCTGCAGATGTCTGCGACTACCTGGCGACCAACTCTGAGCCTCTGAATGCACTGCTTCTCAGAGAGGTCCAGGAAGCAGAGCCTCGGTCTGTAGACCCTGTGGCGAGGGTAGTGCCTCCTGCGACGTCGTTCACTCTGTTGTTGCCCTCCGTGCTCTTGTACAGGTGTCTGTGGCGCAGCACTGTGTTGAGGAGCTCCATGTGACAGAGGTGGACGCCATGCCTGGCGATGCTGGTGATGTTGCTCATCCTCAGATGTAGTGGTGAATGCAGCCATGGCGGCCCCCATCCTGACGGTGTGAGTTTGAGGGGGTCCGGAAAGTAGTTAAATATGTTTGAACAGCAGACTTTTGGGTGGAAAGTGAGAATTTTGAGTGAGAACACAAAGATCTTGCAGCCAAAACTTTGTCTGAAGTGACAGAGTGCCCTGCTGCAATAAATGACGTTTTCTCCCTAGCTGTCAAATAATCCTTTGCATCTCCCACTGGCTGCTGGCTGAAACACATCTGTTGCAACAGGGAGTGTTTCCCACAGCACGGGAAACACGCTGAGGATCCTTCAAAATCTCACCCCTGCCAAAATGTCGAGTCAATCAAGTAGTTCAAGTACTTCGACTAGCTGACAAACTATGTGAAGTATCATCCCGCTGGCTTTAATTGCCGGTGGGACATCCGCATTCAGAAGGTGCGTGTGCACTCGGACACATCACTGGGGAACCCGGAAGTCGGCGGGTTGGAGCCGGGCTCCGAACCCGCTTGGGATTTCAGCGATTTTGGGAGCCCCCTCGCCCCCAACACACCCGCTCCTTCACCCAAAAATCGAGCCCATTAAGTGGGGTGACTGAAAGATTGGTCAAAGACATACTGTAAAAATACCATCTTAGAATCATAGGAATTACAGCACAGAAGGAGGACATTTGCCCCTTGGCCCCGTGTCAGTGCTAGTTTTTCAACTGGAGCTGTGTACTCTAAAACCATTTCCCCGATTTTTCTCTTGGTCCTTTTATATTCTTCCTCTTCAAACAGTTATCCAATTTCCTTTTAAATAATGTTCGAATCGTTGCGTAAATAACCACTTGTGGTAAAGCATTCCATGTTCTAATAACCCTCTGTGAAAAAGTTCTTCTCTTCCCTCCTTCTCCTATTGATTATCCTGAGTCTATGTTCCCTTGTTACTCATTTGCCAAGCAGTGGAAACAATCTTTCACGATTTATCCTCTCAAAATCTGTCATAATTTTGAAAACCTCTATTAGATGCCCCCTTTAACCTTCTCTGTTCTAGTAAAAAAAAAGCTGGGAAACTGGCCTTGTCTATCCTGCCGTCCTAATTATTCATTTCACCTCCAAGTTCTCTCGAAGTCACACACCATCCTGACTATATCGCTGTTCCTTCATCGTCGCTGGGTCAAAATCCTAGAACACCCTACCGAACAGCATTGTGGGAGTACCTTCACCACATGGACTGAAGCGGTTCAAGAAGACGGCCCACCATCACCTTGCAAGCACAACTAGAGATGGGCAATAAATGCTGGCCTTGCCAGCGACGCCCACATCCCGCATGAATTTTTTTAAAATTACGTCTTAGTTGACCTTAGTCTGATGGATCAGCCAAACTCTCGCTCCCAACCTAACTCTTATTCAAAAACCAAACTCCCTCTTTAAATTGGTTTCACTCTGCTGCCCTTTGCTCAGGTGTTTTTACAGCTCAACTAAGGATGTCCTTTGAAGACTTCTCTCCACTGCAGTTCCTAGTCCTGAGAAAACACTAGGGAATTGAAGTTCACATCTTTGCTAACTTTAACGATAAAGATAAATGAGTAAAATGCAACATATCACCACTTTACATTCACATCTACGTTTTTACTAAAATTCGTGAAGATGGGAATTTTACCCTCCAAGGTTATGTTTTCAGCATGGCATCACAGACTTGAACTGCTCTGTGCCAAACCATAATACCTGGGCGCAGTGAACGAGAAAACCAATAGTTTACATTAAGATGAACAACATGCACATTCCACACTTAAGCAGAATCAGAAGTCTGCAAATGCAGCAGATCAGGAATTAAAACAGAACATGCAAGGAGCCATGGGCTATAGTTCCTTTTGTGCTGGTAACCTCTGGTACGCTATTCTTCATGCACAAGCCCAGCCAGGTGAGCATCAACAGGCTATATGTCAGTGAGGACAGTACGGCTAAGCCAAGTCCTGTCTTCATCCAACCGTGTGGGGCACCACAGCGGAACTCGCACCTGATGTCCACAAGTGTACACCTTCCAGCAGGGATCACCTCTCTAACGGAGGGACACTGAGATCAATTGTGGTGCCCCCAACCCATCCCACCTGCTAACTAAGCACAGACCTCGAATTGAACTGGGACCTTCCTGGTCCGAATCACTCAATACCACACCAGGCAGTGCATAAACTCACTGAGTCACCAGAACACCCTGACAGTGTACATTTCAGAGAAATCCTCTAAATATTTGATGATGAAGGGTTCAATTTTAGGAGGCAATTGCGGGTGCATTGGGGGCGGGGGGCTCCGAAAATTGCGGAAATCCTGCCGGCAATTAAAGCCGGCGGGATGACAGTTAACGAGCCAAGTGTACCTCATTGAGGTACTTAAGGCACTTTACCTGTGGCAGAGTAAGTGATTAGAATGATTTTTAACTTACCTGGGCAGCTTGCCCACCGCTTCTGATTCACGCCTGGCCGGATCAGGGAAAAAGAAACTAAATAAATTAAATAAAAGCCACAGACGGAAGTGAAAACACAAAATGAACCTACCTTAGCACCCTGCTTCGATGTCCGATGTCTCCCTCTCCGATGTCCCACTCTTCACCCCCCCCCACCGATATCCTCCCCAATCTTCCCCTCTCCCCCTCCCGATCTTCCCCTCTCCCCCTCCCGATCTTCCCCTCTCCCCCTCCCGATCTTCCCCTCTCCCCCCACCGCTCTTCCATTCTCCTCCCGGTTCTTCCACTCTCCCCCAACCCCTCCCCACCACCGTCTTCCAGTCCAGCACTGGATGACGTCTCGCTCTCTCTCTTTATTGCCCCCCTCGCGTTGCAGCTCCTGACGGCAGCCAGCCTCTCAATCGGGCTGGCTGCCGGGTGCGAAACCCGGAGAGGACGTTAATCATCAACATGCGATCGTGTTGGAAACGGTAAGTTTTGTTCTTGTGGGTTTGCCACGCGTACCTTCATTCCCCCCCCCCCACCCCCGCTGCCAACCCGCCACCATAGTAAAATCGACCCCGAAGTATCTGTCATTTTGTTTCCGAGTGCTGAACTACAATCACTGTATTACTAATAAAAGCAGTTACCTTTTGTTCATCCGCAGTAACAAAGAGGCACATAAAAAAGAGCAGATACATTGAGAGAATCATGGTAAATGACTATAGTGTGCCCTCCTCAATCTCGACTGAAAAATACTAGATTCCACTCTGCTGTGACAAATCTATGGTTAAGGATTAATTTTCAACCCAACATTGCATAAGGGCAGTCATCTATTAGATAAGGTCCTTAGTGTTTTGCAGATAATTTCAACCCCTGGCTGAGGGAAGTGATGAAAGCAGTATTCGTTTTGTCACTACAAATATTTTCAGCTTTCTTACTTTGTGTGGGAAATATTTGGCTCCAGATTTTAATTTCTACATCAGTGCCTCTCTCCAGATTGGGATTTTCAGTCAGTTTTCGGCTCTCTGTCTCTTCTTCCATCTCTCCTGCTAATTGCACCATTGCTTTTCCCTCCTCATTCTTGGATGATGAAAGAAAGAAAGAAAAAGCATAGCACCAGTTTTCCTGTGCTTATTCTCTGGGTGCAAAGCACAGTTAAGAGCAGTGGAGACCTGTGATTCTGGAATTCCACATTCTTCACATTGCCCATGGTTTTCCAGGGCTGCCCCGAAAGGGAGGGGGTGGAGTGATATTCCCAGAGTTTCATCACATGACCTCCCGCCTCCAAGCAACCCACCCAGTCAAACAGACTTTTTTCCCAATCTTTAGCATTTTTATAATTAATAAACAAAAGTGTTCAAAGGAAATGAATGACACACACAATTTATTTAATGCCTCTATGATTTTTCTACCCAGGCTGCTCGCAGCAGTGTCTATGAAATTAATCTTTAATTCCTGGAGGTTCCAGGACAATCCTGGAGGGTTGGTAACCCTAGTTGCCAGCAGGATGCCCACTCTGTAGAAGGCCCAGAAGTGGGCCTTAGGCCCTGCACCCAACCTCTTCTTGGATTGGAGGATCAGAGAAGCTACAAACACACAAGATCCAAGGTAAGTCTCTTTTTTTCTCCCCCTCAGGGCCAGAGATTGGTGCTGGAGGTCTTCAGATTTGCTGTTTTTGGACAGCAGCCTGAAAGCCCCAACACCAGCAGTCATTCTCACTGGTGGAGGCCACTCAAGCTGACTTTCCTCCCCCATTTCCAGGTGCTAGGCCCCGGAAATACAGGCAGATTCAGGTAGCGGGCAGCGCAAACTATGGGTGCACTCCATCTGCCTGGCACCCATACATCGGGATCGCATGAAATCCAGTCCCCACAGTGTTCAAAAAGGAAGGAGTGCAAAGGACAAAACAGGGTGGAATTGTGCAGGGCTTTGGTGAGACCACACCTGGAGTACTGTGCACAGTTTTGGTCTCCTTATCTAAGGAAGGATATACTTGCCTTAGTGGCGGTCCAACGAAGGTTCATTAGTTTGATTCCTGGGATGAGATAGTTGTCCTATGAGGAGAGATTGGGTAAAATGGGCCTATACTCTCTGGAATTCAGAAGAATGAGAGGTGATCTTATTGAAACATATAAGATTCTCAGGGGGCTTGACAGGGTAGATGCTGAGAGGTTGTTTCCCCTGGCTGGAGAGTCTAGAACTATGGGCATAGTCTCAGGATAAGAGGTCGGCCATTTAAGACTGAGATAAGGAGGAATTTCTTCACTCAGGGGGTTGTGAATCTTTGGAATTCCCTACCCCAGAGGGCTGTGGATGCTGAGACGTTGAGTATATTCAAGGCTGAGATTGATAGATTTTTGGGGACTAGGGGAATCAAGGGATATGGGAATCGGGCGGGAAAGTGGAGTTGAGGTCGAAGATCAGCCATGATCTTATTGAATGGTGGAGCAGGCTCGAGGGGCCATCTAGCCTACTCCTGCTCCTAATTATTATGTTCTTATGTTCTAATTTGTACAATGATCATGGAGGTGATGTGATCGATGTGATGCACAATTTGCAAATGCCAAAATTAGGCATGTGGGAATGAGCCCAAACTTCCAGGTCGGGGCTCATTAACTATGCAGAATGAAACTAAACCAGAAAATGCTGAAAATATAGAGCAGGTCAGTAAAGAGAAAATAAAGTTAAACTTTTTGGGTGTATACCCTTCTTCAGAACTTTGGTGTTCTGACAAAGGCTCCTGTTGTCCAGCTTCAACAAGCTGGCAGATTGGATTAAGAGAATCTTGAGAGGAGATCCATAGACTTTATTGCTGCCCACAGGTCAGGTATCACACAAATCAGTGGACACACTGAGGGAATGCACAGCTGCACTGCATGCTAGAATAGGCACGATGAGATTGATGTCTCTCAGGGCAACGCAACATCCAACCCACCCAGCATCCTTGCACAAGCAACAGTAGATATACAAGAAAGCAGAGAAGACCAGCCAGCCACAGCAGCAGTGAACAAGGCTGAATCAGCTGCTGAGCCAACTTGCCTTCGGCAATAGAAGGCATACATGTCAACAGTCAGCATTTTAAAGTGACAGTCCACATTTCAGCCCATATCATAGAATCTTATAGCGCAGAAGGAGGCCATTCGATCCATTGTGCCTGTGCTGGCTCTTTGAAAGAGCTATCCAATTAGCCCCACTGCCCCGCTTATTAGTATTTCATGAGAAGAAACAGCTTCTTCTCTGGGATAGGAGGCTTTCAGTATCAATCGATCAGATTTAATTGGAGGGCAGCACTGCAGGTTGTCAGAACCAAACTGGTTGGAGGGCAAGCCTGGAGGTTGCTAGAAACAATGGCCCCATTATTAACGGGGAGCCGTGGAGGATGCGGGGAAGGCCGAAATTGGCTGAAGAACCCGGCAAGACCGGGGACGCGGAGGCCCTGCTGATCTTAACGACAGGGCCTCATTAACATATTGTAGGGCTGCCTCCCACCTGGCAGCTGGTCAAATGGACAGCCTGGACAGTGGGCAGGAGGGTACATCAGCGATCGGGAGGGCTGGGGGGAGGTTGGCCATTGAGCGGGCTTGGGGGGAGATTTGAGACCGGGAGAGCTGGGGAGGGGGTTGGGGTGGTGGGGAGGCTGGAGATCGGGGCTGGGGGAGGCTTCCTTGAGGGGCCTGGGGGGAGCACTCCTGCTCCTCCTGGCCCACAAGGAGTGCTAAATGAGCCACTTACCTTGGGGAGCCAGCAGCTTCCGCCTCGGATCAACTGCCAGCAATCCCATAGGTCGGGCCTCCCCCTTGGTGCCAATAATGTCATCGGGCTGCGACTTTAGTATGTTAATTAGGACCCTGCCTGCTTTTTGCAGCCTGTCCGGGGGAGGGGGGAGGTTGAGAGTTAAAATCGAGGCCAATCAATCAGGGGTTAGTATCTCCCACTGTTGGTTACACATGAACGTGGGGCACAAAAGTTTTATGATAAGTTGATGGCTTCTGAAAGTCACAGCTATAGGTGTCTTTAGTTAGTGTTTGTCCCCAAAAAGTTACATAAAATAAATAAGCTGATAAAATGCAGCTTTGGGAAACTGTAGATTTTCCTCAAATGAGTTTTCCGTGTCATGCCCAGCCGTTGTCTTATGTAAAGGTATATATTCGTCAAGACTTGCTGCGGCTGCTTTTTTGAGAAATGGAGGATGTTCCCTAATGTAAATGCATTAACTGGTTTTATTTGCATATTCCTGTCACTGCACTCGTGTAATTGCCAGGATTTGGAAATAAAATAAGGAGTGGGGTTGGAGTGGTGATGAGTTTTATTTAACTTATAAAATGACAGTGAGATTCCCATACTTAGGATTTTACTGCAGCTTACTGTTGTGATGCTATACAAACTATTGAAAAGGAGAAATTTGCTGGTCTATGGAAAAGAACATGGCAGTGGGACTAATTGGATAACTCTTTAAAAGAGCTAGCACAGACATGATGGGACGAATGGCCTCTTTCTCTGCCGTATGAATCTATGATTCTATGATACGTGATGTGGATTGTAAATCTCATTGTCAGTTATGTTCTATAACTTTGAAAGCTGTTTCCAGTTTGTTTACACACCCATGGTGGAGTTCCCTTTGTTAGAATGCAGTAACCCGGGAGAGAGAGTCGATACTTTCTGTATCAGAGTGATCAATGTCCATGAGAAAATGTGAGGATTGACATTAATAATTGATAACAGCGTTATAGATTGCAAACCCCAGACTGCAGACAGTCTCCCAAGTCAACCTCAGAACACAGTGCGCAGCTCTCTGGGCCTTTTACTGAAACAACAGGGAGGGATTTTAACCACCGGTGGGTTTCCAGCTGGTTTCATTTAGATGCTCACCCACCCACGGCAGAATGAGGCCACAGCGATTTTAACCGCTGGGCCTGATTAATGTGCTCCTGGCCAACTTCCCATCTGGAGCAGGCAGGAAGTGGGCGGGAAGTGGCAGTCGGCCTGTGAAAATTCAGGCGACCCATCAGCACTCAGGGAAGTGTGGAGACCGGTGTTCCAAGAGTGGGGTGGGGGGGTCGGTGTGCTCGTGGTATAGAAAGGGTGAGTCCGAGACAGGGGAGGCTTAGACATAAGCCACTACAGGGAAAGTAAAAAGCTTAGCCGCAGGGTATCTCCAGCCTCGTCTCACTTAACTTTACATGGCAGGAAAGCCCAACGGCTTCCCCACTCGGGTTGGAGTTAAAATCGCAGTCGGGGCCCAATGACATCACCAGATCCCGATCTACCTATTTAAAGAAGCACCCCACCTGCTGCAGGCGGGTGCCTTTGCCGGCTACTCAGAAGAGCAGATTAAGATTGAAGACGGCGGGATTCGTGAGGGACATCAGCAGGTGAGTCACCCGGTCGATTGTTGCTGCCCACCCGCCCGGTTTCTGAATCCAAATTTTTATGCACTTTAGCTTTTTTTAATGATTGCAGCGTGTAATGATTTTTGAAATTTCCAACACAGAAATTAAACCACTCTGACAGAGTCAAAAGTGAAATATAGGCCGTAAGTTATTGTTGCCGATAACATGTTCGTATGATATTCACCTGTCTAATATTTTAATGCAGATGTTAACCCATTCATTTCAAAGTAAGTGACAGAGAAATATAAAAAGGAAAAATTTCAAATGCTGGAAATCTGAGGCAAAAACAAAACGCTGGAAATAAACAGTAGATCGATCAACATCTGTAAAGAGAAAAGACAGGTTATGATGTTTCAGTTGGGTACCCTTCATCAGAACTGAAGATTAAAAGATAAACAGCCACATACACTTTATCAGTAGTGAGGACAGAAAGATAAACAGGTATTTAATAAGGTTAGAAAAATAAAGAGAAAAATGGAGGAAGAGGAGAACAGATACACCAATCCCTGAACCAGAGTTAATGGGTTAAATGACCTCTGAACTGCTTAATAGAAGACTGGTAGATGATTTAGAAGATCATGGGGGATAAATTGAATAAGCCCCGAAAACGGGCGCGGGGATCGGGGTCCGCAATCAACCTGCGCCCGTTCATTGCGCTGCAGGCAGCACCTTAAATTCGTGCTGCCTGCTGATTTCTATGATTGCTGCGTGCAGCCAGTACTACCTGCGTTATTCATTGACTGCAAGCATCAACAGGGGGCCCAATATCGTGAGTGGCTAGTGCTACTTAAAGGTAGCCCGCACCTCTTAAAGGCGAGGTGCACTGTGGCTGATGGAATTGGTGTCAGGAAGTGGATTGCTGTGGAAGAGGTTTTGTGAAGATGTCTCAACCTGCAAGAGAGGGTGCACCAAGGTTTTCTGATAATGCACTGGAGGCCTTGGTGCAAGAGGTGGAGAGAAAGAGGGACATCCTTCTCCTTTTCTGAGGAAGAATATCCTTGCCATGGAGGGAGTGCAACAAAGATTTACCAGACTGATTCCTGGGATGGCAGGACTGACGTATGAGGAGAGATTGGGTCGACTAGGCCTATATTCACTAGAGTTTAGAAGAATGAGAGGTGATCTCATCGAAACATATAAAATTCTAACAGGACTAGACAGACTAGATGCAGGAAGGATGTTCCCGATGGCTCGGGAGTCCAGAACCAGGGGTCACAGTCTCAGGATACGGGGTATGCCATTTAGAACCGAGATGAGGAGAAATTTCTTCACTCAGAGGGTGGTGAACCTGTGGAATTCTCTACCACAGAAGGCAGTGGAGGCCAAGTCATTAGATGTATTCAAGAAGGAGATAGTTATGTTTCTTAATGCTAAAGGGATCAAGGGATATGGGGAAAAAGCGGGAACAGGGTACTGAGTTGGACGATCAGCCATGATCATTTTGAATGGCGGAGCAGGCCCGAAGGGCCGAACGGCCTACTCTTGCTCCTATTTTCTATGTTTCTATGTTTCCATCCTGTATCCGCAGGGGGCGCAGGAGACCTTCCAGACATATATTCAGGAGGCAGTGGGAGGAATTAGCGGCCGAGGTCAATGCGAGGAGTATAGTTCCAAGAACATGGATGTAGTGCAGGAAGAAGTTTAACGATTTGACACGAGTTGTCAAGGTGAGTGAGTTCAGTCTTCAAATGGCACATCCTACCAGCTGCACCACTAGCCTCATCCACTGCTCAATTCACTACACCCCCATCACCCACCTCCCAACAATCTCTATCAATCAGTACTCAACCCTTCAATTTATATGGTTTACCTCACCCTCACACACAGTTGCAAGCCTCACACCCAGAACTCCCAGCTTACACACACTGGCAGCTATTCGTCCATGACAGCCACAACACACAAACATCTTGCAGGACACACTTCCCTCTTTGTTGCAGGAGAAGGTGGCACATAACAGGAGGCAGCAAGAAAGAACTGGAGGAGGACAAGTGCGTCTGCACGTTTTAACCCCCATTGAGGAGACAGTGCTGGGCATCATGAGAAGGGGCATCGCTGAGGCTCTGGCCACTGGCAGCACTGGAGGGATCGATGATGAGGGTCTCTGCATACCTAATCCTCCACCTATCTTCCCATTTCTCCCTCATCCCACAATCTCTACTGACTCACAAGCTGCAGATAGTATAAGCACACACTTCTCACTTTCTCCTTTCCACTCACCACAACCCAACCTGTGTCCCTTTGTCATTTCTGATACCCAAAAACTGGAACCTTCTCAGTCAGAGGAGGCAGAGGAAGAAGACAGTGATGATGAAGAGACACCGTCACTCGATCTTACACTTACAGCCACCAGCTCAGAGATCGACACTGCGCGTACTTTAGAGGCTAGGATAGAGGAGGGATCTGTATGTGGTGAGACACTGGGCACAGGAGCCCGAGCAGGGGGAAAGGATGCTGCAGGTGCCAGCTCGCTGGAAGACGAGTTTGCACACTAGTTCTGCTGCAGAGGAGGACTTCGATGGCCCAGGCTACAGAAGGCGGCTGATCGGCGTACTCAACCAAATGCGTGGTGCACTGGAAAGCCTGCCAGAAAGTCTGCTCACAATATCAAGGAGAATGGAGGAGTCCAGCTCCAACTTGGCATAGGGATTTGCGCAGAGCTTGGATCCCATCCTTTCCAACATGGAACGGGTGGTCACCTCCATCAGCACACCTGTGGAATCCATCTTGATGCAGCGTCTAATGACCGATGTCACAGCTTCCATTGCCGCACAAACATCTTCCATCAAAGGTCTGACTGCTGCATTTGGAGCTCAGAGTGCTGCCTGCATTCCTGCTCCCACCCCTGCCACTCCGCCAGCGCACTTGCTGTTGCCTGTCAGCCAGCCAGGCCAGACTGCTGCAGCCCATGCTGAGATGGTGCAATGTGAAGCCGGGCCCTCCCGGCCCAGAGCTGCTTGAACTCGTCCTCCAAGGTCATCTGCACTCTCCTCAATTGAAGGCCAGCAGCCTCCCACCACCCATGCTCCAGCCACTGAGGATGCACCTCATAGGAGCACTAGGATAGGTAAAGGCACACGAACAACAGGCACTAAAGGGATGCACAAGGGTAAATAGTCCCCTTTTGTTTGCATAATTTAATTTGTTAGTTGATAAATGTGACTCTGAATTTGCATTTGGTTGTGGTTTTTATTTGTGTGATGAGCTGGGGGGTGAAAGCGATGTGTAATCAGATGGAGGGCGATTTGGTGGTTATTTGGGAGTGGACAGGTGGGGAGTGTAGGACTGTTGGTGAGTTGGGGGATGTCGTTCAGATTATTGATAGCGGGCACGTATAAGGTGAGCACGCAGAGCCCTTGCAGATAAGGCGTGTGTTCCTTGTTGCCCCCTTGCATCTTCCTCCACCCCCTCCTCCTCCACAGCCTCTTCCTCCTCCTCTTCCTCTTCCTCATGCTCCTGGTTCTCAGATTCTCTCCTGATAGGCAGTGGCCAAGCCTGTTCCCACATAATGGCCAGGTTGTGCAGCATGCAGCATACTCCCACAAATCTCGATACCCGCTCAGCTGAATAGTGCAGGGCTCCTCCAGAGCAGTCCAGGCAGCGGAAGTGTTGCTTGAGGACACCGATGATGTGCTCTATGTTCCTTGTGGCAGCATGGCTCTCATTGTAGCCTGTTGTGTACATGAACCATGTCATGAGGGGATAACCCAGTAGCCAACCTTTGACTTGCCACGCTGGTTCAAATACAGAGGACTGCTGCAGAATGAAAGAATCATGACTGTCGCCAGGATAACGGGCATTCACCTGCAAGATAAGAACATAGAACATAAGAAATAGGAGCAGGAGTAGGCCCTACGGCCCCTCGAGCTTGCACCACCATTCAATCAGATCATGGCTGCTTTCCTGCCCGATCCCCATATCCCTTGATTCCCCTAGAGTCTAAAAATCTATCTATCACAGCCTTGAATATACTTATCGACTCAGCATCCACAGCCCTCTGGGGTAGAGAATTCCAAAGATTCACAACCCTCTGAGTGAAGAAATTCCTCCTCACCTCAGTCTTAAATGGCCAACCTCTTATCCTGAGACTATGCCCTCTAGTTCTGGACTCTCCAGCCAGGGGAAACAACCTTTCAGCATCTACTCTGTCAAGCCCCCTCAGAATCTTATATATTTCAATGAGATCACCACTCATTCTTCTAAACTTCAGAGAGTATAGGCTCATTCTACTCAACCTCTCCTCAAAGGACAACCCTCTCATCCCAGGAATCAATCTAGTTAACCTTTGTTGCACTGCCTCTAAGGCAAGTATATCCTTTTTTAGATAAGGAGACCAAAAATGTACGCAATTCTCTAGGTGAGGTCTCACCAAAGGCTTGTACAATTGTAGTAAGACTTCTTTATTCTTGTACTCCAACCCCCTTGCAATAAAGGCCAATATGCCATTTGCTTTCCTAATTGCCTGCCATACCTGCATGCTAACTTTTTGTGTTTCTTGTACCAGGACACCCAAGTTTCTCTGGATACCAACATTTAATAGTTTCTCACCATTCAAAAAATATTCTGCTTTTCTATTCTTCCTACCAAAGTGAATAACCTCACATTTCCCAACTTTATACTCCATCTGCCACCTCTTGCCCACTCACTTAACCTGTCTATATCCCTTTGCAGACTCTTAGTGTCCTCCTCGCAGCTTACTTTCCCATCTAGCTTTGTATCATCAGCAAACTTTACACTGGGTAATGATGCACTGCCTGTGGTCGCACACTAGCTGCACATTGAGGGAGTGGAATCCCTTTCAGTTCATGAATATGGCCGAGTTCAGATAAGGAGCATGCATGGCAATATGAGTGCAGTCAATGGCACCCTGCACCATGGGGAAGCCTGCAATGCGAGGAAACCTGAGAGCTCGCTCTTTCTGCTTGTCTCTGGCAAGAAAGAATAAGATGATGGGTTCCTCATTGCATAGAGAGCCTCAGTGACCTCCCTTATACAGCAAACTGCGAGATGTTACTTATATCTTCAGCAGCAGCGTGAAAGGAGCCAGAGCCATAAAAATTAAGAGCCTCAACAGCCATAGGCAATGCTGTCCTTGCCCTGCTTTGACGCTGCAGTTGTGGCTGCAGCAGTTGACAAATTTCAGTCACAACCTCTTTAGTGAACCGTAGCCGTCTGATGCACTGGTCATCGCTGAAGTTGAGGTAAGAGAATTGGTCTCTGAAGACACCTTGCGGATATGGCCTCCTGCTGTGTGCCCTGCTCCTCCTCCTTCTCCTCCCTCTTCTAGAAACTTGTCCTGCTCTGCGTGGTCTCTCTTCATTCTCCCAGTCATGTTCAATTCCCAGAGGAAGTCCTAGCAGGCCACCCATGACTGGAAGCAACTTTTTCAGCACAATATTTTAAATGACACAAAAAGTACTGCAAGACCAGCCAGACCACTCCCTGTAGAGTATTGAAACTTTGGCCAAGTATAGGAAACCTCCTAAAACTCGTACAACTGCACCAGCAGCCAGAAGAAATAATCCAGCAACTAACCTGTAAGTATTTCATGATCCCTTTAAATAGTGCTGGTGCTGGTGGTGGTGGTGGGGGAGGGGGATCTTCATGCCACTTAATGTCGTGTTCAGCTGTGCGAGGTTGGCTGGAGCGTGAAGGTGCAAAATGGCAGCGGTGGCATCAAATCAGGGTTGCACACTGATTCGCAACATGGTCTTCCTGCTCTACGTGCTGCTGGCGGTCGTTAGGTGTATATGCGCAAACCCCTTTACCAAAATGGCATCCTGTGGAAGTGCATCTCGGACCCCATTTTCGAGTCTTAGTTGTGAGCGTAACGCCTACAAAATGGGCGGGCACTACACGGCTCAATTTAACTCCCAGTCAGTGAAATGATGCAGATATAAAACCGACAAAGAATTATGCAAAAAGTGGTGGGAAAAGAAACACAGAAGAGGTCCACACAACAAAAGCATGAGAAAATAGGGAAAAATAGAGAAGGATAGAAAAAAAACAGGCGGCAAATATAATACAGCAGATGAAGATTCAAAACAGAAAATGCAAGAAGCCATGCTTCCAGTCTTCCTTCATCTTGCGATAAATCTGGCACAGATGTTTGTTGCAGAGATTAACGATTTATCTATTTTGTTTGCTGTTTGTGGGCCTTGCTGTGCACCAATTGGCCATATTGGTTTACTTAACAACAGTAACTGCACTTCAAAAACATTTATTTAATTGGCTGTGAATCACTTTGAGACATCCTGTCAATGTGAAAGGCATTATATAAATAGAAGTTCTTTCTTTAGTTGGTAATTGAACATCTGGGAAGAGTGGGCTTGAGCCCACATTAGGACAGTGGTTACCAGGAACTCCTTACAAGCAGTGTAACTCATCATAAAATGTGTTGCTCCTATCCTCCTGGCCACAGTGTGGGCACATATCATACCCACTGAATGGAGCTTGCACCACTTGGAGGTGTGGAATGATAGCAGCAGATGCTTGCCTCTATGCTGTTCAATCTTGGTAGATACCGAGCCCTGGACATATGAACATTGCATTCTCATCAGTTTCCAGGTTACGGAGTTTCCCTATTAGTTCTTAGGTTACTCTACAGGATAGAATCTTGTAGAATTGGTGGGAAGTTTTAGAAAGGATTAAGAATTGGCTGCAGGCAGAAAGTGGCTAGTGATAGTTGTGGATCTGCTTGGAGACTGGTTACCACTGGTTTCCAGCAGGGATTGGTGTTACAGCTGTTGCTTTTTACTATCTTCATTAATGACCGAGATGTAGGTGTTGGGAGAACGGTCTGCAAGTTTGGGGATGATATGAAGATTTGTGCTAGGGTTAGGGCTGCAGATAAGAATAAACTACTGCAAGCGGATCTTGATGTAATGGGGAATGTCCCCGCGTTTGGCAAATGGTATTTAACTTCGATAAATATAATGTTATCCATGTGGGCAGGACCAACATCAGGTATATTTACATTCTACTGAATACAGAACTGAAGTCCGTTGAGAAAATAAAAGATCTTGGTGTTATAGTACAGAATTCTATTAAGCTTCACTACCAATGTCATGAAACGATAACCAAAGCAAGTAGGGTATTAGGTTGCATTGCCTGGACAATTCAATACAAAACAAAGCACTCCATTTTGTCCTCGCATAAGACTTTGGTCAGGCCTCACTTAGAATACTGAGTCTAGTTTTAGTCCCCTCACATGATGGACGATATAGAGACTTTGGAAAGGGCTAAGAGGAGGACCACAAGAATGATACTCATCTTAAACACCTTAATTACCCAGACAGGCATAAAAATCTGGGTCTATTTACTTTAGAAATGCGTAGATTCCAGGGCGAGCTGATAGAGGTGTTTAAAATAATGAAGGGACTAGACTACATTCATATTGACAGATTATTTCAATTAAAAAGAAAGACTTGCATTTACATAGCACCTTTCACGACCTCAGGACGTCCCAAAGCGTTTTATAGCAAATGAAATACTTTTGTAATGTAGGAAATGCGGCAGCCCATTTGCGCACAGCAAGGTCCCACAAACTGCACTACGACGATGACCAGATAACCTGTTTTAGGTGATGGTTGAGGGATAAATATTGGCCAGGACACCAGGGAGAACTTCCTTGCTTTTCTTTGAAATAGTGCCGTGGGATCTTTTACATCCACCTGAGAGAGTTTAACATCTCAACTGAAAGACTGCACTTCCGACAGTGAAGCACTCCCTCAGTACTGTACTGGAGTGTCAGCCCTAGATTTTGTGCTCAAGTCTCTGGACTTGAACCCACAACCTTCTGACTCAGAGGCAAGAGTGCTCCCCTGAGTCACGGCTGAGGACCAGGGTTATATATATATATATATATATATATATTAGAGCAGAACTAGGTTAGATGTCAGACTTATGGAAAAAGTTGCTGGCTTGTGCGGTGAGTGCTGATTCACTTCATGACTTCAGAAGAGAGCTGGAGCTGCTCTGATGGGTCAGAGACCACACCATACAAAAGATACTAAGTAATATAAATCATGGTCAATAGGAAGTCAGAGAGGAATTTTCCAAATATTTTTCCCCCTAAATTGGCCTTGGGTTTTTATCTGTTTTTTTGCCTCTGCCAGGAGATTACATGGCTGTTGGTGAATGGGGGTGTTGTGAATCACAACAGTGTGGGACAATCTCAACGGGCCAGTTAGCCTTTCTCTGTCCACCATTTTCGTGTATGTGTATGTTAGAATAGACATCTGCCTTCAGTGTGGTGGAAGGACCTACGCAGGTCATAGGAATATAGGAAAAGGAGTAGGCCATTCAGCCCCTTGAGCCTGTTCCGCCGTTCAATGAGATCATGGTGATCTGTATCCTAACTACATCCATCAGCCTTGGCGCCATATCCCTTAATACCCTTGGCTAGCAAAAATCTATTGATCACAGATTTAAAATTATTAATTGAACTAGCATCTACTGCTTTTTGTGGGAGAGAGTTCCACACTTCTACCACCCTTTGCCTGAAGAAGCATTTCCTAACTTCTCTCCTGAATGCCCTGGCTCTCATTTTAAGGTTATGTCCCCAACCAGCGGAAAATGTTTCTCTCTCTCTACCATATCAATTCCTTTCAAAATCCTAAAAACCTCAATCAAATCACTGCTTAACCTTCTATATTCCAGGGAATACCAGCCTAGTTTATATAATCTCTCCTCATAATCTAACTTTTGGAGCCCTGGTAACATTCTGGTGAATCTGCACTGCACTCCTTCCAAGGCCATTATATCCTTTCTAAGGTACAGTGCCCAGAACTGTACACCATACTCCAGATGTAGTCTAACTATGGCTTTGTATAGCTGTAGCAAAACTTCCTGCACTTTATATTTTACCCTCTGGTTATAAAGGCTAACGTTCCATTAGCCTTTTTGATTATTTTTTGTGTCTGACTACTACATTTTAGTGATCTGTGTACATGGACCCCTAAATCTCTTTGGATCTCCGCTGTTCCTAGCTTTACATCATTTAAAAAATACTATCCTTTTTTGGTCCAAATTGGATGACCTCACACTTACCTGCGTTGAAATCCATCTGCCACAGTTTTGCCCACTCACTTAATCTATCAATGTCTCTTTGTAATTTTATGCTCCCATTTACACTACTTACTATGCCACCAATCTTTATGTCATTGGCAAACTTGGATGTATGGCTCTCTATTGTCTTATCTGAGTCATTAAGGGCAGCTTGCAACTTGCCAGCCATTTTAAATCGCCGGTTGTGAGAGAGCGGGAAATCAGCCGGCTTCCGCCTTGAGCTGGCCAGCAGGTCAGGACTGGGGGCGAGGTGATCCCGAGCGTGGGCTTACTTGGGCACACAGCAGCCCAAGTTTTTTTGTGGGCCCAGGAGGAGCACTCCTACACCACCTGAGTCACAGAATTTCTCCCAAAGAAATTTTTGGGCCTTTCTTGCTAGCAGGATAGGCCGCTCAATGCCTGGTATAAATGGGTGGAGTGTGCAAGGTGCATGCTCTGCCCGATTATACCTGAACATTGCAATCGCAGTCCTACAACTGGTGTATGACCTTGATTTCCCTGAGTTTGGTATTTAAGCAGCCTCCTGCAGAAATAGGTGGGTGGGCTGCTCGCCTGAAAATTGCATCAGGCGGGTCTTGGGCGTCAGAGGGGAGGCCAAGGTGATCCCCCTGATTTTCAACTGTCAACAACCCACTTGTGGTCAGCAGTTGAAAATGGTTCCCCAAAAGTGTGCTCTGGAACACCGAGGATGTGTGCCTCAAATAAAATCCCATTTACCATCTTCATAAGGGCATCTCGAAAGAGAATGAAGCAATGACCTGTTAAATGTGGAAATATGACAAATGCATGGCTGATGAAATTGAAGTTGATTTATTTTGTTGTATTGATGGATTCAAACATTTTTAGTGTGTACTATATTATGTACCTAGGATAACATCAAGTATTGCAAAGAAACATTACCAATGATTAACTCATCTCTATTTCAGTATTTGCTTTGCAAGACTTGTCCACATTTATCAAGGGCACGTGTTCACTGGATAAACAAGACAACATAAATGCCAAATTTGTAACAATGTATGTAAATTGCATATTCTAGTTTGTATTTGTGATGTTTTATGGACACTCTATTAACATAATGCAAATAAGTACAACCATTATTATATTTCTTGCATGTGGTATTGAATAAACGAAAACCCTTATAAATATTGTCGCATGTGTAAGTATCAGTATTTACTGGTAAGTAGACTTTGGGATTTTAAAGTCCACTGTTATTGTACTACTTTTAAAAAATATTTTCAAAAAACTTAACCTCAGTTTTCTTTTAGGAGTATGGATCTTTTACCATATGTACAAGAAATTTACATCATTATTTGGGGGCTCTAAATAGAAATTTGCAAAGCATAAAGTTACAGAAGGCATGGTGAACCAAGACAAATATAAAACCAAGGTAATACAGATTAAGAAGTTGGTCAGTGGAGTTAAAATAGAAAATGAGGTTAAGATAGCAGGGAAAATGAAAAGAGATGTCATTCATTTCTATAGATGCATTTGCAGCGAGTAGGATAAAAAAGGCAATCGTGGGGGCTGGGGCCTTTGAACGATCCCAAAGGTGAAATGATATAAAGGGCTCGATTTTCGTACCCCCGAGCGGGTGCGTTCATGGCGGGGGGGCTCCGAAAATCGGGGATTCCCGGGGCGGGTCCGGAGCCCGGCTCCAACCCGCCCACTTCCGGGTTCCCCAGTGACACGCTGACATGCGCGCGCAGCCCCCGCATGTGGAACTCCCGCCAGCAATTAAAGCCGGCGGGGTGCCACTTGAAGTAATTAACCAGGTACTTCAGGTCATTTACAGACCTGATTGACCTGATATTTGAGGAGGGGTGGGATTTTCAGATCAACTGGGACTGTTTCCCGTACTGGGGGAAACACTCCCAGTTCAAATGGACGTGTTGCAGCCATCAGCCTGTGGCAGCTGCAAAGGTCCATTTGACAGGTGGGGGGTAGGGGTGGGGGGAGACCCTCACTCATTGCAGGAGGCCGCTCTGTCACTTTGGACAAAATTTGGCCTCCACCACCCTCCTCCTAACAATAAAATTCACCAACTTGCACACTTACCCCAGTGTCCAGACACATGTACCTACCTTGCGGGGGGCCGCCATAGCTGCAGTCATGACCTCCTCGGAGGGCGAACAACATCACCAGCCTCGCCGTCCGCGCCGTCCACCTCTGACACATGGAGCTCCACAACAGAGTGCTGTGACACATCCACCTGCACAGGAGGAGGGAGGGCAATGGCAGAGAGAGTTGCGTCGCAGAGGGCACTACCCTCGCCACAGGGTCCACAGACCGAGGCTCAGCTTCCTGGACCTCTCTGAGCAGCAGTGCACACGGAGGCTCAGAGTCACTCGACATGTAGTCATGGACATCTGCAGCCTCCTTCATGCCGAGCTGCTCCCGGCTGGCCCAAGCACCATCTTCTTACCTGTCGCTGTCAAAGTCACCACTGCCCTCAACGACTTCTCCTCCGCATCCTTCCAGGGTGCCACCGGGGACATCGCCGACGTCTCTCAGTCGTCTGCACAAAAGAGCCCTGCAAATACACCTACACCCACTCTGCAGTCACACAATGGGTGGCATCAGTTGTGGGTCTTCATTGTGATCCTCAGGAAAGGGCATTATTGCACAAACCAGACAAGATTCGCAAAGACGTGGCAGTAGTGGTGACAATATAATATGTTATGTGAGTTACTCAGAAATTAAATATAAGTAAAAACCATGACAAACCCTCAAACACCCTTGTGCATCCCCTTCATGCTCACGACACGTTTGCCGTACGCTTCCTACTGCACATATGTGATGCATGCCCTGTGACTGCAGCACAGGTAGTGGCAGGTTGAGTGAAGCTGACCGTGAAAGAGATGCGTGAGAGGGCGAGTATGAGATAGAGCCATGAGATTGTATGAGGATTGGGTTGAGTGGTAGTGGCGGGATGAGTACTGGCGAGGTGAGTAAGTGCAGGTAAGATGAGGATGAGCTTTGAGTGGGTGTGAGAGGTGATGTGATAGAGTAGTGTTGGCAGTGCAGAAGGAGATGTGGGGTGGGGGCGGTAATGTGGCAGACGGAGTGTAGGGGAATGACCTACTTTGGCTGACCTACTTAGGACATTGAAGCGCCTCCTGCACTGTATGCAGGTGCGCGATATGTTGGCGGTGCAGGTGACCTCCTCTGCCACCTCGAGCCAGGCTTTCTTGGTGGCAGAGGCAGGCCACTTCCTCCCGCCCGCCGGGGCGAAGATCTCTGTCCTCCCCCTCCTCCTCACCCCATCCAATGATACCTGGAGTGAGGCATCATTAAACCTGGGAACAGCCTTTCCCCTGGCTGCTCCATGCTGTAACTTTTCCTATTTTCTGTAGCATCAGTCGGTGGAGGACTGCCCCTTTAAATAGAGCTCCTCCAGCTGACAGCCTCTGCTGCGCATGCGCAGTCCGCCCGCTGCGCAGCTTTCCAGCGCGAAACCTGGAAGCAAAGGAAGTGGTTTCAATTAGCCTGTGATTGCGGGCAGAGCACCCCGATTTCACTGGGCGCGTTACCCATGCGCCCAGTCGACCCCCTGCTGCGAACCCACTGCCCTCCTAATATCAGGCCCAAAGTGACTAAGGGATAGCAACTATACTAAAGGGGCTAATTTTCTGATTTTTCTCCCAGGGAAGAGTAGACTTTCAGCAGCAGTCAGAAGCCTGTCGGCCGGTGACCAGAACTGTAGCATCAGGTGTGATTTCCTTCCCTTTTTGCCAGTGCTAGGCCCTGCCAGGACAGTTCTGGGGGTGCCCCTGGCCCAGGAGAGGAAATTCCGGTGCTTCTGGGCCTGGACAGGCAAAGCGCATTTCAGGCACCAGGGCAGAGAGAAGACAGGAGAATCGGTCCCACAGAGTTCACTTTTTCAACCTTCCTTACCTTAACTGAAATATTTGCAGAGCAGAGATTTTTCTTTCCCTGCTCTCTAAACATTTAGGCCTAGAAATTTGATGGCGTCGCACCCGTTTTTCAGGTGCTAAATGGGTGCCTAAGCCTCCAATATGCTGGGCAGGAAGTGCACACTCGCCGTATGGGTGTAGGCAAAAAAATAGGTGTCCAGGACCTGCACCTGAAACAGGCATCAGGCCCTTTCCAAATGCAAATAAGGGGCCTAGCACCTGTTTGAGGTCCCCTCTGCAATATTGGTTTGGCCTGAAGTAACTGGCTTAAGGGGACCACTGCAAGCAGCCACCAAAAAAGTAAGTTTGTTAAAAATACTTACCTGAATGTGGAACCGGGGAGAAGCAGGGGTGCTCCTACCAATCTCACATTAAAACCGCGGGCGGCTACTGGCTACCATTCACCCCCTCTCCGATCACCGCTGCCATCCTCACCTGCCGATTGCTGCTGCCACCCTCCCTCCCAATCACCGCCCTTCCTGGTTCCCCTTCTTCCCGGTCCCCCCCTTCCCGATTGCCCGCTTTCCTGATTGCCCCGTCTCCTGATTGCTCCCCTTCCAGGTCGCCTTTAAGAACCTTCCTGAGGGCCGCTGCTGGCAATGCAGCAGCCCGACCTTTAAGGCCTCTCCTCAGGCGAGCTGCCTGGGGACTCTCATTAGGTTTCTGCAACTCAACGGTTCAATGATATTGAGGCCCAATATTAGGTACGCCTCGGGTCCATCCATTCTGGAATTGTTCGCTGCACCTAGTTCACTCCAGCAGGCCAGCGCGAATGAATTTCCAGGCCTTAAATTTCTAACTGTTGGAAGAGAGCTCTGTGCCTGCTGATGGTCAGACCTGCACGTAACTCTATCCTAAACAGGAAAATTAAAGTTCCAGACAGGCAGCATCATAGCAATGTAAACAGGGTTCTGCCTGGCTGGAACATGAACTGCAGCTACTGGTCTTAGACTGGTAACCGCAGTGTAGAATGCACCCTAAGTTTGGAGGACTTGGATCATACTTAATATATTTTTTTGTCGAAGGTTGAAAACATAGCCATGTCTGTCCTTCTTAGCGATCGAGATTATGAATTAGGTGAGACTTTTGGAGCTTTGTTTGTTTTGGGTTGTACATTACTTCAGGCCGTCGTGAAAGTGACCGTTGGTTCATATATCACAATTAATACTATGTCAAAAGAGCAGTGACTGATGATGCACTGTAGCTCTTTTGTCTCGGGTGGGAAAATCTGGGGTACAATTGTCTGCAGGGAAAATCATTTTTCCATGCCACTAGTATGCCGATTGTTTCTTCATGCTATATAAGTGCACAGGCTTGCTCTCAGCATCAGTCAATCAAAACCACCTTATATTATCAGAGTATTTCATAATTCTTAACAATAACTTTGTTTCCCTCAATATCACTGCACAATACCATTACTCTATACTGTTGATTCCTATTTTCACCTCTCATTCCATTACCTTAATCTGCAGCATGGACTACGATAAGTTACATGGTGCATTACAGAGCTTCACTTTCCTTGAAGTTGAGCATTCTTTGTGGCCACCCAGCCTCTATAGTTCCTCTGTTGCATCATTTCAAATAAATTGGCTCGTTTGCACAGCTCCTACTGATTCAAATAATAAACAAATTAATTTTGTAATACAGCCTTAACAATGGCTCTTTCTTGTCCATTAATTCTGGTTCTGTCAACAAGTGACCATTTTGGATTATATTTTGTTCATTGCTAATATAATCAGTATTCCAGATTGCACTGTATTACTTCAAGTACCATTTTCTTCATCTTTTTCTCGCAAAATAGTCATTTTAAATGTCCGATCTAATCAAATGTCCAATGGACAGTTAACACGGAAATAGACCAACACAGAAATATCCAAAAGTGCTCAATCTAAACAACTTTTAACATAATAAAGTGCACATTTATTCCTGTCACTAGGGTTCTGACATTTCTCATTTTGTTAAAAAAAGGGAGAATATCACGTTAGCTTCAAAAACCTACGGCTGTTCCAGCAACTTTGACAGGAGTATGCCAGAACAGCCACAAACTAGACCAGCACCCGGTTATGCTGGATCTCAACCCAGCAGCGAACTTTCCAGGATGGCCTTGTGGGGGTGGAGGCTTCACCCACGTCTTAAAAGGAGCAGTGGGGGTTCCCTACATGGGGAATTCCTGCAACCCGGGTCTTCAGAGGGACCTGGCATAGAGATGCCTGGGCTCATCTCCCAGCCTGCCAGTGCAGGTGGAGATTTGGGCATCCAGTTTTATTCCCCCAGTGTTTTAACTGACTCTCCTTTGTAAGTGGGCTGCGAGGACTCGTAGGAGTAGATTTTAACTTTCACCACCAGGCAGTTAGTTGGCAGTAGCAAATCGGCTGCCGATTATACATCCCACAGGATTTTCCTTCCTGTTGACTTCAATGGAAAGGGAAATCAGAGAGGATGTATAATTGGCAACGGATCTGCTACAGGTGGTGAAAGTTAGCCCCAATGTTTAATCTGAGAGGAGGACCCAACAACCCATATCCCGGAACTCTTTGGAAGACATAGGAACAGGAGTAGGCCATTCAGCCCCTCGAGCCTGTTCCGGCATTCAATTAGATCATGGCTGATCTATATCTTAATTCCATCTACCCACCTTGATTCTGCAACTCTTAATGCCTTTGCCTAACAAAAATCTATCAATCTAATTTTCGAAATTTTCAATTGACCTAGCCTCAACAGCTTTTTTTTAGAGTCATAGAGTCATAGAGTCATAGAGTTATACAGCACGGATAGAGGCCCTTCGGCCCATCGTGTCCGCGCCGGCCATCAGCCCTGTCTACTCTAATCCCATATTCCAGCATTTGGTCCGTAGCCTTGTATGCTATGGCATTTCAAGTGCTCATCCAAATGCTTCTTGAATGTTGTGAGGGTTCCTGCCTCTACAACCCTTTCAGGCAGTGAGTTCCAGACTCCAACCACCCTCTGGGTGAAAAAGTTCTTTCTCAAATCCCCTCTAAACCTCCCGCCTTTTACCTTGAATCTATGTCCCCTTGTTATAGTACCCTCAACGAAGGGAAAAAGCTCCTTAGTATCCATCCTATCTGTGCCCCTCATAATTTTGTACACCTCAATCATGTCCCCCCTCAGCCTCCTCTGCTCCAAGGAAAACAAACCCAATCTTCCCAGTCTCTCTTCATAGCTGAAGCGCTCCAGCCCTAGTAACATCCTGGTGAATCTCCTCTGCACCCTCTCCAAAGCGATCACATCCTTCCTGTAGTGTGGCGACCAGAACTGCACACAGTACTCCAGCTGTGGCCTAACCAGTGTTTTATACAGCTCCATCATAACCTCCTTGCTCTTATATTCTATGCCTCGGCTAATAAAGGCAAGTATCCCATATGCCTTCTTTACCACCTTATCTACCTGTTCCGCCGCCTTCAGGGATCTGTGAACTTGCACACCAAGATCCCTCTGACCCTCTGTCTTGCCTAGGGTCCTCCCATTCATTGTGTATTCCCTTGCCTCGTTAGTCCCTCCAAAGTGCATCACCTCGCACTTTTCCGGGTTAAATTCCATTTGCCACTGTTCCGCCCATCTGACCAACCCATCTATATCGTCCTGCAGACTGAGGCTATCCTCCTCGCTATTTACCACCCTACCAATCTTTGTATCATCAGCGAACTTACTGATCATACCTTTTACATTCATATCCAAGTCATTAATGTAGACCACAAACAGCAAGGGACCCAGCACCGATCCCTGTGGTACCCCACTGGCCACAGGCTTCCAGTCACAAAAACAACCTTCGACCATCACCCTCTGCCTTCTGCCACTAAGCCAGTTTTGTATCCAAAGTGCCAAGGCACCCTGGATTCCATGGGCTCGTACCTTCTTGACCAGTCTCCTGTGGGGGACTTTATCGAAGGCCTTACTGAAATCCATGTATACCACATCCACTGCATTACCCTCATCCACACGCCTAGTCACCCCCTCAAAAAATTCAATCAAATTAGTCAGACATGTGGGGGGGGCGGGGGGGAAAGAGAAAGAGTTCCAGATTTCCACTACCTTTTGTGTGAAGAAGTGCTTCCTGACATCACCCCTAGCTCTAGCTCTAATTTTAAGGTGATTGGCCGATGGGGGAGCGTCCCACATACGCCTTTATCCCGCCAAGGGTATTTAAATCGCAGGACCTCCCCATGACCCAGTTAATGGTGGCGAGGTCAGTGGTGGAGGTCGCGAGCGGATGCATCTCGGCCCCCTATGCTGGCAAGTGCCCTCCCCCCCACCCCCAACGGATTTTTGGAACCATTATCTCATAAATTATGAACTGCTCATGAGCTCAGACAAACTTGTACCTTTTTAAATTTGAGACTCGTGTGATTCAGATATTGTCAACGGCACCAAAAACCCAGGAGCCATTTACGACACAACTGCAATAAAAACAACAGTAACTTGTATTTATAACTCACCTTTGAGTCCTGCAGCAGCAAACCCAGTCCAAAGAAAAATCCAGGCCATCCAATCTGGATATCAGACAAGCGTCCTGACAGCACAGAGACAATTAGTAGTTGAGTGAAGTGATGGATGAGGGAAGAAAGCCATTGCTGAACCTACGCTGGTTTTGTTCAGATAGGTAGGACTGGAACAATCCGAGGGCAGTCCCACAGAGCTGGGCAATGGAGGAGAGGTATTGGAGGATGGTGGCCTGGTCAACCATGCTGAAGGCTGCAGAGAGGTCAAGAAGGACAAGGAAATATAATGCACTAAGAAAAAAATCACAGAAGTTGTTGTTTGTGACTTTAGTTAAGACTTTTTTGGTGCTAATGTGAAAGGTGGAAGCTGGACTGGAGGGATTCAAATAGGCATTTTTTGGAGAGTGTGCCTGGAGCACAGATGTGACAACACATTCAAGGAACTTGGAGAGAAAAGGGAGGTTGAGGATGGGCAGTAGTTGGCAAGGATGGAAAGGGCAAGGGTGTTTTTTTTAGGATAATAGTGTTTTTGAAAGGAGGAGGGACAGTACCTGAGGAACAGGAACCATTTACAATGTCAGCTAGCATGGAGGTCAGAAAGGGCAGCACAAGCGGTCAGGAGTGGAGGGGAAAGTGATTGAAAAAGCAGGAGATGGGTCTCATAGATAAGATTAGCTTTGAGAGGGCAACACAATCCAAATTCAGTTTTAGTGCCACAGCGGTGGGAAAAAATATTAAGTCCAGGTTTTTGTGAGAGGCTAAGGCCTTCAAGTAAAAAGAAAGTGCTTTATAGCCCATGAAGTACTTTTGAAGTGTAGATACTGTTGTAATGTAGGAAAACACAACAGCCAATTTGCACACAGCACAGTCCCACAAACAGCAATGAGATAAATGACCAATGGGGGTTCTGTCGAAAGATCATCGAACTAAAACATTAACCCTACCTTCCTCTCACCGCAGATGCTGCCTGGCTTGCTGAGTGTTTCCAGCATTTTCTGTTTTTATTTTAAATGACTAATTAAACTGTTTTATTGGCGTTGGTTGAGGGATAAATATTGGTCAGGACAACGGGAGAACTCCACTGCTCTTTGAATAGTGCTACAAGATTTTTTACATCCACCTGAAAGGACAGATAGGACCTCATTTAACGTCTCATCCAAAAGACAGCACCTCCGACGGTGCAACACTCCCTCAGTACTGCACTGGAGTGTCAGCCTAGATTTTGTGCTCAAGTCATTGAGTTTGAACCCACAACCTTCTGACTCAGAGGCAAGCATGCTATCACTGAGCTACGGCTGACACCGTTAAAATTTCAGTGAAGATATTGGGCCATAATTTGCTGTAGCAGGGCACCTAATGGTGTCTGCCGTTAGTTAGACTTGCCCTCACACATTCAGGTTTTAAAATTTTTTGCGTGGCAAGTTGCTGAAAATGTGAGCTGATAACAGGACAGTGAAGGAAACAGGGCATCTAGGACCTGAGTGAACAGGGCAAGCAGTTGTGTATCTCCTTAACCAATCAGATTAAAGGATTGTGAAATTAACAGCAGAAGGACTGAGAATGAAGTGTAAATTATAGAGGGTGAATTCAATGTCAAATCAGGTACAGAAAGAAATAAAGAGAGGGAAAGAAAGATTGGATTAGAGAGAGAGAGAAAAAAAGAGACAGAAAGGAAAAGTTTTTTAAAAATGTAAAATTTAAATTTTATATTTTTTAAATCTCCAACAATTAAAGCCTGAAAGAATGAGACTCCACACTTGTTAAAGTTCATTTTCAGTGCCAGAGAGGTTGATTAGCAGTAATTAACACGTCACTAAAAGGGTACTAAGACTTCAAATGGACGCGACTTAACTTTCAGTGGCAAGTTTAGTTTGTATCTACCGTGCAAATTCAGCAACTTCGCGACATTCAATGCATTTCAATGGTGAGACAGACAGCGAAATGCCATTTTCGCGAAGGTAAAGGCAGAGTGGCACAACTCAGACAGCAACTTTTAGATATTTGGGTTTAACTCGCATCTGCCCCTTGTCTGAAGTTGCTGTACAATTTCCGCATAAATAACAGGTGAGCACCATTAGTCTCACTGTTATTTTGACAACAAATTATGACCTATTAAAAGATATGAGACAATTCAATGGATAAATTTAATCATGTATTGTGAAATATGTAATTTTTCAAATTTTTATTTTGTTAAAGCCCTTATTTTAGACGTTAGAAATTTTGGTTACTGCGGAAATTTCATATAGCATTTTAAGTGATTTCTGGTAAAAGGATAATATTGCACCACCCAAAGGCTAGGTTATACAAATACAGGATGATGAGTTTACCTAAGTAAAAGTGTACACAATTCTCCAATCTACTCTCCCACCAGGACCCTCGCTCCCACCAGGGCTCTCGGACCCTCACTCCCGCCAGGACCCTCGGACCCTCGCTCCTGCCAGGACCCTCGGACCCTTGATCCTGTCAGGACTCTCAGCTGGGTGAATTGCCTGGCTTACATAGGAACAGGAGGCCATTCAGCCCCTCGAGCCTGTTCCACCATTCAATGGCTGATCTCTTTCCTAACTCCGTCCACCTGCCTTGCTTCCATATCCTTTAATACCCTCGGCTAGCAAAAATCTGTCAATCACAGATTTAAAATTATTAATTGAGCTAGCATCACCGTTTTTTGTGGGAGAGAGTTCCACACTTTTACCGCCCTTTGTGTGAAGAAGTGTTTCCTAACTTCTCTCCTGAATGGCCTGACTCTGATTTTAATGTTACATCCCCTTGTCCTAGACTCCATCAGCTCTATCAATCTCTTTGCTGAGTTTTAATAGCATGGCAGAAACCGTAAACTTGCTATGTGGGGATAATACCAATGAACTACCATCAAGGCTCTCCATGTTTCACCACCAACAATATGGCCGACTATGCAATCACAATATTAACTTTTGAGTAACTATTGTAATATTTCAGGTGGTCATTCCCGGGTATATGTGGCGATGAGTGTGTTTCACATTCCCTATTGGATTTAATCAATATTAATTGTAGTAAGCAATTTTAGACTTACATCAGGCACACAAATGGACCCTGATTACATAAAAAAGAAATCTTTACTGAAGTCCAAGGTCTGTTGGAGGGAGTAAACACTTAAAATTATTTTTCTCACAGACCAGCATGTAGAAGTGGAAATGCCGACTTTGCAGATTGGAATGTATGCTCAAGGTCACAAAGATAAAGGTACCAGCAGTGGTACTAATTATTTGATGGGATACTTCACTTGACTGGAATAACTAACTGGTCTGCCTCCTGTTTTGATATCAAAAGTGAACATAGAGATTTTGTTTACAATATCAGCATCCCTGCCACTGGGCTATAAGGATCCTGAATATGAATTCTAGGATACACTACTTACACCCTGTTTCTTACCAAATATCCATCTCGCACCACATTTTAACCCCTCATGAATGATGCTGGGGCTAAATGGGTTAATTTATGAGGAAAGGTTGCATAGACTAGGCTTGTATTCCCTTAAGTATAGAGGATTATGAAGTAATCTAATTGAGGTGTTTAAGATGATTAAAAGATTAGATAGGTAGATAGAGAGAAACTATTTCCTCTGGTGGGGAGAGTCCAAAACAAGGGGGCAGAACTTTAAAATTAGAGCTAGGCAGTTCAATGGTGATGTCAGGAAGCACTTCTTCACATAAACAGGTGGTGGAAATCTGGAACTCTCTCCCCAAAAAGCTTGAGGCTAGGTCAATTGAAAATTTCAAAACTGAGATTGATAGGTTTTTGTTAGGCAAGGGCATTAAGGGTTATGGAACCCAGGCGGTAGATGGAGTTAAGATACAGATCAGCCATGATCTAATTGAATGGCGGAACAGGCTCGAGGAGATGAATGTCCTACTCCTGTTCCTCATCTGTGACCCCTTATTTTAGTCATTAATCATCAATGTGGAACCTTGTCAAAAGCTTTCTGAAATACAATTATAGTATGAATTGCATTTCCCACGTCCACTATATCTGTAACCTCTTCAAAATAACATTTAGAGCTTAGCTAAATGTGACATCTTTTTGCAGAAGCTGTTGGCGCTACCTCTAACAGTGGGCACTAGTATTATGGAGAGCTATGCACCAGATGCTTGGGAAGCTGAGCCAAAACCCTTGATTAGGGATTATTTCCTTGCTAGAAACAACGATGGCCTTTGGGGGGAGCGAGCAGTATGAATGCTCTCGGATGTCTGGGAGTCTGTAGGAATCGAAGATGAATCTCCCAGGCACTGCTGCTGGCAGCCAGAGAAAAGGCGAACTTTGCCAGTATACTTCCTTCGTCTATTCATGGGCAGCCTCCCGGTTCTGAAAACTTTTCACACAGCAGCTAATAGCGCAAAACTGGGAGCAAAGACACTCAATTACACAGGACCCAACCTTTATAAGATAAATATGATAAAATTTGCAAACTGTGGGCGAGCGTCACATTATCACATATCATCTGGTCAGATGTCACATGATCAAACCACCAGGAATATGTCCAGAGTTGGCAACCTTAACCTACTCTATAGGAATGGCATTGCCAGTGGTAGTCAAGGTCACCACCCCAGCCCTTAACTTTTCTGCCTCTGTCTACTTCCAGTCTGGCATAAGGATCATTTATCTAAATCACTCACTCATTTTCTTTTGATGCTATAATTTCAGCAGTTAGGGAGCAGCTCGCATAATAGTGGAAACAGCAGGAGGACACATAAACTAAGATTATGGATAACGGAAAGCATCTTATTATATTTCAACTACAAATCATCTAATTGCACTTTTTCAACTTGCAATGGCCTGAAATGATTAACAGTCAAATTTTAACCATCTTGGTTTAGGTTGCTCACCCATAACCACTGGAGAAGTTCTACATTCATGGTAAGAGTTCTGCACTATTAGCTCTCTTAAATTCACTTTACCAGGCTTAGATAGTCAACCTTCCTTTGGTAGGATGCTTCCTCATAACATCTGTGGCAAATGTTTCTATTCTTTTTCTCAATCTGCCCAAAGGATTTAATTCAGACTTTGAATGTCTGCTTTGTTTCCACAGTACCTAGAGTCTCAGGTAGGTCACCCTGTCTTTGTTCAAGGTATTTGGTCTATTTTAAAGGATAACTAGTTTAGGCAATCTCATCCACAGTCAGTCATCTTATTCTGCTTTCACTTAGGAGATAATTCAAGTTCAGCATATCTTCACTTTCTCCCCTTCTACTGGGCAGCTGTTGGCATTTTAGTCTGTATGTGGTTTCCTGTTTTTTTTAAACTCTCCTCCATTTTCTGTGATTCTGTCTTCAGTCCTCTCCTGGTTTTCACTTATCTCTGGCACATGTTGTATCTTGCTGCTTCTAAAACCTTTTGCATGTGCTTAATACACCTGAATGTACTCCCTTTGAGATTTGCTACTTTGCAGGGTTAATCTATTGCATGGGAATCCATTGAAATTTCCTCTTGAATTAACTTTAGAATGTAGAATTTTAAAATAAATCCTACCTACCCAGGAAAGCACTGATAAACTAGTATTGTCCTGTTACAGAATAACAGAAGTCTGGAGCTTTAAGGTCAAGCACCAGGGCATAGTTAGTCCAGTTGTAGAGAAGAATGGAAATGGCCAAATAGCTTTGACATGATTTGGAATGCCTATCCCTTTCTTCAAAATATCCAAAAAAACACTATGTACTACATTCAAGAAGGGTGGCAACACCATCAAATAGCACAGTCATCCAAGCAATTTCATTGATAATTGTAGTTGCAGATTAGGAAATCATTGATTCCCTTATGTTCCAGTTTAACTCTCTGCCTCCCTAGCTATTATTCTACATAAACAGTTTATAGCAAACAAATTAGAATCAAATCTTTCCTCACTGGTCCTGGAGAAACCACCTTTAAAATCAAATGAATTTTACTTCCGATAAGTCAAACCAGACAAGACATCTGTTTCTCAAATAGATTAGCAGATTCCAGTGCACCATTTGCAATTAATTTAAGACACATGTATTACAGTCCTAACTGATTTGACAATTGCAGGAAGTACATAGTGTTACCAATTGTTTCCTAGCACTGACCACTTTGTCTAAAATGTAGCTGAACACAGAGTTCAATTTAACAAACCCCAAGAGCACATTTTCCTACATGTTCTGCTCAGTATAATATGTTGTGTAGGCCTTCAATGAGAGGTTCGAAAGAAAGCAGATAGTCATCTCATTTCCCACAAGGATAAGTTCACCGTCATTGCTTAGTTATCACTACCATTTCTTCCTCCAGCACAATAGTTGCTCTGTTCAAAACACCTGAATTTTAATGATGAATTGAAGGTTACTTCATGCATTGTATCCAAGTTAAACTACACAGAAAGAAAGAAGTGAAATTGGAAGGATCGTGTGTTTGGTGCATGACTTGGAACACATGACGACAAAATAAATTTACTCAGTAAGCTCATCATTTTAAAAAACTCATTTTATTTCTTAATCTGAAAAAGTTTTAAGACCCACAGTATTTATGGTGTCAATTTTTTAAAAATCCCAAATATTAATATTTTGTGAGCATATACACATTTAGATGTGGGTGCACGTGTGCCCGTTCGTAACTGGGAACGGTCAGCATAGGCAAGTAAAAATAAGAATGTAGGTGAAGTGCCAAAACACAAAATGTAGTGAAACATTAAAAAAATTCAAAATTTCAAAGATAGTGCATTTTTGGTGTTATGAAGTAGTAAGAAGAAAGTTACATTGAAAAGTTTGATTTTAAGAGTCTACTCAGTACAAAAATATCCATTAAAAAAGTCAGATGGGCTTACATAGTAAGCTAAATACAATTTTATTGTGTATTGATGGAGTTACATCTCACAAAAAGGCCAACTATTTTACTGAAACTGAAACATTTATAAATCATATCCTTCCTCTTTGTACGTAATTGGCAAGCTATAACACATATTTACATTGCATTTGAAGTCACTGCACAAGTTAGCCAGCCATCCATAGGAAGAACGGTATGAAGATGGTGGGGAGAGTGGTGGAGGGCCCAAGACCCAGACAAAAAATCCCAGCCAGCCCTAATGCAGCGGTGACAAAAACACTCCTCTGGTCCCGGATTATCGTCTTCACTGTTTCACAGAACTGCAAAACAAAAATCGCAACATCACTAAAAGATCCAGTTGTGGCAATACAGTACCAGTTTAGGGCTCCGATTCACAAAGTTTGGTGGTCAGCTAAAGTGCAGTTTTCTGCAGGTTTGCATTTTAAATGGGCCAAGAACATTTGTGAATATGGTCCCTCCAGTACTAAATTCCAAACGACACACTCAGCAAAGGAGAACAGTTCAGCAAGTGTTATTTTTAATATACAGCAACATAAAAATCAACAAATAACTCCCCCATCCCAGTTCCCAGAGATCCCCTTGGAATACTGCAGTCCAGGGATCCTAGTTTGAAAACCTACAGTTCAAGTTATGTTGCATATTTGAACCTGGGTGCTAAGTTAACTTCCACACATTGCAATGGATAACTTTTGGGGTATTCTTTTAAAATACACTTCTGTTATAAGGAAATCTGCAATAGCCATTTCTGCTTTATATGACCTTACAGAATGTGTACAAACACTGCGTGTAATCCTCATTAAGGAAAAACAGCAAAATCTTTTAAAAATTAACTCCAGCACAATCCTTTTTTCTTGTGGTAATAAATAATTTTCATCATGCAATATTTGATATTGCACTTTGCTTTTAAAACTAGGCACAATGGAACCCAAATGTTTTATATAAATCCAGTTTGATATTGTGGTTGTGTCTAGGCCCCATGCAAATCTAGTCACTGTTTGATGTGAACGGAGTCTGTCTACCCTTGATTAGACTACTTAGTTGCCATAGCAAAGTAAAAGAAACACAAGGAAGTTCTGAATACAGTCGAAAAGCAACTTTTTGCATTTTAATTAAATGACAAAGCAACGTTGATTTTATTTCTGCATCTAGGCCTGGAAACATAACTGCATACAAATTTAGCCACTGTTTGATGTGAGCAGAGTCTCTCTACTCTATTATACTACTTAGCTGCCACAGCAAAGCAGTGGAAATGAAGTTCTAGATGCAGCTCATTGATTGGGACAGGCAAAAAGTAGAGAAGAGAAAAGGAATAAAATTCCTAAAATGTGTCCAGGACACCTTCCTCAAGCAATAGGTTTGTACACCTACAAGGGGAGAGGTGTTAACACCTCAATTAGTGACCATAATAATACTATAAGTTTTAAGGTCCAAATAGAAAGGGAAAAATTTGTATAAAAACAAGGGAATAGGGTTGATTTTAAAAAGACGAGGAGTGAGCTAGCCGAAGTGAGGTATTAAGTGAAATTGGCACACTGTTGATCAACAATGGAATATTTCTAAAAAGATTAATAGAGAAAGGAGTTTTACAAGTTAATGCATGTATATGTTAATATCATAGTGCAATTTCACCTCATTTTATGACAAAACCTTTAGAAGAAACCCCACAGGAATGTCGGTTATGGTATCTTAATTCAACACGCAATCAATTGTTCATTCTATTTAGAAATCAAGTGTGAAATACTAGGTAGCTGATGGTACCGAATTATTTTTAAGAGAAAATGTAATACTACCTTTTCAAAGATATTGTATAAATACAATAGGTCATGACCACCTGGAGCACAATTTCCTTGTCCAAGAAGTTCATAAGAACAGCTTGAAATTTCTTGCCTGTCAATTTTTCCTCAAGGAAAAGCACAAAGCTGCTACTTCCCCAAAGGCCCAGCCGAGATTAGGAACTCCTTAGGAAGTCACAAGTGCAATCTCTCATCTAAGCCAGTGTGGCACTGCACAATGGTGCATTACTATAGGACGACACCACAATTATTGACAAATATTTATTTACATGCACAGGATACTAACAGCTTCTTGTAATGGCTATGCTCCCCATTTGCAATTGGCACACTTTCAGTGATGCTCTGGAGATAGTTATCATTTCACAGGAGTGAATTCAAGTGGCATAGTATTTGGGAATTTTTGATTTTTGTGACTTTTACATTTAATATGTTAAAATGTTATGTCTGCAGCCATTTTTAAACTCTAAAAGAAGAATCTCCCAAATAAAATTATTTTCAATTGAGTTGCAGCTTTATATTTCCTTCTCAATATCACTGTTTGCAAATGTGTTTGTACAGTTTAACCACATCCTTGACTAGTACTTAAAAAAAAAAGAAGAGAATTCACCAAATCTAATTTAAGCACTCAAAAACAATTAAAGTATGAAAACCTCAAGGCAACTTTTAGTTGTTTTCTCAATCCACACCCAAGAGTACTCTCCAGACCAAACTGCAATGCTGAAAGTATTCCTAAATTAACTAACTTGATTAAACAATGAAGGACTGAAACAATCTCACCAGGAAAGGGAGCAACTTACCTGTTCAATATTCTGGACACACTACTGAACACTGGCCTCATGGCAACTAATGGAAATGGGACAAAGGGTACAGCACAGGAAGAGTTCATTTCATTTATCAATGGAACAATTAGGTAAATGCAATTAGCTGCTGTGGACATCATGGAGCGATATAGAAGAGTCCATTCACAAGAAACTAGTGAGCTCCACGACAGCCAATCGCATGCATTAATCTGCTAGTGTCTCCAAGGCAACAGACTGCCATATCCATGGGGTGGGGCCATCTCCATCAGTTGCCATGAGATCAGCCAATTGTACCCACATCTCAATGCAATAATTAGTTGCTATTGAATCCATTCTCTGGTGGGTGTATTTTTTTAAATGAAGGAACAGCTGAAATATAATGAAGAGTCATGTGCAGCTTGCAACATTCCAGTTGCTCACACCACACTACGGGTCATTTCTGTTGGCTCTCTAAACACTGAACCAACTGTACATAAGGGCTCCCCCAGAAATTCTACAAGTTTATTCAGTGAGTAGCAGAGCTTTATAGACCAGAGGTCCCTGGTTTGATCCCCAGTCTATGCTAAATTATCAACTCAACCAAGAGCGAGAATGCTACAATTGACTTGAGCCCCAGCAGGAGGGAGGGGAAAAAGAATCAATGTTCCTGATGCCCATGTGAACATCAAGTGAGGAGAGGATTGAGCTTGGCAGTGATGCCCCTGCAGTGGAATAGCCTGCTGACACTCCCCATCCAGGCTCGTACATGATTAATGGCCTCTTCAATAAGGAAACCAGAAGGTGGCTACCACTCAGAACTGTATCACCAGCAAGGAGTTAATGCCTTCAGGAAAGTAGGGGCAAAAAAAAAATAAGTTTTTTTAAAAAAGGTAGAAAAGATTGTGTGTATACAATTGTTCAAAAGTCATGAAAAATAGCCTTGAGATGCAAGATGTTAGAGTACATGCTTAGTGACAGACATATGCATAATCTGTTTCATATTTACACATTGTATCTTGAAGGTGTACTTTATTGAGGTATAGGTGTTCATGAGATGCAAAGAACTAAAGAACATAAGAGCAGAAGTAGGCCAATCGGCCCCTTGAGCCTGCTCCGCCATTCAATAAGATCATGGCTGATCTGATCCTAACCTCAAATTTAAATTCATGTCCAATTTCCTGCCCGCTCCCCGTAACCCCTAATTCCCTTTACTTCTAGGAAACTGTCTATTTCTGTTTTAAATTTATCTAATGATGTAGCTTCCACAGCTTCCTGGGGCAGCAAATTCCACAGACCTACTACCCTCTGAGTGAAGAAGTTTCTCCTCATCTCAGTTTTGAAAGAGCATCCCCTTATTCTAAGATTATGCCCCCTGGTTCTAGTTTCACCCATCCTTGGGAACATCCTTACCGCATCCACCCGATCAAGACCCTTCACAATCTTATATGTTTCAATAAGATCGCCTCTCATTCTTCTGAACTCCAATGAGTAGAGTCCCAATCTACTCAACCTCTCCTCATATGTCCACCCATCCCAGTAAATGTGGAACAGGGTGAGACAAAACTTTGTGGCATGTGTACTCGGGTCATCTACTGGTAAATGGTACTGTTGGGGAGCCTTAACTTGGCAGCTTTTGCAAGTGTGCAATCTTCTTCCATATCTGTTCCCGGGTCACCCGAGTAGTGTACAGTGTTGACCCTAGTTACCACCTCCTGCTGGGCATGCTGCACTGCTGTCCTCTAGTGCCAAATGGGGAAACCCTCCTTGTATTCAACTCATGCCCACAGAATCAGTTTTATGCCTTCACGTTGGGTTTTTCACTCGATTTTTGCCTGGCACTTCTTTTTCTTCTCCCTCCCCCACCTTGGTAACACCTGACAAATATTTAAAATTCAATTTGAAACTTGATAAAAGGCAGAAACAATATTTGCTCCCATATGTAGACACTTAGCTTTAAGTACACACATCCCTTTAAATTTGATCCTCCATTAGGCTGGCTCCCTGCACAAGCTGCTAGGAATAATTATTCAACTGAACAAACACCAGAAAGTGCACGGCAATCAGCTCATCTCACTGCTGGTTAGTTTTACACCAGCAACTAGCCAAAAAAGTCAGCTCATTTCTGACTGGACTTTCCAATATTGATAGAAGCTCTACACAGGCCAAAAAAAATTGAATTGTACAATTAGGTCAACAGATCAGCCCACTCATGGCCAGAACAAAGTGTCATCCTGCAGTACAAGGAGAAACCACCTGATGAGCGTGGGCCTCCCATGCCTCTGGAGGCACTAGGCCACCTTGTTTATATTAAAACTCGCTGCGGTCAGAGCTGCTTCTGGAACCAGCATTAGAATAAATCTGCACCATTCGAACTAATCTCTATGATGAGACCAGAATCAGAATACACTAGCATTCTGAAACTGCCCATTTCAGAATGCAGAGAAAAACCATCAGAAGTGCTTAAACTTCTATAGTTAAACAGGCTTATCTCTGGCAGTCAGTTGTGGAAAATCAGACACTCACTTTATAAGAAGTCAAACAAAAATCACAATTCTGTTGCAATGAGTTTATCGAGACTTAAAATTGCTTCATCATTTCATTCTAAAAGTATTAACTTTAGCCACCGTGTTGTTTTGAATGGTTAAAGTATCTGCCATTTGACTCATTGATTTCCTGAACCTTGACGACATTACAGAAAATGTTCTGAAAGTTTTTAAAAACGGATGTGGTTTCTTTCTGAAATATGTGAACAGAAAACCAAGACTGTTCATCAAAAGGTTCTTTATGAGCTGGAGTCAAAAATGCAAACGAGTTGGAGTCAAAAATGCAAACCAATATTAAAAACAAATACCATAGACTGAAAACTTCAATGAGGTTAACATAATTCTTATGCATATGGAACTAAAAGTAAAACTGCATGAACTCTCATTTGCATAACGACTGGGATGTCAGCCAGGTAACTCTACCCTGAGGGACACACACTCCTTTCTCATTCCAGTAATGAAACACAGAAAACCCACAGTTCAAAGAAATATGTAATATAAATTAAATGCTACATGTTGAAGCATTTAGTACAAGTTATTCCACTGGTGAAAGACCTGTTCAGCTTTGCTACTGCCCTGTATACAAAAGAATAGTCTAGTGTTCTCTGAATCTGAGCCATTTGTTACAGTCACATTCTTCAGTAAGTGGTTCTACTAACAGTAATCTAGATTTTCAGCTGAAGTGATGCCAAGGAGCCGGTATAACTCATGCAGAATATGGTGTAAACTTCAGTAGCTGATCTGCTGGCTCCGGGTTTGCCTCTGCCACTTCTGCCATTTTCTGCCAGAAGTGACATTGGGCTTATAATACATCCACCCAAAGATGGAGCATAAGGAGAGGTTCAGTAAAAAGGCAGAATATTCAAATGGAGAACAGGTAGCAGATCTCAGCAAGAGATTTTTTAAAAATCACCAGGAGATTTAGTAGTGTGATAAATAATGAGAATTTTAATTATACTTTGAATGGGAAAGGTTGGGTGCTGTGGAAGAGCAGGGGGATTTAGAGGTTCAGGTTCACAAGATATTAAAAGCAGCACCTAAAGTGTATACGGCATTTAAAAAAAGCTAATGGAATTACAGGCTTTATGGCAAGAGGTTTAAAATATAAAAGTCAAAATGTAATGGTGAATTTATATAAAACCTTAGCAAGACCATAGTTGGAGTATTGTTTGCAGTTTTGGGCTCCAGATTATGGGAAGTATGTTGAAGTAAAAGAAATGGGTGCAGTACAGATTCACCAGGATGCTGTCTGGTGTGAGGAAATACAAGTACAAAGAAAGAACAACTGAGATTATGGAGTGATATGATAGAGGTGTTTAAAATTAGGAAGGGATAGAACAGACCAGGTAGAAATAGTTTATAGTGATTAAGGGGGTCTAGAACAAGGGGATATAGATGTGGGGTTTAGAGGAGAGGCTTCCCCGCTCAGGTCCCAGTTAAAATGCGATCGGGGTCCTTCTTACATAATAGGACCCCTATATGCATAAATTTATGAGGCTCCTGCCCACTTCCGGCAGTGCTCAGCCACCTAAACGCAGTGAGTAGTTAAAATGGTGACCAATGTGATTACTGCAGGAATGCTCAATTTTAACAGCCACCCTGCCCCGTACCTGCCGGACAAGGTGGGTTTAAAATCAACCCCCATGTCAACATTTAAGAATGGGTTAGATAGGCAGTTGAAGGAAAGGGGGGGATAAAGGGACACAGGATCAGGATAGGCACATGGGATTAGGATTACTGCTCATGGGGAAGATAAACATCACAGATTGGTTGGTCTGGATGGCTTTTTTCGATGTTAAAATTACATAGAAATTACATGTAAAAGGGTTAAAATAAATCTAAAAACAAAAGTGCAAGAATGGGGGGGGGGGGGGGGTGGAGGCCGAGATAGAACCTAGTGACGACAATCAAGATGCCGCCACAGTGTCTTGGGAGGGTGGGAGGGGAAGAGTGAACAGGAAAATGGTGAAGGAGAATGTGTAGTCAGGCTTAAATGAGAGGGTTTTAGTCAGGCCCAGGATGTCAATATAGTACAGGAGTTTTTTTCCCCAAGGGAGTGAATATTTTAAGAGAGCAACATTGAATGAGTCAGTAGTTAGGGACTCACCAGGAAAGCCAGAGGGTTGGAGAGGATAAAGGGACAGAAGTTTAGAGGGTGACTTCCTGGCAAGTAAACCGGCTGGGATGTTTGCTAAGAAAGGGAAATGAGACATTTGGGCTTGTTGCTCCGGGAAAGACAGTGATGGGTTGTGCAGTGGGTGTGGTGGAGGATGCCAAGAGTAGAGTAAAGGGAAGCAATGGGCATGTCCAGGCACTAAAGCCTGGAACTGCTGCAGGAGAGGTGATCAACAGCAGAGTAATATCAGGTCAGGTATTCAGCTGAGAGGGGCCTATATCAAAACAAATATAATGGGGGTGAGAGTATAGATGGCAGAGCCTAGAGGAAAATGAGGAAATGCTCAGGAGGTAGCAGAGCTTGGATCCAGAGAGGAAGCTAGTATATTACAACTTGGTAGTGTAGGAGGTGACTTTGCTTCATACCCCCGCAGTCAGATTTGTGGTCTAGAGTTATTAACATTCTGATCTATGAATCACACTTATGCTGGCTCTTGGGTGGAGTATAAAGTGGAATAAAAAAGGGAAATAATTGCTGCATCTTGCCACACAATGTACACATTTTATTACTGGAGCATGACTAAGATTATGGGAATTCTGGCTTGTTTCGTCACTGCTCAGGAAATGAGCAAGGGCAGGTACAAACCAGGCATATTCCCATAAGGAGGAAAAATGGGGCATCCAAAGCTAGAGCTCCCTGGATGACAAAGAAAATGGAGGTTTAAATAAAACAGAAAAAAGGTTTATGACAAATGTTAAGTGCAGAACACATTAGAAAACCAGACAAAATGCAGAGAGTGCAGGGGGAAATTGAAACAAGTCTATAAAAAGGGCAAAGAGAGTCTAACAGAAGATTAGCGGGTAAAATAAAAGGGAATCCAAAAATCTTATACAAACAGATAAAAAGTAAAAGGATAGTTGAAGGAATGGTGGGGCCGATTAGGGACAAAAATATAAATCTTCTTGTAGAGGCAGTGGGCATGACTGAGGTACTGAATGAGTACTTTTGCATCTATCTTCACAAAAGAGCATGATGAAGTTAATGTCACAGTAGGGGAGGAGGGAGTAGAGATATTGGATAGGATAAAAATAGATTGAAAGGCGGTGCTAAATAGGTTGGCACCACTCAAAGTTAACAAGTCACCCAGACCAGATGGGATGTGTCCTAGATTCCTGAGGGAAGCAAGGGTGGAGATAGAAGAAGCTCTGACCACAATCTTTCAATCCTCCTTAGATATGGAAGGGATGCCAGAGGGCTGAAGGATTGCAAATGTTACACCCCTGTTCAAAAAAGGGGAGGAGGATAAACCTGGTAACTACAGGCCAATCAGTGTAACGTCAGTGGTGGGAAAACTACAGAAGACTGTTGTCAAGGACAAAATGAATTCTCACTTGAGGAAGCATGGGTTAATAAGGGACAGCTAGCAGAGATTTGTTGAAGGCAAATCGTGTCTGACTAACTTGATTGAGTTCTTTGATGAAGTATCAGAGAGGGATGATGAAGGTAGTGCAGTAGATGTTGTACATACAGACTTTCAAAAGGCATTTGATAAAGTAACACATAACAGAATTATTCGGAAAATAGAAGCACACGGTATTAAAAGAGATGGTGGTAACTTGGGTACGCAATTGGCTAAGGGATAGGGGGCAGACAGCAGAGGTGAACGGATGTTTTTCTAACTGGAGCGAAATATGTAGTGGGGGTCCCCGAGGGGTCGGTATTAGGACCATTGCTTTTCTATATATAAATTACCTGGATTTGGGTATAGGGAACACAGTTTTGAAGTTTGCGGATGATACAAAACTTGGTAATGTTGTAAATAGGATAGTGGCAGACCTCAGGAGGGCACAGACAGACTGGTGAAATGGGCAGAAACATTGGAGATGCAATTTAATGTAGATATGTGTGAAGTGATGCATTTTGGGAGAAAAGACAAACAGACAGACAGGCAGGTTTGCATTTATAGAGTGCTTTTCGCAACCTCAGGACATCCCAAAGCGCTTTACAGCCAATGAAGTATTTTTGAAGTGTAGTCACTGTTGTAATGTAGGAAATGTGGCAGCCAATTTGCACACAGCAAACTCCCACAAACAGCAACGTGATAATGACCAGATAATCTGTTTTAGTGGCGTTGGTTGAGGGATAAATATTGGCCGGGTCACCGGGGATAACTCCCATGCTCTTCTTCGACATAGTGCTGTGGTACCTTTACGTCCACCTGAGAGGGCAGACGGAGCCTCGGTTTAATGTCTCATCTGAAAGACAGCACCTCCAACAATGCAGCAATCCCTCAGTACTGCATTGGAGTGTCAGCCTGGATTTTATGCTCAAGTCTCTGGAGTGGGACTCAAACCCACGACTTATCTGACTCAGAGCAAGAGGGAGGAACATGAAGACACAGTATAATCTAAATGATACTATTTTGAGGAGAGTGCAAGAGCAGAGGGACCTCACTTAACTTGTCTATATTTCTTTGCAGCCGCTTTGCGTCCTCCTCACAGCTTACTTTCCCACCTAGCTTTTTATCGTCAGCAAACTTGGATACATTGCACTCGGTCCCCTCATCTAAGTAATTGAAATATATTGTAAATAGCTGAGGCCCTAGCACTGATCCTTGCGGCACCCCACTAGTTATAACCTGCCAACCCGAAAATGACCAGTTTATTCCTACTCTTTGTCCATTAACCAATCCTCAATTCACGCTAATATATTACCCCCAATCCCTAGGACCCTAATCTTGTTCAATAACCTCGTGTGGCGCTTTATCGTATAACAAGAAAAGCAATGGTCCTAACACCAACCCGTGGGGAACCCCACTGCATACTTCTCTTCTGTCAGAAAAACATCTGTTCACCACTACTTTCTGCCTCCTATCCCTTAGCCAATTGCATACCCAAGTTACCACTGTCCCTTTATTCCCATGTGCTTCCATTTTCTGAATAAGTCTGTTATGTGATACTTCATCAAATGCCTTTTGAAAGTCCATAAATACATCTTTGTTACTTCATCAAGGAACTCAATCAGGTTAGCCAGACACGATTTGCCTTCAACAAATCTGCGCTAGCTGTCTGTTATTAACCCATGCTTCTCCAAGTGAGAATTAATTTTGTCCTACATAATGGTCTCTAGTAATTTTCCCACCACTGATGTTAGACCGATTGGCCTGTAGTTAGCAGGTTTATGCTCCTCCCCTTTTTTGAATGAGGGTGCAACATTTGCAATCCTTCAGTCCTCTAGCACGCCTCCCATATCTAAAGAGAATTGAAAGATTGTTGTCAGGGGTTCTGCTATCTCCACCCTTGTTTCTCTCAGCAACCTAGGATGCAGCCCATCTGGACCGGGTGACTTGTTAACTGAGTGATGCCACCCTATTTAGCACCGCCTTTCGATCTATTTATATGCTATCAAATATCTCTACTCCTTCCTCCTCCTCTACTGTGACATTAACTTCATGCTCTTTTGTGAAGACAGATGCAAAGTACCCATTCAGTACCTCAGTCATGCCCTCTGCCTCCACAAGATTTCCTTTTTTGTTCCTAATTGGCCCCACCATTCCTTTAACTATCCTTTTACGTTTATGAAAGATTTTTCAGTTCCCTTTTATGTTAGCTACTAATCTTTTCTCATATTCTCTCTTTGCCCTTCTGTCATTTTTCAATTTCCCCCTGCATTCTGCCTGGTTTTCTACTTTATTCTGTACTTGATATTTGTCATAAACCTCCTTTTTCTGTTCCATTTTAACCTCTATTTCCTTTGTCATCAGTTGCAGGACTTCCTCAGGGCAGTATCCTAGGCCCAACCATCTTCAGCTGCTTCATCAATAACCTTCCCTCCATCATAAGGTCAGAAATGGGGATGTTCGCTGATGATTGCATAGTGTTCAGTTCCATTCGCAACCCCTCAGATAATGAAGCAGTCCGTGCCCACATGCAGCAAGACCTGGACAACATCCAGGCTTGGGCTCATAAGTGTCAAGTAACATTCGCGCCAGACAAGAGCAAGGCAATGACCATCTCCAACAAGGGAGAGTCTAACCACCTCCCCTTGACATTCTACGGCATTACCATCGCCGAATCCCCCATCAACATCCTGGGGGTCACCACTGACCAGAAACTTAACTGACCAGTCACATAAATACTGTGGCTACAAGAGCAGGTCAGAGGCTGAGTATTCTGTGGCAAGTGACTCACCTCCTGACTCCCCAAAGCCTTTCCACCATCTACAAGGCACAAGTCAGGAGTGTGATGGAATATTCTCCACTCCACTTGTAGCTCCAACAATACTCAAGAAGCTTGACACCATCCAGGACAAAGCAGCCCGCTTGATTAGCACCCCATCCACCACCGGCGCATTGTGGCTGCAGTGTGTACCATCTACAGGATGCACTGCAGCAACTCGCCAAGGCTTCTTCGAAAGCACCTCCCAAACCTGCGACCTCTACCACCTAGAAGGACAAGGGCAGCAAGCACATGGGAACACCACCACCTGCACGTTCCCCTCCAAGACACACACCATCCCGACTTGGAAATATAGCACCGTTCCTTCATCGTCGCTGGGTCAAAATCCTGGAACTCCCTACCTAACAGCACTGTGGGAGAACCTTCACCACATGGACTGCAGCAGTTCAAGAAGGCGACTCACCACCACCTTCTCAAGGGCAATTAGGAATGGGCAATAAATGCCGGCCTCGCCAGCAACGCCCACATCCCATGAACGAATTTTTAAAAATCCAGGGAGCTCTGTCTTTGGATGCCCTTTCTTTCCTTCTTATGGGAATTTGCTTGGTTTGTACCCGAACTATCTCCATCTTGAAAGCCTGCCATTGCTCATTTTCTGTTTTCTTGGCCAATTTTCATCTCCAGTCCACCTGTGCTCGATCCCTTCTCAAAATCACTGAAATTGGCTCTCTTCCATTTGGGTATTTTCACCATTGATTTTTCTTTGTCCCTTTCTGTAACTAAATTAAACCTACTAATTATATTATGATCACTATTACCAGATGTTCTCGCACTGAAACACACTCTACTTGCCCTACTTCGTTCCTTAGAACTCGATCCAGCACTGTTTCCTTCCTCATTGGGCTAGAAACATACTGATTAAGAAAGTTCTCCTGCACACATTGTAGGAATTCTTCACCCTCCTTGCCCTTTATACTTTTTTCCCTAGTCTATATTAGGGTAACTGAAGTTATCTACTATTACTGCTCTATTATTTTTACATTTCTCTGAAATTTGCCTACAGATTTGCTCCTCTATCACAATTTGGGGGTCTATAGTAAAAACCCAGCAATGTAACAGCTCCTTTCCTGTTCCTTAACTCTAACCAAATAGATTCAGTCTTTGAACCCCTCGTATATAATTCCTCTGTAGAACTGTAAATATTATCCTTGATCAATACTGCCATGCCCCCACCTTTCTTTTTTCCCTTCCCTATCCCTCTTGACTACATTGCAACCAGACTGTTTAGTTCCCATTGCTGCCCATGTTTAAGCCAGGTTTCTTTATAGCCACTATATCTTAGCCTCATACGGCAACTTGTGCTTGCAGCTCATCAACCTTATTTGTAACACTCCTCGTATTAATACATGTGCATTCCATCAACATGCTGGTCTGCTTTGCTTTTTTCCTCCCATCTAGTTCCTGCTCATTCAACACTATTCTTTATTCTGTTGCCGTTTGTCCCTCCTAGTTTCCCATGTCTCTCTTCTCTGCTGCTACGTCCTGGTGCCCCTCCCCCTTCCAAATTGGTTTAAACCCTCCCCCACAGCACTAGTTAACCTCCCTGTGAGGACATTGGTCCCAGCCCTGTTCAGTCCGCTTGTACAGGTCCCACCTACTGGTCCCAATTCCCAGGAATCTGAAGCCTTCCCTCACGCAGTCACACATTCACCTGCATTATCTTCCTGTTTCTGTACTCACTAGCACATGGCACTGGGAGTTATCCAGAGATTACCATCTTTATATAAATACAAGTTATTGTTTTGATGAGCTTTGCACACAATTGGGGTACAGGCTCCTCACACCATAGGCACATCAGAAGTAAATTAGGCCTCAGTTTTACTTTGTGCCTTATAATAATGGGCCTTGTTGCCAAAGTGCTACAGTGCTTTGGGTACAGTAGGCTGCACTATCATAGTAGGTTCAGCACAGGAGGAGGCCATTCAGCCTAGCGTGGCTTGTGACAGCAGTTAATATTTTGTGATAAAAATAAATTGGTATACAAAAAAAGCAGTCACCAGTGATTCAGGATTTCACTGTCCTCCAAATGTTTCTTTTCCTCCCTCCCTTTGCTCAGTATGATTCCACAACACCAACAGACCTCATCCAAGTGGTCATTTTTCCACATGATTCTAGTCAGCAAGTGACAAAACAGGGTAGGTTCTGAGTCCTCGCATGCCACCATTGCATATCAGAAAGTCACGGGCATGCTACTTTCCATCTTTTAAAATTAACATGTCAGTAATTTTCCAATACAAGCAGGAAGCAGGTGAGGTACTTCACCATGGGCAGGGACTTGGAAAATCTTCACTAATATTAAGATCATAGCTAAGCCCAATCTTGTCCTTATCCAATGTTCACATTTGCCATCAGGTCAGCAATGAGGAATGGGAACTGTTGTTGATCTTTTCCTCATCCTAGTCTGGGCATGCAGGGACTAATTGTAGTGCACTTACCACCATTTGGCGGAGATCAGCTATTTAAGTGCAGGGACCAAGTACGAGAGCTTCCTGGTTTGTTTGGCTCACTACTACATCAGGAAATATATTTGTACAGAGCCAATCGAGCTGTAATTCAGGATTTCTATTCCAAGTCTTAATTCAGGAGTGTTATTGTATTATGTTGGTCAGAAGGCTATTAAATTTAATAGGACACCTACTTGTATAGAGACAATTTCATCACAAGGACTTTTCTTTTAAAAAATGGTTGATAAGGAGCTCCCTGATGGCAGATGCAATACCAAGCCCTAAAGAACAGGAATATCTTGGGTTCCATCAATGGTCTGTGTGGAGTCACTAAATTACACTGGCTCTCTGTCATCCAAAGATGCTCAGAATTACACCCCCCCTCCCCCCACCCCGCCCCACACACACCATGTCCTTGCCCCTCTCTACTTCAATCTTCTCCAACCTTACATCATCTCCTAACTCAACACTCGCCCCCTATGCAACCCCTCATATCTGGACTCTCCACCTAAACCCTCCATTTTCATCTTTAAGAGCCTCTTCAAAACCTCTCTCTTTGACCAAACTGTCAATCAACTCCTCCAGCTGACCCACAAAGGCTCAATTCCTGCTCTTTTTCCAACTTTGAAGTGCCGTGGGACACTTTTCCCATATAAAAGACATTTTGTAAATGCTTGTTGCTGTCACAACCAAGGTAACAGTGCGAAGTTCATAAATGGTTTTGACAACCCTAAGCGAAATCTCTTGCTCCCCACTACCATCTCGTGACCTCTGCTGGAAGCCTGCATGCATGACAGCAGACTCTGCTTTAATGCAGTAGATGGCTGAAAGGTTTTCGGACACTCACTATCAGCTCACAGTTGATAAGAAGCTACTTCGGTGAAATTCTGAAGGGTTTCCAGTGGCTGTAGAACCAGACTCCACATGAATCACTGCCTTAAAGAAACAGGTAATGAAGAATAGAAAAAAGAAACCTATGAATGTTTCAGTAACTATGACATCACAGCATCTAGTTTGGAGATACTGAGCAACAGAAAGTGGGAACCAAATTAAGAAATGTTTGGAACCCAAAGTGCTTCAGCAATCTGGTTATTTGCACTGTTAGCTCAACCTTCTCATACTACTGGGATCCACAACAGTTCGTCTGATGTCGTCAGGACTCCGTTTTTAAAAAAAATCTAATCGTAAGCCTCAAAATCAGAAGAGACCCCCATAACACCTCCAGTGCTAACTGCTGAGTAGACAAACCTAACAATGCACAATGACAACATGGACTTGTAACCTTTGCAGCACCTCAGCCCTCCCCCCTGCATCCAGGGCCCCAGCAACCCCTAACCAGGGATGACCCCAGCCCTGTCACTAAGCACCCCACACCCTAATGTACAGAACTGTATAACATCATTGCATTTACATGCAGGGATTGTGAAAATATGTATTATAGCATGTACTCCTGAAACCATGTCTTAAGAACATGTAAACTTCTTACAAAATAAAAAGGTTTTTGAAAAAATTAAAGAATTGTTTTCTTTATAAGATGCACGTTTTGAATTCACCTTTTTGATTTTTGCAGAAATTCTCACTTAAAAAAATAAATGTTTTTAAGATTAATTTAGGGCAAAAAAGGACCTCTTGGTGAAGTAACGACCAGTCTGATGAATAGTAATGTCACTCCCTAACTAAAACAAACAGCTGCCGATAATTAGCCCCTGATCTCATGTTACACTGCATTAATTTAAATAATGTCATTAACCTTTTCGCATGCAATTAAGCAAGCTCTTCTACAATACCTGTTTAGTTATAAAAACCAACTGGAAATATAATGAATGTTTAGTTAGTATTTGAAGAAAATGACTGTCAATGAGTTTTGTTTCCATTCTCATATATCGCAGTTGAAAGATTTTTAAAAAAATGTAACATGATTGGGATTGTAATACTCCCATTTCTGGCTTATTACACCATCAAAATTCTTAGTTTAAGTCTATGCATTTCACTTACTAGTAAAGGCAGAGTAATGCTCGGCCTTTACTAGTTAAGTGAACATTTTACAATTTGCTTAGGTCTTCGAAGTTGTTATTCCAGTACTACACATTTAACCAGGACTGCTGAATAAAAATATATGAGTTGCCTCCACACAAGAAGAAACTAATATTTTCAGCAGTTTCTGCAGAAGAGCATGCCAGGAGCAGCACCAGGCGTACCTAAAAATGAGGTGCCAACCTGGTGAAGCTACAACTCAGGACTACATGCATGCTAAAAAGCAGAAGCAACATGCTATAGACATAGTTAACCAACGGATCAGATCAAAAGCTCTACTGTCCTGCCACATCCAGTCGTGAATGGTGGTGGACAATTAAACAACCAACAGGAGGAGGAGGCTTTGTAAACATCCCCATCCTCAATAATGGCAGAGTCCAGCAAGTGAGTGCAAAAGACAAGGCTGAAGCGTTTGCAACCATCTTCAGCCAGAAGTGCCGAGCAGATTATCCATCTCGGCCTCCTCCCGATATCCCCACCATCACAGAAGCCAGTCTTCAGCCAATTCGATTCACTCCACGTGATATCAAGAAACGGCTGAGTGCACTGGTCACAACAAAGGCTATGGGCCCCGACAACATCCCGGCTGTAGTGCTGAAGACTTGTGCTCCAGAACTAGCTGTGCCTCTAGCCAAGCTGTTCCAATACAGCTACAACACTAGCATCTACCCGACAACGTGGAAAATTGCCCAGGTATGTCCTGTCCACAAAAAGCAGGACAAATCCAATCCGGCCAATTACCGCCCCATCAGTCTACTCTTAATCAGCAGCAAAGTGATGGAAGGTGTCATTGACAGTGCTATCAAGCGGCACTTACTCACCAACAACCTGCTCACCAATGCTCAGTTTGGGCTCCGCCAGGACCACTCAGCTCCGGACCTCATTACAGCCTTGGTCCAAACATGGACAGAAGAGCTGAATTCCAGAGGTGAGGTGAGAGAGACTGCCCTTGACATCAAGGCAGCATTTGAGTGTGGCACCAAGGAGCCCTAGTAAAATTGAAGTCAATGGGAATCAGGGGGAAAACTCTCCAGTGGCTGAAGTCATACCTAGCACAAAAGATGATAGTAGTGGCTGTTGGAGGCCAATCATCTCAGCCCCAGGACATTGCTGCAGGAGTTCCTCAGGGCAGTGTCCTAGGCCCAACCATCTTCAGCTGCTTCATCAATGACCTTCTCTCCATCATAAAAGTTGAGAAATGGGGATGTTCACTGACGACTGCACTGTTCAGTTCCATACGCAATCCCTCCGATAATGGAGCAGTCCGTGCCCGCATGCAGCAAGGCCTGGACAACATCCAGGCTTGGGCTGATAAATGGCAAGTAACATTCGCGCCAGACAAGTGCCAGGCAATGACCATCTCCAACAAGAGAGAGTCTAACCACCTCCCCTTGACATTCAACGGCATCACCATCGCCGAATCCCGCACCATCAACATCCTGGGTGGTCACCATTGACCAGAAACTTAACTGGTCCAGCCACATAAATCCTGTGGCTGCAAGAGCAGGTCAGAGGTTGGGTATTCTGTGGCGAGTGACTCACCTCCTGACTCCCCAAAGCCTTTCCACCATCTACAAGGCACAAGTCAGAAGTGTGATGGAATACTCTCCACTTGCCTGGATGAGTGCAGCTCCAACAACACTCAAGGAGCTCGACACCATCCAGGACAAAGCAGCCCGCTTGATTGGCACCCCATCCACCACCCTAATCACTGGCTCCCTTCTCCACCGCGCACCGTGGCTGCAATGTGTACCATCCACAGGATGCACTGCAGCAACTCGTCAAGGCTTCGACAGCAGCTCCTAAACCCGTGCCCTCTACCACCTAGAAGGACAAGGGCAGCAGGCATATGGAAACAACACCATCTGCATGTTCCCCTTCAAGTCACACACCCCATCCCGATTTGGAAATATATCGCCGTTCCTTCATCATCGCAGGGTCAAAATCCTGGAACTCCCTACCTAACACTGTGGGAGAACCTTCACACAAAGACTGCAGCGATTCAAGAAGGCGGCTCACCACCACCTTCTCAAAGGCAATTAGGGATGGGCAATAAATGCTGGCCTTGCCAGCGAAGCCCACATCCCATGAATGAATAAAAAAAGAGTTTTATTCAAGTTTTGTTGAATCTTAGACTTAATGCTCACCCAATATGGTAACAATGTTTTAAAAAATTGCAGTGGCAGTTAAGTTTGAGGTGTACACAAGTGGAAATTTGACTGGTTTATAAAATTGTCAAGTTGTTTACGTATGGCTTAGTGTCATCTCCTGCTTCCTCACTCAAGGTGGCTTCAGGGCTATTCGCCACCATTTGAAATAGGTTACCCCTCCTGTTCTTACTGCACACCAGCTCTGAAACTTAGAAAAGTTAGCCACACACGTGCTAAAGTCGGAGTTTGGAGCCACTACTTTATGGTTACCAGTTTGACCAAAGTGGTGACTCAGGATTAAAGTGAGACTTCCTCAGGCAGAAGGTGGGAGCCAAAGGGGTTGATGGTTATGTATAGTAGCTGAATTACAGTTGGTTCCAATAGACAACAGCATTCATAGGCCCACTGTATTTGCTCAGTAGGATGGGGCACTTCATGCATGGCCAAGTTACAGACTTAGATTAAAATCCCATCAATGTTTGACACAAGCCTTCCTGGCTGCATGATACCTTCAATCATGTCTTCGCCCTCCTCCAAGGGTTGACATTGTTCTCTTGGTCCTTGGACTCTATGACTACTCCTTGCTGGATGGTGACATTGTGCAATAGGCAACAGACAGATGACTTGAGACCGTCTCAGAGGTACCCCTCTAGTTCTGTCCAAAGAGCAGTATATCTGCTTCAGCATGCCAATGGTATGTTCCACTGGAATTTGGATAGAGACGTAGGATGCAGTCGATCTGTGTTCCACATTAATCAATGATGTCAATAGTCAATGGTGTCAATAGCCAGCGATCCAGTAGATATCCTCGGTTTCCTAGCAGCCACTTGTCCACTCTGCCTGCTCTTTCAAATAATGAAGAAACAATGGATTGCCACAAAGTGAAGGAATTGTGGCTGTTTCTAGGATATTGTGCATTCACTTGCATGATTTTATTCTTGTGGTGCAACACCATGTCGTAGCCTTTCCTATTCCCTAACCCATACGATTGTTGTTAGGGTCCTGGGTGGGCACTTGTGCACAAATGAGGCTCTACACTTTTCAGAAACTGCCACCTGATAAGAGTGCTGTTATTACTTTTCGAATGGAAAAACAGCGAGAGAGTGTTTCCCCTGGCAAATAAGACTCTGGTCACTTGCTTGATGAATTAGTCCACCAAAGACTGATCTGGCAAATGCATCCAATAATGGCTTGGAAGGACCTGGTAGCATGAAAATGTAGTGCTGTTGTTATATCACACACCACATGGACTGCAGCGGTTTAAGAAGGCGGCTCATCATCACCTTCTCAAGGGCAATTAGGGATGGGCAATAAATGCTGGCCTTGCCAGCGATGCCCAAATCCCATGAACGAATAAAAAAAAATCCACAGGCAAAGGCAGAGATGTTCCTATAGTGGAACTTGTGTGGAGGTTCTGTTTAAGGAGATGGCATACAGCCATCCATGATTCATGGAAGAAAGAGGCAAATCTCTTCAGATATGTGACCCTGGGACAAGCAAGTGTCACATGTAATTGTATGTGCCCTTCTCCCAAATAGGAATGTTCAAAAAGAATTCCCAAACTAAAAAATGTTCTTGCTGCCTGTGAAATAGCAGCTGTGAACAGACTGTTGTGGAGATTGTGCTGAAACAGTATTAGGAACATAGGAACAGGAGTAGGCCATTTAGCGCCTCGAGCCTGTTCCGCCATTCAATGAGATCATGGCTGATCTGTGACCTAACTCCATAAATGTGCCGTAGCCACATATCTCTTAATACCTTTGATTAACAAAAATCTATCAATCTCAGATTTAAAATTAACAATTGAGCTAGCATCAACTGCCATTTGCAGAAGAGAGTTCCAAACTTCTACCACCCTTTGTGAGTAGAAGTGTTTCCTAACTTCACTCCTAAAAGTCCTGGCTCTAATTTTTAGGCTACGTCTCCTAGTCCTAGACTCTCCAACCAGCGGAAATAGTTTCTCTCTATCTATCCTATCAGTTTCCTTTAATTTCTTGAAAACTTCGATCAAATCACCCCTTAATCTTCTAAATTCCAGGGAATACAACCCTAGTTTGTGTAATCTCTTCTCGTAATTTAGCCCTTGGAGTCCAGGTATCATTCTAGTAAATCTACGCTGCAATCCAAAAATAAAAACCAGAACATGTGCACTAATAATCAAACACACTTTAAAGAAGTAATTGCTAACAGGCCAAAGCACCAAATCCCAACAGTGCAGTTTCTATCTGGGCAAGAAATAAAAAAGGAATGACCAGGTGAAAGAAGAAAAAAAAATGTTAACTTCTGTGTGGGACCAAATGGCATTTGATTGGCTTACATTAGGAACTCTAATGAGGCACTTGTATACTTTTTGGAAGGTCTCCCTTAGAATTTTTTTTAAAAAACAATACAGTAATTAAATTCAGAGCCTTGCGATTCTGGTGCTTGGGCCCAATGGTTGGTTTCAGCAAAGTGTGCTCCATGAATGCATGACTAGGCTCCTGGAATGCAACACTATATATAATCTGCTTGGTCTGAGACCGGATGAAGTTTCAGTTCTTTCAACGGGTAGATGGATACCAGTAGCAACGTCCTGCTCGAGGCTATCCCAGTCTGGTTGGTCATATAGCCAAATTGCATTTAATATTCCTTTAAGATATCAACAAAAGGATACTTGGTGCTTTATTCAAGAAAAAAAAGCAAAACATGGACTTTGCAGAAGAATCATAACATTAGAAATGAACAAAGGTAAAGAAAAAAAAAGTGAACCAGCAAGGCCAGGAGAGCAAAAGAGGGACACATACAGAGAGAAAAAGAAACATCCAATACATTTTTGTACTGTATCCTGCATTTTGTACTGTAATGAGACAATTAAATACAAGCATATTAAAATTCAATGTTATTTAATTCTTTAAAAATATGCTGCAGTTTGTGAAGGAAAAAGAACATTTGTGCTTTGGAATCGTCTGATATAGTACAAGTTACATCAGTCTCTGAATGGGAAGGCTTACTATATTTATTAAAGCACCAACTCAGTTCAGTTGTTAATCGCCAATCCATCATAAATTGTCTATTCTTGATTACTCAAAAATTCTTAACATTTTGACTATTTTTGATTAGAAAATAGCTGCGTTGGGGGCCAGCATTGGTTATTGGTATTGACAGAGATTGTATTTTGCATGTCGCAAACCTACTCTTAAAAAAAAATTGATTATTTCCCCCTGTTCCTTTGAAATTGTAGGCCTGGCAAAAAAAAAATGCTTTAATGTGGTCTGGAAAAATGTATTGAAACAAGAACGGACATGGTGTTGGGGACCTACCTAAAACTATCGCTGATTGTCATAGTTGTTTCCCCATTACAACCCCAAAATCTTTAGAATTTCCTGTTGAAGGGATTTGTGTCTAAACATAGAAAATTTACGGCACAAAAGGAGGCCATTCGGCCCAACAGGTCTGTGCCAGTCGAAAAAGAGCTACACAGTCTAGTCCCACTTTCCAGCACTTGGTCCGTAGCCCTGTAGGTTATAGCACTTCAAGTGCATATCCAAGTACTTTTTAAATGAGTTGAGGGTTTCTGCCTCTACCACCCTTTCAGGTAGTGAGTTCCAGACCCCTACCGCTCTCTGGGTGAAACAATCTCTCCTCAGCTCCCCTCTAATCCTTCTACCAATTACTTTAAATCTATGCCCCTTGGTTATTGACCTCTCTGCTAAGGGAAATAGGTCCTTCCTGTCCACTCAATCTAGGCCCCTCATAATTTTACACACCTCAATTAAATCATCCCTCAGCCTCCTCTGTTCCAACCCCCCCCCCCAAGCCTATCCATTCTTTCCTCTATCTAAAATTCTCCAGTCATCGTAAATCTCCTAGTTTGCATTTATTGTATTGAGAATGGGCTACACTTTTCATTGGTTCCCCCAAGCCGCTCCCGAGGTGGAATGGGCAAAATGTCTTTATTGAATTAAAGCCTAACTGCAATTACTGATCCAAATAAGTAGTCTAGGCTACAATCTATAAAAAAAAGTGAGCTTCGCAAGAATAAGTATGATCTATAACTAAAATGTATAATTAATTAAACGTGCATTGAAAGCAAGGAATTTGCAGGATGTGCTGCACTGGCACCCAGTCTCTGATGCTGTACATTTGTGGTGAATTCTGAAGTTTCCGTTGACCCCATTAGCACCCCAAAGCGGGTGCCTCGGAGGGATTAGTACATAACTGGCAATAGCAGCATACAAGGATAGCTTCAGAAGCCATTTTAAAAGTACATGTCACTCTAAATTCAAATTAAAACATTTGCCGCCACGAACTACATTTAGAAGAGATGAGTTGCATTTATTGTATACAATGGACTACACTTTTCATTGGTTCCCCCAAGCCACTCCCTAGGTGGAATGGGCAAAATGTCTTAATTGAATTAAAACCTAACTGCAATTACTGATCTAAATAAGTAGTCTAGACTATAATCTATAAAAAGTGAGCATTGCAAGAATAAGTATGATACATAATTAAAATGTATGTTATATTAAAAACTTAAAGATACAGAACATGAAGGACAATGCTCAGATCCCAAGTGTCTACAAGCATGCACTAGAACTTTACCTTGTCAGTCTGGATGCTCACCGCGGTGCCATACCTACAGTAAGTAACAAAATGTTCACAGTTGTTCCACAACAGGCTGTACTCTGTGCTTCCTACCAGTTTCTCGGCTCTCCTTGCAACCTCTTCATTGGGAAGTGCCGGTTTCTTACACAGTGTGTCCATGTGGTTCACTACAATACAGGCTCCGTAAGCAAAATCCTCCACCGAGTCCACTCTGATACTAGCGTTCCTGGAGATGACGCCCAAGATGAGCCGCTGATTTGTCACAACTTCGCGGATCACCTTCTGGTCATCGGTAAACATTGGCAGGATGTCGGGCATCAGATGAGCAACCTTTTCGTCCCCCAGATAGATGCCGTAATGCGTGAACAGCGTCCGTGGCACTTCCAACAAATCCCCTCTTTTGAGCGAGGATACCTCGCAGTAGTTTGCATTCCTGTCCGACTCAGAAGCCATTCTCTCAGTCACAGCAATTGATATTTATTTTTCCCCCACCCCCCCCTCCATACACACACCCCAGACCCTCCGTTGCAAACGCTACGTCTTTTGAAGGTCCATCAGTCGCCTCCGCGCGCGTTTTATACTCGCAGCCGGGCGCGTGGCGACACCAAAACACCAAAGCTGATTGGCTGCCGGCGGGATTTGAGCGCCTGCCATTTGTCGCCGGGACGTGTTCCATTCGGTGCGTGCAGGAGGAGCGGAGCCGCGTGCCCCGGGGATCCCCGGGGACAGCAGCCGGGCTGTGGGTGCAGAGTGCCCGCACATTCATCACACTATTGAGTGGCTACACCCTGCAAAATCCCAGCTTCGATTCCCCTGCTCTCAAATGCCAGCCTGAAATGGGTAGTCCTCTTATTGCTGGCTGGAAGTGCTCCTGGGTTCGGGAATGTTAACATTGGCCAGAGTTTCCTTCCTCCTTGTGTGGGTGTTTTCTGAGGATAGAATGGGCTCAGCTGCGATACCTGCAACAGTTTTATTTTTTTTTTAAAAGTTACCCAACCCTCCCTGTAGCGAATTATAGGTGGGCTAGTCAGGTAATTCAGATAATAGACGATAGCGTCAATACCCTTTTATTTTTATTTGTTTTGGGGGGTCAGGGTGTGTTTTTTATGTGCAGCAACTCAATAAAACCAAAATAAGTGTCACATAATAATTTTATTATATCGATCCAGGATGCACTCCAGTCCCTGCGGTGCCCACCGGTCGCGGTACGGGCAGACACCGCGTGCGTCAGTACCCCTAAGGAGGACGAGGGGAGAAAATTGGCAATGAACAAAACGTCACGCACTCTAAATATTTACCAAAGTATAGCATCAATGAGAAAGTGAACGCGGCCTCCGGGGAGGTTCGCTCCGGCTGCCCGCCTCTCTACCGCAGCATTCTCCGCGCCCGGGTGACCCTGGAGAAGGAGCATGAGATGTCTGCCCGTACGCTTGGGGCTTTCCGCGACCGGTGGGCACCGCAGGTACTGGGGTGCATACTAGGTACAGACAATAAGACGATGATTTAATTTGGTTCTTCATAAGAACCTAAAATACATCGTATGTCTGTTTTTCGCATTTCGATGCTAACTGATCTGCTATGCTTCTAGCATTTACAGTTTTTTTAACCTTTCACTGCTAAGATGCTCTTTTTTTACACAATTGAAAATCCAATACATGTTAGGAGATAAAATATCTTCACCGACGAGGTTGCCCGTAATCTATTGGTTACTTTTCTCTCATCGTGGCCTATTTCCTTAGCCTCATTTATAGAAATACATGTCTTCTGAGTATGAATAGCTACCGCATATCCTCTAGGTACGGACGAGATGAAATCACTCACAATGACAAACCGGCCTTTGTTTTGCCCACTGTGAAAGGGGAATATTGCATGTTTTCCGACTATTTGAATTTTTTAACGTCGATCCTACAAAAAATAAGGTATTCTTACAAAAAGCTTATGATTGATGTTTATTTTAACTTCGTACACAATCTGGTGGGCAGCAAATACATAGGGCGTGTTGCTCCACGTAGTTATGCATCAGTGGTTACTGTTGCCCACAACTTCCCTCCATCTGATTAAACAGAAGGATAAGTTTGGAAAAAAATAAAACAATTGACAAAATAATCGTTATTTATCCGACGATATAAATTTCAGTTAATAAGTGAGATGTTCTGTCCCAAAGTGGCAAAAACGGTTAACACTACAGCCTTCCAATTAACCAAGAAACAGAGGTCTACATTTTCAGTTTTTTAAATTGCCCAGGAAGTTTATTATTTTTAAATGAAAAATTGAAGGTGATCAAACTGATGCGCCTGTTTCTTCAGATAGCTACAAATGGAAGGATCAGGTTGTTAAGGATCCAGGAAAAGTTGGTTGAACTTTGTTGCCTATATGTTTTAACCGTAAAAGTTAAATTATCTGCTGAACATCTAGCACTTCTTAACACTCAAGTGGATTAGTGTGCAAGTACATTTGTCCATAAAATGAATATTTTCAACAGTTGTAGTATGGACTGCTGTAAAAACGAATTGTTGTTAACTGTGAAAGTATACACTTTATAACATGCAAATAAATGTATTGCTAGATTTATTCAAGCCATCCAGACTTTGTCATCCAGGATGGATTGTTTGATTCAAGTGATTCATCTAATTCCTATATTTAGTTTGGCATGGTCCGTTCAGTTCAGGCGGTAAATTACTAAATTCAAAGTAAGATCGGGCCATTGTAGCATAACAAACCACAATATCAAACTCGTCCAATGATGGAAACTAGTCGTTAGATTTGACAGCTACAAGAAGATACACCACTAGGAAAGGCTTTATTTTTGTGTTCCGTCCTCCGGTAATCCATCATGCAAATGCAGAAGTTTTAAACAATGTTCACAATGGGAAGGGCACATTTAATTCGACAATGACTCACAGCTTGTAACCAACATCCTTCAGTAACGCGGCTAATTGACTTGTGACCCACTACGGCCCTAGGTCTCCCGTTTTCTACTGTTTAGTGTAATGATGGATGCCATGGCATTAATCTTACGTAGAAAAAAATGATAGACCCGTTCTTTTCTCATCGCTTCCAGCCTTTGCTGGAGCTTTGCAGAATAATCACACTGCCAAGAATCTGTGCTATTCACTATTGTCCTCTTTCTAAAATCGTTAGTAGCTCGTTCCCACCGTCTTTCGCCTCGCCAGGGCATCCAGTCCGGGTTCTAACAAACCTCATCAAGGTAGTTGGGATTAGGGAGTGGGGGTTGGGCAAAATAAAGGCAGTTTAATTACAGTTTGGGATACCTACCACGAGTCCGTTTTCACAAAAGACTTGCATTCCAATGAGAGGATTCATTTGAATTGGCAATCCAGTGTGAATTTCTCAAAGAGCATGGTCTCGGTTACACGTCCTTTGTCTTATTTACAGCCCCAGTGGCAATTTTGCTTCGAATGTTATTTGCATTGAATACACATTGATCGGCTGGCATCATATTGTTCTTTAATAAAATGTTCTAATGTAGTCAATTTCACAGCCTAAGCTACTAAAGAAGAATGAAGCTGGAAGTGTATCCTGATAATTACTGCTCTTTGAGGTCAGTTTGAAATCATTTTAATGCATCGTTTACTATGTGCTTTATTCTTAGAAATTCCAATTTAATACTTTTATTTCCATTAAATACTACACGTCACAATAAGCCCAATTTCTAAGCCTCGAACAGCATTGAGTGAAACTCAAGTTTCAATGTAAAAAAAGTCACATAATTGACAAAATAATCTTTGTGATTCCGACGTTACAAAATTCGAGTTAATAAACGAGCTGTTATGTTTCTAAAAGGTACAAAATGGCTAATACACTCTACCGCAACAGCTTCGCAATTAAGGCTCTACATTTTGTTCAAAAAGTCCAGAAATGTTCTCCACTTATTTTAATATGAAAATCGGGAGTGGGCGGAAACAGATGTAATTCTCGAATAGAAAAAAAACATAGCTTGTTGAATTGGGTTTCCCTTAATGTACTTTACTATAGATGAAATGGAACAAATGAAGAACAAGCGTTTTTGAACCAACATTCAATAATTGAACCAAAAGTTTGGATTCGCTCCATGATCGAATATATATTTTCCGTAATTGTAAAGCTTCACCGTTGAACCAAAATCCACGTATCACGGATTTTTAAAGACAGGAGAACATCTCTGAAGAGATACATAAGTTCTCTCACCCGATCATGGATGATACTTTCGTACTCCCCCCACCCCCCGACGGGTGTCCTGTACTGCTGCTTTTTTCTGGGGGGGAGGGGGGGGGAGAGGGGTAGGAAAGAGGGGTGGAGAAATTACCGCTACAGGATCGATGCAGATGTAAACACACAGCATTTATTGTAATAGCCCCTACCCGAAGTCCTCTTTAAATTGTAGAATGTGACAGTTTATTAGATATGAGTCCTAAAGAATCGAGGCGGGTTAATTGGCACATTGCTACCAAGTAATAAGGTTGCACCTGCAATGCCTGAAGACGTTTTAGTTTGAATGATTACATAAATTGTGCACTGATCATTTAGAGGTTTTGGAATTCATCTACAATATTTTGAATATACTTAGAGAAAAGTATGCATCTGTTGCCATCTACATGTCAAAATCAATTCCATATATTGAACTCGATTAGTTCCAAACAGTTGGACTGCTTCAAATGAGAACTGGTCATACAAGGTTCACCAGAAGAAAATGACAATTCTACAAGTTCGAATACAAAATGTAGATCTTACTTTGTGATTGATTTCAGTAGACTTATAAAAAGGCCATAGGAAGAAAAAGCCTGCTTTAATTTTGTTTTCCAGATTTGATTTATATCTATTTGCTTGCTTCAATTTCAATGCATTGGTTATTAACAATCTCCACTAAAAATATGATTGAATACCATTCAGCAACAACAGACGTTTCAAACATTTAAAATTCACCCCCAAATTTGTAATTTAAAATAGTACTGTATGCCTAGTAACAGGTCATGCAACTCATATCTACAGCATCTATAATTTATTAAAAGTCCTATGTCTACATGCATTACCTGCCTCAGAACCTCACCCTTTTTTGTCACACCTGAGTGTCAATTTTTTCCGTTATAAATTCCTATATCCACATTTATAATGGAAATAGCCTATGTAAAATTGGTATACTGTAATTGCACAATCTGGACACTGTTATCCTTTGATTAGAGCATTCAAAATATTTTCTAAAAAATCTTTTAATTTGAAATGTTTTTTTCATCCACTGTTTTTGGGAGCAACTGAAATTTCTAATGTCAAATATATACGGGTTTAAAACACAATTTAAACATAAAATCAAAATACATGTTTCACAATAACACGATTACATTTATCTATTGAATTGTCTTCTGTGTGTTTTAATGCATTCATCTCAGTTTTTACTTCAAGGCCTCTCCCAAAAGCCTAGGCTTGGACTTGATATTTTTATCCAGACCCCTGCCACTAGCTGAATTTCGATTGTGCAGTCTTGAGTGTGTAGTGTATCTAATTTCCTAGGAACCATCAGTTCAGTCAGCTGTACTGATGAGGGAATATTTTTTTTCAAGCTTCTAGTAGTTTTTACACAGTTGTTTCTCTAAATTATTTAAAGAAAACTTGAGTACAAATTTCAAAAAGACTTTACTTAGGCAAAGTTTATTCCTTTTTTAAAAAAGTGTGTACACATAAATGAGTTATTACAGTATATTGATAATTCTATAAACTCTATAGAGCATATTAAAGAGAGCTAATGTTTGTTCAATTGTAGTTTTAAAAGTGAACTTTGAAGCCAACTAATTATCTCGCCTATTTTGTTGGGCTAGAAAAGGTAAATATTTTTATTGCTTGCACTCGAGAGACAAATTCTAATTGCTAATACACACAGAGATATTGCGAGGGAGGCAGACACGTCTGTGGCAAACGCCTAGTTTACGAAATCGACAATTATCTTGTCAGAAAATGAAAATTGGCAAAATATAGCCCTATTATGAAGGCTACAGTTAAAGTATGGTGAAAAGCAAAGAGGATTTGATTAAATTAGTTTCAGTTTAAACAGTACGTGTTTGTAGGTCTTTGGAGAAGTAGTTTGATAGACAAATGCAAAGTGTAATTGTAAACCATGAAACAACACTGTCGCTCGACTATCATTACCTCCCACTGGGATCCAGCAATACTATGACCAGGAGAATTTAGCTCACAGTTAGCATAACAAAAACGATACCAGGACTGAATATTTTTGACATCCATCTCCCAGTGATTTGAGATTCAGCTATAGTACGAGGGCATATGTCCTTACATTCAGTCCTTTATCCCCAACTTCCCAATATCTCTTTTCCTAAATATAAATTTCACGACAACATAGGCCAAGGCACGGATTCTGTAAACATTAAGAGTAAATTAATTTGGCAAAAATACAATCCATCAACGAGTTTAAATCACGTTTATTAATGCGTATATACGTCTATTTATTTACATTATATTGAATCTTATTTCAAATGGCACTTTATTGATCCAGTAAGACATAACTACATTTATTTACGTGGAGTGCTGGAGCAAACTGATATTGATTAGAAATAGCGTCGCCTTTTAACAGTCCACTGACTTCTCTGGTACCAGTGAAGATACATCGCTGGTACCAGAAGAACATTCCATCGAATTAGTCTAATTAAGGAAGATTAAAAATTGAGATTTCATAAACTCCACCCAACTGGACATTCAGTCTTTTCGTTTTGTCAAAATGAGACCATACTCCGTTGTTTTAACAATGCCTTTAGCAGCATAGTATCCACGCAACAGGTTTCTGCGCCTTTGTTCAGGCACTTCACAACTGTGGGTCAAGTTATTTAAAATAAATTAAAAACATCTGACGTGTACTTCAATTGAAAGGCCAGGCACAGGAAATAGGGCCAGAGCACGTTTTCTCTTTTAAATACGCCGAACAAAGAATTTTAACATACCTATAGTATCGGGCCTTTAACGATCCCATTAGCACACGTTAATGATGTATTCGTAACATGCAAATTCGATTTTCATAAACTACTAGGGGACAAATCAGATATAAATAAATCGAGTCATTATTTAATAAAAGGAAATAAACTCACTCACAATTATCCGTCAACAAAATGTTCAGTTAATAGTGACAAGGTAGTCAAAGAATGCTTAGAAAATAAGTGACAAAATTATACGTGTTTTAATTTCCTGCGGTCCTTGTGTTTCCTACATGAAGAAAGCGGGCACTGTTATGGCATCTATTATTTTTCCGTACTAAATGCAATCCTCGTTAAGAGTTGGGAGATGCACCAGTAAGTTGCACTGTACGCTAGAACTGTGTATGCGGGATCAGCACAATCCAGAGAACAGCATCCTACATCTCGACTATTCCTCTATTAGAGTCTTCAGATCAGGAACGTGTTTCAATCGAAAGTCTAATAGCATCTGTCCATACGCTTTGCCCTGTGAAAATCAGTTTTATATTTATTAGTACAGTGGTCTCTGGGAGATTGCGTTTTTTTGAATAAATCCTCTAGAATTGCTTGTATTCAATCAAAATACAGTTCAGGTGCAGCATTTGGGGGGCGGGGGTTTTGGGAAGGGATTGTTGTTTGAACAGTGCCCATTGCAGTGCAATCAGAAATTAATTAGAGTTAAATCCTGGGTATTTCTGCTAATCTCGGGGGGAGAATTGCTCTGGTCGCTACGGGCAGCGACATGGCAGTATTAGAAAGGTATATGCTTACCATATCAATTCTTCCCACCCCCTCTTTTAAAAAAAAAACTCATGGGGACTGAACTCTTAAAATATGCTCTCCGTTTAATTCCCAGCGTCCGGGAAACTTAGTCACATTTCTAGCAACTAATTTAGCCAAAACCGTTCACATTGCAATACGTCAATTTAAATAATGTTTTCATTTGCACGATAGAAGTAAGGAATAACTTTACAAATTGTCTGTTTTTGGGGTCCAGCTTTTAAGCAGTGTCAAAACTCGAGTACAGCGCTGGAATTGTATAAATGCCGAGATAAGCGACACTGGGCAAAACCGCCTTGTAAATATACCAGCAACATGCTTTCAAGGCAGCATTATATTAACAAATCTTACAACACAAAATAACTTTGCCTGTTCATATATATATATATATAACAGCGAGTGTCAAGGAAGCCTATTTCAAAAGTTTCAGTTGTTTCCTAGGCGCTTGGGTCATTGTAGCAATTGCTTTAAACAGCAGCTTTCGACAAGCCTTTCCTGCAATTACCAATTTGCCTAGCACATCATCTAGTGACACGTCCTCGTAAAGCACGAGGCACAGACAGTATGTAAATTGGTTTTATACCTGCGGGTCACTCCTTAAAGATGCAACGCCCCCGCCGCCCAAAGAATTTCTCAGCACGAAATTTAATCCCTGGATTCCCGGAAGGTCAAATCTGAGAACAAAGCAAATTATTGAAACATGCCAAATCAACGTAAAAACACTGTAAGCTATTCAACAGGCTTTATCATCAAACTGTGGGCTCAGCGTAACTCATTTGAACTCTTTAATTTTGGAAAGCCAAGTTGCATTTTAATTATACCGGATCTGATATTCATTATCTTCATATTATAACTTTGGCCCTGCCGCCGCATCAACAGTTTTCATTTCTGGCAAAACAGTCATCGCAACATTAACCAATATTCTTTTCTTCAGTTTCTGACACATCTGCTGTGCATTTCCAGCATTTTCTGTTTTTATTTTCAGCAGTGTGTTCCCAAAAAGACGCTATAAAAAGGTAAAGTTATACTGCAGCTACTAGTCTCAGTCTGGCTCGGTGAACTATAATTCACTGCCAGCAGAACTCTGTTATACTGCCAACTGCTGATCATTGTGAGTTGCACTGAAGTCGGCGAATGTTACATTTAAGGGTTGTTTTAAGTAAATGTATTCTCACAAGTTAAAGACAGAAAAACGGGGGTTAAAATACTAATGAGCTAAATTTTGATTTTGTTTCCCGTAAAAAGTAAAAAAAAAGCAACTCGTTATTCTATCTCAGCAATTGATAAACACCTCACAGCCATTGTATTAGGAGGTCCCTGATCCTGATGCTTGGCAGGGGTCATCTGGCGTAGACTCTCCTTTCAGGTTGTGAACGCAGGGAATTATAGTCAGTAAGGCCTTTAAACGGAAAGCTAGGAGAGCAAGCTTTCGCTGAGTTCAGAAGGAGAATGCAGGAGGGTGGTTAAAAGTTATTTTTTTTCAGTCAGGCAAGACAAGCAACTAATGTGGGGAAGGATAATGTGTTCCTTATTTTTATATTATGTGAAAATAAATTGTACATAACTGTTGCTCTGCATGTTCAGTTGCTGTGAAATAATCTAACTTAACGAATTGTATCTGGCCTCATCTTACTAACTATTTTCTTGGTCTACCTTCAAGAAGTTTGGAGAGGCACGTGGGACCATATGTGAAAGAACAAATATCTAGTTCAGATCACAAGGTGGGGGATACTAATGGGTTACACAATCATAACATTAAACATTGGGCAGTGTGAGTCTACTTCAGCTCAAAGAGCAAGGGATCCATTTCAGGAAGCAACTGCTGCTATTGAATCGGAGAAGGTATCTGGCAGATCTGGATTTTTAATAATCAGTATAATATGCTACTGTAAGCCTGATTTAGAATGAGTAAGGCACGTTTGAGATGCTCTTGGTTTGTTTTCACTTCACATGAGTGTCAGTACAACCATATTAACCTATCTGGGAGTCAAACTCTGGTAGGACAGGAAGCTAGAGCAGGTGAGGCAGTAGGACACTGGTGGAAATGGGAGGACACAGTAGAATCAACTGCACAGGTGATCTTCACGACAAAGAAATCCATGAGCTCCTTGTACTTAACATTTGAAGTGAGTGTAGAGGGGCAGGGAGAATTGATCTGGGCCTTAGATCTTCCGAACTTCATTGTTGCAAGGCACTTCAAGAAAGCTAAAAGTATGGTCCACCTCAATGGTACACTACAACAATCTTGTAATGTACATTGTTATGAGTCCTTATTAATAGATACATTATATAAATTGCACAGTAATTTGGCCCTTGCTGATCAATCTTGTGCTCAAAAATCACAAGACTTTGTGACTAATGGGATGAAAGTCTCCACTGTCTGATGGCTATAAGAATCCTATGTAAAATGAACTGTGAGGGAAGATTTTCTTGTCCTCTTCTCCCCTGCGCCTGAAGTGCACTGCTCCTGCCCAGTTCCAGGAATGCCAGGAGTGTGTGTTTTGGGAGTCTGCATGATGCAGGGACAACATTGACACAGGTCTGGTTCTGGCAGCGCCTAGCGGCAGAATAGAGGCGCACATCTGCACGTTGGGCCTTGAAGGTCAGGACCCTGCCAATGGAAAGAGTCAGAAATATCAGCCCTATGGGCTCAATCCGGTTCCTAGTGGGTACGAACCTCAAGCACAAAATTCTGTTTTTTTAATTCATTCTTTGGATGTGGGCGTTGCTGGCAAGGTCAGCATTTATTGCCCATCCCTTGTTGCCCTGAGAAGGTGGTGGTGGGCCGCCTTCTTGAATCGCTACATCTATGGTTTGATAACAAAGCCAATTACGTAGGTATGAGGGGCGAGTTGGCTAAAGTAGATTGGGAAATTAGATTAAAAGATATGATGGTAGATAAGCAATGGCGAACATTTAAAGAAATAATTCATAATTCTCAACGAATATGCATTCCCTTGAGGAATAAAAACTCCACGGGAAAAGTGATCCAACCGGGGATAACTAGAGAAGTTAAGGATAGTGTTAGATTAAAAGAGGCTTACAATGTTGCCAAAAAGAGTAGTAAGCCTGAGGATTGGGAGGGTTTTAGAAATCAGCGAAGAATGACCAAGAAATTGATAGAGGGAGCAAATTGAATATGAGAGTAAACTAGCAAGAAATATAAGAACAGATTCTAAGAGCTTCTACAAGTTTGTAAAAAGAAAGAGATTAATGAAAGTAAACATGGGTCCCTTGGAGGAAGACACAGGAGAAATTATATAATAGAGAATAAGGAAATGGAAGAGACGTTAAACAAATATTTTGTATCTGTCTTCACAGTAGAAGACACAAAAAACATTACGGAAATAGTGGGGAACCAAGGGTCTAATGAGTGAGAACTTAAAGTAATTAAGATTGGTAAAGAAAAAGTACTGGAGAAATTAATGGCACTGGACCTGATGGGCTACATCCTAAGGTTTAAAACAGGTGGCTGCAGAGATAGTGGATGTATTGGTTTTGATCTTCCAGAATTCCCTTGATTTTAGAACAGTCCCCATGGATTGGAAGGTAACAAATGTAACCCTGCTATTCAAGAAAGGAAGGAGAGAAGGAAAACAGGGAACTATAGGCCAGTTAGCCTGACATCAGTTGTAGGGAAAATGCTAGAATCTATTATTAAGGACATAGTAACAGGGCACTTAGAAAATCATAATATGATTAGGCAGAGTCAACACAGTTTTATGAAAGGGAAATCATGTTTGACAAATCCATTAGAGTTTTTTGAGGGTGTAATTAGCAGGGTAGATAAGGAGGAACCAGTGGATGTAGTATATTTGGATTTTCAAAAGGCATTCGAGAAGTTGCCACACAAGAGGTTGTTACACAAGATTAGGGCTCCTGGGATTGGGGTAATATATTAGCGTGGATTGAGGATTGGTTAACGGACAGAAAACAGACAGTAGGAAAAAACGGGTCATTTTCGTGTTGGCAGGTTGTAACTAGTGGGGTGCCACAAGGATCAGTGTTTGGGCCTCAGCTGATTACAATATATATCAATGGCTTATATGAGGGGACCGAGTGTAATATATCCGAGTTGGCTGACAATACAAAGCAAGATGGGAAAGAAAGCTGTGAGGAGGACACAAAGAGGCTGCAAAGGGATATAGACAGGTTAAGTGAGTGGGCGAGAAGGTGGCAGATGGAGTATAATGTGGGGAAATGTGAAATTATCCACTTTGATAGGAAGAATAAAAAAGCAGAATATTTTTTAAAAGGTGAGACTAAGAAATGCGGGTATTCAGAGGGATTTGGGTGTCCTTCTACATGAATCACGGAAAGTTAACATGCAGGTTCAGCAAGCAATTAGGAAGGCAAATGGTATGTTAGCCTTTATTGCAAGGGGATTGGAATATAAGAATAAGGAGGTCTTACTGCAATCATACAGGGCTCTGGTGAGACCGCACCTGGAGTACTGTGTACAGTTTTGGTCTCCTTACCTAAGGAAGGACATACTTAACTTAGAGGGAGTGCAACAAAAGTTCACTAGATTGTTTCCTGGGATGAGAGGGATGTCCTATGAGGAGAGATTGTGTGGAATGGGCCTATATTCTCTGGAGTTTAGAAGAATGAAATTCTTAGAGGGCTTGACATGGGAGATGCTGAGAGGCTGTTTCCCCTGGCTGGAGAGTCTAGAACTAGGGGTCATAGTCTGAAAATATGAGGTCGGCCATTTAGGCCGGAGATGAGGAAAAATTTCTTCACTCAGAGTTGTGAATCTTTGGAATTCTCTACCCCAGAGGGCTGTGGATGCTCAGTCGTTGAGTATATTGAAGGCTGAGATCGATAGATTTTTGGACACTAAAGGAATCAAGGGCTACAGGGGTGGGCAGGAAAGTGGAGCTGAGGTAGAAGATCAGCCATGATCTTATTGAATGGCGGAGCAGGCTTATGGGGCCCTATGGCCTACTCCTGCTCCTATTTCTTATGTTCTTATGACTGTGTGGCTTGACTTCAGAGAGCAGTTAAGAATCAGTCACGTTGGTGTGGGACTGATGTCACATATTGGCCATGATGTGGAGATGCCGGTGATGGACTGGGGTTGACAAATGTAAGGAATCTTACAACACCAGGTTATAGTCCAACTGTTTTATTTGAAAATCACAAGCTTTCGGAGGCTTTCTCCTTCGTCAGGTGAGTGTCCCACACTCACCTGACGAAGGAGAAAGCCTCCGAAAGCTTGTGATTTTCAAATAAAACAGTTGGACTATAACCTGGTGCTGTAAGATTCCTTACATATTGGCCAGACTGGGTAAGGATGGGAGGTTTCCTTCCCTAAAGGGCATTAGTGAATCAGTTGGGTTTTACGCTGATACCAGCTTTAAAAAAAAAATTCGAGATTTTTTTAAAACTGAATTTAAATCCTCAAACTGCCATGGCGGGATTTGAAATCACATCTCTGGATTATTAATCCAGGCCTCTGGATTACTAGTTTAGTAACATTACCACTACAATACTATACCCAGTGCAGTTTCCTGTTGTCTAGAGCAGATCTGTGCACTAAATTTTATTCATCTCACTCAAGAAAGAAGTTTTGTTAAAGCTTTTCCTATCCTGTCTGGGTGACTTTCTACTGCTTTATTTTGAAATAACAGGTAATTTAAGAGTCATATCTTATGACTCCATTTCAACATCCTAAAATCCATGGCAAAACCTACTACAATTACTCATCAGTCTACTTTGGGATGGTCAAAATGAGGTATAAAACTGTGGGCATGACACAACATTGCCATGACTTGACTGACAGAGATATGTTTACAATGAAAATGACTGTGTTGCAATTTGGAGTCTGGTGTAATCCATGCCACTACTGCAGGCAGTAATGTGCAGGCCAAATTTAGTTGACTAATTCTTCTCTGATGAGTAGGCAAATTCTCTTTACATGACCACAAATTATTTCCAAATAATTTTGGCATATTGTTCAGAACTTCACCAGAGTCGTGCATGTGCTGACTTGTTTGTTTGAAGTCTATTTAATGGAGAAGGAGCTCTGATTCCCATAATTTCAGCAAGTCTTCATTTTAGGCTTGAACACGGCTGGTAAAGAATATTATTTTTTCACCAGGTGTAGCATCTAAAATCATTTTTATGTAATAGTTCTCTGCATTTTCTTGACACTAAGATTTAAAAGGAAATTTCAGCAGGATAATTGCATGAAATTTGCCAAACTATTTTGCAAACTAATAATTCATGTAGCTTTGTGTAAAATATTTATTAAAACCTGTTATTTGTTAATCTATAATTATAGAATTTAAACAGCAATAAGTGGGAACAGTAGGTTTGTGTGCAAGTTATATTTAGTAAAAATGTTAGCATTTGGTTTAAGTGCCCAGAAATTACATTGGCTGCTGGGTTCACTATTTGAATTCAGTGTGAAGTTGGAATATGGCTGCAGGAGAAGCAAGGACTTTCAGCAAGGACTTCAAGACTAGTTTGCAAATGGGTACTTGACCAGTAACATTTGTAACTGTTCAGACAGTTGAGGCTTAGCTGTCTGCCATCTGGAATTGGCAGGAAGGCCATTTTCTGGTGGAAGGAATCCAGCTTAACTTCAAGTGTGTTAAGCTCTTGTTTTCCTTTGCTTATAAGAATCACAAAGCTGTGTTTTCACCCTCCCATTCCATCATCCTCCTGCCCAAATCGCTGCTCTTCCTTTCCTGAAGTGTGACTGGAGTACAATTTGCAGATACTGGCAACTCTTCCAAGTGAGCCCAGAGAGTGAGTCTATTAAAATATGGAGGGCATCAAATCTGAGCCCAATTCTGTTCTTGTGCAATGTCTAAATGTGTACTTTACTGCAGGCAGTGCTGAACCAAAATTCTAGGCTGAATTTCTCCTTCTTAGCCCATAAATCATGAGGGCAATTGTAGTGCCCGAGCTTTTCTTTAGATCTAAACCCACGACCTCTACCACCTAGAAAGACAAGGGCCTCTCCCAAACCCGCGACCTCTACCACCTCAAAAGACAAGGGCATCTCCCAAACCCACGACCTCTACCACCTCAAAAGACAAGGGCATCTCCCAAACCCGTGACCTCTACCACCTAGAAGGACTAGGGCAGCAGGCAAATGGGAACAACACCACCTGCACGTTCCCCTTCAAGTCACACACCATTCCGACTTGGAAATATATCGCCGTTCCTTCATCGTCGCTGGATCAAAATCCTGGAACTCCCTTCCTAACAGCACTGTGGAAGAACCTTCACCACACGGACTGCAGCGGTTCAAGAAGGCAGCTCACCACCACCTTCTCAAGGGCAATTAGGGATGGGCAATAAAAATGCTGGCCTTTCCAGCGTCGTCCGCATCCCATGAATGAATTTTAAAAATCTAATGTAACTGCTGCCCTGGCTGAGATCAGCACCAACCAAAGATTGAACCTATGACACTTTAAGGTTTTATGATACCATCTGCTCTTACTTGCAGTAAACATCAACTCATAGGTTTCTTCATCCTCCTCTCACCAATGCACGGTGAACTTAAGATTGTATTCCTGGCTGAGAAACCAACTTCATGTTGTATGGGTGGACAGGAGACTGCCAGAAGAGAAGGGCTTCAAAAATCTGCGGTGGGGAGTGGTTGGGGGTGGGGGGGGGGGGGGCGGGGAGGGAAGGATACAACATAACCCAATGTAAGTGTGGGGATCTGCCTGCACAGGAACTCAGTCGCTGATCTTGCTAAAGTTCACTGGGTCAGGGGGAGGTCCTTTTAATTGTAATACCACTGCTAGGTACCCATGCCATATTGTGGAAAGTCCGATGGAGATTGCCAGTTCCAAGGGGGGGGGGGGGAGGAGTGGGGGGCGGTAGTATCAGTCCCCCACTGGAAGGAAGTTAAATGTAGCCTCCTTTGTAAAGGAGACACTTTAAAATATTTTTTAAAAAGCATGTACCTGCTATTTCTTTGGGGGTTCAGGCCGCAATCCCAACCTGGACTACCAAGTGGGTCCCACCTGTTATGCCTAGTCTCATCAGGTATACCAGCTGCCAATCCTGCTCTGATCATCAAGAGTCTGGGTATGCAGGAACTCTGACATTCCCAGAGTCCCAGTCCTGGCTCCACCCCCTCTTATAAGGCCATTGGTGCTCTGTTTCTATTTGCTGTTCTATTTCTTAAGTTACTGGGTTTGACTCTTTCCCCTGGTGGTTTAGAAATGTGCTGCTCCTTAACTGGTAGATTAAAGATTTATCTATTAAATATATCAAATTTTCTCTCTCATGACATATTTTTCCATTATTATTTAGAACAAGAATAATTGCAAAGAGATAAAGCACATACCTGGTTACCATCCTCCTGTCAGAATCTTCGTTCTGTATTAGGTGTTGGAAATATTCTTCCACAGCCTTAGCAGTCATGGCTTTCCTTAGGTAAGGATAATAGAGAGGGTGCCGAGCTATGACTCCTAGTTGTACAATGTAGACAATGAAAGCAATTAAAAATAAAACCTGCAGTCACATAGTGCCTCAGTGATGGTGCCTTTTCTTGTTGCCACTTACAATCAGGAAATACTGACACAATGAACTTAGCTTTTCAGTACAACAACTTGCATTTGTATAGCGCCTTTAACCTAGTAAAACATCCCAAGGCGCTTCACAGGAGCGTTATCGAACAAAAGGAGATATTAGGACAGGTGACCAAAAGCTTGATCAAAGAGGTAGGCTTTAAGGAGTGTCTTAAAGGAGGAGAGAGAGGCGGAGAGGTTTAGGGAGGGAATTCCAGAGCTTAGGGCTTTCGCAGCTGAATGCACGGCCGCCAATGGTGGAGTGAAGAAAATTGGGGATGCGCAAGAGGCCAGAATTGGAGGAGCGCAAAGATCTCGGAGGGTTGTAGGGTTGAAGGAGGTATGAAGCCATGGAGGGATTTGAAAACAAGGATGAGAATTTTAAAATTGAGGCGTTGACACACTCGTTTTCTAACGTTTGTTGTTGTAAAGTCGAGCTGTTATTTTTGTTAACATTCAAAACTACTTGTATTTTCACACTAATTTGTCTGCCACGACTTTCCATGGATTTCAATGCATAGGTATTGCAAAGGACCAGCAACACACAGATCACACAAACTCACAAATATATTAGGATATTGGCAGACTACTTCAGATTTAATTCATAGTACAGCTATCCATTTAGCAAATTGTTACAACCAAAACAGTAATATAGGTAAATGTAACCATTTTTAGCATTCCAGAAGTCTCAAAATGATGAAGCCAGCAGTTGTCTGTCACTTTTCCCTTATTGCAGGGACAGCCCAGGTGAAGGGCCCAGAGAAAAATTACAAACTCAGTAGTGCTCAGGAAAGGAATGACAGTTATCAGTCCTACAGTCTTTTCATATAAAAAAACATTTTATACTCATCAAGTTGAGAGATGTTAGTAGTAATGAATTAAACAATTTCTTTATCTGGCACCCAGCATGCTGAAAGTTAACTATAGCCTGATTAGACACAAAGTAAAGTTAATTCTACTCGGCTCCATTGTATCTCAGGGCCTCAGCCCAAGCCTTAGAAGCCCTACTGCATGAGTGTTATATTGTTCCATTTCTCAATTGAGCCACCTCACGAAACGATTCTATTTTCCTTCCACATCTTTTCCTTCCAGTATTTCTTCCCATTTTACCATTCCCATGCAATCTCTTATACCCTTAAAATAAAGTATCCATGATGTATTATACAGATGGGAACAATATCATATGAGATCTATGAGACTACTGCATTTAACAGTATTAAACAAATCACTCTGACTTGCAGCATTGATATGTGAAAGATCACTGTGAAAAATGATGAAATGAACTTATGCTCAGTTGTAAATATAGGGGGGGCGGGGTGTTCTGTGCATTAAAAACAAGTTTACTGCAATCTAAAATTGGTCTTAAAAGCTGCATGTCTACTTCAGTTTTTAAACTAGTAACTGACAAGTGACAATACGTGAGGCCTGAGAAAATACAGCCAACTTTATGATTGGATTCAAACAACTGCAAAGATTACATTCAAACTGTACTATTCCTACTTTACAACAGTGACTACACTTTAAAGTACTTCATTAGCTGTAAAGTGCTTTGGGACGTCCTGAGGAATCAACAGAAGAGGAGTGACATTATTTTGGATGGTGCCAGAGGCAACTGAAGATGTGGGTTCGCAAGAGTGCGAAGGGAGGGGGTGGTGGGGATGGGGATCTACCCAAGGTTGTGAACTGGGGCACAATATAGGAAACCAAATTGGGAAGCAACCAGGGCTGGAGGCAGTGGCTGAGGTTTGGGCACAAGGATGCAGGGGACATATCCTGGAAGCCAGCAAGTTGGAGCTGAGGCAGAGATGGTCATGCAGGGACAGGAAGTGGGGCTCGAGGTGGCAGTGGCCTAGGATTGTCATGATGCCACAAGGCAGAAAAGTAATGGCAACACGTTGGATAGTGGAGCCTCAGAGAGGGGTGTGCAGCCAAGATGTTCATTTGCAGGGGCGGAAGGGGGGCCTGGCTAGGATTGAAAACTGGGGCACAGCATGGCCAGATGGGTGACCAATTCGGGCTGGAGGCACAGGCCAAGGTTAACATACATAACATACAAGTCTTGCACCCAGTGCAGGTCTGTCACACTCCAGCTGTCACATTATAGATGTTACATTTTTGTTACAGATGTAAAACCATCTTTATTATGAAAATAAAGAAAGCAAGCTAATCATTAGCCTGGAGCCTAAAATTTACATGCAGGTAAGTAATGCTCTCGGCAGTTTACAAGCAAGTACAATTAGCTGCATTTGTACTTTCTCGCAGGAAGTACTTGCATATTGGTCTTAAAAGGACAGGCATGGTTAATCAACTAAACACCACCACCCTATTCCAGACTACCTGTGAGTAGTGCCACAGGACTACTGATAATAAATCATGGTCTGGACTTTGCTCCAAAAATAATGGCGATCCTAACAGCGCTCACCGTTATTTCTGTGCAAATGGTAGAGGAACTTCCGGTGACTGCACATGCCCAGTTAAACGCGGAAATCAGGAAGTTCCTTTACTAGATGCCCTGTTCCTCCAGAAGCTTTGCAGCAAGGAGATCTCACCAGCTGACTCAATATTGAAATTACTGCAATGGTGCGAAGTTCCTCTCCTGTTCTGAAGGAAACAAAGTAACCTCACTAGAAAAAGGTATGTCAAGTTTTTTTTAGTGTAACCAAAATGTTAATGACATAAATCTTAATGACTGCCAAACAACCTTTCTGGCACTGAAAATTTAATTTTACAAATGTGGAGACTCATTCCTTCACATTTTAATTGTTGTTGGACATTTAAAAAAAAATTAAATTAAACATTTTTTTTTACTTTTTCTTTGTCTCTTTTATTTCTGTCTTTTAATTCAATATCTCTTACCCTCTCTTTATTTCCCTTTCTGCAACTGATTTTACACTGAATTCACTATTCTAACTTACACTTCCTGGTTGTGTGTGTGTGTGCTGCTTCAATCTGATTGGTTAAAGGGATACACAGCTGCTTGCCCTGTTCACAGGTTACAGATGCCTGGGAGAGAGTGAAACTCTGGATCGAGGACCCAATAACAGGAACTTGCCATGCAAAACCCCATAAAGAAATCTATAGGCAAGTTCAAGACTAATGAGCGGCCAGCGTCGTTCATTCACTGCTCAGAGCAAAATCCGGCTCATAACTCTGACACGGTCCATGTGCTTAAAAAGGTGAAAATTAATTAACATAACTCTCAGAGAAAAGTGATTATTGAACAATGAGTATTACTACCATTTAGAAAAAGTATATGAAAAGAGCCAGACTTAATCATACAAAAAATTAAGTTTAAGTTACCAATATTGGCAGAGTTGCCTTTGTCACCGCTTCTGGTGTAAGCTAGTTCTTCTAATCGATAGCTGCAAGGGCCAACGGGTAAATCTAAAAGTTTCAACAATTAAAAGCAAGAGTCAGGAGATAATATGAAATGGAAAATTGTAATAACTTAAAAAAAGTATTTGGAATACAAATCCTTTTCGAACTATAAAACTCTTAGTATGTATATGTTGTATAAAGTACTCAAAGTACTGTACAAAAAGGTTAATAGATTAATAGTAAGCATAATTAAAGTGCAGTAATGAGCTCATGATCTTTGAGAGATAAATAGCTTTTTAGATACTCGACATGAATCCAAAGATTTCTTTCAAAAGCGAGAAGAAAACAGGTCACAGGATTACTTTAAAAGGAACTAACTATAATGCTAATCACCTCAATGAGACTGGGTGTGTGAAGTTACTCCCACGTGCATACAAGTAGTTAATGGCATTGGCATGACAACAAGTCTGTTAGTCAGTAGGGTAGGGTTAGAAGGTTAAGACACTCAAATGGAAGTCAAATGTTTAATACCCCATTTACAGCATTGCCTTTAATAGTATAATTCTAACCGCTGTCTATTGGAATCAGTAAATATGAACAGTAGCCTGCCTTGGCAATGAAGGCTGCATCGAGTATAATGCAATGAGACACCCCAGAGTGTCATGAACTGTAATTATGCAATTGTAAACAATTTTACAACACCAAGTTATAGTCCAGCAATTTTATTTTAAATTCACAAGCTTTCGGAGGCTACCTCCTTCCTCAGGTGAACGATGTGGAAATGAAGTCCTCGAAATGAAGTCGCATTTATAATTCACAGAACAATGCTTGGTGATTACAGACAGTTTTTTCAACTGCCCGTTGCCAAGGCAATCAGTGTGCAGACAGACAGGTGTTACCTGCCAGGTCTCAGAATATACAAATCACCAAAAAAAACAACAAACAAAAAAAAACAGAGATAGAGAGGTAGAAACATAGAAAAGACAGCAACTGACCCGTTATATTAAAAACAGATAACATTTGTTCGCTGGTGGGGTAACGTGTAGCGTGACATGAACCCAAGATCCCGGTTGAGGCCGTCCTCATGGGTGCGGAACTTGGCTATCAATTTCTGCTCAACGATTTTGCGTTGTCGTGTGTCTCGAAGGCCGCCTTGGAGTACGCTTACCCGAAGGTCGGTGGCTGAATGTCCTTGACTGCTGAAGTGTTCCCCGACTGGGAGGGAACCCTCCTGTTTGGCGATTGTTGCGCGGTGTCCGTTCATCCGTTGTCGCAGTGTCTGCATGGTCTCACCAATGTACCATGCTCTGGGGCATCCTTTCCTGCAACGTATGAGGTAGACAACGTTGGCCGAGTCACAGGAGTATGAACCATGCACCTGGTGGGTGGTGTCCTCTCGTGTGATGGTGGTATCTGTGTCGATGATCTGGCATGTCTTGCAGAGGTTACCGCGGCAGGGTTGTGTGGTGTCGTGGACGCTGTTCTCTTGAAAGCTGGGTAATTTGCTGCGAACGATGGTCTGTTTGAGGTTGGGTGGCTGTTTAAAGGCGAGTAGTGGAGGTGTGGGGATGGCCATAGCGAGGTGTTCGTCGTCATTGATGACATGTTGAAGGCTGCGGAGAACATGGCGTAGTTTCTCCGCTCCGGGGAAGTACTGGACGACAAAGGGTACTCTGTTGGTTGCGTCCCGTGTTAGTCTCCTGAGGAGGTCTATGCGATTTTTTGCTGTGGCCCGTCGGAACTGTCGATCGATGAGTCGAGCGTCATATCCCGTTCTTACTAGGGCGTCTTTCAGCGTCTGTAGGTGTCCATCGCGTTCCTCCTCGTCTGAGCAGACCCTGTGTATTCGCAGGGCCTGTCCATAGGGGATGGCCTCTTTGACGTGGTTAGGGTGGAAGCTGGAAAAGTGGAGCATCGTGAGGTTGTCCGTGGGCTTGCGGTAGAGTGAGGTGCTGAGGTGCCCGTCTTTGATGGAGATTCGTGTGTCCAAGAAAGAAACTGATTCTGAGGAGTAGTCATCAGGAGAATGAGGCTCCAGGAATTCTACCACAAACCACAAAATTTCAGCAGCGAACCCAATGAGACAATCGACGATCCGGAACAGCAGACAGAGGGATCCGCGGTACAGCAACCGAAGAGGAAAGAGTCAAACTGGACTCCTCCAGAGGGTCACTGCCCTCAGCTGGACATGTATGCTCAAGCTGTCAGGAAATGCGTCAATGCCAGATTCATCAGCCGCACTCAGAAGACAGTCCAGAATGTCACCCGAGCACAACGCAACGCCATCAACGCTCTCAAGACCAACCGAAACATCGTCATCAAACCAGCGGACAAAGGAGGAGCCATAGTCATACAGAACAGAACGGACTATTGCAAAGAAGCATACCGACAACTGGACAACCAGGAACACTACAGACGGTTACCCGCAGACCCGACCAAAGAACACACCCACCAGCTCAACAAACTGATCAAGACCTTCGATCCAGACCTTCAAAGCATCCTACGCACTCTCATCCCACGTACTCCCCGCGTGGGAGACTTCTACTGCCTCCCAAAGATACACAAAGCCAACACACATGGACGTCCTATCGTATCAGGCAACGGAACCCTGTGTGAGAACCTCTCTGGATACATCGAGGGCATCCTGAAACCCATCGTACAGGGAACCCCCAGCTTCTGTCGCGACACTACAGACTTCCTACAAAAACTCAGTACCCACGGACCAGTTGAACCAGGAACACTTCTCACCACAATGGACGTCTCGGCACTCTACACCAGTATCCCCCACGATGACGGCATCGCTGCGACAGCATCAATACTCAACACCAACAACAGCCAATCTCCGGACGCCATCCTACAACTCATCCGCTTCATCCTGGATCACAATGTCTTCACCTTCGATAACCAGTTCTTTACCCAAACACACGGAACAGCCATGGGGACCAAATTCGCACCCCAATACGCCAACATTTTCATGCACAAGTTCGAGCAGGACTTCTTCACTGCACAAGACCTCCAACCAACACTATACACCAGATACATCGACAACATTTTCTTTCTATGGACCCACGGCGAAGAATCACTGAAGAGACTACACGATAACATCAACAAGTTCCATCCCACCATCAAGCTCACCATGGACTACTCCTCAGAATCAGTTTCTTTCTTGGACACACGAATCTCCATCAAAGACGGGCACCTCAGCACCTCACTCTACCGCAAGCCCACGGACAACCTCACGATGCTCCACTTTTCCAGCTTCCACCCTAACCACGTCAAAGAGGCCATCCCCTATGGACAGGCCCTGCGAATACACAGGGTCTGCTCAGACGAGGAGGAACGCGATGGACACCTACAGACGCTGAAAGACGCCCTAGTAAGAACGGGATATGACGCTCGACTCATCGATCGACAGTTCCGACGGGCCACAGCAAAAAATCGCATAGACCTCCTCAGGAGACTAACACGGGACGCAACCAACAGAGTACCCTTTGTCGTCCAGTACTTCCCCGGAGCGGAGAAACTACGCCATGTTCTCCGCAGCCTTCAACATGTCATCAATGACGACGAACACCTCGCTATGGCCATCCCCACACCTCCACTACTCGCCTTTAAACAGCCACCCAACCTCAAACAGACCATCGTTCGCAGCAAATTACTCAGCTTTCAAGAGAACAGCGTCCACGACACCACACAACCCTGCCGCGGTAACCTCTGCAAGACATGCCAGATCATCGACACAGATACCACCATCACACGAGAGGACACCACCCACCAGGTGCATGGTTCATACTCCTGTGACTCGGCCAACGTTGTCTACCTCATACGTTGCAGGAAAGGATGTCCCAGAGCATGGTACATTGGTGAGACCATGCAGACACTGCGACAACGGATGAACGGACACCGCGCAACAATCGCCAAACAGGAGGGTTCCCTCCCAGTCGGGGAACACTTCAGCAGTCAAGGACATTCAGCCACCGACCTTCGGGTAAGCGTACTCCAAGGCGGCCTTCGAGACACACGACAACGCAAAATCGTCGAGCAGAAATTGATAGCCAAGTTCCGCACCCATGAGGACGGCCTCAACCGGGATCTTGGGTTCATGTCACGCTACACGTTACCCCACCAGCGAACAAATGTTATCTGTTTTTAATATAACGGGTCAGTTGCTGGCTTTTCTATGTTTCTACCTCTCTATCTCTGTTTTTTTTTTGTTTGTTGTTTTTTTTGGTGATTTGTATATTCTGAGACCTGGCAGGTAACACCTGTCTGTCTGCACACTGATTGCCTTGGCAACGGGCAGTTGAAAAAACTGTCTGTAATCACAAGCATTGTTCTGTGAATTATAAATGCGACTTCATTTCGAGGACTTCATTTCCACATCGTTCACCTGAGGAAGGAGGTAGCCTCCGAAAGCTTGTGAATTTAAAATAAAATTGCTGGACTATAACTTGGTGTTGTAAAATTGTTTACAATTGTCAACCCCAGTCCATCACCGGCATCTCCACATCGTAATTATGCACAATGTGTTCATTGAACTGTACTTGATTTAACCTGCAAATTGTATAATCTGTATTGTGTACGATTGGAATGTGATATGACAAATGTATTGTATGTTTTTGCTACAAATTTTATAAATAAAGTATATTTTTTGAAAAAAAAACGAAGGCTGCATCTGCAATTTTGGGTTTGTCTGCAAGCAGGCTGATGTCTGGGCCTGCTCATTAAAAACAATGATGTGCTTTCACCTTTGCTAACTTATTAGACCATCTCTCAATTTCGGGAAAAGTTTAGGGCAAACTTGTAAAGAGTGTAAATGTGACTTTGTATTAACTGTGCATGTATGAGATTCTTGCACATGTAATTGTTTTAAAGCCATGTTCTTGATTTCAGCACAACTTCATTGCTGCTCCCATTGCTGTTGAGACTGCAGTGTAAAAGGGGTATGTTTAGTAACCTATTTTTAAAAAAAACACTTCCAGTAAAACAAGAAAGTTTGGAAAATGCCTTTCATATCCTCAGGAGCTCTCAATGAATTACTTTGGAAGTGCAATCACTGTTCTTATGTACATAAATACAACAGCCAATTTGCACACAGCAGGGTCCCACAAATAGCAATGAGATAATTGACCAGTTCATCTGTTTTTGATGGTGTTGGTTGGCCAGGGCACCAGGAGAACTCCCTGCTTTTCTTTGAATAGTGGTCATGGGATCTTTTACATCCACCAGAACAGGCAGATGTGATCTCATCTGAACAACGGCATCTCTGACAGTGCAGTACTCCTTCAGTACTGTACTGAACTGTCAGCCTAGATTATGTGCTTAAGTCCTGGACTGGTGCATGAACCCACAGCTTTCTGACTTAGATGATAGTGCTACCACCAAGCCAAGCTAATGCTAAACAAGTACAAATTGATTTAACTATATCTTACTTCAAATCGGACTTTAAAAATAGCAATGAAATTAAACATACACATAAGTAAAGGCTTCTCTTCCAAACTTGTCCAACTACATCATCATTTTGAATTGAATTGAATTTTCTTTAATTCATTCTCGGGATGTGGGTGGTGCTGGCAAGGCTGGCAATTATTGCCCATCTCTAGTTTTGATACAACAAAGTGGCAGAGGGCAGTTATGAGTCAACCATGTTGGCGTGGGACTGGAGTCACATATAGGCCAGAATGGATAAGGACGGCAGGTTTCCTTCTCTAAAGGACATTCGTGAACCAGTTTAGATTTTTATGACAATCCAACAGCTGTATGGTCACTTTTGCCAGTACAAGTTTTTTTTAAAAACTGGATTCAAATTCTCAAACTATCATGTTCTCGGGATTATTAGCCCAGTAACATAACCACTATGGTACCGCACCCGAATAAACTCTTCTGTTCTAAAGAGATGATGACATACAATGTAAAGCTATTATAAACAGCTTGTTGACATATAATTTTCCTTCCCTCTCCTTTGAGGAAGTAGACATTCCTCCTTTCTGTAATGTAAAAAAAATAACTCAATACCAGTCTACTGTAAGTCTAAGAAAGATAAGATGTGATGTACTGAGTTACAACACACTGTGCTATGGATCTGTTAGGAAAAGATTTCAAAACTCAGTTCACTTAATAATATGGCGACTTACCAGAGCCCTCAAAAATGTTTTCAAATTAAGAAAGCATGCTATTGGCAAGTCAGATTATCCCTGAGGGCAGTGCAGCATGGAAGCATGTCCCTGCCCTTGTGGTGAAGATTCCAGTATTACTGGTAAACTTTTCCAGAACAAAGCAATATCTGGTTTGGGACATATGGGAAAGGATTCTGTTGCTGAGCAAACCTTAATTTATCTTTTTAAAGATAAAGCTAAGCCTGCCTTTAATTATTACTGAATGTTTATAATTTCTAACTCTTTGAGCTTGTTCATTTGTGTTCATCACATCTTACAATTAAGCAAAAATTCTTATCGATCAGAAAAAAGTCATTTTTATATGGTCCAGAAAGATTTAAAAAGGGGTTTTAAAAAAACTTAGCAATTGGTTATTTGCAAAGTAAAGTAAATCTTGTCTGCAACTGTTGTAAAGAACAGAAAGCATCTTACTTAAATAGATCATATTTAATCTTATAATGCCTGGCTCCTGACAGCACCTAATCAGGCATTCCATGATTGACAGCCAGGTATTGTAGAGGGCGGTACTTATTGATAATCAACCTGAACACCAACTCATTTTAAATGCTGTGTAGGTACTTTAATTATGTTCTAAGAAAAAGTTTGCAAGATGTTTCAATTTTAAAGGCACTGTATAAATCCAAATTGTTGCTCTTGTATGGTGCTGCAAGGAAATAAAAAGTAAATCTGCACATTTGGAAAATGGTCCATTTTATCACTGATATAATTTGAAATACTAGATTTGATCTCCAAGTGATTCAGGTATTCGAGTTGTTAAAAAAATACACTCCTAATTAAATTTATTTTTTTCCTTTCTCAGTTTTTTCCATTAGGCCGCCCTCCACCATATATGGGTAGGAATGTAGAAGACCTGTCCCCAGGCCTTTACAACTCAACCTTAACTTCTCCCTTATTTTATTCAACCATCGTGGGGCCCTGCAGTACGGGCATTGCCCATCACCTTGGCTTCTCAAACTAAAATATAATCCTACGCCAATGTTGCCTGACAGCTTGGAGGTGGGCATGAGGTGGCTATTTAATTTCCCCTCCCTTACTGTGGGAAAACATCTGGCTTTTGCTTGATGCTGCCCCAGAGACATGTCTGATTCTGGGAACTCAGCAGCATGGGAGATTGCCAGTTCTGAAGAAGACACTCATCTGAAAGGTTAACCTTTGGAATTTTCCCTTCAGATACTGACTGGCTTGTTGTGCATTTACATACGAACATACAAATTAAGAGCAGGAGTAGGCCATTTGGCCCCTCAAGCCTGCTTTCCATTTGATAAGATCATGGCTGATCTGATTGTGACCTCAATCCTACTTTTCCGTCTTTCTACCATAACCTTTGACTCCTTTGTTAATCAGGAATCTATCTAACTCAGCCTCAAAAATATTCAATGACCCTGCCTCCACCGCTCTCTGGGGAAGGGAGTTCCACAGACTCACGACCCTCAGAGAAAAAAATTCTCCTCATCTCTGTCTTAAATGGGAGACCTCTTATTTTTAAACTGTGGCCCCTAGTTCTAGTCTCTCCCACAAGGGGAAACATCCTCTCAGCATCTACCCCTTCTAGTCCCCTCAGGATCTTATATGTTTCAATAAGATCACCTCTCATTCTTCTAAATTCCAGTGTATATTGGCCCAACTTGTCCAACCTTTCCTCATAAGATAACCTCCTCTGCCCAGGAATCAGTCCAGTGAACCTTCTCAACTGTCTCTAAAGCAATTATGTCCTTTCTTAAATAAGGAGACCAAAATTGAACACAGTATTCGAGATACTTGGTCTCACCAATGCGATGTACAACTGTAGCAAAACATCTCTACTTTTATATTCCATTCCCCTTGCAATAAATGACAACATTCCATTTCCCTTCCTAATCACTTGCTGCACCTGCATACTAACTTTTGTGATTCATGTACTAGGACACCCAGATCCCTCTGTACCTCAGAGTTCTGCAATCTTTCTCCATTTAAATAACATACTGCTTTTCTATTCCTCCTGCCAAAGTGGACAAGTTCACATTTTCTCACTTATACTCCATCTGCCAAATTTTTAGACACTCACTTAACCTATCAATATTCATTTGCAGACTCCTTGGGCCCGATATTAGCACCCGCTATCGGGTGCGTTACTGGATGGGGGGCTCCAAAAATCGGGGAATCCCAGAGCGGGTTGGGAGCCCGGCTCCAACCCCCCACTTCCGGGTTCCCCACAGACGCACCGACGTGCGCGCACAGCCCCCGCATGTGGGACTCCCGCAGGTAATTAAAGCCGGCGGGGTGCCACTTAAAGTATTTATCTTGCTATTTCAGATCGTTTACAGACCTGATTGACCTGTTATATTAGGAGGAGTGGGATTTTACAAACAACTGGGACTGTTTCCCGTACTGGGGGAAACACTCCCAGTTGAAATGGACGTGTTGCAGCCATCAGCCTGTGGCAGCTGCAAAGGTCCATTTGACAGTTGGGGAGGGGGGGACACTCACTCATTGCAGGAGGCCACTCTGTCACTTGGGACAAAGTTTGGCCTCCACGACCCTCCTCCTAACAAGAAAATTCACCAACTTGCACACTTACCCCGGGGTCCAGACACATGTACCTACCTTGCGGACCCCCTCAGATGTACATCTTCCGGATGGGGGCCGTCGTAGCTGCAGTCATGACCTCCTCGGAGGGCGAACAGCATCACCAGCCTCGCCGGCCACGCCGTCCACCTCTGACACGTGGAGCTCCACAACACAGTGCTGTGACACATCCACCTGCACAGCAGGAGGGAGGGCAACCGCAGAGAGAGATGCGTCGCAGGGGGCACCACCCTCGCCACAGGGTCCACAGACCGAGGCTCAGCTTCCGGGACCTCTCTGAGCAGCAGTGCACACGGAGGCTCAGAGTCACTCGACATGTAGTCGTAGACATCTGCAGCCTCCTTCATGCCGAGCTGCTCCCGGCTGGCCTGAGCACCATCTTCTTACCTGTTGCTGTCAAAGTCACCACTGCCCTCAACAACTTCTCCTCCGCATCCTTCCAGGGTGCCACCGGGGACATCGCCGACGTCTCTCAGTCGTCTGCACAAAAGAGCCCTGCAAATACACCTACATCCACTCTGCAGTGACACAATGGGTGGCATCAGTGGGTCTTCATTGTGATCCTCAGGAAAGAGCATTATTGCATGAACCGGACAAGATTCGCACAGACGTGGCAGTAGTGGTACCAATATAATATGTGATGTGAGTTGATCAGAAATTAAATATAAGTAAAAACCATGACAAACCCTCAAACACCCTTGTGCATCCCCTTCATGCTCACAACACGTTTGCCTTACGCTTCCTACTGCATATATGTGATGCATGCCCTGTGGCTGCAGCACAGGTAGTGGCAGGTTGAGTGAAGCTGACCGTGAAAGAGATGCATGAGAGGGTGAGTATGAGATAGAGCCATGAGATTGTATGAGGATTGGGTTGAGTGGTAGTGGCGGGATGAGTACTGGCGAGGTGAGTAAGTGCAGGTAAGATGAGGATGAGCTTTGAGTGGGTGTGAGGGGTGATGTGACAGAGTAGTGTTGGCAGTGCAGAAGGAGGTGTGGGGTGGGGGCGGTGATGTGGCAGACGGAGTGTGGGGGAATGAGTAAGTGTACTCACTTTGGCTGACCTACTGAGGTCATTGCAGCGCCTCCTGCACTGTATGCAGGTGGGCGATATATTGCTGGTGCAGGTGACCTCCTCTGCCACCTCGAGCCAGGCCTTCTTGGTGGCAGAGGCAGGCCGCTTCCTCCCGCCCGCCACGGGGAAGATCTGTCCTCCCCCTTCTCCTCACCCCATCCAGTAGGACCTGGAGTGAGGCATCATTAAACCTGGGAGCAGCCTTCCCCCTGGGCTGCTCCATGCTGTAATTTTTCTTATTTCTTGCATCATCAGTCAGTGGAGGACTGCCCCTTTAAATAGAGCTCCTCCAGCTGACAGACCTTACTGCGCATGCGCAGTTCGCCCGACGCGCAGCTCAGCAGTGGGGAACCCGGAAGACCAGGTAAGTGGATCCAATTAGGCTGCGATCACGTGCGGGGCAGACTGATTTCACCGGGCGAGTTACCCATGCGCCCAATTGCCCACCCGCCACGAACCCGCAGCCCTGGTAATATCGAGCCCCTTATGTCCTCTTCACAACTTATTTTCCTACCTACCTTTGTATCATCAGCAAATTTAGCAAACATACATTCAGTCCCTTCATCGAAGTCATTGATATAGATTGTAAATAGTTGAGGTCCAAGCACTGATCCCTGTGGCACTCTACTCGTTACATCTTGCCAACATGAAAATGACCCATTTCTGCCTACTCTCTGTTTCCTGTTAACTAACCAATCCTTTATCCATGCTAATATGTTACCCTCTACACCATGAGCTTTTATTTTGTGTAGTAGCCTTTGATGTGGGACCTTGCCAAAAGCCTTCTGGAAATCCAAGCACACCACATCCACAGGATCCCCTTTATCCACGTTGCTTGTTACTTCCTCAAAAGAACTCTAATAAATTAGTCAAACATGATTTCCCTTTCACAAAACTGTGTTGGCTCTGCCTGATTGCATTCTAAGTGCCCTGCTATAACCTCCTTAATAATAGATTCTAGCATTTTCCCTATGACAGATGTTAAGCTAACTGGCCTGTAGTTTCCTGCTTTCTGTCTCCCTCCTTTCTTGAACAGAGGAGTTACATTTGCTATTTTCCAATCTGATGGGACCATTCCAGAATCTAGGGAATTTTGGAAAATTAATACCAATGCATCTACTATCTCTGTAACCACTTCTTTTAAGACCCTAGGATGAAGTCCGCCAGGACCTGGGGACTTGTCAGCTTTTAGTTCTAATATTTTTTTCAGAACCCTGTCCCTGGTGATTGTAAATGTTTTAAGTTCCTCCTTCCCTTTCACCTCTTGATTCACAATTATTTCTGGCACGTTATTTGTATCCTCTACAGTGAAGACAGATGCAAAATATCTGTTCAATTCATCCGCCATTTCCAACGCTTTAGGTTTTATTTAATTTGCAGTATTTAGGGTCTTGCTTTTCTTTGTTACTAATCCCATAGAAAAAAATTCAAGTAAAGAAAATAAAGTCAATAAATTCATTTATCCACTTTGGTTTTGTCTGGTTTCTCTAAATCAGCTCTAATCATAAGTAATTAGTTTTGTAGAACTATGCTGCCTTCAACAAAATGTGGCATTAATTCCCAGCACAAGTAGTAATTTCGAGCTGCATTTTAATGCCAAACTGTACATATAGTGAAAGCTGCAATGCACTTCAGTTTTTCTACAAATACAATTATCAAATTCTACTCACTCCATAAAAGTTATTCATTTATCCTGCAGAATACTAAAAGTACTTTTGTGGCTTTGAGACCCTGAAAAATGCATCCGTTAACTTTGAAAATAATTTTTTTTAAATTTGTATCTTTGTGCTCAAGGAGGATTTTAATGCTCGGGAATTGAACACTTTCCACTCTCAGATTAGATAAAGAATCACAGAAAGTTACTGCACAGAAACAGGCCACTCGGCCCCTAAGTCCATGCTAGTATTTTTCTACACATGAGCCACCTTGCCTGTTTCCACTTTCCTACTCGTTCTCCAGATCGGTTAACACTCATCTTCTTCAAACAACCATCAAACTGCTTTTTCAGAGGAGTTAATGGATGCTGCTGCAATGATGGTTTGTGGCAAAGAATCCCACATTCTAACCGCCCTTTAAGTAAAGATTTTTTTCTGCTTCCCCCACCTCCCCGCCTTCATTCTTTTCGTGTTTCATCTTCAATTTGTTCTCTCTCATAGATTGACCACTGGGAACAATCACCATTAATCCAATCATGACCCTTCATAATCTAGATGATTTCTTTCAAGTAACCCTTCAACCTTCTCAGCTTTAGTGAAAAAATTAACTTCTCATGTCTCACATCATAACTCTAACCTCTCATCTCTGGTAACATCCTAATGAATCTATATTGCACCTTTTCCTAGCTTTATATCCTTCCTATACTGGAGTGCCCAAAACTGTAAATAATACTCCAGCTGTGGCCTAACTAAGGTCTGGTGCAAATTCAATTTAATCCCTTGCTCTTGTAATCTATTCATCTGGATATAAAACCAAAGATTCTGTTTGCCTTTTTTGTGGCCTTACCTATTTATGCTGCCACCTGTGTATCTGTAGACCAAAGACCCTCTGCTCCTCTACTCCATTTAATCTGTATTTTCTTTCTCTATTCTTACTCCTAAAATGTATTATTTCACATTTTTCTATGTTCAACTGCATCTGCCAACTATCTGTCCATCCTGTTAACCTATCTATCTCCTTGTTATAATTTTCGCCAATTTAGTATCAACAGATTTCAATACTGTTCCCTCAATTTTTTAAGTCCAGATCATTTGTGTATTTAGTAAATAAGAGTAGCCCCAACAAACCCACACCACTCACCATATCTTTCCAGTCTGAGAAACATTCATTTAACCTTACTTTTTTTTTCTACGCTCCAATCATTTTTTCTCTCCATTTCACTTAATTCCATGTGCCTTTATTCTCTCCTGTGGCACTTAATCAAATGCTTTTTGAAAGTCCATATTAAACCATATCCACTGCATGTCCTTTAGCTATACTCTCTGTTACTTCTTCAAAGAGTTCTATAAGGTTGGTCAAGCATAACCTACCTTTTAGCAAACTATGTTGATTGGCCTTGATGAACTCCTGTATCTGCAGCTGTCTCATTAATTTTATCTTGTACTATAGACTCTATAGGGTGGGTTTTCCTCCGCTATCAAAGTGGTGGAAACGGGAACAAAATTGGGCAGTGAGGCCTTCCTGCTTGCTGACGGTAGCCTGTCATGAATTCCTAATGACCCCCGATTCATAAAGTCTCATCTTGACCCCTTACCAACACACCCGGACGTCCTATCGTATCAGGCAACGGAACCCTGTGTGAGAACCTCTCTGGATACATCGAGGGCATCCTGAAACCCATCGTACAGGGAACCCCCAGCTTCTGTCGCGACACTACAGACTTCCTACAAAAACTCAGTACCCACGGACCAGTTGAACCAGGAACACTTCTCACCACGATAGACGTCTCGGCACTCTACACCAGTATCCCCCACTATGACGGCATCGCTGCGACAGCATCAATACTCAACACCAACAACAGCCAATCTCCAGACGCCATCCTACAACTCATCCACTTCATCCTGGATCACAACGTCTTCACCTTCGATAACCAGTTCTTTACCCAAACACACGGAACAGCCATGGGGACCAAATTCGCACCCCAATACGCCAACATTTTCATGCTCAAGTTCGAGCAGGACTTCTTCACTGCACAGGACCTCCAACCAACGCTATACACCAGATACATCGACGACATTTTCTTTCTATGGACCCACGGCGAAGAATCACTAAAGAGACTACACGATAACATTAAAAAGTTCCATCTCACCATCAAGCTCACCATGGACTACTCCTCAGAATCAGTTTCTTTCTTGGACACACGAATCTCCATCAAAGATGGGCACCTCACTCTACCGCAAGCCCACGGACAACCTCACGATGCTCCACTTTTCCAGCTTCCACCCTAACCACGTCAAAGAGGCCATCCCCTATGGACAGGCCCTGCGAATACACAGGGTCTGCTCAGACGAGGAGGAACGCGATGGACACCTACAGACACTGAAAGACGCCCTCGTAAGAACGGGATATGACGCTCGACTCATCGATCGACAGTTCCAACGGGCCACAGCAAAAAATCGCACAGACCTCCTCAGAAGACTAACACGGGACGCAACCAACAGAGTACCCTTCGTCGTCCAGTACTTCCCCGGAGCGGAGAAACTACGCCATGTTCTCCGCAGCCTTCAACATGTCATCAATGACGACGTACACCTCGCTATGGCCATCCCCACACCTCCACTACTCACCTTTAAACAGCCTCAAACAGACCATCGTTCGCAGCAAATTACCCAGCTTTCAGGAGAACAGCGTCCACGACACCACACAACCCTGCCACGGTAACCTCTGCAAGACATGCCAGATCATCGACACAGATACCACCATCACACGAGAGGATACCACCCACCAGGTGCATGGTTCATACTCCTGTGACTCGGCCAACGTTGTCTACCTCATACGTTGCAGGAAAGGATGCCCCAAAGCATGGTACATTGGCGAGACCATGCAGATGCTGCGACAACGGATGAACGGACACCGCGCAACAATCGCCAGACAGGAGGGTTCCCTCCCAGTCGGGGAACACTTCAGCAGTCAAAGACATTCAGCCACCGACCTTCGGGTAAGCGTACTCCAAGGCGGCCTTCGAGACACATGACAACGCAAAATCGTCGAGCGGAAATTGATAGCCAAGTTCCGCACCCATGAGGACGGCCTCAACCGGGATCTTGGGTTCATGTCACGCTACACATAACCCCACCAGCGAACAAAAGTTAACTGTTTTTAATATAACGGGTCAATTGCTGTCTTTTCCTTCCGGATGTTTCTATGTTTCTGCCTCTCTCTCTCTTTTTTTTGTTCTGGCCGTTTGTATATTCGGTGGCCCGGTAGGTAACACCTATCTGTCTGAACACTTTGGTTGCCTTGGCAACGGGCAGTTGAAATGACTATCTGTAATTACCAGGTATTGTTCTGTGATTTATAAATGCGAGAGGTTAGAGGATTTCTTGACATTCACCTGAGGAAGGAGGAAGCCTCCGAAAGCTTGTGAATTTTAAAATAAAATTGTTGGACTATAACTTGGTGTTGTAAAATTGTTTACAATTGTCAACCCCAGTCCATCACCGGCATCTCCAACCTTAGGGGCAGGAAGAGGGAAATCCAGCCCTAATAGTTGCTAACAATTCAAGAAAGACTAACTGGCCTATAATTTCCTGGCTTATTCCCATCGCTTTTTTGCAAAGGAATGCCACACTTTCCACCTTCCAGTCCTCCGTCACAAATTGTCCTTTCCACAAAATTTTAGAAAATTGTAGTCACAATTTCTGCTACTTTTTTGTGTAGCTTCCCTCAGATATAAACCATTAAGTCCCAGTGGCTTGTCTACCTTAGTTTTGAGTAAATTGTACCTTCAGGTCATGAGTACAAGCCCCATTTCAGAACTTGAACACATAATCTAGGCTGACACTTTAATGCAGAACTGAGGGAGTGCTGCATCACCGGAGGTGGCGTCTTTCGGATGAGATGTTAAACTGGGGCCTCGTCCGTTGTTTCGGGTGGACATTAAAGATCACATGGATCTATTTGAAGGAGAACACAGGAGTTACCCAGTGTCCTGACCAATATTTATCGCTCAACCAATACTACCAAAAAAAACAGGTTATCTGGTCATTCATCTCATTGCTGTTTGTGGGACCTTGCTGTGCACAAATTTCTTGCATGTTTGCCTACGTTGCAACAACGACTACACATCAAAAGTAACTAATGGGCCATAAATAGCTTTGGGATGCCCTGCGGGTATGAAAGGTGCTATAGAAACGCAAGTTCTTTCTTTTCTTTTAATATTAACCTCCACTAACTGTTCTACACCCAACCCTGGTGGTAGTATAATCCCAGTATCTACCTCTTCTGTGGAAGCTGAGGCAATGAACTTATTTAACATCTCTACCATTCTGTCAGTCTCCATTACAATCATGCCTCCTTCATCTTGTAGGAGCCCTACCCCTATGTTGATTATTCTCTTAGTACTAATGTGAACAAGGCCCTTTCCATCCATGAGCTTATTGTGGTTGATTGCATTGACATCATGGCCTTGATGGAAACCTGGCTGTTGGGTGATGATACCTTCCCCTTTAATGAAGCCTCCCCACCTGGCTCTACCTTCCACCACTTACCCTGCTCAGACCGCTGCGGCTACAGTGGCGGTGTGGCCCTGATCACCAAATCACACCTTGGTCTGTCCCCCTAGTCCTCTGGCACCTTCTCCTCCTTTGAGCATCTCACCTTGTTTCACCCCTCTCTAAAATCCTTGTTCTTTACTGCCCACCCAAGTACCACAACAAGTTTCTCCCCGAGATATCTTCACTACTTTCCTCCCTCAGCCTCTGCACCAAGCAACTTCTCATCCTCAGTGATTTCAACCTCCATCTCAACTCATCATGCCCTCTCTCCTCTGAGTTCACTGCCCTCCTATCCTCCCAATCTCTCCCTCCATATAAACTCCCCTACCCATAATCACGTCCACCCCCTCTACCTTGCCATCACACGTGGCCTCTCTACTCCCATCGTGTCAATCACGGATATGGCCATCTCTGATCACTTCCTTGTTCTCTCTCCACCCACAACCCCCTCCCCCTTCCCAGACCCACTTCCTTCTGTGTCCACCCCTGGAAAAAACTCTCCCCCAAGTCACTTACAGCGGCACTTTCAAATTCCCAATTGTCTAGCCTTTGGCCTTCCATTTACCAAGACATTTTCTGCAGCTACCGATCTGCTCAATCACACCCTCACCTCCACCTTTGATGCCCTTGTCCTCATTAAAACCATTACTCTCTCTCACCCTGGCCATTCCCCTTGGTACGGACCTCATCTTCACTTCCTTAAGCCCAAGGGACGCAGACTTGAACGTTTATGGCGGAGAATTTGTTTAGCCATTCATTGCCAGGTCCAGCTAGACCACATAAAGCACTATCAGGTCCTGCTGTCCTTTGCCAAAACTGCTCACCATCCCAGGATCCTATTTCTCATCTACATGCTGCCCCTCGGCGACATCATCTGAAAACACGTCAGATTCCACATTTACGCTAACGACATCCAGCTCTACCTTACCATCACCTCTCTCTTGATCCCTCCACTGTCCCTGATTTGTCACACTACTTGTCTGACATCCAGTACTGGATGAGCAAAGATTTCCTCCAACTAAACAGTGGGAAGACTGAAACCATTGTCTTTGGTCCTCGCCATAAACTCCGTTCCATAGCCATCGACTCCATCTCTCTCCCTGGACAATGTCTGAGGCTGAACCAGACCGTTCGCAACCTTGGTGTCCTATTTGACCCTGAGATGAGCTTCCGACCACATATCCGCTCCATCACCAAGACCGCCTACTTCCACCTCTGTAACATCGCCCGTCTCCACCCTGCCTCAGCTCATCTGCTGCTGAAACCCTCAGCCGTGCCTTTGTTACCTTTAGTCTTGACTATTCCAATGCTCTCCTGGCTGGCCTCCCCTCTTCCACCCTCCATAAATTTGAGCTCATCTAAAACTCTGCTGCCCGTATCCTAACTCACACCAAGTCCCATTCATCTATCACCCCTGTGCTCACTGACCTACATTGGCTCCCAGTCCAGAATGCCTCGGTTTTAAAATTCTCATCCTTGATTTCAAATCCCTCCATGGCCTCACCCCTCCTTATCTCTGTAACTTCCTCCAGCCCTACAACCCTGAGATCTCTGCGCTCCTCCAATTCTTGCCTCTTACGCATTTTCGATTTTATTTGCTCCACCATTGGCGGCCGTGCCTTCAGCTGCCCAGACCCTAAGCTCTGGAATTCTCTCCTAAAACCTCCCCACCTCTCTCCCCTCCTTTAAGACCTCCTTAAAACCTATCCCTTTGACCAAGCTTTTGGTCACCTGTCCTAATATCTCCTTATGTGACTCGGTGTCAAATCTTGTTTAGTTATGCTCCTGTGAAGTGCCTTGGGACGTTTTACTACGTTAAAGGTGCTATATATGTTGTTGTAGTAGTAGTAGTAGTAGTAGTAGTAGTAGTAGTAATAGCAGCAGTAGCGGTAGTAGTGGTGGTAGTAGTAGTAGTAATGTACTTATAGAAAACTTTTATGCTTTGTTCTAATTTTTTGTCCTACTGCTTATTATCTCCCTATTTGTAGCTTTCCAATATTCTTTACACTTGACTTGGTTTTCGTTTTTATTATTTGTCCTATAAGTGCTAAATGCTTTTTTTGTTTTCAAATTTGAACTAATCCTGCTCTTCATCCATGGAACCCCAGCCTTCGATGCACTTTTTTCTTGCTTGAGTATACTTCATTTGTATCCCTTCCATCTCCTTTTAAATATTGTCCATTATTGATCTAATGTTTTATTTGCCAATCTTTCCTTTCATGTAATCTGATAATTCCTATCTTGCTATCATTTGTTATTTCCAGTCAAGTATGCTTATAGTTGGATTGGCACTAAAGAGACTAATATACACAGAGTGGGACTGAAAATGAACAGCACAACTATACTTAAAAAGGAGTGGACTCAAGAGTTAAAAGGAAACATCAGAGTTATACTTAAAAACAGAAACACTGGGCATAACACTAATAAAAAGTACACAAATACTAGTTATGGGAGTTAATACAACAGAAAGATCAGGAGCAAAAAAGTTATAAAAATATAAATGAGGACCAAGATTTTAAAAAAAACACAGTTGTGAGGAAAGCTACTAAAATGCCAGAAACACCATGAGTAGCACTTAATACTTAAAGAAGAGTTAGCCCAGAAGTAATAAAAAATATAAACAGTAGAAGCATAACTCGGAAAAACATATCAACTGGAGAAGAACTAAAAGCAAAACAAACATTGTGATTAAAAACACACAATCACCAGAAGGAACACTTAAAAATTCAAGGAGGGCACGTCAAAAAAAAATACCCTGGACCTCTCCCTCTCTGTCTGCCCCCACCTATTCCCCAGATATGGCTATCCCCCTCATCCTCTCCCTCTCTGTCTCTGTCTGCCCCCACCTATTCCCCAGATATGGCTATCCCCCTCATCCTCTCCCTCTCTGTCTCTGTCTGCCCCCACCTATTCCCCAGATATGGCTATCCCCCTCATCCTCTCCCTCTCTGTCTCTGTCTGCCCCCACCTATTCCCCAGATATGGCTATCCCACTCATCCTCTCCCTCTCTGTCTCTGTCTGCCCCCACCTATTCCCCAGATATGGCTATCCCCCTCATCCTCTCCCTCTCTGTCTCTGTCTGCCCCCACCTATTCCCCAGATATGGCTATCCCCCTCATCCTCTCCCTCTCTGTCTCTGTCTGCCCCCACCTATTCCCCAGATATGGCTATCCCCCTCATCCTCCCCTCTGCAGCTGCACCCTCATTCCCCTCTGTCCCTCCAGCTATTCCCCCCCCTCCCCTGTACTGCTCTGTACTTACTGGGGGAGGAGGATTTCCAGTAACACCACAGCTGTGAATCTGCAAATGAGGACAGTGAACTGAGAGGGAGGCAGGAGGAGAGAAAGTGCAGAAAGGAGGGGCAGAGTGCAGGTGAGTGGAGAAAAAGAGAAGCAGGAAGGTGGAAGGGGGAGGATGCAGGAAGGAGTGGAAAAAGGGTGAAGTAGGGGGAAGAGGTAGGGGAAGAGTGGGAAGGAGAAGGGCAGAGGAAGGATGGTGGTGGGAGGAAGGAGGCGGGGAAGCAGCAGAGGAGAGGATGGCGGGCATTTCAAAGGGGATAGGATATAATACCTCACTATTCTCCCTCTCCTCCTCACTTTCCCTCTTCCCCGTCCTCTTACACCTGACACCACCCTCCTCCTCCTCCTCACCTCCTCCAATCCGTCCCTTCTCCCCCTCCTCTCCCGCTCATTCACCTCCTGTCCTCGCGTGCGTCTCCTCAGGTCCCTCCTCACCTCACGACTCTCCCACTCCTCTAATCCTCTCTTCCCCCTTCTTTCCTCCTCCCTTTACCCACTCTCTGCTCCTCTACTTCTCCCTCTTCCCCACCCCCCTCCAGGATATATTGCTTGTTGGGCAGGGTGGTGAGCAGGGAAATGGTGCTTCATAGGGAGAGGGCAGTGAGGGACATGCTGCACAGTGGAGGGGCGTGATGGTGAGAATGGTGGCCACTGGTGGGGGCTTGGCTGTGTTGCAAGTGATACTCGGTAGAGAGGATTCTGATAATGTATATGTTGGTTATGTGTATGTATGGGGAGGGGTGAGGGAGTTGCCTAGACAGTTTTATGCTCAGTGTTGGTGGTGGAGGGATAAGTTCCAGAGTGGGGCCTGACCCTGTCTGATGCATTTTCCGGAGGGGGAAGGATTGGTCCGATTTTCATGCTGTTCGATCAATGAGTGCAGGTCTGCAATAATTAATACTGACATTTTTGGTGGTTGTCTGCTATTTTGGAAGTAACTAGGCAATAGGTCATAGAGCTGCTGACAAGAATGGAGGACAGGGCGAGGGACACTGGGACAGCCGAAAGGCTTTTATTCCTGCTGATCTTTAAAAATTGAACCCTGTAAGTAATAAATTGAGAATTTCACTACTTTTTGTTTGACTAATAAAATTACATAAAATAGGAAAAATTAAGTACTTTTAGGCTTTATTTACAGTTTGAGAATTACCTTGTAGAAGCTCAACTGAACAATCAAGATGGTGACTGAGCTGTCACAGAAAGCTGAACCACAGTCATCAGCGATTGTGCAATCAGCGTGACAATGTAATGCCGGTGAATCTCATTATAAATGTAGTCATTGGAATTTATAATGGAAAAGTGTTGACATAAAACATGTGACAAAAACTTGAAAACTGGAAGTCAGATGGAACAGAGAGGAAGTGTGTGCAGATGTAAGATTTTCAATAAGATATAAATATCTTAATAATATTGTAGTACACGGTATAAAAGTCTACAACAGTGAGGATGAAATTATTCTTGGGCAGTAGCTCAGAACGGGCGGTGTCAGATCAGCTGCCCGCTCTACACTGTGCCTGATTCCCATGGACTTCAATGGAAAAGAAAGTAGGCGGAGTGTACAACGGGCTGCCGATTCGCTACCGCCATTTTGCTCTACCGCCCAAGACAAATTTCACCTCCATTGAATCGAACTACATACAATACCATGGCTTACCTCGATTTAAAAGCAAACTCACAACTGCAAGCTAATTCCCTCCATAGTATCTCCCATTTGTACAGTGGGTGTAGATGTAAATTATAAAGATTATAAAGCTTCCTCTACTCTGTTCTGCTCCAATTATGGAGGCAACATTCAACTGCGGCAAGGGCAGAAAACGGGCAGTGTCGGATCGGTCGCCCGCTCTACACTCCGCCCGGTTTTCCTTTTCATTGACTTCAATAGAAAGGAAAATCAGGCGAGGTATATAACTGGCGGCCAATCCAACACCGCCCGTTTTTGCCCTCGCCAAAGTTAAAAGTTACCCCCCACGTGTCTTAACCCCAATCTCATAAGAGCACCCTTGACTGCATGTTCTCATATACCAGTCATCCTCAGGAAGGCAGTCAGTTTAGTGCCAATCTGTGGGCAGTTTTATGCAGAGGCCTTGAGCCCACTAAAATTCTTTTTTGTTTTAAATTTCAGTTTAAGATTTCCTTGTTGGCTCAGTGAGCTTATTCAAACAGTAGCTGAGCCATCCAGACCAAGATGGTCCAGTTTTGATCCCCAGTCAGTGCTGTCAGCTAGGGCATTTGACAAGGCACTGGAGGGCCGCCACCAACCTGTGGAATTGTAAACACTTTCAGCAGAGGACTGTGATATGTATAGTGCTTGTTAACTGAACACTAGATGGCCCTCTCATGGGAGTAAGCACATTGTAGTAATTACAATTCTCTTGTGTTACTTTGTTATTCCTTGATGAAATATTCTAGAGGGTCTGGAAATAAAAGCAACCAGTTATTACTACCAATTTAAATGTTTATTCAGACAGAACAGACTGGAGAGGAGAAAATTAACAATCACAGTCCTTTATGAGGCTTTGTAATAGGAACATAAGAATTGCTAGATGAAAAAAGACCAAGGTCCATCTAGTTTCCTCTTACCATCCTGGTAGTTGTATGATACAATGATAATGGAGTTGTTGACTGATCACAATCAATTATCAATTATTCTACAACAGACCCAGAAATGACACGAGGAAACCCCTAGTGCTGGAGACCATTGGGAACCATAGGTTCAAAGTCACCCTTTTCCTCCCAAGCATCCTACACATACCACATGTCATGTCTCAAATTACTCATATACTGCATCCCAAAATGCTATTTTCTGGAAGAAATCTATCTAATTTGCATTTGAATGAATCAGTACTATCGCCTTCCACCATCTCCCTAGATTGACCACTCGCTCACTGAAATATTGTTTCTGCAGATTAATTTTGAATTTACCCCCCTTCAAGCTCAGACCGTGTCCTCTTGTTCTACTGTTCTAGACAAGATGACATCATTTGTCATGTCATTTCTTAGTAATAAGGATAGAAAACAAACAAAAAACACTTGAATGCTCAAAATCTAAAATGAAATTAGACAGTTTTTTTTTAGTACCTGGTATTGCGGTTTGAAATTTTGTGTTACATAGCTTTGAAACAGAATGCCATGTGCAGTATGAACATTCTAAAGACTACAAACAATACAAAAAATGCACCAATACATCTAGAAAACCATACTGGTATTACATGAGGTGCAACATAGTTAAACACTATCCACGCACCTTTTAGGTCATCCTGTTTCTGTTCTATATTTTCCTCCAAAGCAGGTAAAGGGGGATAGGTAAAGTCTTCTTTAAATGTTTCTACATGCTTTCCATTTAGAAATATATCAATCTGCAAAAAGACAATGTTATCAGTTATAACAATATGATGTACAAGATGGTGTTTAAATTATAACACAATAAGGATACTTCAAGGCTGATTGTGTTTGAGCACTCCCAGCGAGGAACATTGCTCACAAGGAGTGCGGGTCAGGAAATTGCAAGCTCACCGCCACGATTTATCCATAATGGATGCAAACTCACAGGTCGCAAGCCTATGATTTCTTGAATTGTGCTCCCTACAAATGTTGCTGGTAGCGCCTAATCATGGAATCAGCCCCTTTTACATTTAAACTTTTCTGCTTGAAAACCGTGAAATTGACCCTGGTGATTACTAAGAGCATGAAAATCCTCCAAAACCTGTGCTGAGGTGCCAATTGGCAAAAGAACCAAAGGCGACATGAGGAAAAATATTTTACGCAGCGAGTAGTTATGATCTGGAATGTGCTGCCTGAAAGGGTGGTGGAAACAGATTCAATTGTGGCTTTCAAAAAGGAACTGGATAAACACTTGAAGGGAAAAAATTTGCAGGGCTATAGGGAAAGAGCGGGGGACTGGGACTAACTGGATTATTCTTACAAAGAGCCGACAAGGATTTGATGGGTCGAATGGCCTCCTTCTGTGCTGTAACCATTCTATGAAACCCTAAGCCTTCCAGTGATCTAATAATTAACACATCAACCCCAAGTTCAACTCAGCACTTAAGCTTTGTGTGCAAAGGACAGAGTTTGAGTGGACATTTTGAACTGGACTATAATTCTTTTATTTTTTTGCAGACCTTTTTCAATTGCACACAGAATATGAAGGTGTTGCTGTTGCATAGAGGCCAGATGTGCTATGAACACTCTTATGCCTCATTCATACCAAGGAACAATTTGGGGTTGAAGTTGGGAGACTTGCAAATGTTACAGTCCTCTTTTAGACAGTTAAAACATCAGTTTACTTAACTAATAGTATTCACACTTCATTATTTGTTAGCAGTTCCCTGATTAATTTTTGCTGGTATACATCATTGTTTGTCACTGCAACTCTATCCTACTATGAATAACTTACAATTATTAAACGATCCAACCTTTTTACTCAATTTAGCTTAGAAAGCAATTCCTTTAAATGTGATGTGTAAACAAGCATTAGAGAATTGTTTGCCCCACTTAAGTAACCAAAGAACCACCAGATGTTTTTCTCCTCAGCAAACATTTCCTTTACATAATTAAGTTGCTTTAATACCAAACTCTCTTAACAGAACTGGAAAAAACATCGTTCACCTGACGAAGGAGGTAGCCTCCGAAAGCTTGTGAATTTAAAATAAAATTGCTGGACTATAACTTGGTGTTGTAAAATTGTTTACAATTGGAAAAAATATAGGCAGTGTTTACTTGTCCTCCATGCAATTTGTAGAGAAACAGGATTAGGGATAGTACAGAAAGGGGGCCCAGAGTGATACAAAACAACATTTTATTTAAAAGCAAACCAGCAGATTTCTAATCTGGTCCCAAGGTGATGCCAACCTACACTAGCCTCAGTATAATATGATGGATTTATTCAGGTATCCAAGAGATTATAAGCTCAGTCCCCTTCAGCATTTTAGAATATGAATGTGACCAATGATGGTGACAATCTAGCTGGGTATTATTATGCATTTTTTAAACTGTTGTTCGGCCTACAGTATACCCGTGTGATATTCTATTTGAATTCGAAACTTCTTGTGGCCTCCCATTTAGAAAGTGAGCTCAGTGAGAACGACAGCGGGTATATTTTCTTGTGGTTTCTAATGTAAGCAAAAACATTGATGCGAGTATAAAGTGAGCATCCCCATCCCTAACAACTAACAGAAAAATTCCACAGATTTGGTGCATCGGGCTTAGTGAGGTGGGAGTTTAGTTTGTAGAGGATAACGCCACTTAAAGAATGAGGAATCAACTATCAAGTTAAAGAATCTATCTTTCTTCTTCATCCTTCATTCTTGATGCCATTTTTATGGTGGCAGATTGTGAGGTGTGTCCAGTCTTGGAGAGGCAGGACACTTCACTATCCTACTTAAATCAGGCTCCCACAGTGCAATTGGGAGCTTGATTTTAAATTTACACACTGCCAGCCGGGTTTCCCAAGACTCGGGAATCTGCCAGTCAAAGGGATGCGAGAACTGCCGGCCCAAAAGCATTAGTGTTTTTACACCACTCCTTGTGGGCCAGGAGGAGCAGCAGTGCTCGCCTCAGCCCCTCAAGCAAACCTTCGGCTTCCCTTCTGCAGATTGTGGCCCCTCTCCTTCCACTGCAATCGACTTACCCCCCCACCAAACCCCGATCTCTGGCCTACCCCGCGACTGTGATTGCCGGGGACCGCCCTGCCGCTGGTTTTTCCGCCCAGCAGCTGGCCATCCTGTTAATTTGGACGGCTTCTGGGCAGGAAACAGAAGACAAAAGTTATAATGAGGTCCTCCCGTTAAATTCGGCAGGACCTCCGCGTCCCTGGCCTTGCCGGGTTTCTCTCCCGCTGCCACGCTCCCTCCCTGTAAATATCAGGGGCAAGATGGCAAATGATGCAAATTTTTGAAGTGGTCAGGAACCATGTGATATGGATGACATGAAACCAAACAAAAAATTCCAACAGACAAAATTAGTTAATTTCCAAAAAAAAAATGTTGCTTTAAAAATAATTTACATGCATCCAGGAATGAACTTCATAAAACTTTCAAATAACAAAATCAACCGATTCTACTTTTGGGGAAGAAGGCATGAACTCCTGTGATGACAGAAGAACAAACTAAGAGAAACCCAAGGGTGAGGGTCTAATGTGGTGCAAGAAGAGAGTTGATATACTAAGTGATATAAAAGGGGCTTCTACAGGACCAAGTTCTGTGGTTATTCTCAGTTAACAATTTGGAATATTTACTGGTAAAGGCTTAAACCCACAACCTTCTGACTTTGAGGTGAGCGTGCTAGATGCTTAAATAATCTAAAATTGTATGTGAAATCAGGAATTTCTTTAAAAAAAAGAGAGGACCCAGAGTAAACACACAATTCGTATGATGTCAATTTGTAAGGTAGATTTAATTTGGATAGTGTAGCCTGAACATGTTTTGCTGCGGAGTCTCTCACTTGGTTTGGTATTTCAGATTGTCTAATACTATTACTATACCGTAATATTCTGTTTTGGATGTAAAAAGAAGAATGGCTTCAGAACAGGAGATCTATGAATAAAATAAGAGATCATTTAGAGTTGGTTTACACCAAATTATGAAAGTACAATTTATACAAGGTTTTGATTTTTTTTTTGTATAGCACTGTAGCATCAACATTTCAAATTAAAATCTTAAAACTTGTAAATTCCCAAAGGCTCAGCTGGTTAAGGCAGTAGAAGAGCCATACCGACCAGAAGATCCCAGATTCGATTACTGAGTGAACTGATCTTAGCTGGGTAACAGTTAGGCAGCAACAATTAGCCTCAACACCCCTCAGTTAGGGAGGGGAAAGTCGGCTAGGGTTCCTGCTCCTGATCACTAACCAGCAGCTCCTGTTAACATCGCACATTGACATTAGGATTGAGATCAGCAGTGAGACACCCCTTTTGGACCAATAACCTGCTGACTATCAAAGCTCATATATCAATAGGGAGAGGTACCAAAGACCATGTGGTACCCTGGAATTGTACCCTAGCATCTTCAAGAGATAACAGGAAAAAGCTGGCATGAAAAAAAAATTCTTGAAACTTCACAAATAAAAACTAAACTTTTTATAAGCATAGAAATGTTGATTCATTAGTTGGATCAATATACTGTAACAGATACCAGGATGTATATTATATGACAATTAACAACAACTTGCATTTATATAGCACCTTGGTGCATTAAAGCGTCCTAAGACACTTCACAGGAGTGTCAAAGGAAGAGACATTAGGACAGGTGACCAAAAGTTTGGTCAAAGAGGTAAGTTTTAAGGAGCATCTTAAAGGAAGAGATAGAGGTGGAAAGATTTAGGGAGGGAATTCCAGTTAAATATCCAGAAGATTAGAGGATAGCATAACTTGCTATCTCAGATGTCAATTTATCATCTGAACTCCAATTGCATTACTGCCTTGACAGGCATTCTACAAGTACTGCATTCTTTGTGAAAACTGTAAGCCGAAAGCATGGAGGAGGCTATATGGCAGCATAATGAAAATAAGCAGTAATGTAATGGAATCATGAATAGACTATAGGAGTCAAATTGAAGTGATGAGTTTTATTTTTCTGCTTTACTCTGGGGATCAGTACAAAGTGCATGGACACCAGAAGGCAGGGACACCAAAGGCAGTGAAGAAAAATGTACTGTTTAAAAAAAAGAGTACAAAAGCATTCCATGTTAGCGAGTGTAAATGCACAAGTAGATTCAGATACTACAGGTCTAACCCAAGCAAATAGATTATGAATCACCTCTTCTCCATCTAACCTTACCTCAGTTGATTTCAGAACACTGGGTGACATGACAGATTGCACCATTGTGTCCTTTTGGCATGGGTCCAAATTCAGTAAAGATAGCATGACAACTTTCTTTCATTCTATCCCCGATTGTTATGACACAGTTAAGAAATGCCCTTAAAATTTTGCACAACTGGCACTGATTCAGCAGATATTTCAGATCCATACTTAATATCATATGACCTCAGATCACCAAAACATGATCATCACAACTTTTCAATGATAAAGTAATTTTTTTTTAAAAACAAACACATGGTATAGACAGAACAGTAGTCAAACTGTTGGGATATGCTATAAAATAATTTCACTCATTAAAATTGGGAAAACCATCATTGATGAGCCCACAGAATTTCTGGGTTAGGTTAAGAGAAGCAAGGGAGGAAATAGCAGAGGCTCTGACTATCATTTTCCAATCCTCACTGGCTACAGGCGTGGTGCCGGAGGACTGCAGGACAATAACGTTGTACTGTTGTTTAAAAAGGGAGAAAGGGATAGACCGAGTAATTACAGGCCAGTCAGCCTAACTATGGTGGTGGGGAAATTATTGGAAAAAATTCTGGGGGACAATATAAATAGTCATTTAGAAAGGCAAGGATTAATCAAGGACAGCCAGCATGGATTTGTTAAGGGAAGGTCGTGTCTGACTAACTTGATTGAATTTTTTGAGGAGACAACAAAGAGGATCAATGAGGGTAGTGCATTTGATGTAGTCTACATGGATTTTAGCAAGGCTTTTGACAAGGTCCCACATGGCAGACTGGTCAGAAAAGTAAAAGCCCATGGGATCCAAGGGAAAGTGGCAAATTGGATCCAAAATTGGCTCAGTGGCAGGAAGAAAAGTGTAATCGTCGACGGGTGTTTTTGTGACTGGAAGACTGTTCCCGTGGGGTTCCACAGGGTTCAGTACTAGGTCCCTTGCTTTTCATGATATATAGCACTGATTCAGACTTAAATGTAGGAAACATGATTAAGAAGTTTGCAGATGATACAAAAATTGGCCGTGTGGTTGACAGTGAGGAAGAAAACTGTAGACTGCAGAAAGATAGCAATGGATCTGGTCAGGTGGGCAGAAAAATGGCAAATAGAATTCAATCTGGAGAAGTGTGAGGTAATGCATTTGGGGAGGGCAAACAAGGCAAGGTAATACACAATAAATGGAAGGATACTGAGAAGTGTAGAGGAACAGAGGAACTTGGAGTGATGTCCACAGATCCCTGAAGGTAGCAGAACAGGTAGAGAAGATGGTTAAGAAGGCATACGGGATACTTTCCTTTATTAGCCGAGGCATAGAATATAAGAGCAGGGAGGTTATGCTAGACCTGTATAAACACTACTTACGCCACAGCTACAGTACTGCGTACAGTTCTGGTCACCACATTACAGGAAAAATGTGATTACACTAGAGAGGGTACAGAGGATGTTGCCAGGACTGGAAAATTTTAGGTATGAGGAAAGATTGGATAGGCTGGGGTTATTTTCTTTGGAACAGGGGAGGCTGAGGGGTGATTTAGTTGAGGTGCATAAAATTATGACGGTCCTAGATAGAGTGGATAGGAAGGAACTATTTCCCTTAGCATAGAGGTCAATAACCAGGGGGCATAGATTTAAAGTAGTTGGTAGAAGGAATGGAGGGGAGTTAGGAGAAATATTTTCACCCAGAAGGTGGTGGGAATCTGGAACTCGCTGCCTGAAAGGGTGGTAAAGGCAGAAACCCTCATCGCATTTAAAAAGTACTCGGATATGCACTTGAAGTGCCATAACTGACAACGCTACGGAACAAGAGCTGGAAAGTGGGATTAGGCAGGATAGCTCTTTTTTGGCCAGCACAGACACGATGGGCTGAATGGTCTCCTTCTGTGCCTTAAATTTCTATGATTCTAGGTCTTCCTGATATCAGTCAATAAGTTATTTTCTGGTACAAAATGGATGCAGAAGATGTATATGGAATGCAACAGCACTGCTGAACTGTGGCTTGATTCTAATTATAGCACAAACTAAAACATCTTGTGGATCTCATTTTAATGTGACATAAAAATGCATTTTAATCAAGTGGTGCACCAATTGACCCTTAACTAGTGTAGCTGTGTAAAAATATTTTCCCCTGTCTAGGCTGGGAAGTACTGTTGGTGATACTAATAGGCAACAGTACTGTCTAGCCTAAAATGGCAACACATTTTTGTACAATTATACTAGTTAAAAATCAATTGTTACACCACTTGATTAAAGTCATATTAAAATGAGATCCACAAGATGTTTTAGCTTGTGCTATAATTAGAATTAAGCTACATTTCAGCTGTGTTGTTGCATTCCCTAGACACCATCTGCATCAATTGTGGGTTTTAAAAAAATATTTACTTAATATTAATCTGTTTTGTTACACCTTGTGAATTGATCCTATACTTTACCATAGGTAGGTGCCTTAGAAAGAACCAATACTAAGGGTACTTATACACCGATGGTGTGCCATGGGCAGTAGGTGTGTAGTAGAAGGCACATTTTAATAAAAAGAAAGCAAACTACACGTCTCCGATGGTGCTTGGGACCTTCTACTTTGTGGAGTTTGAGAGCAGAGGTTGGAATTATATGGGTCTCTTTCTATTTGTTCTCCAAAGACAGTTGCTAGCAATAAAAATAGGAGAGCAGTATTTGAAGTTTAAAGGCTTCTACTTCAGTGCTACTCTCTAGGGTCCTTGGCACTTATATAAAAATGCCCGTACTCTCACGGTATGAGAAATGGCCACTAAGTTAATGCACTAGGCACATAAAAAGAATAACCTATTCTGGAATTCAATTTTCAGGCATCTTATAATTTGAAAGGAGGTCACTCTTGTTTTATTGAGTGGAGTTTAAAGTTTTAAAAAACCTACAAGTAGCATTTACAGACATTTGTGATCTGATGAAAATGTTAGTTTTTATAAAGTTAAAAAAAATTGCAGTATAATAACTTAATTTTCAGATCCCAATATGTATTAAAATTTTAGTTGCATAAATTTGTGTAATAAATCTCATGTCTGAACTAATCATATTTACATATGTGCCAAGCTGGCATACTCACACTTTGGGTCTTCCTCCAACAATTCCAGTTAGACCTGGCGCTGCACAAAAGAAAATAAAATATTTCTTTACAATCAGAATTTCTAACCACCAATACTGAAAGTCCTTCAGTTTCACGTTTGGTAGGCCTGACTTGCAATTGTTTGAACCAAATATTCACTACTTCAGAGCCACAAATTTCTGTGTCCAAATATGTCACTGTTCAAATATTACATATAAATAAATATAGATTAAGAAATTTTAAATTGAAACAATGACAAAATAAAACATATCCATCATAAGACAGAAATCCAAATGGGATATCATTTTATCATGTAGGCTTATGATGCAAAACTACAATACTTTTCATAGGTCATAATAAGAATAAAACTGGACGGACCACCCGGCATCGGACCACTAGGCACCGGACAGGACAAAGGCAAACCAAGCCCAGTCGACCCTGCAAAGTCCTCCTCACTAACATCTGGGGACTTGTGCCAAAATTGGGAGAGCTGTCCCACAGACGAGTCAAGCAACAGCCTGACAGAGCCATACTCAAAGAAACATACCTTTCAGCCAACGAACCAGATTCTTCCATCACCATCCCTGGGTATGTCCTGTCCTACCGGCAGGACAGACCCACCAGAGGTGGCGGTACAGTGATATACAGTCAGGAGGGAGTGGCCCTGGGAGTCCTCAACATTGACTCTGGACCCCATGAAATCTCATGGCATCAGGTCAAACATGGGCAAGGAAACCTCCTGCTGATTACCACCTACCGTCCTCCCTCAGCTGATGAATCTGTCCTCCTCCATGTTGAACACCACTTGGAGGAAGCACTGAGGGTAGCAAGGGCACAAAATGTACTCTGGGTGGGGGATTTCAATGTCCATCACCAAGAGTGGCTCGGTAGCACCACTACTGACCGAGCTGGCCGAGTCCTGAAGGACATAGCTGCCAGACTGGGCCTGCGGCAGGTGGTGAGCGAACCAACATGAGGGCAAAACTTACTTGACCTCGTCCTCACCAATCTACCTGTTGCAAATGCATCTGTCCATGACAGTATTGGTAGGAGTGACCACCGCACAGTCCTCATGGAGACGAAGTCCTGTCTTCGCACTGAGGACACCATCCAACGTGTTGTGTGGCACTACCACCGTGCTAAATGGGATAGATTCAGAATAGATCTTGCAGCTCAAAACTGGGCATCCATGAGGCACTGTGGGCCATCAGCAGCAGCAGAATTGTATTCCAGCACAATCTGTAACCTCATGGCCTGGCATATTCCTCACTCTACCATTACCAACAAGCCAGGGGATCAACCCTGGTTCAATGAGGAGTGTAGAAGAGCATGCCAGGAGCAGCACCAGGCGTACCTAAAAATGAGGTGCCAACCTGGTGAAGCTACACCTCAGGACTACATGCATGCTAAACAGCGGAAGCAACATGCTACAGACAGAGCAAAGCGATTCCACAACCAACGGATCAGACCAAAGCTCTGCAGTCCTGCCACATCCAGTCGTGAATGGTGGTGGACAATTAAACAACTAACGGGAGGAGGAGGCTCTGCAAACATCCCCATCCTCAATGATGGCGGAGTCCAGCACGTGAGTGTAAAAGACAAGGCTGAAGCGTTTGCAACCATCTTCAGCCAGAAGTGCCGAGTGGATGATCCATCTCGGCCTACTCCTGGTATCCCCACCATCACAGAAGCCAGTCTTCAGCCAATTCGATTCACTCCACGTGATATCAAGAAACGGCTGAGTGCACTGGATACAGCAAAGGCTATGGGCCCCAACAACATCCCAGCTGTAGTGCTCAAGACTTGCGCTCCAGAATTAGCTGCGCCTCTAGCCAAGCTGTTCCAGTACAGCTACAACACTGGCATCTACCCGACAATGTGGAAAATTGCCCAGGTATGTCCGGTCCACAAAAAGCAGGACAAATCCAATCCGGCCAATTACCGCCCCATCAGTCTACTCTCAATCAGCAGCAAAGTGATGGAAGGTGTCGTCGACAGTGCTATCAAACGGCACTTACTCACCAATAACTTGCTCACCGATGCTCAGTTTGGGGTCCGCCAGGACCACTCGGCTCCAGACCTCATTACAGCCTTAGTCCAAACATGGACAAAAGAGCTGAATTCCAGAGGTGAGGTGAGAGTGACTGCCCTTGACATCAAGGCAGCATTTGACCGAATGTGGCACCAAGGAGCCCTAGTAAAATTGAAGTCAATGGGAATCAGGGGGAAAACTCTCCAGTGGCTGGAGTCATACCTAGCACAAAGGAAGATGGTAGTGGTTGTTGGAGGCCAATCATCTCAGCCCCAGGACATTGCTGCAGGAGTTCCTCAGGGCAATGTCCTAGGCCCAACCATCTTCAGCTGCTTCATCAATGACCTTCCCTCCATCATCAGGTCAGAAATGAGGATGTTCGCTGATGATTGCACCGTGTTCAGTTCCATTCGCAACCCCTCAAATAATGAAGCACTCGGAGCCCGCGAGCAGCAAGACCTGGACAACATCCAGGCTTGAGCTGATAATTGGCAAGTAACATTCGCGCCAGACAAGTGCCAGGTAATGACCATCTCCATCAAGAGAGAGTCTAACCACCTCCCCTTGACATTCAACAGCATTACCATCGCCGAATCCCCCACCATCAACATCCTGGGGGGTCACCATTGACCAGAAACTTAACTGGACCAGCCACATAAATACTGTGGCTACGAGAGCAGGTCAGAGGCTGGGTATTCTGCGGCGAGTGACTCACCTCCTGACTCCCCAAAGCCTTTCCACCATTTACAAGGCACAAGTCAGGAGTGTGATGTAATACTCTCCACTTGCTTGGATGAGTGCAGCTCCAACAACACTCAAGAAGCTCGACACCATCCAAGATAAAGCAGCCCGCTTGATTGGCACCCCATCCACCACCCTAAACATTCACTCCCTTCACCACCGGCGCACAGTGGCTGCAGTGTGTACCATCCACAGGATGCACTGCAGCAACTCGCCAAGGCTTCTTCGACAGCACCTCCCAAACCCACGACCTCTACCACCTAGAAGGACAAGAGCAGCAGGCACATGGGAACAACACCACCTGCACGTTCCCCTCCAAGTCACACACCATCCCGACTTGGAAATATATCGCTGTTCCTTCATCGTCGCTGGGTCAAAATCCTGGAACTCCCTTCCTAACAACACTGTGGGAGAACCGTCACTACACTGACTGCAGCGGTTCAAGGCGGCGGCTCACCACCACCTTCTCAAGGGCAATTAGGGATGGGCAATAAATGCCGGCCTCGCCAGCGATGCCCACATCCCATGAACGAATAAAAAAAAATATTTAAACTGCTGTAATTGGAGCTATTCAAAGATGGTCATGATCTGTACCATTGCAATTTTCAAGCACCATCACCACACAACATCCATTTATTTAGCACCTAGGAAATAAATTGTGTGCCTTCAACACTAGTATCCCTCTTCTGATTTTCATGTACTTATGTGTTTTTTCCCCTTCAAAATAAGTGAAGAAATGTTAGATGTAATTCAGGGTTGTTTTTGAGTGGTCAGCGCTTATTATTTTGAAGATGTTGGTTCAGTTTTCTAGGTTAGCATGTATGCATGGGCCAAGTAGGACATCCAGTTGTGTGACTCTCGGGACTGATATGATGGAAGTGAGTTCTGGTGGAGGCCAGCAGAGTCTTAGGTTAAGGGCTAGGGCTGGGTCTCGGTTGTGGTTTGTGGTGCATAGGTAGCAGGGCCAGATGTTGAAGAGGCAGTTTGATTTACAAAAGCAAGAAAATTAAATAAAAAGAAAGTTAAGCTCGGGAACAGAGAACAGGCAAAGTTAGGTGCAGAGTGGAACGTAGGCTCCTTATGTCAGGTCCAAGGCTCGAAGGTCTAGACATACCACATCTGCGTGCCATAAATGTAGTGGCAGGTTGTGCAGGTAATCTCTGCCTAGAGACTGAATACTCCTTAATGTCTCCCTTTTTTCTCTCACTCATGCATATTAAATGCACACACTCCTTCAGTGAACTACAACACCAGACTTCCCACATCCTGCATAACTAGAACAGATAGGGCTTTCCCTTCACTCGGTATGCTCAGCACATAGCTGTCCCAGAACCAATCAAGATATGCTATACTTGTGTGTGTGAAGGACCCAGGTTGAATTCCTGGTCTGTACTGAGTTAGATTATTTCAAGCAAGCAGCAGTTAGCTTATCAAGGCTACAACAGATCAGTGTCTCAGGCGAGGTGGAAATCATCTAGTGGCCCCTGCTGCAAAATTACAAAATGCCAATGTGCGACTGTCTGGGCTCGTGTGAAAGAATGGCCACTTGAGTTAGACCCTGGAGGTAGGCTGGAACCCATGGAACCGACCTCCAGCTTGAGCCAGGGCCTTCAAGAGAGAAGGAAAGAAAAGTTTTCAATATGAAATGAGTTTCACTTGTCCCCTTTTCGCTTTTAAATCTAAACAATTTAAAAATATTTCTCATATCTATTAAGAGAAATTTTAGTTTTTAGTATCTTGCGCACAGCTTTGGAATTCTGTCTGAAAATCACTGAATGCACCTCACCTACAGTAATGTTCCTCTTTAAACACAAGCTTATAATAGAAGTGATCAGGATAAGGTAAACAATAACAGAGTAGGACTGAATTTTCCCAATTTGGGTTAGCTCCAAATTGATATCTAGGGCAGGGAAGAATCTTGATTTGCAAAATTTGCGATGAAGACGTCCCATAAATGATGCCATTTAAGCAGCACTCCAGACAGCGAGGAAACCTCTCCGGGACAGGGTTTAAAAAAAACACAAACCATCTGTGTTTTTTTGTTACTTCTTTTATGAATGAAATTGTTTATTTCATAACGACCTGCAAAAAGCCACATTTAATAGTACAAACCCTTCCATCTAGCTCAACATGTAAAACATTACTACCAGAAAGTATGGAACAACCTGAAGTTGTGATTCATATTGGATCCAGCAGTGGAAGGAAAGACAGGTCTTGCAAAGGGAGTTTGAGGAATTGGATGTTAAATTAAAAGGCAGGACCTCTGGGTAGTAATCTCAGGATTACTCCCAGTGCCACATACTAGGCCAAGTTAGGGAGAAGCAGATAAATCAACATGTGGCTATCCAGGTAGTGTAAATGGGAGGATTCAGATTTCTAGAGCATTGGGAAGAGTTCTACACAGCGGAAAGCTCTAAAGTCAGGGAAGGGTTTCACCTTAACAGAGCCAGAACCAATGTCCTCGTAGAGAAGATAAATCAAGAAGAGGTGGGGGAAGGGGAAAACCTTAAGCACACAGGGGAGGGTCAAGAATAAGTATAATGAAGGAACAACACAGTCCAATTAGAATGGATAAGCATGATATTGTAGAACTGTGGAATTGTACAGCACAGAAGGTGACAAACCTAAACCATGCCTCTGCTAGTGCTATTATGTGATACCACCCACCCACAGTAATTTGTGCCTCTAGCTTATCAATTTTATTCATAATATACTTTGTCCACTTACATACATACAACTTAAATGTCTGGTTTACGAATCTTACTCTCTTCAATCTCTCCTCCTTTTGATCGGGTTATTACTTTCTAGTTTTTTTTCTTTTGTCTTTCCTACATCCCTTGCTTCTTTTCTTTTCCTCTCTCATCTTGGTTTTTCCATCCCCTGCCATATTAGTTTAAACCTTCCCCAACAAACCTCAATAAATTTCCCAGTGGGGACACTGGTTCCAGCCGTCTACAAGTGAAGCCCATCATCCTATGTAAGCCTCTTCTGCACAGAACTGAGCCCATATGTCCCAGGAATCTGAACCCTTCCCTCCTACGTCATCTCTCCAGCCATACATTTACCTCCTTTATCTTACTATTCTTATACTGATTAATGCATGGCACATGGAGTAATCATGAGATTACTACCCTCAAGGCCTTGACCTTTAATTTAGCTCTTAATTCCTGAAACTCCCTTTGCAGAACCTCAATTCTATTCCTTCCTATGTTTTTGGTTCAAACATAGACCATAACTTCTGGCAGTTCTTCTTTCCAAATAGTATTTGCTCCATTATATCACTTATCCTAGTACTTGGAAGTAACATGCCATTTGAGACTCTGGGTTGTGGCTACAAAAGTGCCTGCCTGTTCCCCTGAATATGGAAATCCCCTGTTACTACTGCATTTTGGCACTTCACTTTTCCCCTTTTGGGAACCATTTTCTCCACAGTACCATGGTTTTGTTTGTGGTTACCCTCCTTTGAGTTGTTGTCATCGCCACAGGTATTCAATACTGATAACGATTTGTCACTTCAACACTCTCAGGGGGTCCCCACACTGCCTCTTGTCTCCTCTCCCTGCTGATGGATGGTCAACCATTTCCATTCATCATAAACTCGTTCTGCCAGTGAGGTCACCACATCCTGGAATGTGCATTCCAGGAACCCTTCAGCTTCCCGTTTGTGACAGAATGTCCCCAGCTGCTATTCAAAACCAGAAACACTGAGTTTGAGAGTAAGCAGTCAAAGACACTTCCTGCATGTGTGGTCATCCTGGACACACAAAGTATCCAGGACCTCTGACACTGCAAAGGTACCAAGCATCATGTGTCTCAGCCATCCCCCATACTAAACAAAATTATTTTCTCTTATCTTAAAAGTTTATTAAAATCAAAAACAACTTTAACTTTTCACAAACAGCTTTAACCCAACTGCATCTCAAGGCTGACCTCTATAAACTCTATATTGTACTAGCACCTCGCTGCTCAAAATTCAGGTTCTAACAGAAACTTGCCTTCAACAAGACTGGGAATTAAATATTTCTGGCTGGAACATTTTCAGCAACTTGCCAAAGCTTCTTCGGCAACACATCCCAAACCTGTGACCTCCACCACCTAGTAGGACAAGGGCAGCAGGTGCATGGGAACACCATCACCTCCCAAGTTCCCCTCCAAGTCACACACCATCCTGACTTTTATCACTGGGTCAAAATCCTGGAACTCCCTACCTAATAGCATCTTCACCACACGGACTGCAGCGGTTCAAGTGGAAGGCTCACCACCACCTTCTTAAGGGCAACTAGGGATGAGCAATAAATGCCGGACTTGACAGTGATGCCCACATCCCGAGAATGAATTAAAAAAAAAAATAATTTTAGAACATGGAACGCTCAGCTGCATCTATGTCTTCCCTCCCCCTGCCACCTGATTTCCCAGTGGCCTTCACATGTTTCCCGCCATTTACTCTGTTTGAATGGTGGATGCAAGGGACACCTGTTGGGCCCAAGGTTCATTGGTCACCAGGACGGGACAAAGCAACTTTCATTGCTTGCACGGGCCCTTGGACAACATGGAAGTTTTTCCACAAAATTTTTTTTGCTAGCATCTCAGGGGCAGTAGGCACTTGAAGTCTGCTGTATCATAACTCTGTCCTCTTGGTGCAGAAGCATGGCTACTTCTGTGGCAGGCAGAAGCCCCGCCCCATTGGAGATGCTTCCAAATCAAAGTGGACTGGAAAATCCCGGCTGACAGCTTCAATTGAAGAACTAGTACTGATACAGGCATGATGGGCCAAATGGCCTCCTTCTGTGCTGTGATTTCTGATACAATGAAATGTCCCAATAAGTTCCAACTATAGGCCTGCATCCCCTCTTCCAAATAACCTCGTAAATAGAAAAACAAAAACAGACAAAAAAAAACAGGTGCTCTACTCCAGCCCTGGTCAGGTCCAGTATTTCTCAGCGTAGTTCCCCAGCGTTCCCTAACCCAGGAGGGAAGTTGGGCCCAAAACATTTCCCCCCTATTACTTACATGTGAAACTACTTTATATTGAAAGCAAATATTTTTCCTTCTTGTTTATTCCTGAACTGTGTGGGCAGTGCTTTCTATTCAAAACACTTCCTTCCAATAAAGTTACCACCCTCTTTAAGCGTTGAGCAAAAAGAAAGACACAGTCATTTGTTTCTGTGTTTTCTTTTCATATAACAATTGAAGGAAATACATGCTGTGTGTTGTATGGTAACAGCTGACAATCTTGTTTCAATATTTAGACAATATGCTCATTAAAAGTAAATGTCCATGTGGAGTGTCAACGAACAGTCACTGCTATATGACCCAGCGGACATTCTGGAGTCACTCAAGGGTCAGTGCTTACTTTCTTTTGAAACATTTTGAGGAGAAACAGGCTTCCAAATATTTCAAGAACATTTCCAGGCTTCAATGGGGACTTCTAGGTACAGAACAATAAGACAAATTTCGACATCTTTTCAAACGGACTATTTTAAAATTCCCAATTTATTCCCCTACTACTGAAGTAGTAACTTATCCAGGATACAGTTCCCATGGGCACTCCTCAAGCCATCCAATACCTCAGTAAACTGGCTATTATTCATATGTGACCTCAGACACCGAGTGGTAGCAGGCTTTCCAACCATGGCAAGGGGGTGCAGGGGCTCAAAGCAAAGTCTGATCCTATTCTTAAATTATATCCATACACACACTTTCCAGCAAGAGTCACTGGATTGTGGTCAGGAACTGAAACCTTGGTTGATTTTCCTTTTTTTAAACCTGGTGACACTGAGGCCAATTGTGGCACATGAACCATCACTACAGCTCCCATTTCCACGGACTGTGGTACCTTAGTACCAATAATCTCACAAAAAGAACACTATAGGAGCCAATATGTATTCCTCTCACCCCAAATTTATCTCCTCCCCTCCTGAAGAAAGTGGCTCATACTGGGCATTGTTCCATGGGGGACAGGCACCATTTAGTACTTCACCCCAAGTAGTCATTCGTTATATTTGACCCTCTTGCCAAGTAGGAGATTCTTTCTCCCAGGCACATGCGGGTGTTGGCACAGGGAAAACTAGAACTTGAATTAGTTAAGGAATATTTGGCACTCCTGCAAACTATAAAGAGATACTTCACATGGGCAAATTCATTTTGATTTTTCACTGTGCGAAGGCAAAATATTGTGTGCACTGACCTTACTGTCCAGTAAAACAAATTTTAAAAAGGTGTTTGTAGTTTACAATTCACACAAGATGTTGCTTTATCACTAATAAACAACATTTTATTGCATCTCCCCTCTCCCAAAGGAGTTGATTGCTTGCCAGGGTACAGTTCTGCAAGTGCTTCATCCAAGTGGCCATTATTCATATGTCAGTTTTCACATTCAGTGTCAGCAGGCTATTCGACTGTGGAGCCCATCATAGCAAAACCCAGTCTTGTCCTCACCGATGTTCACCCACGGCCATTTTCAGCATGGTTCGTTGGATAGGAGCAAGAACTCTTGGCAATTTCCCCTCCATAGCCCAGGACACTAAAGCAAATTGTAATGCCCCTACAGTCATCACAGCTGAGATCGGCTAACTTAGTACAGGTCCTTTCTAGACTATTTGGCTCAGCTACTCACTCAATAAACACGCTGAACCATCAAAGCAGCTACAAAATGCACTTAGCAGTAGTCAGTTTCAAGTTTGCAATGCTCCATCAATACCAACAATTGCACTGAAAAGCAAAAACAAAAAATGCTTCAAGAAGAATCTTCCCATAAATGTTTGCAGTAATTAAACTGGGAGTAGGGCTTTTAGCTGACTAATTTACATTCAGACAGTCTCAGTGGAGGACAAATGCCTTTTATCATGGTTTTTATCGCTTGGGGGAAAAAAAGCCTGAAATCCTGGATCTGACGTGCTCAGACTTATTCAATTCTTTACAAAATTTAAACAAGATTATTCTTGACTGTTCCAAGAAAAAAATTCTGGCAAGTGTTTTCAGCAGTCTCATAATTAGGATACAATTAAAGTGAATAGAGCATTTTGGAAAGAAAATGCCACAAAGTGAATCTTATTGGTCAGATGATCACTTTAGCTCCGCACAGGATTATCTTATTCCATTTAATGGTCATCTGCTGGCTCAAGTGAGGGACATTGCATAATGCTGCCGCAGTCACGTTGGCCAAGTTATACAGGTCATGTGAAGCTGAATGCTCCCGTAGCCTCCAAAACCTAGAAAACCATTGTGCACACTTTATGCATGGTGGTGCTCTGAATTTCAGAGGAAGCTCCAGACCATTGTATAACCTAACTGTATGCAGGCAAAACCTACCTACCACCATGCTTAATAGTTTCCAAACTAAGCTACTGAGAAAGACAGAGCTGGTGTTTGTCTGCTATGGAGTGCACACTCTCTTCACTTACTCAAGTCCAGGCCGCTTAGATGCAACAGTAGGGCTTAGGGATCACCAAGTGTGCGCAGGAGTACTACTGGAATTTAACCAGCTAAAACCACACAGCGTGCCAGACCACTGGTAAGCTCCCCACTCCAGTTAGGGCAGTGACTTGCAAGCAATCTGCCAGCTCCAGTGGCAGATCTACATCTTCAGGACCTATTATTGGGCCAGGCTGGCAGGTCAATCACCACAGGGCCTTGGAGTACAACAAACCTGCCTGGTACAGCTATTGTACCATGAAGGGTTGACCTAGTTCCAATTTTCCATCATTAGACATGATCTCTTGCAACCACCTCAGGCTCAGGGACCCCACTTACCTGCCCTCCAAGAAAGACCATCATTAGACAATTGATAGTTCTGATCACTGTACTACAGCAAGGATATCCAGGTATTGGAGTCAGTGCAGAAAGAGGAACCAAACTGATAAGTAGCTTAAGATATCTGAACTATAAGGAGGTGAAATGCTTAAGACCATTTTCTTAGAAAAGAAGACTTAGCAGAGATATTAATCAAGTATGCAAGATTTTTAAGGGATAGATAAATTGACTCCCAATATATTCGAGATTGTCACAAACTCTAGCATCAGGGGACAAGTTTAGAAGAGGGAAGATGCACAGACAGTTTGGATTTAATTACCTTATACAAAGGGTAGTAAATGTATAAAATGCATTTCCCAGGACAACAGTGTGGAAAAATCTAAGAGAGAATTGGAGAGATATTTGATATGCATTAGTTTTTTAAGAATTAGCCAGATTGATACTAGATTGATACCCAGTCCTGTATTTTTCTACATTCCTATGCTGGAATAAAGGAATTCAAGCTAATTAAAGTACAGAATAAAAGCTGAGTAGTTTAATCAGCTCTCTGTCCTCGATCCCAGCACAGAGTGTACTGGATTATTCATTATAGCCTGATTTATACTTCTTTTGCTGATGTATTGCATTTACCGAAAAGGACTCCATAGAACATTCAGATCTTACTGGAAAAAATTGACGTGTGAATTTTCTCTCTTAGGACAGTTACAAATGCTGGAGACTTTAAATTCTGAAACTTATTCAGTGAGACACTAGAAGCATTTTCAAATCATCACAGAATTACAACACGGAAACAGGCATTTTGGCCCAACTAGTCCATGTTGGTGTTTATCCTCCACATGATCAACAGTCCTACTAAAACCATATGTCCACTCTGTTCCCATATCTCTTTAGTCCCCTTTCCTTCAACCACATAACTAACCTATTCTTAAATGTTGACATAGTCTCTGCTTCAATCATTAACTCTGGTACTGCATTCTTTGCACAATGGGGGTAATTTTAACCCCCAAGAACGGGTATGTTGGGGTGGGTTAGTGGTTAAGATTACATCTTTTTGGAGCGGGACCGCATCCCGGCTCCAACTCGCCTACTACCAGGTTTAACCCAGACAGGTTCATATGCTTGCACACAACAGACACCAGGAAGTCCCGCCCCAAAAGCTTAAAACCGGCGGACCGATACTTAAAGGAGCAATGTACTTCATTGAAATACTTGAGGTACTTAATTCTTTGTGTATTGGAAAACTTAAATGAATTTTACCGTACCTGTTCGGGTTTCCCATCACTTCCAATTCACATCAGGTGAAAGCAGGCGGGAAGGGCCTGGTCCATGAGGTAAGTGCCTTTATTGCACTGCTTGTGGGCTTGGAAGAGCAGGAGGACTTCATTCAGGCCCAACAAGCTCACCTGGCCAATAGGACCCCCGCGATCACTGACCTTCCTCCAGATGGTGGCCCCCCACCTACCTCAGATTCTTCACCCGACCTCCGATCTCCAAGTTCCGGCATCAGAACCCCCCTCCCCCCACCCCCACCACCGATCTCCACCTCCCGACCTGTGATCTTCTCCCCGACCCATCCAACACCCTCCCCGGCCCATCCGACATACTCCCTGGCCACCCAGAACTTCTCCCCATCCACCCCCTCCACGATCTTCACCACGCACCACCCCCGATTTTCTCCCCGCCCATCCGATATCCTCCATGCCCCCCCAAAACTTCCCCCCCCCCCCCCCGACGATCTTCTCCCTGGCCCATCTGATATCCTTCCCGGCCCCCCAGAATGTCTCCCCCCCCCATACCCCCCACGATCTTCCTCACACATCCACCCCTTTCCCCCCGATCTTCTCCCCGGCCAATCCAACATCCTCCCCGGCCCATCCGACATCCTCTCCGGCCCATCCAATGTATGGCTGAGGCCTGCTACTGCAGGCCTTCCTGCCTGACAGCGAGTCAGCCTGTCAATCAGGCTGGCTGCTTGGCACCAAAGCCTGGAAGTAAAATTTGTTGACCTCATTAAGGTCCCGATCACAGATCGTGACCCGCCAACTTAACTTCCAGGTTTCGCACCCGAAAATCTCCCCCCCCCCGACCCTGCTGCCTTCCCGGCTCAAGGTCAAAATCATGCCGAATGTTTCACAACTCTCTGTTTAAAAAAAGTTACAAAAGTTCTCCTGCTCTTTATCCTAAATGTCTTGCATTTAATCTTATATTTATGTCCTCTTATTTTAAATCCCTCAATCACTGGTAACAGTCTGTTTCCATCTACTCTGTCTCATCCATTCATAATTAAACACCTCTGTCAAATCAGCAACTCTTCCGCATATGGATACTTTCGTTAGAGCCAAAAGAATTGGTTGGAGATTCAATTCAGGATTTTGAACTGATTTTTCTGGATCTAAGTGGCACTGGAACCTAAATGTAGCACAGGTAAATGTTGTACTGAAAGCATTTTGTGCACATTTTTAAATAAAAAATTATTGACTTGGGGTTAAGATAAATATGTAGATTAATATAGGCAAATCAAGGTCAGGTAACAGCATTATGACACAATGCCATTTTCTGATCTTCCGCTTCTTTTGTCACAAAAAATGCACTTCCCCTTTAAGCTGCTGTGGGCCTTTAAGAACCTGCAACAGCACCCAATTTCCTTTGCTTCTGAATTGGACAGCTGCCTATGTGGAGCGCTTTTCACGCTGGTAGCTCGCCTCACTCTTGCAAATTAGGGGTGACTCGGAAATTGAGATGGGTCCCCTGCTGACTCCTTTGGGCGGCTATTGCTCTCACCCTGTTCACCTCCTGACTATTTCCTGCTGGGAGACCGAAATCGACCCAAAGTGAGCAAAATCTACTAATAAAGAAATAAATATTTTAAATACTTCTGCTTATCCGAGCGGTCTTCCCCCATTCTCTATTTTTATTATGCTAACTTTATTTTTTATTTCCTCCCTTAACATAGTCTATTCTATAGCTTTTATTTAAAAAAAAAACAATTACTGTACAGGGCTGAAAAAATGGATAATTAAAGTGAAGACTCTAAAGTATAAAGATTGACGCGATCATGCCACAGATGCAACCAAGTCAATCTCTGATGTGATTCTTCAATGCCAATTAAAAGCATGTTACCATTGGATTAATGATTTTATTGACAGTGCCAGCAGTACTGATAACTAATCCATAATATCTAAGGAATTATAGTTTTCACATAAATTACAAAGATACAAGATATTATCATTAATTAATCTCAAATTTCATGCAATTTTTCTTTAAAACAAATTTTTTCCATATCTGCTCTTAGTTTTGTAAATTCAGCTGTTGATTGTCTCACTGAGATGAGTATAAACAGGAAACGATAAGTAAAATAGAGTAACTTATCTGAAGCCTGTAATTAAAGTTTTAGATATCATGTGTTTACACTTTTGACCATATTTTCTAAATAAAGGTAGTAAACATTCCACAAGAGGTTCTTTTTATAAAGACTGACATATTTGTATTAATCTAAACTTCTTAAACAAAAATATTGATTGATTTATTTATTTTAATTTATCACACTTAATACGTATCATCGTTCTACTTTGATCTCCCGGATACAAATATCAAAAATTGAATGTGATGCTCCTACTTTTCTTTCTCACAAATCGTAGAAAGTTAATGATTTTTTTTGTGCAATTCTCATGGTTAGAATCATACAAGAAATCATCATGCCCAATAAAATTATATGTAATATTGTATTACAGATATAATGCAGAGTTACTGGTGTCTTCTCAGTTAAGTACAGTAATACTGAAGGATCGATTTTTGGGTGCAGTGGTGAGTATCCAGGTGCTGACAGTGTGCATGATAAGCAGAAAGTTTGAACAGGATTGGAGGCATGAGTTTGGGCTCAGGATGAATTTTTTAAAAATTCGTTCATGGGATGTGGGTGTCGCTGGCAAGGCCGGCATTTATTGCCCATCCCTAATTGCCCTCGAGAAGGTGGTGGTGAGCCGCCGCCTTGAACCGCTGCAGTCCGTGTGTTGAAGGTTCTCCCACAGTGCTGTTAGGAAGGGAATTCCAGGATTTTGACCCAGCGACGATGAAGGAACGGTGATATATTTCCAAGTCGGGATGGTGTGTGACTTGGAGGGGAACATGCAGGTGGTGTTGGTCCCATGTGCCTGCTGCTCTTGTCCTTCTAGGTGGTAGAGGTCGCGGGTTTGGGAGGTGCTGTCGAAGAAGCCTTGGCGAGTTGCTGCAGTGCATCCTGTGGATGGTACATACTGCAGCCACTGAGCATCAGTGGTGAAGGGAGTGAATGTTTAGGGTGATGGATGGGGTGCCAATCAAGCGGGCTGCTTTGTCCTGGATGGTGTCGAGCTTCTTGAGTGTTGTTGGAGCTGCACTCATCCAGACAAGTGGAGAGTATTCCATCACACTCCTGACTTGTGCCTTGTAAATGGTGGAAAGGCTTTGGGGAGTCAGGAGGTGAGTCACTCGCCGCAGAAGATCCAGCCTCTGAACTGCTCTTGTAGCCACAGTATTTATATGGCTGGTCCAGTTAAGTTTCTGGTCAATGGTGATCCCCAGAATGTTGATGGTGGGGGATTCGGCGATGGTCATGCCGTTGAATGTCAAGGGGAGGTGGTTAGACTCTCTCTTGTTGGAGATGGTCATTGCCTGGCACTTGTCTGGCGCAAATGTTACTTGCCACTTATCTGCCCAAGCCTGGATGTTGTCCAGGTCTTGCTGCATGCGGGCTCGGACTGCTTCACGATCTGAGGGGTTGCGAATGGAACTGAACACTGTGCAATCATCAGGGAACATCCCCATTTCTGACCTTATGATGGAGGGAAGGTCATTGATGAAACAGCTGAAGATGGTTGGGCCTAGGACACTGCCCTGAGGAACTCCTGCAGCAATGCCCTGGGGCTGAGATGATTGGCCTCCAACAACCACTACTATCTTCCTTTGTGCTAGGTATGACTCCAGCCACTGGAGAGTTTTCCCCCTGATTCTCATTGACTTCAATTTTACTAGGGCTCCTTGGTGCCACACTCAGTCAAATGCTGCCTTGATGTCAAGCGCAGTCACTCTCACCTCACCTCTTTTGTCCATGTTTGGACCAAGGCTGTAATGAGGTCTGGAGCCGAGTGGTCCTGGCGGAACCCAAACTGAGCATCGGTGAGCAGGTTATTGGTGAATAAGTGCCGCTAGATAGCACTGTCGACGACACCTTTCATCACTTTGATGATGATGGAGAGTAGACTGATGGGGCGGTAATTGGCCGGATTGGATTTGTCCTGCTTTTTGTAGACAGGACATACCTGGGCAATTTTCCACATTGTCGGGTAGATGCTAGTGTTGTAGCTGTACTGGAACAGCTTGGCTAGAGGCGCAGCTAATTCTGGAGCACAAGTCTTCAGCACTACAACCGGGATGTTGTCGGGACCCATAGCCTTTGCTGTATCCAGTGCACTCAGCTGTTTCTTGATATCACATGGAGTGAATCGAATTGGCTGAATGGTGGAAGGCAGACGTAGTGAGTAGAGCTGGGAGACATCAGGCCAAGGGGTGGTTGCCTGGAAGCTGGGGGCAGCATAGCTGGCCCCGTACTAACTGCCTAGAACTCATAACGATAATTGGGATCAAATGACGTACTGAAAATGTTTACCAACAACATATCACAGCGTGTTTCCAAGAGAAAGAAGGGCATGATGTTGCCTAATGTTCTGCTTCTTATACCCCCTTTTTATTGTAGAAAGGTTTCTCACTGGAAACTGCAATGTACGAGGACTTCTGGTCCTGTGGAAACTACCCCATGGAACAGGTTCCAGTGTTGGCTTGTGTATATGTGGAATCAAATGGCAGCTAACACCACCACTGGCAGCCTTTTATAGTTCACGTCATTGGCAATGCTGCCTCCAAAAAAACCCTTTGCAAACCATTTACTCCGATTGTTCTAGGCTCCTACGGTAGCAGAATTGCCACATCATATATAATGCAGCACCACCATTGAAATTGGGACTGCCATCTGTGGCAGTGCGGTAACATAAAGTGGGCATGAATCAGTCTATACATTTAGATCTTTAATTGGATTATGGTACATTTATCAAACATAAGAACAACCAGTAAATGGATACTCCAGTTTTAAGTAAGGAACAACCACACAATCCATTAAATATTAATTCAGTTTCCAGTGACTTCCCATCTTGCAATATATGCAGCACCATTTTGATGTTGGGACTTACCTTGCAAAATAAAAACAAAAATCAAGGCATATTAAAAGTGGGCTGACATTTAATATTCTTCTAGATCAGTAGTGATCTTTCAGCAGTGAATTTTCTTTGCATTTTGTTGCATGCATATATGATACATGGTTTTAAATCATACAAAGTCTACAGCATTCATGTTATATGGCTGTGGGCGCACACCTGACACAAATTACTTCAATTGTTTAAAGATCTTAAAGCTCTAAAACCCATGAGTTATTGCTTCCAAAAGTAAGTCCCCATTAGGAGCACTTTGTAGGTCTTAAATCAAATTGTACCTTTTAATATAAATGCCATAAGGGCAAAGAATTTAGTGAGCGTTCATCTAGTGTGTTAAATATATATTAAAAACTTAAAATTTATTATGTGCTTCTGCTATCAATTCAATAAACCACTGAAATACTAGGAAGTTGAGAGACTGCAAGAAGATAATTAACCTATTGCTCTCCCCTCTTAATTATTGTATTTAACTGCTATCTGCCTTTGAGTAAAGAAATATCCTGGGGCAGGCAAAATCTGCAGAAAGAACAAAAAGTTCCCTTCTTGGGTTTAATGTCTTCCTGTTTTGCCCCTTTTTACTTATTATTAAACAAATTACAGATGCTTAAAATGCAACCAATTCAGCCTTTCTCCCTCTTCTAAGACATATTTTATGAACTATAGGTGACTCAACTACTAGACAGAAATATCTTACAAACTAAAAAAAATTATTAAAAAAATAAAGTAAAAAAATGTTACACAGACACATTGATACAAAGGCACATACACCTATGACACATTTTACCAGAAAACAAATTTTATATTGTACCAGAGCACACAAACAAAACTATGCACATTTTGGCACCTTGGTCACGACAGCCACCACCCTTTAAAAATTACTGGTTGGTTGTTCACTTTGACACAATGGCAGCCACCTTTAAAGAAATTCTCCAGGTTATGGGTTCAAATTTAACTCATCACAAGTTGCCAATAGTGTTAAAATTAGGAACTCCTCATGTTTATTTTGTTCTTTGTCATTACAAATTAATATTTAGGTGTACACAGGCATTGGGCCAAGCGATTACAAGGCACTACAAAATGAAGTATCTGATAAACACAGGGATAATATTACAGATGAAAGCCAAGGGAAAAATAAAAAGTAAGGAAGGGAAGCAAGATGCAAGATTAACAAGGTGAAGAGAGGGTGTGAAAGAAACCAGAGGCATTAACCAGAAAGAAAGACAAGTGAGCGGAATGGGCACATACAGTTCAATGCATTGAAAAATGAAGTCATACATTTTGGGAAAAGAATAACAAAGAGAAATTACTCTAAATGGCTAGATTTGTAACAGAATGGAGGAAGAGAGAAAGTTGGGGTGTAGATACATAGAGCTATAAAGGTGGAAGTGCGGGTAGAAAAGGGCACAAAGGCAAATGTGATTCTGGGCATTGAATATAAAAGTATAGAAGTGATGGTAAATTAATTCAAGACATTGGTTACACCACTGTTAGAGCAGTTCCAGATGTCCCATTATAGGAAGGATATTCAGCAAGGAATGAGATAATACTTATGAAGAAAGGCTTGAAAATTTGGGGCTTCTTTGTGGGAGCAGAGAAAGGTAATGGGGGTGAGATCTAATAGAGGTTTTCAAAATTATGAAAAGTTTCAGTTATAGCACAGAAGGAGGGCTTTCGGCCCATTGTGCCTGTGCCGGCTCTTGGAACTAGCTATCCAATTAGTCCCACTCCCCCGCTCTTTCCTCATAGCCATGTAAGTATTTTTTCCTTCAAGTATTTATCCAATTCCCTTTTGAAAGTTATCATTGAATCTGCTTCCACCACCCTTTCAAGCAGTGCATTCCAGATCACAACAACTCTCCGCATAAAAAAATGTTTTCTCATGTTGCCTCTGGTTCTTTTGCCAATCACCTTAAATCTGTGTCCTCTGGTTACTGACCCTTCTGCCACTGAAAACAGTTGTGAGAGTAAATTAGTGAAAGATAGTTTTTCATTGGCTGCTGAATCAGTAACAAGGGTGCACAGACTCAGGATTATCACTAGAAGAATAAAAAGGGACGTTAGAAGAAATGTTTCCACACAGAGGGTGATTGAAACATAGAATTCTTTACCACGAGTGGCTATTGAGGCAGAGATTTAAAAGAGAATCGGATAAGTATTTGAAAAGGAAGAATATAGATGGATATAAGGAAAGTGCATGGAAATGGAATAAGAGTAGATATCTCCAGTTGAAGAGCTAGCACTGGCACAACGGGCTTTTTCTGCACAACTCATCTCTATGACTTGTTGGTTGGCACCTCATCTTACAACCACTCTGTTCACAATTACATTGGGTAAGGCAGAACAAATGGTAGGATGCACTCTAGATGGAGGATGTTGTTGCAAAAGATATCTTCTGCCAAATACAATTTCTAACCCCACGTCATGTGACTGGACTCCTCATCGTGTTTATAATTCAACCACTTATACTACTCATCTTTTAACAATGGCGGATAAGTAGCAGGTAAGAGCAGAGTTTTCAATATTTCCCACAAGCATAAATGGTCCAATTACAGAAACCAGAAACATACTTTTTAACTCAAATTTATCCGTAAGCTTGTGAAGTGCAAGCACCGATTCTGGCAGTGTTATTACAGAGCTATTGATATCAGGCAAAGGATAGCACCTTATGATCAGCATCACGGACAAAGATTGCCAACCCAATTAAACACTGGACCTTTCCTCAGGCACTTACGAACATACAAATTAAGAGCAGGAGTAGGCCATTTGGCCCCTCAAGCCTGCTTTCCATTTGATAAGATCATGGCTGATCTGATGACCTCAACCCTACTTTCCCGTCTACCTACTATAACCTTTGACTCCCTTGTTAATCAGGAATCTATCTAACTCAGCCTCAAAAATATTCAATGATCCTGCTTCCACCGCTCTCTGGGGAAGGGAATTCCACAGACTCACGACCCTCAAAGAAAACATTTCTCCTCATCTCGGTCTTAAATGGGAGACCTCTTATTTTTAAACTGTGGCCCCTAGTTCTAGTCTCTCTCACATGGGGAAACACCCTCTCAGCATCTACCCCTTCTAGTCCCCTCAGGATCTTATATGATTCAATAATCTCTCATTCTTCTAAACTCCAAAGTATACAGGCCCAACTTGTCCAACCTTTCCTCATAAGATAACCCCCTCATCCCAGGAATCAGTCCAGTGAACCTTCTCTGAACCGCCTCCAAAGCAATTATGACCTTTCTTAAATAAGGAGATCAAAACTGCACACAGTATTCTAGATGTGGTCTCACCAATGCCCTGTACAACTGTAGCAAAACATCTCTACTTTTATATTCCGTTCCGTTTACAATAAATGACAACATTCCATTTGCCTTCCTATTCACTTGCTGTACCTGCATACTAACGTTTTGTGATTCATGTACTAGGACACCCAGATCCCTCTGTACCTCAGAGTTCTTTTACATTAATAGTCGCAGTCAGTACGAGGTGCACAGTATTCTGGTAGCTGACGGCAATCTGTAATGGAAAGGATTAAAACTCCATGGGGGTAATTTTAACCCCCAAGAACAGGTGAATTGGGAGCGGTGGGAGGTTAAAATAACAGCATTTTGGAGTGGGACCGCATCCCGGCTCCAACTCGCCCACTACTGGGTTTAACCCAGGCAGGTTTGTGTGCGTGTGCAAAACAGACACCAGGAAGTCTTGCCTCCACAAAGCCAGCGGGCCGATATTTAAAGCAGCAATGTACCTCATTGAAATACTTGAGGCATTTGATTCTTTGTGTATTGGAAAACTTAAATAAATTTAACCTTACCTGTCCGGGATTCCATCGTTTCCGATTCACATCAGGTGAAAGCAGGCGGGAAGGGCCGGATCCAGGAGGTGAGTGTCTTTATTGCACTGCTTCTGGGCCTGGAAGAGCAGGAGTGTTTCATCCAGGCCCAACAAGCTCACCTGGCAATCGGCTGCCCCACCCCGCCAAGATGATGGCTTCCCACCTACCACCGACTCTTCACCCGACCTCTGATCTCCAAGTACCGGCCCATCCAATCCCCTCCCCAGCCCATCCAATCCTTCCGAGCCCTGGTTGCGGCCTAATAATGCAGGCCTTCCTCCCCGACAGACAGCCAGCCTATCACGCTGGCTGGCGCCTGCAAAGCCCGGATGTAAAATTTGCTGACCTCATTAAGGTCGCCCACTAATTTACCTTGTGGGTTTCGCACCCGAAAATCATCCCTGGGCTCCCTTCCCGGTTCGAGGTCAAAATTCTGCCCAATGGCTCCCATTGTGCTCAGGACCCAACTTTTCAAAAACAGAGGCTAGAGGCACAGAAAATCATGTATCTCTTGCTATTGATCCTACAACTGAGACATAGAGGTTTACTTCAACAACAACTTGCATTTACTATGTTAAAGGCGCTATAAAACACCCCAAAGCGCTTCACAGAAGCGTTATCAAACAAAATTTGACACCGAGCCACATATGGAGATATTAGGACAGGTGACCAAAAGCTTGGTCAAAGATTCTCCTATTCGTGCTGTCTACCCCGGTGGGGGCAGGAATTATCCTTACTATTTTACGATGCAGCATGCAGATCTCCAACAGGTCACACCATGTGCCATCCTAAACATCAACCTGTATGTGAACGTTAGGAGATATATTTGTTCTGGTTCTGTCTCTTTGTAAACAGGAATTTATGAAGCAACATTTAAGTTGCACTGTGCACTGAAGGATGTTTACTTCTGATGTGCCTCTTAAAAACTCAGATTCTCTTGAGTGTATGGTAACCTTGCAATGCACTTAGATTCAACTCATGACCGTTCTGAACTATATCAAACAATTTTAGCAGTTTTGTTAAATAAATAAAATAATTAGCCAAGCTTACATTTTTTTGCCAGACACCACTTGCACTATCAACACAGTTGATTCCCTGAGTGAACAGAGTAATTTGTTAACAGTTTGACAAATATACAAAGAATAATTTTAAATAAACAAAACTGTGATAACGTTTGGCTATTTTAATAATTCTGATGTAAACTCCATGGAGGTTTATGAAGGCTTTGTTTTATATAAGTTGTAAATAGTGTCATATTTAGAGTTCCTATTTTCTGGAGGATACTATTTTAAAGATCACCTATATAAACAAGCGAGTTAATTTTGCAAAACATCAATGCTGTATGATTGAAAAAATTACACTGGAAGCTCACTAATGCTCTAGAATCTTAAACGTCAGCACACTTTAAACAAGCCTTGATCTTGTATCTGTTTTACAACGCAAGACACTACAAAATACAGTCCCCACCATCCATGCTTATCACAGGCAGCTACCTAAATCACTGAATTCAAGTACAACAGTACCGCTTATAACACATTAAGCGCATCGGCTATTTCGGGCAGCGGCGGATCAGACTTGACGTATTATATAGTATATCAAATAGCAAACCTGAACCATGAGTTTCAAAACAGTCATCCCATAAAAGGTTTTGGATAGCATCTGCTGCTTATGACACCACTGGAGGCCTTTGGTGAATTAAAGCCTAGCAGTCCCCAGACACTTTGCCACAGAGGAGGGCCGTCACCAGTCCAGTTTTGAAAGAGGTGGTACAGGATGAGTTGTTTAACCATCTTGCAGGCACCAATTTTCTTTTGTAGGTTCCCTGCTTCCCCAAATATGCACTGTGCTCAGTGCCTCCCTCCGGCTACTGGAGCATTGTCCTTGTAATAACAAGTAGCAAAGGTGCAGTTTTACCATCCACTTCTTATAGCGGGCAAATCGTGTTAACACCAACACGCCTGCTATAAGTGGTGGGGACTGTACTGCTATGCATAGACTGATAATGATAACTATCTAGGATCAAAATTCATAGCATAAGGCTCAGAAAATTTTAGCAACTGACTTCAGCATACAGAATTCTTATCTATCACGATGATTGCCAGCTCCAATCTCTGTACGGTCATACATTGGGTATTTAGCACATGGATTTTTAATAAAAATCAGCCCTGAAAGTATAGTCAGAGCAGGAAGACTAAATGGTTTACCTTTTAGTGATGATCAAGTGTCTTGGGTATTAGAAATTATTTGCAAGCTACATAAAGATAAATCATTAGCAATGTTAGCCAAATTCTCTATGAGCAGTGGTCATGAGAATCCATGTCACGTGGACATGTATAAGACTGTGATGTTGTTGAATGGGAATGAATGCTTCAAGTACCATTTTCTATAGTTTATATATAGATATTTTATTGTTACTGAGTGCCCAGCCAAGTCAACTCTGCAAAGTCCTCCTCACTAACATCTGGGGGCTGGTGCCCAGGTTGGGTGAGCTGCCTCACAGACTAGTTAAGCAACAGCCTGAAATAGCTGTACTCACAGAATCATATCTATCAGCCAACATCCCAGACTGCCTGGGTATGTCCTGTCCAACCAATAGGATACACTCACAAAAGATGGGGGCACAGTGATGTACAGTTGAATTGGAGTGGCCCTAGGAATCCTCAATATTGACTCTGGACTTCATGAAGGCTCAGGTCAAAAACGCCAAGGAAACCTCCTGCTAATCACAATCTACCAACACCCCCCCTCCTCCAATCCCCAACTGATCGGTACTACTCCACGTTGTTCATCACTTGGAGGAAGCTCAGAGGGAAGCAAGGACACAGAATGTACTCTGGCTGGAAAATTTCAATATGCACCACCAAGAGTGGCTCAGTAGTACCACCACTGACCAAGCTGGCAAAGTCCTGAAGGACATAGCTGTCAGACTTGTCTGCGTCAGGTGGTGAGGGAACCAGCACAAGGAAGTGACCACACTGATTTCATCCTCACATCTGCTTATGATAGCATTGGCAGAAGTGACCATTGCACAGTCTCATCTCCACCATGAGGGCATCCTCCATTGTGCAGAGTGGCACCATCACTGTGCTAAGTGAGTTAGATTAAGAACAGATCTAGCAGCCCAAAACTGGGCATCCAAGAGGTGCTGTGGGCTATCAGCAGCAGCAGAATTTTAACCAGTACATCCCTTACTCCATGATCACCATCAAGCCAGGAGACCAACCCTTATGCAGAGTGTATAAGAGCAAGCCAGGATACCAAAAGCAGCAAGCTGGACAGAGCTAAACGGTTCCACAATCAATGTATTGGAGCAAAGTTGTGTAGCCCTAACACATCCAGCTGAGAATGGTGGTGGACAACCAGGCAACTAACAGGAGTTGGAAAAAAATGTCCTGAATCATTTAGAACTGAAATAACCCAGTACAAAACAGCTTTTCACTTCCATTCCTATATAGCCAAACTCAGTTAACACTAACGATCTCAGATGTGCATTCATTAACAAGTGCTGAGGAATGACTTCCACACCAAAACTAATATAGCCCCCATTTGTAAAAGCCAACCTGTTTTAGAGATACGCCCAGAAAAGAAAATCTGGCTAGAGTGTAAAATGGGCTTCCGATTCGCTATTGCCCGTTTTGCACTACCATCCAAGACAAATTTCACTCCCGGTATTTTTAGCTTCAGTTTTCTGTCCCTGCATAATATGTCATTACATCATTCATGCAGCTGAAATATTTCTCCTCCTTAGAAAGGTTTATATTCTGTAAGCTCCTACGAAAATATTGTACTCAAAGGGTTTTGTAAAGAAAACAAGACCTTCATGGATTTTAATTAAAAGCCTATGTCAATAAGTACATTGTACCATTATCCTTTATACTCATTACCAACAAACACCAATTCTAGTAATTGGCCTATTTATTTGACCCACTTTGGACTTATGCCACAATTCAAACATGGTTTATAGATCATTCTAATGAATGCTCTTGTGTAAGTACACAGAATGTGACTCACTTCCTAGTGATATTTCCACATTTTAATAACTGTGTGAAAACAACTGTTCCAGTTTCCCTTTCATTCTTTTAGCGATAATCCTAAATTTACGCCTTCTAGTTACCAATTCAACAACCAGTGGAAAAAATCTCACTCGCTTTAGTAAAATAAAACCTACATAATCCTTTTCATGCGCTTCAACCCATGTGGTTTACAATCATTTATCCCATAAATAAAATAAGCTTATGCTGAAGAAGAAGAAAATCGTTGACAATATAAAACACAAAGCTGAATGAGATACGTTTGAATTTAACTGTAAATCTTGTGACGGATCAATGAACTACTTCATGCACGTGCTTTGCATCAATGCAATTTCCGTTAAGAAGAAATGAAAGTGCAAAAATGGATTAAGGAAATTAGAAACAAATGGGTGCAAGGAGCGCAAAGAAAATAACGAGTACAAGGTTGCTAAAATTGTGGTTGGATTGTTGTTATACAAAAATTAGTACTGACAGAAATATTTTAAACATCCATACCGGGATTTTAATTCAAACGGTTTAATACACAAATATTATTTAAGTAACAAAATCTCCTAAATTCCTTCTCCAACTTTTTTTTTCTAGATCTTTCATCTTTAGTCACTGCAGACCTAGAGAAGGTTTTAGAATTTCACTATTACTTTGGGAATCAATAGGACTGGAGGGGGAGAAAACAACCAATACCAAACTCCAGGGTACCAGGTTCAGGTACAAAACATTTAAGATTGAGATTTAAAGATCCACTTGAACATCATAAAGACCTTTGAACGACTTCTGCTCATGCAGTAGAGTCATACCCTTCATCAAAACCATTTTGTTACACATGTTGAAAAGGCAGCACAGAGTCATAGAAATTACAGGACATAATGAGGCCATTAGGCCTGTTGTGCCTGTGCACTTCAACTGGAGCTGTCTACTCTAATCCCAGTTCCCTGCTTTTTCCCCAATATCATTTTAAATTCTTCCTTCCCAAATACTTATCCACAAGTCCCTTTTAAATCTTGTTTATAGTCTCTGCCTCAATAGCCACTTGTGGATAAAAGTTACCACATTTTAAGAACTGTGTGAAAATAATTCATCAGCTTCCCTTTAATTATTTCAGTGATAATCCTAAAGTTATGCCCCCTAGTTACCAATTTAACAACGAGTGCAAACAATCTTTTAATATTGCCTTTTCAAAACTTTTCATAATTTTGAAAACATGCATTAGATTTCCACCCTTAAATTTCTCTGTCCCAGTTGGAAAAAAGCATCACATTTTCAAGCCAATAACGTCTCATTCCAGGTATAATTTTAGTGAATCTGCACTCTGCCCTTTTCATATTAATATATTCGGAGCCTTAGAAACAAAAGGTTTTGGTAGGACTAGAGGTTAATTTCCGTGAAGTCCAACATGTGCCAGGATGTGGAGGAAAAGCCAGGCAGAGATTAGGCAGTTTTTACGGGGAGGGATGGAAAAAAACAAATTTGAAAACAAGCTATCTCAGTCCACTCTAACGTACTTCCCAGTCGTCAGATAAAGAGTACCATTAGCAAAGATCTGAGAGTTACCTGCACAACCTCTCAGCCAAGCAATGGTGTGTGGTAGGGGAGGAAAATTAATCTTTAAAAAGGAGCGAGTTTAAAAAGAAGACAGATCCTTATCATATATCTATCAGCAATTGGTGAAGATGATGTAAACTACGGTGCAAAGCAGTGAAAGTTCACCTTGATTTAATGGAGAAGTAGTCACTGCAACTCAGGAAGATACTTATTTCTAAACAAAACAGCGTTTACATGAAATAAATGAAGAAAACTCCATACATCGATCAAGCTGTTTTTTCTTTTGCTAACTTTTTCCCTTCTCCTCCTCTTCTGAAGGCAGTGGCTCTTGCTGGGGTGTAGCCCCATGGATACTAGTTGCCCTCTAGTATCTCACTCAAGTGGCCATGATTTAAATGTAAGCCCTGACAGTGAATGCCATATTTATAGTAATATTTAGGCGAATGGAAAGAACAAAAATGTTACCATAGCGAAACTGGACTCTTCTCACCACAAACATGAAGATTAGGCACCCGTGAGGCATATGCCAGTCAGAGTACTGGGAAAATATCAAGCAGTCTGGACACCCTTGCTGGTCTCCTCTCTCAAGCCCCACAACACATCCCTATAGAACACATCCCTATACCGTATCAGTGTGAAAACCAATAAACAATATTTTCACATCGTTCACCTGACGAAGGAGGAAGCCTCCGAAAGCTTGTGAATTTAAAATAAAATTGCTGGACTATAACTTGGTGTTGTAAAATTGTTTACAATTGTCAACCCCAGTCCATCACCGGCATCTCCACATCATCCCTATAGAGTGAGGGATGGGTTAACGCCAATAAGAACCTACACCACCACTGGTCCCCAGTTGTACAGAACAAGTAACCCAACCCAAAAGTATGTGTGGAGGGTATGGGATAGATCTTGTGCCTACTTGTCTGATTGTGCTGTCTTACGTGATGTTTGCCTCAGACCTGAATCATGTTACATTATTGTATGAATATGCACAAATAAACAGATTACACGTTGAAATGTCCCATCCTGTAAATGCCATATTGAAACTACATGTCAGTACCGTATTAGTGTGAAAACCAATAAACAATTTTTCTCGTGAAAAAAAAAGTTTCTGAAAATTTATAATACATGGCCCATTATTTTTTTTAGATGTTTACCGGTTTTCCTGTTTCAACGTGTAATCTGTTTGTTTCTAATGATTAGTTTCCTGAAATAAAATATATATGTGTGTGTGTGTGTGTGTGTGTGTGTAATCTAACTAAGTAGGAATCTTCCAAATCCATATTCTATTTAAATAATTTGTTTGCGAGCAAATACACACAAAAAAAAGCCCACTTACCCATTCCCGTACCGGCTGGTGCAATTTCACGGGAAAAGAGTTCCAGGGCTTTCTTCTGCATGTGGTGAACTGCCAGCCAAATAACAGCTTCACGAGGACCCTGCACAACCAAACCACAACATTTTAGCAATAATGGGCACTTCTATATTAACAATTAATCATTTATAGGAGCAGGGTAAAAGGCAACATTTATGTTTCTCTAAAATGTCACTACTTTCTGCAATCCAATGTCATTAGTAAGGGAGATCTGTGAAAATGCAATATTTTGACAAATGGGAACTATTTTCAGTTTAGCTTAAAAATAGCCTCATAAAAGTGAGATTTTTTTTTAAAAAGTGACAAATGTGCGATAAATCCTTTAATGTACCGCACTACGGGGAGGAGAGGGTTAAACCACTGACATTTGCCAGGTTTTCATCACGTGGATGGCTGCACATTCAGTTATGTCAAAACCCAAACTGATAAAACGATGCAGAGACACAACTGCAAACAGCACATTGATGTGGCAAACATTTAAAAAGGTATTTTATGATTCGCAACAAAAATATATCCCTGTGAGCAGGAAAGACTCCACAAAAAGGGTGAACCAACCATGGCTAACTAAGTAAAGGATGGTATAAGGCTAAAAGAAAAAGCATACAACATGGCAAAGATTACTGGTAAGCCCGAAGATTGGGAAAACTTTAAAAACCAGCAAAGGAGGACTAAAAGAATAATAAAGAGGGAGAAAATAAATTATGAGTGTAAGCTAGCAAAAAATATAAAAACTGACAGTAAAAGCTTCTACAAGTATGTAAAAAGGATGAGGGTAGCTAAAGTAAACATTGGTCCCTTAGAGGATGAGACTGGGGAAATAATAATGGAAAACAAGGAAATGGCAGAGGAATTGAACAGATATTTTCTATCTGCCTTCACAGTAGAAGACACTAATAATATACCAATAATAGTAGAAAATCAAGGGGCAAAGGGGAGGGAGGAAATAAAAACAATCACTATCACTAGAGAAAAAGTACTAGGTAAACTAATGGGTCTAAAGGCTGACAAGTCCCCTGGACCTGATGGCTTGCATCCGAGGGTCTTAAAGGAAGTGGCTACAGAGATAGTGGATGCATTGGTTGTAATCTTCCAAAATTCACTAGAATCTGGCAAAGTCCCAGCGGATTGGAAAACCGCAAATGTAACACCCCTATTCAAGACGGGAGTGAGACAGAAAGCAGGTAACTATAGACCAGTTAGCCTAACATCTGTCATTGGGAAAATGCTAGAATCCATTATTAAGGAAGTAGTAGCAGGACATTTGGAGACTCATAATACAATCAAGGAGAGTCAATGTGGTTTTATGAGGGGGAAATCGTGTCTGACAAATTTATTAGAGTTCTTTGAGGAAGTAACGGGCAGGGTGGATAAAGGGGAACCAATGGATGCAGTATATTTGGATTTCCAAAAGGTATTCGATAAGGTGCCACATAAAAGATTTTAGATAAGAGCTCATGGTGTTGGGGTAATATACAGGCATGGATAGAGGATTGGCTAACTAACAGAAAACAAAGAGTTGGGATAAAGTGTCATTTTCAAAATGGCAATTTGTAACTAGTGGGGTGCCGCAGGGATCAGTGCTGGGGCCTCAACCATTTACAACATATATCAATGACTTGGATGAAGGAACAGAGTGTCTTGTGGCCAAATTTGCTGATGATGCAAAGATAGGTGGACAAGCAAGTTGCGATGAGGACACAAAGTGTCTGCAAAGGGATAGTGACAGGTTAAGCGAATGGGCAAAAATTTGGCAGATGGAATATAATGTGGGAAAATGTGAAGTCATCCACTTTGGGAGGAAAAATAAAAAAGTAAAATATTATTTGAATGGAGAAATACTACAAAATGCTGCGGTACAGAGGGATCTGGGTGTTCTCGAACATGAAACACAAAAAGTCAACATACAAGTGCAGCAGGTAATCCGAAAGTCAAACGGAATATCGGCCTTTATTTCTAGGGGGATGGAGTATAAAAGCAGGGAAGTCATGCTACAACTGTACAGGGTGCTGGTGAGACCACACCTGCAGTACTGCGTACAGTTCTGGTGCCCTTATTTAAGGAAGGGCATACTTGCATTGGAGGCAGTTCAGAGAAGGTTCACTCGGTTGATTCTGGGTATGGAAGGGTTGTCTTATGAGGAAAGATTGAACAGTCTATACTCATTGGAGTTTAGAAGAACGAGAGGAGATCTTATTGAAACATACAAGATTCTGAGGGGACTCGATAGGGTAGACGCTGAGAGGATGTTACCCCTCATGGGGGAATCTAAAACTAGGGGGCATAGTCTCAGAATAACGGGTCGCCTGTTTAAGATGGAAATGAGGAGGAATTTCTTCTCCCAGAGGGTCGTGAATCTTTGGAATTCTTTACCCCAAAAAGCTGTGGAGGCTGAGTCATTGAATACATTCAAGGCTGAGTTAGACAAATTTTTGATCAGCAAGGGAGTCAAAGGATATGGGGAAAAGGCAGGATATGGAGTTGAGGTAAAAATCAGATCAGCCATGATCTCATTGAATGGCGGAGCAGGCTCGAGGGGCCGAATGGCCTACTCCTGCTCCTATCTCTTATGGTCTTATTGATCCCTACACTCAAATCACTCATTGTCGTTTATAAAGTCATTTCACATACATCTGTCCTCTTTACAGCTTGCTCTCCATAGGTTTCTTCAGATCCCAGAATCTGTACATTGACCGATTTGAAGTCATCCAGGCCGACCTGCTTGAACATGCGTCGCATCCTTCATAAATCAATAAAAGGACAGAAAGACCCGTTTAGAATCACTAACATTTCACCACATTGCAAAAGGTACAAGTATCAACACAGGTTAGCAGTGGTTTATTTTTAAGTATAGTAACCTTTGCTGCTTAAAAGTGGTTATGGGTGATTAAATGCTGAAAGCACGTATACATTAATAGAAAGATGATGAATTCTCTGCTGCAATCAGGCTCTTCAAATGCCTTGGGACGTTTTACTACGTTAAAGGCGCTATATAAATGCAAGTCATTGTTGTTATTCAGATTTCCAGTACATGTTACTGGTTATATGTTACTCTTTCAAGTTTCCTCCTTTACATTTCCATCTTTTCCCCAATATTACTTATTTTCTAGTTTCTTTAATTTGTTTATTTTGGATGACCACTTTTCAGTTACATTTCCAACAAGAGCTGCTCACCATCAGACAGTCTCTTTTACAGGAAAGAGAACCCAATGGGCTGCGGTCCATTCCACAAAAGCCATCAGTAATCAGCTAATGAAAGGTAAATTTGCTTTTTTCGGAAGTTATTTCACATTTTGTTTCCTTTTGCCAACACACTTCCCTCAGCAAAGCAACAGAGGTACTAGCTTAATCTGTTCTCAAAAGATGAATGCATTTGAAATCAATTTTAGCTTGGCATTAATAATATGCCGATCTGCACATTTCACTTATACAATCATGATGTATTGACAGTGGAATACACAACTGTATAACAGTTTATAAAACATATAAAGACACTTTTTTAAACTTTACTAATTAGGGGGGAGAGGGTGAAGGGGGAGGTCAGGGCAGTGGGAGCAGTAGAGGAAGGAGAGGGGGAAGGGGAGGAGAGGGGTTGCAGTAGGAGTTGAGTTCTGGAGGAATGGAGGGAGGGAAAGGATGAGGAGAGGGGAAGGGTGGGAGGGGAAGAGAGAAGTGGGAGGAGGGATCATCCATAGCCAGGAATAACAACAATCTAGGTTACTCCTTCGGATCTGCTTGTCTGAAATAAACTGGCTGATCTTGGCAGAGAAGAGGGGAAAAAAAAGTTTCCAACAAAGTCTATAAAAAGATAGAAAGTTTCATTTTCCCGAAAGCAATTTCCATTCAATTAGATAGGGAACAGCTTTCAATATACCATCCCCACTCCAGTGCAGGCACAATGGGCTGAGTGGCTCCTTTCTGTGCTGAAAATTATATGATTCTGTGTGCAAGATAATTTTATTCTTTCTCATAAGCATACCTCTTTAGAATACTCTCTGCTGTCCTTCTTCCCTTCTCCACAGACCGGGATCCTCCCACTGGGCAGACAGCTGTGGCTCGGTATCCATCCAAATAAGTAGCACAAACCTAAATACCAAGAAGTATTGAATAAAGTGATGTATCAGGAGCAAAGTCTGATGTCAATTGTTCACATATTGTACATTAAAAAAACAGCATCAATTTTATTCAATGCCATTGCAGAATGCACTACATCATTTAAACCCAACTTACTGGGGGAGTGATGAATGGGGGAGAAGAAGGAAAGAGATGGAATGTAACAAGGGGCAAAAGTGCACAGAATATTAGGATAGCAAGGCTGTGGATAGATGCAGAATAAAATTTACCAAGATGATACCAGGGATAAGAGGCTTTAGTTATGAGGAGAGACGAAGGAAACTCAGGCTCTTTTCATGAGAACGAAACAGGTTAAGAGGAGATTTTATAGAGGTATTCAAAATTATATGAGGTTTTGACAAAGTAAATCAGGAAAAACTATTTCTACTGGTCAGTGAGTCAGTAGCCAGAGGGCAAGGAGTGGACAGGGGGTCAGGAGAATTTATTTATTTATTTTTTTTAGAACCACACGTTCACTCTGTGTAGATAAGAATTTAATTATTACTAGTTTGAATCTATGGCTTTGTCCTACTCTTACCATTTGACTTAAAATAGTATTCCTAGGTATACCTTTTCCATTCCCTTAACAATCTTATATACTTCTAGAAGATCACTTCTCAGACAACTGCATTCCATGCTGAAAAGCCCAAGTTTCTCAGCAACCAGAAGAAGACGCAGTATTCAATGTGCAATCTCACCAGAGCACTATCCAGTTTGGTCATAACTTCCTCTGACTTGTATTCTACTGCTTTCCCTGTGTCATTCAATGTTCTATTGGCTTTGTCGATTGTTACCCTGCACTTGTTGTACATGTTGAGCGTTGAGTCCACTTAGACTCCAAGGTCTCTTGCAGCTTCAGCCTTGTCTATTACAACACGATTCAGAGAGTACACATATTGCCTATTTTTCCTTCTGATTTTCTGTACTTTACTCTTGTCTGCATTAAGTTTCATCTGTCATTTTTCTGTCCACTTATGTATTTTATTCAACTCATTCTGTGGCTTCTGAGTGCCCCCCCCCCCCACTAGATAGCATCTCCAAATTTGAACACTTTGCATTTATCATTTAAAACAAAAAAAAATTAGAAACAGTAGTGGTCCCAATACCGATCCCTGGGGCATCTGACTCAGTAGTTCCCCAACCCCGACATAACTCCTCTAAAGTACACTCACTGCTTCATATCCTTTCGCAGTTTTTTTATCCATTCCTAGAGCTTACCCTGAATCCCTAACACCATTAATCATTAGCCTTTCGTGTGGAACTTTGTCAAAGGCCTTTTGGAAGTCAAGGTACATCACATTGTAGGGCTTCCCACAGTCCACTTGGGTTGTCACTTCCTCAAAGTCGAGGAGGTTGATCAGACAGGATCTTTGTCACCTGAATCCATGCTGACTGCTGTTAACTTACGTTATTATTGTACAGATTGTTCTTAAGTTGACTCCTGACATTCATTTCCATTATTTTACACGAAATGGAAGCAAGATTAAGCCTGTGTTTGTTCTGTCCTCCTTTTTGAATACAGGCCTGTTGGGCACCACGTTAGCCTGTTTCCAATCTACAGATACCTTGCCAGTGTCTATTAATGATCATAAACATTGTCAGTGCCTCACTAATCTCTCAGCGCTCAGGAATAAACACCAGGGGACATATTTCTTTTGAGCCCTTTTAGACTATCTAGGACTTCCATCTCATTTATATCAAAGTCATTGATTTTTCTTAGATGATCAATATTTGGCAAGGGCTTATTGTTCATGTCTCAATCATTCAAGTTATTTACTTCTTTGTGTTCATCCTCAGCGTCAAGCTTATTTACGTCTTTTAGAGTTTTCACTACTTCACCAATTGCCCTCTGTTGTAGTACTGATAGAAATGTTTTTACTGTTGTGTTTAGTTTCTATGACTATGCTTTTCTCTAGGTTCATCTTTGCTCCTCCAATCACCCTTTGGTATGTTTCTGTTTTTTCTTATATTCATCCCAACAAGCCCCTTCCCCTTTCACCTACATGATTTGTAGAGGTCGTTCTTCCTCTTTATCTTGCTTTTAATTGTTTGCTAATCTACTTAAGACCTTGTTTCCTTAGTCTGAGCTTGCTGGTTTTAGGAATGTATAAATCCTGCAGGCTCAGCAATATACCTTTAAAGGTGTTCCACTTGTCCTCTATTGAAGTGTTGTTGAGCAACCTAGCCCAATCCATTTGCTTAGTTATTCCCCCAGTTATTCTGAGTTTATCCCTTTTAAAGCCAAAGAAAAACTAAAAGGGATATGGAGAAAGGGCAGGAGAATGAGACAAAGTGTATTGCTTTATCAGAGAGTCGGCACTTGCACAAAGGGTCAAATGGCTTCTTTCTGTATAGTAAAGTTCACAGAATCACAGAAGGGTTACAGCACGGAAGGAGGTCATTCGGCCCATCGAGTCCGCACTGGTTCTATGCAAGAACAATCCAGCTAGAGAAGTTTGAACTACTCTATGATTAGATATCTCAAAGTCACAGGCCAGTAATTCTCAGAGGGATCAAATGCTCATTCTCACCATATACGATCATGTAAATCAAGAGAATGATATACAACCTTAATTTATTTCCTAATTTGTGTACACATTATGGGCATGTTTAAAGTTTATTGAATCTATTTCTCAAATGTCAGTTTGACTCAGTTGGTAGCACCTCACCTCCAAGTCAGGAAATGTGGATTTGGGCTGCACGCTAAGACTTCAGCACATAACCTAGGTTCATATTTCAGTGCAGTAATTAGACAGTACTGCACTGTTGGAGGTGTGGTCTTTCAGATGATACATTAAACCCAGATCCCATCTTTACCTGTTCAGGTGAATGCTAAAGATCCTATTGCACTACTTGAAGAACACAGAGTTTTCCGTGTCCTGGCCAATATTCCTCACTCAACCAAAACTACAAAAAAAAGATGAATTGGTTATTCATCTCATTGCTGCATGCAAAATGCCACATTTACCCAAATAACAACAGTAGTTGTATAATATAATTCATTCTAAGCGCAGCACTTTCAGGCATTTAATCATCCTTCACATAAAATATAGTCATTCTCCACATACTGCGTCATCCTCAACAACAACTTGCATTTATATAGCGTCTTTAACATAGTAAATCTTCCCAAGACTCTTCACAGGAGCATCATCAATCAAACTTTGACACCTAGACACATAAGGAGATATTAGGACAGGTGACCAAAAGCTTGGTCAAAGCGGTAGGTTTTAAAGGAGCATCTTAAAGAAGGAGAGGTAGAGAGGCGGAGAAGATTAGGGAGTGAATTCCAGAACTTAGGGCCTAGGCAGCTGAAGGCACAGCGGTCAATGGTGGAGCGATGAAAATCGGGAATGTGCAAGAGGCCAGAATTGGGGGAACACAGAGATCTTGGACGGTTGTAGGGCTGGAGGAAGATAAAGAGGATAGGGAGGGGTGACAGCATGGAGGGATTTGAAAACAACGACAACAACAACTTGCATTTATATAGCGCCTTTAACATAGTAAAACATCCCAAGGCGCTTCACAGAAGCGTTATCAAACAAAATTTGACACCGAGCCACCTAAGGAGAGGTAGGTTTTGAGGAACGTCATAAAGGAGGAAAGAGAGGTAGAGAGGCGGGGAAAGATAAGAATTTTAAAATCGAGGCGTTGCCAGACCTGGAGCCAATGTATGTCAGCAAGCACAGCGGTGATGGGTGAATGGGACTTGGTGCGAGTTAGTATACAGGCAGCAGAGTTTTGGATGAGCTCAAGTTTATGGAGGGTGCAAGGTGGGAGGCCAACCAGGAGAGTATTGGAATTGTCGCGTCTAGAGGTAACAAAGGCATGGATGAGGGTTTTAGCAGAAGATGAGTTGAGGCAGGGGCGGAGACAGGCGATGTTATTGGAGCTGGAAGTAAGCCATCTTGGTAATGGAGAGGATATGGGGTTGGAAGCTCAACTCAGAGTCAAATAGGAGGCCAAGGTTCTCCTCCACGGAAGGAGCATTATCATCCTCCATATAATACATTATCATCTTCCTACAGACAAGTCATAATCATCATTCTCCACATAATGAATTTCAAGAAACCATCTGATTTATATTATATAGCAACAAAAATGACAACATAGTAACTGCCATCAGTTTTACTTAACAGTTGCAAACATCTCCTTTCGCAGCACCTTGTAATGGTCAGATGGAGGTAATCCCTTTGCTCCCTGAACGCGTACCGCTCCACCTTCTATATCTGCAAAACAGTAAAAACAGCCTGCTTTAGTTTTGATACAACATCATAGGACAACAATTTGAATGGATCTTTTCTTACTTTTTAAATAATGCCTTTATAATATGTTTGCACATGTTGCTTACAGAATTTAGCATGAGTTTTAACAGTAGAGTATAAAACAGGAGCGGAAAACTGTAAATTTCCTCAGAAATGGTCAATATGGAAGTCTCTGAACACTATGCTTCCTTTAATTCACCAGGCCAATTTAAATTTCACAAGACAATAAACCTATACGGGAAGGAAAAATAAAATCAAAACTTAATTTTGAAACTAGGAATTACCGCAAACACTGGTGTACCTCAGGCTACAGTTCTACTAAACCTACTGATTTCAAATCAGTAACTATAGTATCAACTTGTAGTACCTTGTTTATACTGCCTGGGTGCTTACGTCATGTGCAGAACTGCACTGCCCGTTGGTAAATTTTAAATATGTTGAGAATACAAATAGAAGTGGTACATTCTCAATACATTTAAATCAGCTCTGGGTAACTTTATAAAGTGTCCAAGAGCTCCAACAAACCGCCAAGTACCTTTTAGACTTGGCTTGAAACACCACTGTTGTACTCCATGCAGTGTGAGGTCAAGCCAGTGCAAAGCCCCTCACTGGAGGGACCTCACAATGATTTCCTTTTAATGTACTCTGGATCAGATCAGGACCAGACTCCTGAATCATGTTGCCGCTTTTGCTTTGATGCGCACCTGAAGCTGCTTTTCATCTATACGAACATCATGATGTAACCTAAGTAATTAGAATGATAAAGACCAATATTCAGAGTTTCCGACATAATATAACTCTTCCCATCTAAATTCTTCTATGAAAATGGGGATGCACAAGATAAGTGATTCATCTATCTATCACAGTCTTAAAGTACCAGCATTCTGCAACCAGTTGATGTTTACAGTTATGAAAATGTTAAGTTTGTCACTGGTTGCAGAGAATAAATTGGTTCTAAACTATATTTACTGGATGCTTACAGTACTATTTAAACTGAACCTTTAATGAGCATCAATGATTTCCCGAAAGATAGCATATTTTGCTTCATTCGAAGTGCCAAATCATTTTTTTTTAAAAAAAGCCTCTGCATTTTTTCCCACTAGTTATATTAGCAACGTCTAAATAAAAAAGTTCATGCAAAAGTTCAGTAAGAGTTTAAATACTATGAACTTGGTCATTAAGAAGCTGAAGGTTCACTTGTAGTTCAGATCCTAAACAGACTTCACCAGGCAGGGGTGAAAACTGGAACATGCAGCTCTTATCGTGCTGCTTGTTAGTATTAATTATTCCCAACAGCTTGTTGCATCCAAAGTAGCTATGGTCATAGTTTAAGCCTTGTTAACCACAGAAAGTGTGATTTTGATTCTACTCACTTACTATTAACGTTAAAGTTTTTTTTTGTTAATGGTGGATCTCCCATGGTATTGCTCATGGGGGGGGATCAAAGAGCAGGGAAGGTCAGGGTGGCAAATGTGACTGAAAAGGCAGTTGGAGACTGGGAAGATCTGGGGTCCAGATGGAGGAAGCAGGCCGCTGACCCTGCAGTTCTAATCTGCACCGTGTTGGCCTGCCCCCAGGTTCCCAATCCTGAGCCCTGAATAGTGTAATTTTTTTAATTGAGTGGAAGCGGGTCCTGGGAGTGAGGTAGGAGACGAGATGCCTCAAGGAGTTGGGATAAGGGCTGGAGGAGCAGGCAGTCAATGAAGGAACAGGGCTAGAAGCTGAAGAGGTCAAAGAGTGGTGAGCTGGGAGAAATCACTGGTAGGAGCCCAGCAACTACACAATGACAGAGAAGTGTTTACATTAGAAATTCTCAGTATGTTTACATAGGCACATCTAATTATAAATATTGACATAAAAGCCTTACGAAAACAGTGACAACAGGAAGTTGTACAGAACGTGCTCGTAAACACAAGACATTTCTCAACATATGTAGGTGCTGATTTAATTTTTGCCCTCAGTTAACATCTCCCCAGGGCAAGAGTTAACACCTCCCGGAGGAAAGGAAATGGGAGAAAATTAGTAGACCGGGAAAAAAAAGTGGGCTAGAATTTCCATCCATTCAGTCAATAGGTGGTAAATCTAGGCCAAAAGGCAATAAGATCCATGTATGTGTATTTTCCAAAAAGCCTGGCTGGCAAACCTGCTCACAACCCTCTTGCTCAAGCATGGGAAATAGGAAATAGAATTATAGAAAGTTACAGCACAGAAGGAGGCCATTCGGCCCATTGTGTCCGTGCTGGCCGAAAAAGAGCTATCCAGCTTAATACCACTTTCCAGCACTTGGTCCGTAGCTCTGTAGGTTACAGCACTTCAAATGCACATCCAAGTACTTTTTAAAAATGAGTTGAGGGTTTCTGCCTCTACCATCCTTTCAGGCAGTGAGTTCCAGACCCCCACCACCCTCTGGGTGAAAAAACTTCTCCTCAGCGCCCATCTAATCCTTCTACCAATTACTTTAAATCTTTGCCCCTGGTCACTGACCCCTCTGCTAAGGGAAACAGGTCCTCCCTATCCACTCTATCTAGTCCCGTCATAATTTTATATCTCAATTAAATCTCCCTTCAGCCTCCTTTGTTCCAAAGAAAACAACCCCAGCCTGTCCGATCTTTGCTCGTAGCTAAAATTCTCCAGCCCTGGCAACATCATCGTAAATCTCTTCTGTACCCTCTTTAGTGCAATTACATCTTTCCTGTAACGTGGTGACCAGAATTGTACGCAGTACTCAAGCTGTGACCTAACCGATGTTTTATATAGTTCTAGCATAACCTCCCTGCTCTTATATTCTATGCCTCGGCTAATAAAGGAAAGTATCCCGTATGCCCTTTTAACCACCTTATCTACCTGTCCTGCTACCTTCAGGCATCTGAGGACATGCACTCCAAGGTCCCTTTGTTCCTCTACACCTCTCAATATCCTCCCATTTATTGTGTACTCCTTTGTTTTGTTTGCCCTCCCCAAATGCATTACCTCACATTTCTCTGGATTGAATTCCATTTGCCACTTTTCTGCCCACCTGACCAGTCCATTGATAGCTTCCTGCTTTCCTCCTCACTATCAACCACATGGCCAATTTTTGTATCATCTGCAAACTTCTTGATCAAGCCCCCCATATTCAAGTCCAAATCATTAATATATACCACAAAAAACAAGGGACCAAGTACTGAACCTCATGGATCTCTTTTATTTCTTTCCTAGGGGGACGATGCTATAGGTTGCACCTCAACGGAGCTGGGACCAATGTCCTCGCGAGGAGGTTCGCTAGTGCTGTGGGGGGGGAGGGGTTTAAATTAATTTGGCAGGGGGATGGGCACCAGGATGTAGCAGTGGAAAGGAGAAACAAGGGGCACAATGGATTGGGGGAGAAAAATAGCACTAAAACAAGTAATAGTACCGTATTAAGTGGGATCAGACTAAGAGAGAGTACAAGGAAGTCTAAAACTGGTTTGCAATGCATGTGTGTAAACGCATGAAGTGTGGTAGGTGAGCTGTAGGCGTAAATAGCCACATGGGAATACGATGTTACAGCGATAACAGAGACCTGGCTCAAAAAAAGGCAGGATTGGGTACTAAATGTTCCTGGATACAAAGTGTTTAGGAAAGGAAAGAAAGGGGGGGGTGGGTGGCAGTATTGATTAAGGAGAATATTGCAGTGCTGGAGAGAGAGGATGTCCTGGAGGGGGTCAAGGACAGAATCTATTTGATTAGAGTTAAGAAATAAAAGAGGTGCCATTACACTACTGGGTGTATTCTAAAGGCCACCAACTAGTGGGAAGGATATAAAGGAGCAAATTTGCAGGGAAATTACAGAGAGGTGCAAAAGCTATAGACTAGTGATAACTGGGGACTTCAACTATCCTAATATAGACTGCGATAATAATAATACTATAAGGGGCTCAGAGGGGTAGGAATTTTTGAAATGTGTTCAGGATAACTTTCTTAACCAGTATGTTTCCAGCCCAACGAGGAAGGAGGCATTGCTGGACTTGGTTCTAGGGAATGAGGTGGGCCAAGTGGAGCAAGTGCACTGGCCATAATCGTCCAAACATCCGTAGATACAGGGGTGGTGCCAGAGGACTGGAGAATTGCAAATGTTACACCCTCGTTCAAAAAAAGGTGTAAATATAAACCCAGCAACTATAGGCCAGTCAGTTTAACCTCAGTGTTGGGGAAACTTTTAGAAACAATAATCCAGGTCAGAATTAACAGTCACTTGGACGAGAATGGATTGATTAGGGAAAGCCAGCACGAATTTGTTAAAGGCAAATCGTCTTTAACTAACTTGATAGAGTTTTTTGATGAGGCAACAGAATGGGTAGATGAGGGCAATGCAATTGATGTGGTTTATATGGACTTTCTAAAGGCGTTTGATAAAGTGCCACATAACAGGCTTATCATCAAGATTGCGGCCCAAGGAATAAAGGGGGCAGTAGCAACATGGATACAGAATTCGCCATGGGACAGGAGACAGGAAGTAGTGGTGAACTGTTGTTTTTCGGAGGAGGAAGGTGTACAGTGGTGCTCCCCAGGGGTCAGTACTGGGACCACTGCTTTTCTTGATATATCTTAATGACTTGGACTTGGGTGTACAGGGCACAATTTCAAAATTTGCAGATGACATAAAACTTGGAAGGATAGTAAACAGTGAGGAGGATAGTGATAGCCTTCAGGAGGATATAGTCAGGCTGGTGGCATGGGCGGACACGTGGCAGATGAAATTTAACACAGAAAAACGCAAAGTGATACATTTCAGTAGGAAGAACGAGGAGAGGCAATATAAGCTAGAGGGCACAACTCTAAAAGGGGTACAGGAACTGAGAGATCCGGGGGTATATGTGCACAAATCATTGAAGGTGGCAGAGCAGGTTGAGAAAGTGATTAAAAAAGCATAGGGATCCTGGGCTTTATAAATAGAGGCACAGAGTACAAAAGTATGGAAGTCACGATGAACCTTCATACAACACTGGTTCGGCCACAACTGGAGTGCTGGGTCCAGTTCTGGGCACCGCACTTCAGGAAAGATGTGAATGCCTTTGAGAGGGTGCAGAAGTGATTTGCTCGAATGATTCCAGGGATGTGGGACTTTAGTTATGTGGATAGACTGGAGAAGTTGGGGTTGTTCTCTGTGGAACAGAGAAGGTTGCGAGGAGATTTGATAGAGGTATTCAAAATCATGAAGGGTTTAGACAGAGCAGATAAAGAGAAACTGTTCCCATTGGTGGAAGTGTCAAGGACCAGAGGACATATATTTAAGGTGATTGGCAAAAGAACCAAAGGTGACATGAGGAAAAACTTTTTTACACAACAGGTGGTTAGGATCTGGAATGCACTGCCCGAGGGGGTGGTGGAGGCAGATTCAATCATGGCCTTCAAAAGGAAACTGGATAAGTACTTGAAAGGAAATAATTTGCAGGGCTATGGGGAAAGGGTGGGGGAGTGGGACTAGCTGGATTGCTCTTGCATAGAGCCGGCGCGGACTCGATGGGCTGAATGGCCTCCCTATGTGCTGTAACCTTTCTATGATTCTATGCTGGCCTCTGCATGGTGCATCCTCTGATGGCATAACTATGATCAGGTGGTCAGCCTTTGCTGATTAATGGCCGCGAACTGTGACACAGCTGATAATTGTGATTTCTGCAGTTTGTAAAAAGACAACAAATGGTTTCCATGAAGACTCATAGGGATAAATGTCGAGCCAGAAAAAGCACGGGGGAGGGGGGGGGGGGGGATTTCTGACGGTAAACCTGGAAGTATGGGTTTCCCGGATGTCCTTACGATTTTGATGTAAGGACGTCTTTCAATTCTTTTCAGTCGGATTCCAGGCTGGCTGTCAGTCAGATGGGACAGCAGCCAGGGAGTGGATGCCAGCAGGTAAGTGTTAGATCGGCGGGGGGAGGCCAATCACGTGTGTGGGATCACGGCAGGTGAGCTTGTTGGGCCTGGAAGAAACACTCCTGCTTCTCCTGGCCCTCAAGCAGTGCAATAAAGGCACCTGTTGATCTGGGCCTTCTCGCCTCCTGTTACGTGGCATGAAACAGGAGGCCCAGGAATTAAAAATAAAAATGCTGTTAAAATGGAGGCTAGCAGCCTAAAAGATTTTAGTGTCCGACCTGCTTCCTGAGAGCGGGTTTGTCACCCACCTCTCGACCCACCTCCGTTACGACCGGAAGTGGGTGGGTTGGGATCGGGTTTTTACTTTTTTACAATTTTTACCTTCCCACAACCTGCCTGTCCTTGAGGTTAAAATTTAACCCATAGAATTTATCCAACAAGTAGCTGACCCAGACCAGGCAAGTTCTAGGTGTGACTCCTGGTCTGTGAATTGGCTAATCTCAGCCAGGGAGGCGTTTGGTGCTACAATTGGGCTTAGTACCCCTGGGAAAGGGAAGGCAAAATTGTCAGGTCCCTGGTCCTGATCACTACCCAGTGACCCTTGCTGGGACTGTACGCGTATAGATATCAAATGACAACAGGATCAGGCTCTGCTTTGATACCCTCACTAATCAAATCATGTGTCAATTCTTACACAAGGTACTTTAGGGCAACCAGTACCCATAGAACTGTGTCAGCATTCAACAGAGGAGGTAAGGGAAGAAAATTGACAAGAATATTAAAAAAGACATGATGATCTATTTCTTTTTCATTCTAGTTTAGGGATCACAAAAAACAGTACTGTTGTTCTGTAACATTCTCCAATTCCTTGCATTTATTTAAAGCATCAGTATTAAAACAGCTACCTAGAACAAAACTGTAGCATGAATTGAACTCAAATCTCACATATTACTTAATGGTCCAAAAAGTAAAAAAAAGTATAAGATCTACGAACAACTTGTTGTTAATATAGCAAGAATTGAGAGAATTTTGCATAACAGTCTTTTAAACGATTGTCAAGGCTTCACGTCTTTATTCCAGCAAGTCGTGGTTATGGGGACAAACACGTATTGTTGCTAGCTACAGCAGACTCTCTCTGTTAATGTTGCCTTTAGCATCTTACTGAAAAGTATATTACATTGATGGAGTTTCATATTCCTTATTAGTGAGGGAGCCACACACAGTGTGAGATCCCGTTCTATAATATAGTGTGGGATACTTTCCAGTAGTGGCAACATTATGTTGCTCAGCCTCTTTCCTCTTTATCAATCAGTATGTTAAAAAAAAACTACACTCATCACACATTCTGGACAATGATACTACACTTCACTTTTGTGTTTTCTTAAAAAAACACACAAATTATGGAAAGAAAATATCTTCTAAACTGGTTTGACAAACATAACCCAACAAAACCAATGCCATATGAAGTGACCCCCATCAAAAAAAACAAATGTACTCAAATGGAAACATTTGTCTTTAGCCTTAAATTTATTGTTTTTTTTTCCCTTTCTTTTTTTAAAGACATTTACTTTATACTTTTATTCTCATCACACTCTACACAGTCATTAGAGCGAGTAGCCAATCTGCCCCTATGCATCTGTTATTGTCACTGTGCAGCTGACAATTAAGAGATACACTTGAAAGTTCCACCTAGCCTCCACATAGTCTGGGACTTTATTATGTGGAGAACTTGTTGGGGGGGGGGGGGGGGGAGGGGGTGCGGGGAAAGAGAGAAAATTACCCACCATTCTAAGGCCAGTGCATTAGCTTTCCAATTTCTAACAGCACTGTGGGAGAACCTTCACCACATGGACTGCAGCGGTTCAAGACGACGACCCACCACCTTCTCAAGGGCAATTAGGGATGGGCAATAAATATTGGCTTGACAGTGACACCCATATCCCAAGAATTATTATTTTTTTTAATTCCTGTGTTGCTATATTTCCATTACTTATTATTTTTAAAGGTATGTTCATCAATATGAGGGATGTCAGTGTTGAGAAATGGATTATCTTTCCACTCTGGGTAGCCAGGTCAGGTATTGCACAGCTAGCTGGAGAGGTAAGCTCCCTCTATGCTGCTTCGCCAACGTGCCTTAACCCCAAATTTAAGAGGTCATCTGCTACTGCACCAGGTCAAATTTTTCCATTTAGGAACAGGAGTGCACCATTCAGTCCCTCGAGCCCACTCCACCATTCAATTAGATCATGGCTGATGTGTTTACTGTATTTACCCGCCTTAGCTCCATATCCCTTGATACCCTTACCTAACAAAAATCTATTGAACTCAGTCTTGAAAGCTCAAATTGTCCCATTTCCCACAGCAGAAGTATTCATGGCCTCACTGAGTGAGAGTGACAACTTAGGTTCAATGGTTGCTGGAACTTCTATGCTGCAGGGCTTTGCCCAACTGTAATAAAGTGGAGAATGCCTAAACTCATCTCACATAGGAATCTTACCCAAATTAAAAACCCAGAACCTAAAAGTGAAATGACAGTGCTGTAATCCATTGCACCATCCAATTCCCTGTTCCCTCGCATCCTTACTTTGGCACAAATTGTCACATGACCACTGCTGCTTCTGACAAAACATGTCCATCTTTAAACACATTACAAATTTGAAATGAGCAATATCTCTACCACGTTTTATGATATGGAGGTCTTTTATCTGCACAAGTTTCAATGATAAATGAATGTTTTTAGACTGCAATTCTGTCAACTTAAAATACAGCTCTGTGTATGTGAAAGAGGTGATAGAAGGAGCAGACCTGGTATTTCAGACACGGTAACCTGGGAGAAATCACAGATGACATCAGGCAATTGGTAACACCGGGGGTTGCCTATTTCATATACAAGCTGCTCGGCAACAGTACCAAATGATACCAGCCCTCCGGTTTTGGGTGGTTTAGAAAGGATGAAATTTCCATCAGAGGAACACTCAACCACTGGAAAACCAATGTTATCCCTGTAAATTGATAAGAGATGGATTTAAACATAGAAACAGTTTCTTTTCAAGTTAAGAGAGCAATACTATCTAATAAAATGTCATGAAAATGTAATAGTCTAACTAACCCACATATCGAATGAATCCTGCAATTCAAAAAAGAATTGCATAAACTGCTTATCCGGGAAGCAGGAGGAGAGTTTGGGATACAGAAAGATACAATTTAAACCAGGGACAACAGTAAATAAATAAATATATCAATAAATAATCAGAATAATTTATTAAATCTGAGGGGATGAAATTAACTAAGTAGTGGATACCAACATTAAAGGGATCCGAATTGCATTATAAAAAAATCTGGTATACATAAATAATAAATAGGAGTTAAGGAGGTACTAAACTAAAGTGTATATAACATAAGTAGATAGACTTTTAAGTAAATGATGGGACAGCTGAAACCCATTGCCTGCAATTCCTGTGCCACGTGGGGACTCCAGGAAGTGACTCCAGCTGCTCGAGCTTGAGCTCAGGGTTTCTGACCTCGAGGAGCAGCTGGAGTCATTGCAGGGCACACAGGAGGCTGAGAATGTCCTGGATCACACCTTCCAGGAGGTGGTCACATGGCAGCCACAGAGGGTTCAGGAGGATAGTAAGTGCGTGGCCATCTGGCAGGGTAGGAAGAAGAGGCAGGTAGTGCAGGAATCCTCCAGGAGCGTAGCGCTCACAAACAGTGCTGAATAGCAGTGAGGGTGTTCGACACCTCGAAGGAGAGCAGTCCAGAGCAAATCCACAGCATCGTGCGGCAAAGGAATGCACGGGGGGGCACAGCAGAATGTAGAATTGTAGTAGTCATAGGGGAGTCAATAGACAGGCATTTCTGCGATCGCCAACATGAAATTCACATGTGTTTCCTCCCTGATGCCAGGGAAAGGATATCATGGAACGGGTGCAGACATTCTGTGGGGGAGGAAGGGGGAAGGGGGAACAGCCAGAAGTCGAGGTCCATGTTGGAACCAACGACATAGCAAGGAAAAGGGTTGAGGTCCTGCAGTCAGAGTTTCATGAGCTAGGGAGGATGTTAAAAAGCAGGACCTCAAAAGGTGGTAATCTCTGGATTACTCCCAGTGACACGTGCTAGTGAGTATGGGAGCAATAAGATAAGGCAGGTTAATGTGTGGGGGAGCGAGGGGGGGAGGAAGGAGCGAGGGGGGGAGGAAGGAGCGAGGGGGGGAGGAAGGAGCGAGGGGGGGAGGAAGGAGCGAGGGGGGGAGGAAGGAGCGAGGGGGGGAGGAAGGAGCGAGGGGGGGAGGAAGGAGCGAGGGGGGGAGGAAGGAGCGAGGGGGGGAGGAAGGAGCGAGGGGGGGAGGAAGGAGCGAGGGGGGGAGGAAGGAGCGAGGGGGGGAGGAAGGAGCGAGGGGGGGAGGAAGGAGCGAGGGGGGGAGGAAGGAGCGAGGGGGGGAGGAAGGAGCGAGGGGGGGGAGGAAGGAGCGAGGGGGGGAGGAAGGAGCGAGGCGGGGAGGAAGGAGCGAGGGGGGGAGGAAGGAGCGAGGGGGGGAGGAAGGAGCGAGGGGGGGAGGAAGGAGCGAGGGGGGGAGGAAGGAGCGAGGGGGGGAGGAAGGAGCGAGGGGGGGAGGAAGGAGCGAGGGGGGGAGGAAGGAGCGAGGGGGGGAGGAAGGAGCGAGGGGGGGAGGAAGGAGCGAGGGGGGGAGGAAGGAGCGAGGGGGGGAGGAAGGAGCGAGGGGGGGAGGAAGGAGCGAGGGGGGGAGGAAGGAGCGAGGGGGGGAGGAAGGAGCGAGGGGGGGAGGAAGGAGCGAGGGGGGGAGGAAGGAGCGAGGGGGGGAGGAAGGAGCGAGGGGGGGAGGAAGGAGCGAGGGGGGGAGGAAGGAGCGAGGGGGGGAGGAAGGAGCGAGGGGGGGAGGAAGGAGCGAGGGGGGGAGGAAGGAGCGAGGGGGGGAGGAAGGAGCGAGGGGGGGAGGAAGGAGCGAGGGGGGGAGGAAGGAGCGAGGGGGGGAGGAAGGAGCGAGGGGGGGAGGAAGGAGCGAGGGGGGGAGGAAGGAGCGAGGGGGGGAGGAAGGAGCGAGGGGGGGAGGAAGGAGCGAGGGGGGGAGGAAGGAGCGAGGGGGGGAGGAAGGAGCGAGGGGGGGAGGAAGGAGCGAGGGGGGGAGGAAGGAGCGAGGGGGGGAGGAAGGAGCGAGGGGGGGAGGAAGGAGCGAGGGGGGGAGGAAGGAGCGAGGGGGGAGGAAGGAGCGAGGGGGGGAGGAAGGAGCGAGGGGGGGAGGAAGGAGCGAGGGGGGGTGAGGAAGGAGGGGGGGGAGGAGGGGGGGGGAGGAAGGGGGGCAGGGGGGAGGGGGGAGGAAGGGGGGGGAGGGGGGAGGAAGGGGGGGGAGGAAGGGGGGGGAGGAAGGGGGGGGAGGAAGGGGGGAGGAAGGGGCAGTATTGATCAGAGATACTGTTCCAGCACTGGAAAGGGATGATGTACTTGAGGGTTCAAATACAGGATCTATTTGGTTAGAATTAAGGAACAACAGAGGTGCTATTACGCTACTGGGTGTATACTACAGGCCACCAAATAGTGGGAAGGAGATGGAGCAGCAAATTTGCAGGCAAATTTCAGAAAGATGCAAGAACTATAGAGTAGTGATAATGGAAGACTTCAATTATCCTATTATAGATTGGGAAAATAACAGCGTTAAGGGCAAAGAGGGGGAGGAATTCCTGAAATGTGTACAAGAGAACTTTCTTGATCAGTATGTTTCCAGCCCAACGAGAAAGGACGCAGTGCCGGATCTGGTTCTGAGGAAAGAAGTGGGGCAAGTGGAGCATGTTTCAGTGGGGGAGGATTTGGGAAAAGAGTGATCACTATTATTAGGTTTAGAGTAGATATGGAAACGGGCAAAGAACAATCAAACGTGAAAATACTCAACTGAAGGAGGGCTAATTTCATTGAGTTGAAAAGGGATCTGGCCCAGGTGGATTGGAATCAAGATTGTCAGGCAAAACAGTAATGAGCATTGGGAGGCCTTCAAAGAGGAGATAGTTCAGGTACAGACTAGACACATTCAAGCAAGGGTGAAAGGTAGGCATCCAAAGTTAGAGATATAGAGATCAAAATGAAACAGAAAAGAAGGCTTAGGATAAATGTCAGGTTCATAATACAATAAAGAACCAAGCTGAATACAGAAAGTACAGAGAACTGAAAAAGTGAATAAGGGAGAAAAAGTGGGCAAAGAGAGTGTATGAGAATAGGTTGGCAGGTAACATAAAAGGGAACCCAAAAGTCTTTTATAAACATATAAATAGTAAAACAGTAGTCAAAGGAAGGATGGGGCTGATTACGGACCAAAAAGGAGATCTTCTTGTGGAGGCAGAGGGCATGGCTGAGGTACTAAATGAAAACTTTGCATCCATCTTCACTAAAGAAAAGGATGCTGCTAATGTCGCAGTAAAGAAGGATGTAGTAGAGGAACTGGATAGGATAAAAAATAGGAGGTACTTAAAAGTTTGGCAGCGCTCAAAGTAGAAAGGTCACCCGGTTTGGATGGGATGTGTCCTAGGTTGATGAGGGAAGTAAGGGTGGAGATAGCGGAGGCTCTGGCCACAATCTTCCAATCCTCCTTAGATATGGGAACGGTGCCAAAGGACTGGAGAATTGCAAATGTTACACCCCTGTTCAAAAAAGGGGAGAGGGATAAACCCGGGAACTACAGGCCAATCAGCCAAACGTCGGTGGTTGGGAAACTTTGAGAGACAATAATCCGAGACAAAATTGTCACTTGGAAAAATATGGGTTAATAAATGACAGCCAGAACGGATTTGTTAAAGGCAAACTGTGTTTGACTAACTCGATTGAGCTCTTTGATGAAGTAATGGAGAGGGTTGATGTAGTATATATAGACTTTCAAAAGGCATTTGATAAAATGTCACATAATAGACTAGTTAGCAAAATTGAAGCCCATGGGATTAAAGGGACAATGGCAGCGTGGATACGAAATTGGCTAAGGGACAGAAAGTAGAGCGTAGTGGTGAACAGTTATTTTTCAGACAGGAGGGAAGTCCCCTGGGGTTAGTATTGGGACCACTGCTCCTTCTGATATATAATAATGATCTGGATTTGGGTATGCAGGGCATAATTTCAAAGTTTACAGATGACACGAAATTCAGAAATGTAGTAAACAATGAGGATAGTAACAGACTTCAGGAGGACACAGAGAGACTGGTGAAATGTGCAAACACATGGTAAATGCAATTTTATGCAGATAAGTGTGAAGTAATGCATTCTGGTAGGAAGAACGAGGAGATGCAAATAAACTAAATGGTACAACTTTAAAGCGGGTGCAGGAACAGAGACCTGGGGGTGTATGTACACAAATCTTTGAAGGTGGCAAGACAAGTTGAGAAGGCTGTTAAAAAAAAAAATGGTATCCTTGGCTTTATAAATAGAGGCATATTGTAAAAAAGCAAGGAAGTTATGCTAAACCTTTATAAATAACTGGTTAGGCCCCAGCTGGAGGATTGTGTCAAGGTCTTAGAGAGGGTGCAGAGAAAATTTACTCGAATAGTACCAGGAATATAGGACTTCAGTTACATAGAGAGATTAGAGCAGGGTTGTTCTCCTTAGAGCCGAGAAGGTTAAGGGGGAATTTAATAGAGGTGTTCAAAATCATGAAAGGTTTTGGTAGAGTAAATAAGGAGAAACTGTTTCCAGTGGCAGAAGGGTCGGTAACCAGAGACAGATTTAAGGTAATTGGCAAAAGAACCAGAGGCGAGATGAGGCAAAATGTTTTTACGCAGCGAGTTGTTATGATCTGGAATGCACTGCCTGAAAGGGTGGTGGAAGTAGATTCAATAACAACTTTATTGGATAAATACTTGAAGGGGAAAAATCTGCAGGGCCATGGGGAAAGGGCAGGGGAATGCGACTAATTGGATAGATCTTTCAAAGAGCCAGCATGGGCACAATGGGTCGAATGGCCTCCTTCTGTGCTGTATCATTCTATGAAAAAGATTTTTTTTAAAAATATGGCCATATCAGATTCTGGCGAGCTGAAAGGTCTTCATTCAGTATTTTTATGTTTTATTACTGTTCTGATTCTGCTCTATGAACTTTTCATTTATTTTTTGACTTGCCCTGCAGACTGATGCTCAGGTAGAGGTCCACAGGCCGTGCAACCCTTTGGTGCCTCACCCAAGTGGTCACTTTTCAAGAGTGAGCCCAGGCAGTGAGTCTTGACATCAGGGCATCACAGCCAACCTGTTCATATGCTCAGATGACATCTACACACGTGCACTTTGCAGGAGAGTCACCGGAACACTGTTTACACTGTTTCTCCAGGGGTCCCGCTGGTTCTCCGGTTGGGAGATTAATGCGGAAATTCCAAGCGCAGGAATCAAATGTGGGCCTTTCTGATCTATATCGCCCAACATTACACCATCCGATGTATACAACAGCCACCTTCCCCCCTCCCCCCGAGTCATTGGAAGAGGTCATCGCCAATTTCTGTTTTAAACACTTTGCAGCTCCAGAGCTCAGAATACTGCCAGGTCCATAATTTAAAATGTTCTTTTATGGGACTGGGCTAGAGGCAGCGACTCCTGCTTTTCTGTGCTCAGATCAGCAGACAAACGAGAAGCATTCAGACAGCAACACCCCTTTTGTTCATCACCGAGGGCTGGATTTCTGCTCTGGTTTCCACCAGATCATTATATAATGAAGGAGCAAGACAAATCAAATATTAAAAATTAGATGAACAGAATTGACTGAAAGTGAACAAAAATGACCCAAGGTTACAAAGACAGTCATAAAGATGACATTCTTACATTTTAGTAGCAAAGGCTTATTTAAACCAAATTAGGCACTCCCACATTTACGAACTGAATTCACTTCCAAGATATTAAATACACCAGTTAGTATTCCAGTATAAAATTATTTATAAAATCTAACCAACTTTAATTATATTTTGTTACAACTGAAAGCTCAGTGGTGCATTTTTCCTTCTTAGCACTTTACTATCAAGTATAAAAAAGGTGGTGGTTGGAATGATAACAAATTGCATTTTTAGCTAAAATTTAGAAGTTCAGTATGAATAATTGTAAAGACATGGAGCACTTATTAAAAGCAAAAAAAAGTTGCAAGATTTTTTTTGAAAAATGTAAAGATCGGTTTAATACCAGTCAGGAACTCTGTGCCAATCTGTAAATATTCCACCTGTACACTGGGCTCCGCATTCAATCAGGTGACCTGCAAGACTGAACACCAAATGGAAAGGTACATTCTGTAAAGTTTAGAAACACACAGCTTTGTAAGATATACAAAAATGAACATGCAAAGTTGAGAAATATTAAGCACCCAGTGAACCACATGAGGCAGTGAGTTAGAACACTATATCTGTCACCTCTAGGAATGGAAACTAACCCAGACTGATGCTTGGAAATCTTCTCCCTCTGCTAGTTGCAAGATCCATTGTGAAATTAATTTCAGCTGTCGTAACCCAGCTCTTAGGTCACAATGCAAAATTCCCCTTAAATTGACACAATCTGGCAATCTCATTGAAAGAGGTCATTAAGAATGGCTGGTGTGGGCAATGTTAAACAAAATCACACAAGCATAGAAGTAGAGTGCTCCTGTGAGGTTGCTGGTGCAGAGTACAGGCAACATTATTTGTTATTCTCGATGCTGAAAGTGCTTAATGCCAACACTGGATGTCAAAGTAAAAACTTTAATTACCCAGCAATGATAACCTTCACTTTGACCAACACAAAAACTAAATTAGAACATGTAAAATACAGAATAGAACAATGAGTTGCAGTAGTTGTTAATAAAGTCTTTAAATTTAGTCAATGTAATACTTTTTGATTAAAAAATTAGCAAGTTTACCAGTACTAGAAAATCCTGATCTAATTGGCAGGTAGTTCCCAGCCTTCCCATTTTAAAAGATGTTACTTGCCAATTTTGTTGACAAGTACTCTAAAACTACCCCCCCCCCCCCCCACTCACACCACCCACCCAATGTTTATGTATGTAGTCAGACAGTTCTTCACAGGAAATCACATAGCTAATGTCAGGAGGTCATACACCAATATTTCGTAAGATCCGACAAAGTGATTTTTATTTACTCATGTCTCAATCATTGTTTAAGAAGACAAGGACTGATATAATAGGACATTTCCATCATAGAATCACAGAATGATACAGCACAGAAGGAAGCCATTCAGCCCATTGTGCCTGTGCTGGCTCTTTGAAAGCACGCATATTTTCTAAAGGAATCCCAAACCTGATAAGAGAAAGTTTCTTACCAGATGTGAGCAATCCATGTACAGCTCATGTACGTGCACCTTCTAACAGTTTCTGGATTAAAAATCAGAATGCTCTATTCTATATTATAACAGTGGCTTCAGAGCACTGCAAGTTCAGATTGGACATGTATATTTTATACCACTTTCAAATCATTATTATAAAATCATAGGAGTTTACACTCTTAACATTTTACCAGGGAGTCTTATCCAGTCTGGTCTACACGTGATTCCAGTCCAGCACTATGTGGTTTGCTCTTAATTCCCACTGAAGTGACCTAGCAAGCCACTCAGTTGTTAAAAAAATAAATCACTGCAAAAGCATGAATCAGCCCACCACTTTCTCAGGGCAACAAGGGGTGGGCAATAAATGTGACAGTGCCAGTGTCGCCCAAAAATGAATGAAAAAACAGAAGAATGACGACAGAAGACAGAGGGTGGTTGTAGAGGGTTGTTTTTCAAACTGGAGGCCTGTGACCAGCGGTGTGCCTCAGGGATCGGTGCTGGGTCCGCTGTTATTTGTTATTTATATTAATGATTTGGATGAGAATTTAGGAGGCATGGTTAGTAAGTTTGCAGATGACACCAAGATTGGTGGCATTGTGGACAGTGAAGAAGGTTATCTAGGATTGCAACGGGATCTTGATAAATTGGGCCAGTGGGCCGATGAATGGCAGATGGAGTTTAATTTAGATAAATGTGAGGTGATGCATTTTGGTAGATCGAATCGGGCCGTTAATGGTAGGGCGTTGGGGAGAGTTATAGAACAAAGAGATCTAGGAGTACAGGTTCATAGCTCCTTGAAAGTGGAGTCACAGGTGGATATGGTGGTGAAGAAGGCATTCAGCATGCTTGGTTTCATTGGTCAGAACATTGAATACAGGAGTTGGGATGTCTTGTTGAAGTTGTACAAGACATTAGTAAGGCCACACTTGGAATACTGTGTACAGTTCTGGTCACCCTATTATAGAAAGGATATTATTAAACTAGAAAGAGTGCAGAAAAGATTTACTAGGATGCTACCGGGACTTGATGGTTTGACTTATAGGGAGAGGTTGGATAGACTGAGACTTTTTTCCCTGGAGAGTAGGAGGTTTAGGGGTGATCTTATAGAAGTCTATTAAATAATGAGGGGCATAGAAAAGGTCGATAGTCAAAATCTTTTCCCAAAGGTAGGGGAGTCTATAACGAGGGGGCATAGATTTAAGGTGAGAGGGGAGAGATACAAAAGGGTCCAGAGGGGCAATTTTTTCACTCAAAGGGTGGTGAATGTCTGGAACGAGCTGCCAGAGGCAGTAGTAGAGGTGGGTACAATTTTGTCTTTTAAAAAGCATTTGGACAGTTACATGGGTAGGATGGGTATAGAGGGATATGGGCCAAGTGCAGGCAATTGGGACTAGCTTAGTGGTATAAACTGGGCGACATGGACATGTTGGGCCGAAGGGCCTGTTTCCATGTTGTAACTTCTATGATTCTATAACAGTACTGCCAATATTACAGTTTTAAACTGGTATAATACTGCAAGTGTCAGCTGTGTAAATGACAGAGACAAGAATGGTTTGAAGTATGGCCATTTTAAAAGGAAACCTGAATTTAATAAGAATGTACTTATTGAGTCTGGTGAAGATGAGTGTCACACCATTCAGTTTTTCCACAGGAATAGCTAATTCCTGTTTTCCTTTTATATGATGCTTTGATGGAAACTACAGATCATTTACTATGTGTACTCAAATTCTGATTATTAATTTCTTCATAAGAAAAACAAATATATTATTAATAACTGTTTGGTGAAGATTCAATATATTATCTTCAGGTTAAGTGAGGCAGCAAGCTAGCTTAACAGACAACTATTCAGAAAGGCAGCATCGCCACATAAATCAGTGCTTGTTGTGGTGGTTCAGGAATTACAATTTACAACCTCAATTATATCCTGAATTATATCTCAAATACTGTCCTCCCTGGTGATGTAGCTTCTATAATAAATTAGGTTATGATGTGCTACATTGGAGAACCAACATATTGGGGGTAATTTTAACTTTTGTGCAATGGCGTAAAATGGACAATCTTAGATCTGCTGCCCATCATACACCTCGCCCGAGTTTCCTGCTGCTTTCAGCAAATTGCGAGGAATACTTAACAGAGGCATTCCCAGAAGAGCGAGAGGGAGAAATATACCTTCAGAATAAGGAATCTCACCCTCAACAATCCTTGAGTGAGATTAATAATGGAAGGGAAAGAAATGGCGGGGGGGGGGGGGGGGGGGGTTTGGAAAGAGAGCAACACACTATCAGAAAGACATACAAGTACAATAATTGGCCTCTGCACACTCATTGTTTCTTTTTAAAAATGAATCTTCAAAAGTACATTTGATAGTTTTCTTCCTTTAATAAGGCTTAAAGTCAGAAAACCTTTAATTAAGGCTTTGAAAGACTTTAATCAGAACAGGTGTATCGGTTCAGTTAAGGTTTCTGGATGGCAGTGCTAGGGAATGGAGCACTCCAAAGATAGGAATCGTAAATATATTTCCAGGGTAGAGCTCCCTTTGCACTGCTGGCACAAAGACTTTGAGCATGCCTTATTTGTTAACTACAGTAGTTCTAGTCCATGGAAAACAAAATAATGCAACGTTATCACTATCTGAAGGATCAAATGATATCTGTTGTTACTTCCATCAACACCAATGTACAGACAGCATGCAGTTGTTTTATTGACTAATTCTGCCATCTATTTTTACATCTATTTAAATCATTTAAAGTTAGGAGTTTAATGAAAAGCAGGACAAATCCAATCCGGCCAATTACCGCCCCATCAGTCTACTCTCAATCATCAGCAAAGTGATGGAAGGTGTCGTCGACAGTGCTATCAAGCGGCACTTACTCACCAATAACCTGCTCACCGATGCTCAATTTGGGTTCCGCCAGGACCACTCGGCTCCAGACCTCATTACAGCCTTGGTCCAAACATGGACAAAAGAGCTGAATTCCAGAGGTGAGGTGAGAGTGACTGCCCTTGACATCAAGGCAGCATTTGAACGAGTGCGGCACCAAGGAGCCCTAGTAAAATTGAAGTCAATGGGAATCAGGGGGAAAACTCTCCAGTGGCTGGAGTCATACCGAGCACAAAGGAAGATGGTAGTGGTTGTTGGAGGCCAATTATCTCAGCCCCAGGGCATTGCTGCAGGAGTTCCTCAGGGCAGTGTCCTAGGCCCAACCATCTTCAGCTGCTTCATCAATGACCTTCCCTCCATCATAAGGTCAGAAATGGGGATGTTCGCTGATGACTGCACAGTGTTCAGTTCCATTCGCAACCCCTCAAATAATGAAGCAGTCCGAGCCCGCATGCAGCAAGACCTGGACAACATCCAGGCTTGGGCTCATAAGTGGCAAGTAACATTCGCGTCAGATTAATCCCAAGATGACACCTTCATGTAAATAGCCCAACTGTTCAAAATCCCAGCTTTAGAAAAACGCTCCTTGCTGCACCAATATGTGCTTTACCATTTTCCAGACTGCTTAGCCTTATGGAATCTCTGGAGGAGTGTGTGGAGTCAGTGACAACGACACTGAATTTTGGGGCAGTACTGCACTGCTGACTCACATGCGCTGACGCTTGTGTTAGATGGTTAAGCAGCCATTAAAGAATGAAAGGTTGGAGAAAGATAAACTAAGTCTTTTATCCTCACCCATCTAGGTTGTATTTGAACCCACATCTGAGAGGGGTCAACAGTGTTCTTACCAACTATATCACCTAATCACATTAAAAGATTTTAATATACAAGTTAGTTTCAAATAATGGTCAAACAAAATGTAAACAAGTTTTAAAAAAGGAATAATTTCCTAGACAAGCAGCTTTTAAACAACAGGAAGGAGGTAATGATGTCCATAAGAAAAGACAACTTTTAAAAAGGACATGAAAACATGCAATCCATACACAGAAAAGACATGGCACAGAAAAAGCTTTACCTTCCAGCAGCCAACAGGTCAAACTCATTTTGCTTCCAGCCAAACTGCAATAAAATATAGACCCAGAACGTTACCAAAACTAATGAACTTGGAAACAAAATGAAGAGGGAAAAGTGACAGGAATGAAAGAAAACTTGTTGACCCAATTATACAGCACTGTGCAGCCAACAAGCTCCAGAAATAAACTACCAGATGATTAGCTATATAAAGCCTCAAGATAATAACATTTCATTTTTTAAAAAGGATAAGAGCAGGACAAAAAAATGTACATCTGCAACTAAGCACGTATTGCACAGCAATTAGCCCCAACTCTTAGAAACAAAAGCTTTACAATTCTTATTATGTATTCCTCTGCTGAGGGACCAAACAGGACATTTTGGTAACACAGCAGTACCTAGATGGGGCTATTTAGCTTTAAAAAAATGAAATCTACCAAGATTTTCTTTCCATTCAGTCGATGCAAAAAAAGTGTTGGAAATCTGAAATAAAAACAGAAAATGCCGGAAAATGACTGGCCAATCAATGTCTCAATGAGAATAATAGGTTTGTGACTCTTCACTAATATTCCTGATGAAGGGTCACTTCCAAAATGATCGAATGGCATGTCCAGCATTTTGTGCTTTCATTATTTTCTATTCATTCTTTTCATTGATTAAAATCTTCTTGCAAAATTATATTAGCAGGATGGCTTCTGGGGAAAGAAAGACGGTCATCAAACCTTACCTAATACTAGGAGACTGCAGCAACATTAGGAGTAGAATTCTGCCACAGAATACATCAAGGTGGACCTTCAACTTCAGTGGGGGCATAAAACTGGAAATGTTGAATCAAAGTCAGTGGAAAGGAAAATCAGGGGTGGTATAATGGGTGGCCAATAAAATAACTGCCAGTTTTTGCCCCTGCTGTAGTTGAAAGATACCCTCGTCATAATTGTTGGTGTTGAGCAGCTCTTTGTATTAACATTTTCCCATATTTATCACCAGTAATATATTATTTCTTACCATTACACATTATATTTGTTGCAATTCAAAAATTGAACAACCTACACTACTTTCTGATGCTAAATCTTACTTGATTTAGTAAATACCATCATGCAGAATGTTAATTTATAGTGGCATTTGATAGGTACAATACTACACTTAATAAGTTACTGAATGAACAGGATCTTGATAACTAGTCATTAACTTGTAAGTTTAAAAACATTTGCATAAATTCTAGGCATCATTTTGTGGCTTGCGAGAAGATTGTGGTTGTATAAATGTTCAACTTGCACAACAGCAGAAAGGTCATACTAATTCTTTCAACAGCACTCAATGATGCATCATATTGTGCAGCAAAACATTTACTCCCATAGTTGAGGTTATAGAACACCAAACACACTTTTTGTATTGGTGACATGGTGAGAAATGTTGTTCTCAATTACTTTCTTTTTTAAAAAAAACAAATTTTAAAATTCTTGACGGGTATAGCTTTTCTTTTTGAGTTCTTTTAGATGAATTTGGCACCATTTCCAATTTTTTTTTAAAAAAAAGACCAAAAACACATCCTCATTTAAAAAAACTTCCCTCCAATTTTTTCCCTTCTTCTGAAGGCACTGATTCACTTTTGTATGTGGTCTCATGGTTGCCATCCGCCCTCACCCAATTCATGTGTGAGCCTAAGAAGGCATTTCTACCATGGGGAGTAAGCCAAGTCTGATCATGTCGCCACTCAATGGATTCATTTGATTGTGATCAGGACTGGGAATTCTGTGTGATAGTTCCCCCTTGCTTGCTCAGGTGCAATAAGGTCAACTTCAGCACTCAATGTTATAATAGTTACTTCAGCCGAGATCAGCTAACTCAGCACAGACACAGAACACTTACCTGTTTCCATCCTCTCCCTGGCTGCTCTCCTGTCCAACTGAGAGCCAGCCTATCAATCAGGCTGGCCTGTCGGGCAGGAATCGTACAAAAAGAAAATAAAAAAAAACGTCCTTACATCAAAATCGGGTTCCAGTCAGGAATTCCATCCCCCCCCCCCGCCCCCCTTCCCGGATCCCCGATAAAATTATGGCCCATGTGTAAACTAAAACAGCAAATCTAGATTAATCTGTGCAGTTCCTTTACATTACAAAATACACTGCACAGATGATACCAATTTGTCTTCTGAGTAAAAATTCCCATTTTAGAATTGTAATGAAGTAAGAAAAATTCAAATTCAACTGATCTAAAAAATGCAATTTGACTTTCTGTTGTTGTTAAATGTTTTGAATTAGAACTACTGGGTTTATCAGAAAAAAAACCTGATATCATCCAATATGCAATCAAGGGCAAAAGCATCAAATTCAGTTTAGGTCTACAGCAATTAAATTAATCTGACCCAATGCTGGCCATTTAAAAGAGTGAGAAAAGTTGATAAATTACACATGCACAGTGCGCTAGAGTACAATACAAAGTTATTAAGAAAAATACGTTCATTGTTAAAAACAATTATAGTTGGGTGCCCCAATGAAAACTGTTATAAAATTATTTTTAAATTAGTAATTCAGAAGTCTATTAGTACAACTGGAAAATTCACCAACATTTTGCTGGATAATTCTGAGACCTAATAGTCCCAATGCTGTACTAACATAGACTAAAAGAAACCAGCTCCATCTTTCTAATAAGAACACTAAAACGTTGAAATATATTTGGTGTGTATAATAATCAACACAATCTGGCTAACTAGTTTGAACCATAACTATTTACAATTTAGAGACAGAACTTTTATGGCTCTGCAAAAAAAGTTTTGCACCATCTATTTTCCTCATTTACCCAGCAAAATGGTTTCATGAGATTCTATCTTCCTCAATCAACACAGAAATCTTCACCACTGGGATTAGAACCAGGCACACCAAAGTATCAGGGTCCCTCAAGCACTGATTGAAATACCAGCATCACTCCCTGTGAGCAGTCAAGAAACTTTCAAAGAAAGTAAAAGGAACAAACATGACAAGAGAATTGGAGGTGGGGTGGGAAAAAGAGAAGTTCTATGAGTCATCAGAAACTATGGGCAAACAGAAAACAAAGAAGCATCCCTCCAGTCCTGCATAAAGGGAGAGCAAGACTAAGCTAACCTGTTCCCTTAAGATATTAATTACACCCTGACCACTCCTTTGCTCTTTGAATGCTGTAGAAACGACCTGGAACAAAAAAGCTACAACAATTCGTTCGGGAGTGAGTTTAGATAGATCAGGAAAAAGAGGGAGTTTAGACAGATTATAACAGAGAGGAACTCCAATAAATGCTTTTTTGAGGGCCACTGGGCATGAAGGGTGGGGAGTTTTAATTATTCGCTCTGTTCATGAATCTTCACCACTGGGGAAGCAGAAACTAATGGTGAGGAAGCTGGAATGTAAAAGAACGTAACACTTCCAACAGTGACTTGGGATGACCTGCTACCAAAGCAAACATCTACCAATGATGCAAGATCTACCCAAGAGCGTTGGGTAAATGTGTGTCTAAAGACCAGATTAGTGAACTGCAGACGTACTGAGAAATGTAGGAGCACAACCATCTACAAAACATTCGTAAACAAAAATGAATAGATGCAAAGATGCCGGTCACCGGATGTGTGAAACAATTTTAGAGCAACCCCCAATGTGCAAGATGTGGAGTTTACCTTTCAAACTCAACGAAAGAGCCCGGTCATAAGATGGAGTGGGAGCACCACTGATTTGTTAAACTGACCATGGGTAAGAACTAAGATGATGCAACTAAGATCTTTCTGACTGAAAAACGACAAGAAAGACAGATTTTAAAAATCCTAATTTCCGGACATGCCTTGCAGATGTTCCAGCTGTCAGAAACAGAAGGTGTGCAGTTTCTACTTATATGCGTCACAGATTCTACAAGTATTTTGTTGCACAGCCTAAACAATGATAACAGAATTCCTTTCAGGTCCCCATTGGGGAGATCTTCAATTTCCTACAGGAAAGCTTTAAAATAGGTTTCTTTGGCTTGTCGCCTTGAAAGTTCAGCCTTTGGGAATCAGAGCAAATGGGACAGTTTAAATATCAATACTTGTTCTCAATTTTGAAATCTGAAAACTCGATTAAGAGGAACCAATACTGGGGTTTTAAAAGGCATAAAGCATCAGATTATGACTGTACCAAGGCATCAGGCTATGACTGAGAGGTCTTGAGGAGACAATAGCCCTTAAGAATCTGAGCATGTCAAAGTGAGATCCCAAAGAGTCATCCTAAACTTCCCCCTCAGCTAATTGCCCAAAAATCTGAAGAAGTGTCAGACTGCTAGTGTCACAGACTTGGTGCAACTGCACCAGGAACCTTAGACAATCATTGAAGAACACTAGTTGACACCTCTGTTTACAAGAGTTACCAGCTTCCTGGAAAGCCTTGCCCTTCGTCTCCTGAAACTTGGGAATTCTGATCAATTTTGAGCACGGAGGGGAAAAAAAACTAATAAGAAAAAGCAATGGACCAAGATTTGCAAACAAGTGGCCTTCATTACTGAAATAAGTCCCATGTGTGTGACACAGGCTGTTAGTGTCAGGAGATGAAAAACACTTAGTACAGTAAATCTAAAAGATTGCTGGCTTAATTTCTTTAAGAACTCTAAGCTACAACAGGTGGTAAATAGCAACCCATGAATAGGAAAGGGGGAAAACTGTAATTAGGCACGTTGTTAGGAAAGCCACACACCCTGCTTTTCATCTCCTGGCATGAGTCAAAAAGACTGTCGACAGGAAACGATACTGGTATTTACAGCTGATGCCTTAGGCTCCTGCTTTTTCTGTGTCTTCTGTTTTCTTTGATCTGTCATTCTATCCCTAATAGTGAAGCTTCCTGTATGGATTGAGTAAAAGACACAATCAGAATTTTTTTCCCCAGAACTGCTGTGGTTGCATTTCATTTCAAAGATTTGTGTGTCCTCAGCAATCCTTAAATATCCAAAAGAAGTAGGTTAGCATCCTTTGATCGGCTTGTATATTAAAAGGAAATGTGCACTTGGTTTATGGAAGGGCACTGTACTGACGGTCACACTGAATAGATGGCTGGGAGAAATACTAATCATTGCAGACTACAAGCTTATCTCCAAAACCAAGGGAGCAAACAGGATCCAGACAAGGGGTTGTGCCTCCTAGGGCAGGAACTAATTAGAAGAGGATGAAGGGAAAGCTAGTGGGGGAGGGGGAAGACCCAGGATAAGATGACTATAGGACCATAGGGACCCTTATCTAAATGAATATCAGGCTATTGGTCAAAACTAACATTCAGCCTAAATATCAAGTACAGATGACTAAAATGTTTTGCCATGGTGTGATTTAATTCAGTGCTAGGATACTTTAATTGACATTATACACTGCTGTAACAAATGAAAACCTTTCCCTCCCCCCAACAAAATACATTTTCTGAAAATGGTTCATTAGTTTGGGAATGATTTTCCTCCTTCAATTTTCCATTCTAATTTCTCCACTTAATTCCTCATATCCTCTCCTGAAGGGAGTGATCCATGCTGTTATACAATTCCATGGGCAGCGAAGCCTCTTTGGTGCCCGATTCATGTATTAGGATAAGACGGTGAGTACTAATAGCACATTCAACTTTGGGGGCATCACAGCCAAATCCCTTCCTGTTCTCACCCAACGTCTACACATATGTACTTCCACCAGCAGTCACTGTATAACTGTATCAGAAGCAGAAACTCTGTTAGTTTTCTATCCCCTCTTGCTTGGGAAATAGAGTTAAACTGTGATACCCTAACCGCTGCCTAAGATCAGCTTAGTGCACCAGTAATTAGTGCAATTGAGAAAGAAAAAAAAGAACTTGCATTTATATAGTGTCTTTCACGACCTCATGACGTCCCAAAGCACTTTGCAGCTAATTTTTAAGTGTAGTCACTGCTGTAATGTAGGAAACACAGCAGTGAATTTACACACAGCAAGGTCCCACAAACAGCACTGAGATAATGACTAGATAATCAGTTTTTTAAAAAAGTGACGTTGGTTGAGGGATAAATATTGGCCAGGGTACTGGGAAGAACTCCTCTGCTCTCCTTCGAAAGATTGTCATGGGATCTTTTACATCCACCTGAGGGGGCAGACGGGGCCTCGGTTTAACATTTCATTCAAAAGACGGCACCTCTGATAGCACAGCACTTCCTCAGTACTGCACTGAAGTGTCGGCATGGATTATGTGCTCATGTCTCTGGAGTGGGACTTAAGAACATAAGAAATAGGAGCAGGAGTAGGCCATTTGGCCCCTCGAGCCTGCTCCAACATCCAATCAGATTATGGTTGATCTTCGACCTCAACTCCACTTTCACGCCCGATATCCCTTGGTTCCCTTAGAGTCCAAAAATCTATCGATCTCAGTCATGAATATACTCAACGACTGAGCACCCACCGCCCTCTGGGGTAGAGAATTCCAAATATTCATGACCCTCTGAGTGAGGGACTTGAACCCACAACCTTCTGACTCAGAGGTGGTGTTTCACCCGAGCTTAAAACTTCGTGAAACTGATCCAAAACATTTGGGACCAAACATAGTTCAGGCTAGAGATTTGTTTGGACTAGCAATTTATTATGTAAATATCTATTCCTCCTAAAAAACAAAACTCTTCAAGTATTATTCATTTTCCTGTGCCAGTGCAATTTGCTTATACAGTACGGTACTGTGTGCTGTACCTTTTGCTTATTTCAACCACTCATGCCACAGAAACTGCTCATTTCAACTAGTTATATAGCAAGTGTTGTCCCCCGTTCAGATTATGGATCTGTTCAGACAAGCAGCACTCCAATTAGCAGTGTTCTACTGTAATGCAAGATTACTATTTTTACATCTGTAAGTTTTACACGTCTTACATACACGTCACAAAACATGGTTAATTTAAGAAAAGGTACAAAATACCCTCATTACTCATGGATTAACTGAATGAATTTTTTTTTTTTTAAGTGTTCTGTCGACTTATTTTACCTATGTCACAATTGAGAAATGCATGATCTGATATAACCACAGAAATACTAGGAACCACATTAATGTAGAGAGTGCCTTACAGAATGAATGAGAGGTCCCAGAGCGATGCCACTGTCTATGCATCTGCCAGTCACGACTATATCAGCTCCAAGATCCAGAGCCCTGCTGATTGGCCTGGCGCTGTGCAAATAGAAATTGAATAAATTTACAACAGCATAAGTAATCATCCATAATTTATTCCGATGAGCAAACTTTACTTGCAGAGTTTCAGCTTGGTTATCCACTTGGCATGTACTCTTTACACCCGCGGAAAGTACATTTTGCCTCTCTTAACTGTGTTATTTTCCTACTGTGACAGTAACTCAGAAGTTTCCCCCAACCTACCTCCACACCAGAAAGTTAATACTACAGTTCAAGGGAGAGGTGGAGTAGCAGATATCTGTTAAGTTAAATGGACAGATGCAACAGTGATACAGTGTCACATTTTGTGCAGTGGTGCTGCATAGCTGTTAAGAATTAACAGCCATCAGCAGTAGTTGATAGTGACAAGATTGATGGTAAAAGAATATTACAAGTTACGGCTGATGTGAGTACATTAAATCTATGAAATCTTTTTAAAAATTCATGGAAGATTGATGAGTAGGACTTAAGTACATAAGAAAAGGGGTCAACAGATAACAACCTTCTGTGTATTACAATTTCATCAGTATGGGTGCCACAAAGTCCAATGTATGTGTCCGACTGATTCAAAAATCACACAAGTGGGTTTACACTGGGGCCATCTGGCAAAAGATTCATCATATCAGGAAATATGTTCTGTTTTTGGCCACCACGTCACAACAAAAAAGGATATAGGTGCCTTGGAAAAAGTCCAGGGAACAGGAACAATCCTGATCTCATGTGTAAAGGGGATGAGTTATGAATAAAGATTAGAAAAGATCAAACTTTAGGTGTCGGGAAAGAAGTTGGTTACAGGAGGAATCGCTGAAGTATAAAAGTATAAGTCTGCCTATATAACAGTCTTTTCACTTCAGAAAGTGGAAAGCACTAATAAACATTGACATAAAAAGGTAAGTTTAAAAAAAAAATTCATATACCAAGTACTATTAAATGATATAAATTTGGTAAACCCAGATTATTTCAAAATGAGGCAGGAACATAGGACCCAAGGACATACATTTAAAGTAGTAAAAAGAACATTTAAAACAGACACAAGGAAAAGCTTCTTTACTCAGAGTCTGGTAATTGTTTGCAGTGGTCTGTTGGACAGGTAAGAGAGACAAAAATACCGGGACTGTTCCAAATACAGTTGTGCACTGTACATTGTGATGGGAGAGTCAGGCTGCTAGAGGGATGAGCTCAAAGGGTTCAATGCCCTTTACTCATCCTTGGCTTTTCTAATATAATAAATTGCATCCTAAGGTTTTCATTTCACTAAAACCTGCACAAAGTAGGGACTTGTGCCTTCTGGCGGACAGCCTATTTCAGCTGTGGAGTCTTTGTTGTTAGTGAAATAAATACGGTCACTCTGGTTTTATAAATTGCACGTGTTATGCATAACACACGCTTCACTGCTCTGCCACTGGACTGCTATTATAACAAATTATATACAGATGGTATGTCCACTTGTCACATAAAGAAACTGTTTGTGGCAGGATATTTAGTTCTGCAAGTATAAGCAAATTATAAATAAATCACAAATAAATCACAGTCAGAGTCATGAGTGTAAATAAAAAAAAGCCTATTAGTATGAACATCTATTCAACACTCATTTTTTGTAAAAAGAAAACATGTGTAATCTGGGAACTTCTTTCTATACCAATGGCACAAGGTTATAATTATTCAAATGCGGGGATTAGGGCTATTAGTTTCTCCCCTCCACCATGCCCCATCTCAATGTTCCAGTTTCTGGATAATGACAAACATGGAAATCAGAGGGTAGATAACTGGAAATAATCAGGATTTGACTATATAATCATTATTTCTTCTAAATAAAAAGGTCTTTGACAATACAGATACAAAATATTAAAATAAATCTTCATATTTGCATCCTACTGCTGGAGGTCGACTCATAAATAGGTGAAATGCGCCAAATGTGGCAATTTTTATTTAAGCCAAGATGTCCTTTGAATTTAACATCAATGGTATGGTCAACTGCAGGAAGCCAGAAATGGCTTTCCGAGCACAAAAACATGCATCTGATTGGAGGCACAATATAATTACGATCTACCAAATGCAGTATAAACTGCACTCCAAGTCCATGAAAAATTTACATTTTTGACTGTATACCCAAGTTAACCCCTAGAAACAAAATGTTTCGCAATGTGCAGAGCAAGCCACGTAATGAATTCATAGAATCATACAGCACAGAAGGAAGCCATTCAGCACACTGTGTCGACTCTTTGCAAGAGTTATCCAATTAATCCCACTCCCCTGCTCTTTCCCCATAGCCCGCAATTTTTTCCCCTTCAAGTATTTATCCAATTCCCTTTTGAAAGTTATTGAATCTGCTTCCACCACCCTTTCAGGCAGTGCATTCCAGATCATAACAACTTGCTGCGTTAAAAAAAACTCTCCTCATCTCCCTTCTGGTCCTTTTGCCAATTACTGTAAATCTGTGTCCTCTGGTTACCGACCCTCTTGCCAGTGGAAACAGTTTCTCTCTATTTACTCTATCAAAACCCCTCATTATTGCCAGAATACAAATGTGGCTCTGGAGTGGAGAGCAGTGCCACAATATTTTATTTCACTTAATTGTTTGGAAAAAAAAAACATTTATAGGGATACAGTTCATGGAGCCAGAAATTTAAACTAGCTGCTGACAACTAACTTGCAGCTAGAAGTCTTGTTGAGTAATTATAAGATTCAAAACTAATCATTTTTGTTTACTGGATTAAATCTTTTAGACGATTTTGAAACACCAAGTATAGATAGAAGAAGACACAGAAAGGGGAAGGATATGCCCTGAACAGCCTCATGATACAATAAATACATCCAGAAATGAGGCTATTAAGGAACCACAAAGTCAGATGTGGGTTAGGATTATCTCATGGGGAGATTATAATATCTAGCCAAGACAAGCTATTTATAGCAGGTTTCTCATTTTAAAAAACATGTAGTAAAGCTGTTTTGTGTTCTTTATCATTGAGATTGGCTATTGATGGAATCACAACTCCTCAAATTATCACCATTAATTACATCAACCTATTAAATAAAAACTGACCTAGAGGAACCAAACTCACCTAATCCCCCGCCAAGGCATAGTGATCATCTCCAAATCCCACCTTGGCCTTTCTTGCTATGCTTCTACCTCTTTGGCTATATTTGAGCAGCTCACCATTTACAATCCTGTTCAACTCTCCTAGTCTATCGTCTCCCTAAGCCCCAAGTCCTTGCTTTACAAAAATGGCCTCTCTTCTGTTCGCCATTTGTCTCTGTACCAAGTAATTCCTTGTGCTTGTATTTAAACACCCTCTACTGAATCTCTTGCCCACCTCACATTGCTCAACATCGCCCTTCATATCGCCTCCCCGATCCGCACAAATGGCCACTTTCTGAACTTCTGAGATCTCCTAGTCTGATAGGAAAGCAGTCTGAGGGAGCTCCAACTCATTCTTAATACACATCTCTCTGACAGACCCTAACTCCCTCTACTTTCATTTTCTGTCCTTTGAAAAAAAAATTACCCCAACCACACTAAAATTACCTTGGAGAGCAGAATCAATTCCAAAATTCTATTCTCCACCAGTACCATCACCTTCATCCTCCTCCTTCTGCTTCCCCACCCCACTTCCCCACTCAAATATGAAGAACTTAAGGACTTCTTTGCATACAAAGTCAAGACCATCCGTTGTTGACCCTCTGTCCCTCCAACTCCAATCCCTTGCTTTTTCCTCCGGCTTGCTGACATCATCAACTTATCTTTATTCTCTGGCATCAACGCGACCTCCTTCAAAATTTTAACTTGTTATGCAGTTTATTGAGGTGGAGAGGGGGATAGACAAAGCAAAATACATAATTTAATCCTGGGTTTCATATCAACAATAAATACTCACCCTAGATATGCATTCATGCTATGGACACTTGCAGGGAAAGGACTCCCACTATCCATGTCTGTGATGTCCGCTTCCTTCAGCAAATCTTTCTGGCAAAAAAGATAGAATGGTGGATACAATCCAGCATTGCTAGCTGCAAGAAGAGTTCCCGTTAGATCCCACTAAAGACTGAGTTACATCTGTGCATCCTGATGCAATTATACCCCACTCTCTAGCCCCACTTCATCTGAAAACTACGCATTATATATATAAAATGAAATAGCACAAAGTGCAGCTGCAGATGACTATAACAATGCAGATGCCTTGTGAAATTGATTCCGTTGGTTGCGTGGAGCACAGAAAAACGTAAAGATATTCCAACTGTGGTATTAAGAGGTAAGGGGTGCTAAATTGGGCTGTGTAGCGCCCGTTGTTTTGCCACTACATGGCCCCTCCAACATCCAAGATTGCATCATGGTTGCGCACGCACATTTCCAGCGTGATGTGCGCCGGACGCCATCTTGGTAAAGGAATTAGCACATGCGCAAATACCGAACGCCAGAAGCATGTAAAGTGGGGAGAAAATGTGTGCAATCAGTGTGCAACGCTGATTTAAAGTGATATACACAATTTTGGCATTTAATGCTCAACTCAAAGCACAGTCTTAACCCCGACCACCTGAACGTGTCTTGGAGTGCCTGGAGGACCCCCCCACCAGCACTATTTGAAGGGACCATGCAGGTGTTGCAGGTTAGTTGCTAGATTATTGCTTCTGGCTGCTGGTGGAATAGGAAATGTTTTTTGAAGCTCCCTATTCATACTGAGAGTTCCTAGGCAGGTACTGCTTTATGGTTCAGTAAGTTACCACCGTGGTTGAACAACATTTCTGCCAATTATGGGTGGTCTGCTAGAGCTCCCGCTGGGCATTGAGCATGACTGGGAGCATGTAGAGAGGCCATGCACACCAGGTCAAGCTGCGAGGAGAGGGATAACGAGGAGACACAGGGCAACGAGGGTCTTCCAGGACCAATTCTCTTACCTCAACATGACCGAGGAGGATTGCATCCAACGCCTGAGGTTCACCAAGGGAGCCGTGACCGAGATCTGTTAACTGGTGTGGCCACAACTACAGCCTCAGAGCTGGGCAACGACAGCATTGCTTGTGGCTGTGAAGGTCACCGTGGCGCTGAATTTCCACGGTGCAGGATCATTTCAGGCCTCTGCTGGTGACATGTGCAACATCTCGCAGTGTGCAGTGCACTGCTGCATAAGGGAGGTCACAGACGCACTGTACCAGATGAAGAACAGGTTAATCACCTTCCCTCTTGACAGAGTCAAGTAGAACGAGCAAGTACGAGGGTTCGCTCGCATTGTCGGCTTCCCCATTGACTACACGCACATTGCCCCGCATATCAACTCGGTTGTCTTCATAAACCGAGAGGGCTTCCACTGAGCGTGCAGCTGGTGTGCGATCACATGCATCGAGTCATGGAGGTCGATGCCCACTACCCTGGGAGAAGTCACAACACCTTCGTCATGCGGCAGTCCAACGTGCCAGCTATCTTTCACCCGGCTTGGCAAGTCAAAGGCTGGCTACTGGATGACAAGGGCTATCCCCTCACTCAGTGGCTCACGACTCCGATCAGGAATCCACGCACACGTGCACAGCAGGTCTATAATGAGAGCCATGCTGCCACATGCAACGTCGTGGAACACATCATAGGCCTCCTCAAACAACGCTTCCGCTGCCTGGACCGGTCTGGAGGAGCCCTGCAGTGCTCCACTGAGCAGGTGGGCAGATTCGTGGTGGTATGCTGCATGCTGCACAACCTCGTTATCATGAGGGACCAGCCTTTGCCACCAATGATCGGAGAAGACCCTGAGCCAGAAGTGGAGGAAGAGGAGGCTGAGGAGGATGGAGAGAAGCATGAAGAGGAAATTGAGGAAGAGGCAAGAGTGCAACAGGGACCACACGCCTTGTCTACAAGGGCTCTGCGTGCTCGCCTGATCCGTGCCCGCTATCAATAATTTGAACTACATCCCCCAACTCACCAAGAGTCCTACACTCCCCACCTGTCCGCTCCCACAAGACAATCAAATCCTCCTCCATCTGATTGCGCATTGGTTCCCCCTCAGCTCACTGCACAAATAAAAACTACCATCAAATGCAAATTCAAAGTCACATTTATCAATGAATAAATGAAATTATGGAAACAGAACAGAACTGTTCATCCTTGTGCATTGCCTTAGTGCCTGTTGTTCCTGTGCCTTTACCTTTCCTAGTGCTTCTACGACGTTCTTCCCCAGTGGCTGGAGCATGGGTGGTGGGAGGCTAGTGGCCTTCAATGGAGCAGCATGCAGATGGCCTTGGAGGACAATGTCGAGCAGCTCAGGGCCGGGAGGGCTCGGCTTCAGACTGCACCATCTCAGCATAGGCTGCAGTAGTCTGGCCTGGCTGGCTGACAGGCAACAAAAGGGGCACTGGCGGAGTGGCAGGGGTGGGAGCAAGAAAGCTGTCGTCCTGAGAAAGGTCAGCAGGTCTGACTGCCATGGTGCCACTGCCACTCTCACTCTCCCGGGGCAGCGCCTCAGCAATCCTGGTGATCAGCTGGAGAACAGATTGCTGGAGTGCTGTGATGTCCTGGAAGCCCCGTTCCACAGTGGTCCCCAGAGCCACGATAGCAGCAGTCTGAGGAGCAACCGTAGCTTGCAGACCTTTGATGACATCGGTTTGTGCTGCAATGGAAGCCGCAACATCGGCCATCAGACGCTGTGTCATGGTGGGTTCCACAGGTGTGCTGATGGGGATGACCACCTGTTCCATGTTGGAAAGGATGGGCTCCAAGCTCTGCGCAAAGCCCTGTGCCAAGTTGGAGCTGGACTCCTCCATGCCTCTTGTCATTATGCGCAGGCTTTTCTGGCAGGCTTTCCAGTGCCCCAAGCATTTGGTGGTGTACGCCCATCAGCCATCTTCTGCAGCCTGGCCCGTCGAAGTCCTCACCTGACTCCTCTGCAGCAGAACTAGTGAGCGACCTCGCCCTCTGGCAAGCTAGCACCTGTGGTATCTGTTCCCCCCACCCCGTCTACTGCGCACTTGTGCCCTGTGTCTCACCACATGCAGATCCCTCCTCTAACCTAGCCTCTAAAGGACGCACAGTGCCAGTCTCTGAGCTGGTGGAAGCGAGTATCAGATCGAGTGACGGTGTGGCTTCAGTGCCCTCCTCCTCCTCCTCCTCCTCCTCCTCCTCAGACGGTGCCGCCACGTGTTCTTGGGTATCTGCAATGACGAAGGAAAACAGGTTGAGTTGTGGATGGGGAGAGGAGCAAGTGGGGAGTGTGTGTTGACAGCATCGGCAACACGTGAGTCAGAAAAGATTTTGGGAGGAGAGAGATGTGGGAAAGGAGAAGGAGCATTAGATATGCAGAGAACCCCTTCATCGGACCTCCAGCGCGTCATGCTGTCACGGCTGCAGCAACGGCCGCCCAATGATCCAAAGCACGGTCTCCTCCAAGGGGGTGAGGACGTGTAAGCGTCCCCGTCCACCCTCAGGTCTCTCCTGCTGCTGTCTGTTATGCGCCACCTTCTCCTGCAAGACAGAGGACAGTGTGTCAGTGAGTATCCTGCAAGATGTGTGGGTGATGTGCCTGTCATGGTCAAATATCTACCAGTGTGTGTGACCTGTGAGTGGTGGTTGTGTGGCCTGCAAGTGTGATACTATGTGCGAGTGAGATGCAGCACGCCGAGTGCAGCATTGCGTATGGATGGGCAGTTTGTTGGTGTGTGGGTGACAGGGAGTGTGATGCGTGGAGCAGTGGTGCAGTTGGTTGGATTTGCCACTTTGACACTTGCATTCACTCACCTTGACCACTCGTGTCAAATCATTGAACTTCTTTCAGCACTGCACCCACGTGCGTGGTGCGATGCTCCTGGCGTTCACTTCCTGCGCCACAGCCTGCCAATGCCCAAGTAGCTGCAATCTGGAGGGTCTTCTGCCATCCTGTGGGTACATGTTGGCCCTCCTTTCGTCCACCCCTTCCACCAGGGCCTCCAGTGTGTCATCGGGGAAGCGTGGGGCCCTCTCCTCCGGTACTGCCATCCTTGCGGCCATCCTAGTCGACTGTGCATGTCCCATTTAAAATGTGCACCTGCACCTTTAAGAGGTGCAGGCTGCTGATGATGTGCGCTAAGCACGCCCCATTTCCAACTTCCTCATTCGCCGTGCTTCCTCTCAGCAGCATGGGTAGCGCTGGCTGCACGGAGCTATCATGCTAATTATCACAAAGTTCACATGCTGCCTGCGTAGGGGCCATCGGGCGGGGAGTAATAGCGCATCAGGCTATCCGCGCCCGAAAATGGCCCTTATCGAATTTTTTTTTCCCCCAACATATTTCCCTACACCAATGCATGCTGCTGCAACCCTGATTTAATATGTGACAGTTAACTCTGCGTTTCCAAATTAATTCTGATCAATTTAAATTAGCTCTGACAAAGAAAGCCTTAAAGAAGAAGCTAACTCTGCATTACAACAGTGACTAGGCTCAAAATTACTTCATTGGCTGTAAAGCACTTTCAGGCGTCCTGTGGTTGTAAAAGGTGCTACATAAATGAAAGTTCTTTCTTTCTTTAACTGTAATATAAAATTAGTAATAAGTAAAATGAAATTGCTTCTAAAATCTAGAATAATACAAAAAGTAAATAGGATATTTAAAATTTAGTGAAATTTGCCATTCCCATGGAGGCCCATTATTTCAGGTCTCTTCACTGATGGATCTCTGGACCCCTTTACCCTGGTCACAATGTTTTTAATCTGTACAGTCTACTCCTGCTAATTCCAAGTCATTTTTTGTGCTAAAAAAATGGAATTACCCAGTAATTCGAATTAAACAGTTTAAATAAAACAGCACAGGAGGCTTTCTGTACACAAAAAATTCAAATTAACAGATAATATAAATTAAGCAACTTCAAATTAACTGGGCCAATAAGTGGCAGATGAATAATTAGTATAGGAAGAAGGAATCAAATGGACCTACGGTACAGTGTGCTAAGGGAAGATCCTGGGGCTGCAGTGGATAAATCTATGTAACTATCTGCAATTAGTGGATTAAGAGAGTTCTGGAATAAGTTACCAGTGAAGCATACAGTATAAACAAATTCAAGAGACATCTGGATACATATTTGAGTGTAAGAAAGAGTGAGGGTAATCTCTGAAAAAGAGACAAACATTTTGATTCTAATAGCCTTTTCCTAGTCCTAAAAATTACTATGCTGTTGATACTGGTCTGACCTGGTGAAACAAAATCATGCTCAGCCCATGAAAAACGTAAACTCTTGACTGTATCTGCCATGGCCCATGGACATACCTTATTTATGAGTGCTTATTGGGACTGACAGCACATTCCAGATCAGAAATAAGCATTCAATTACTTGCTTGAAACTGAGCTTTCCTTGGCTTATGCTCAACTAAGTCTGGATTTGATTTAAATGGTAAGTATGTATTGCAGAAACAGCTGAGCGAATGTACCCTCATATCAGGGTGGCCAACCCTTCAAATATCAAGTGCCAGAAAAATAATTTGTAAACTGACAAAGTGCCACAAGTTTATGTTTTCAGAAAAGAGGAGCTGATTTCCCCAAATCCACAGGTATCCTGCCAGTTTACTGTATTTTATAATCCAGTCCAAATGATCAGTGTTTTGTGTTTCCTGAGCAAAATGAGAATGAAATTTTAGATTATAACCACGATTTGGGAATAAAGGGAAGTATATCCAAGTTTGCAGATCAAGCTAAACAAGGAGGTGTAACTGTCAAGAGCAAAAAACTGCAAAAGGACATTTTACAGATTAAGCAAATGGCAAATAGAAATTTAATGCAACGAAGTGTGAATGCAAGAGCAACAGATGGGAGTATAATCTAAACAGGAAAATACAGCAAGGATGTTAGATGAACAAATGCATTTAGGAGTCATTAAAAGCTACTCATAGGTGCAAAAATCAATCAAAAATGCTAATGGGATACTGAGCTTCATTATAAGGGGTTTAGAATATAAAAGCAAGAAAGCACAACTGCAAGTATACAAGATGCTGGTCAGACTTTGTTTGGGAAACTGCCTTCCGTTTTGGATGCAGCCCCTTACCCTCAGGAAGAATGTACTGGGTTTGAAGAAAGCACAGCAAAGGATGGTAGTTGGGATGAAGAGAGACTGAGTTAGGATGAAGAAAGACTGAGTTACATTCCCTGAAGATGACGAATTTAAGGGATGGTCTGATTCAGCTGCTTAAAATAATAAAGTTAATTAACAAGGTAGATAGGGAATGTTTCTTCCCTCTAGTGGAAGAATCCAGAACAAGGGGACATGATCTCAGAATTCAAGCCAAGCCATTTAAGTGACTCCATGAAAAACTTGATACAAATGTTAGTGAGAATATGGAATATTCTGCCCCAGAAGGCCGCAGATGAACAGTGAACTGATCTGTTCATATCAAATTTAATATGATACTTACCTGAGAAGTGACGGTTTGAAGTGATATGGAGAAAAGGATGTGTATTATTAAAAAGATAAAAAAAGCTGTCACAGTTGACAAAAATGGCAGAGCAAATTTGATGGCCAAGTGCCTTACTCCTGGATCTGTGTTCAGACAGCATGACAATTACATTCATTTAATATTCAAAAACTGTAAATAAATCACAAACAGCAAGTACCTTAATAGCCTCACCATCAATGTACATTTTAAAACTTCTTTAAAGATGTGCACCAGTACCCAAAAGGTTGATAATTCATCCACTCTAATTAAGTACTTAAACATTTAAATACAAAAACTCAAATACAACTTTCAGTCCTTTTATTAACCCTGCAACAGTCTATAACTAGTCTCAAATTACAATGCGGAAATTATTTCTAAATGAAGAATGTAAACAATCTTAGCAGAAGAGAGAGGCAACTAACTCTTCAAAATTCTGGAAACACTATCTAGCACTGGCGCTGTGACACCTGACAGAGATAGGACACGGTGGGGCCAACTTTGCCCTCTATGCTTTATTTTTCAAGGCAATAAACTTCAATTGTTTGGTACTGGTTCAGAATTTAATAGGTCGTGGTCGACAAGTATCCATCTGAACATCTCAACTAAGGTGAGTTTGCTCATCTGCAATACCTAGTACTTTAAAGTCACTGGATATTGCTCAACCATCATCCCTGATCTGAATGATTTCACAGGAACAATGGCCTCAAGTAATCCTGATATTAAAAAAAACTTCAAAAGAATTGAGAAAGTACCTGATCAACTCTGGATACATGTTACAATTACAGTGATGGGCTGTCAACCTATCAAGTGAAACACAAGCCGGGGTATCCATCAGTCGGAAATAAGCCTGTGGTGTTGCTGCTGTTTCTTTTCTAGCCAAAGGCACATACCTCATTTAATGATGCAGCTAATAATGTTGTCTAAAAGCAGAACTGAAAGACATTGCTCCTGGGACGGCAGCACTGAGAACTGAATTAGCAGAATGCTTTCATCTGCCGTTTGTTAAGAATTTCTAAACCAATGTTTCTGTGATGTGTGAAAAAGGCCACCATCTTTTGCTTTAAACTGTTCAACACAAGGTGAAAATCATAATGTACAATCTTTGCTACAAAGAGGAAGAAAAACCACACCAATTCCTTGTGTTGCTATGTAATAATGCTGTTTGTCTGTAAACATTAATGGATTGGTATTTCATAAAGGAAAAACCCCAAATGCTGGAAATGTTTCAAATACATGATGGTGAAATATTTATCCTGTGAACAAAACATTGCATTATAATTTTTAAAAAGTTTATTTCATTGCGGTTGTGAATAAACTTTTCCTTCAAACAAGGTGAGTTTGGTAAACTCATTCTACACTTATTTCAAACAAAACTGTTCAGGACAAAGTAAAGCTTGAATCCTTACATTATTTCAATCAATATTAGAAATTCTGTAATAATGCCTGCTAAAGTGTCTGTTTTCATTGGGATACAAATTTGAAGCCACAACCGTACGAATGATTAATCCTAACCAATTACTGAAGTTTTACCAGTACAGCAATGTGGCTTTGCTCAGGAGATGGAGGAGAAATATGAACTAGGCAATGCATTTTTATAAATTTAGGTTATATTTAGTAAACATACAAAGAAACAGCATTCTGCATTTGTATAGATTTAGCACAATTAGTACTATCTAGTGATTCTTGTTGGAAAGTGCACATGTGTCAGGACAGGATCAGCGAGACAAAAATCTATGCTAGTTAGCCAGTATAATCTTTATTCCATAGAAGTACTACTTTACATTTTGGTTACAATCCATCTTGTACATAAGCAAACAAAATTGTTATCATAAAACAGCTAGTTATTGAACTATTAGTGTCATGGAAATCACCTGTTTCTGGCGAGATGAAGTTTAGAAAATTGCACGCACTGTAGATAATTGTACGGAAGAAACTATTTGACATCTTTCTTTTTTGTTGATGTCCTAATAAAGCAAATACAGTTCTACGTACCATCAACATTAGATCATCTCCAGTCACAACTGCAATCTTCAGGTCCAGATCTGCTTTCTTAACTACCTCTTGTAGAGCAGCAGCGCAGGCATGAGGGTTCACACCTCCAGCATTGCAGATCACACGGATACCTGAAGCAAACAAAAATAAGTATCTTTACAGGATTTGTTTTTCCAATATACTAAAAAATTTAAAATAACATTTTTATCAGTTGTCATTTTGATTTATTTTTCCCCGCTTTCCAATTCTAAAAGCTGTTGAGTTTTGGTTCTTCCACCCTCTGATTCTTTGTCTTAGTAGCAACTCTTCATTTGTGAGCCTAGATAGTGAAAGTCAGACGAGTATCTGACCGTGGCGGCATCATGGCTGAGCCTGATTTGGTCCCCACCCAATATCCACATATATGCACATCCCAGAAACAGTCAATAGATAGTGATCAGGAAAGAAAGATCAAACAAACTTGCAATTTTATAGTATTTATTCAGGACATCCTAAAGTGCCATACAGCAAACTGACTACTTTTTAAGTGCAGTTACTATTGTTTTGTAGACAAATGCAGCAGCCAATTTGCACTCTGCAAGGTCTCACAAGCAGCAAATGAATCTATGCCTAGTTAATCTGTTTTTGGTTGTGTTGGTTGAGGGAAAAATATTGGCCAGGGCATTAGGAGACCTCCCTGAACTTCTTTGAATAGTGCCATGGGATCTTTTACATCCACCACAGCAGGCAGCATCTTCAACAATGTGATACTCCCTCAGCACTGCACAGCAGTGTCACCTTAGATTGTGTACTGTACAAGTCTGTAGTGGGGCTTGAACTCACAACCTTCTGACTCAGAGGCGAGAGTCCTACCAATTGATGTAAGCTGGGGAGGGAATGCTGGCTAATTTTTTCCCTTTCAAGCCCAGTGTGCTGAAGCCAATTCAAGCCTCTGCTGCTGGCCCAGTTGATATCAGCTAGCTCAGTGCAGACTAGTAATCAAATCTGGCAACTTGTTGGTACGTTCCAAATTTGGCAGAGCACTTACCAAATGAGCCATTGGGGAAACTGGTAACTTTTGATTTTTCAGTGGAAGATACTGAATCTAAAATTACCTTTTTTTTTAAAAAAAGAAAATGTGAAATTGACCTCATAACTCATGCACAATGACATTATCACTTAGTAAAACAATCAGCCAGTATTTGGTGTAAACTGCACTGTGCGCATGTTATTTGTTAGTATAAGGGACCTGTCCTATTTTTCTTTTTATTTGTTTTACTATGTTTAGAGACATTGGAGGAAGAGAATAGTGTTCATTAAGAATGTAAGTGAACTTAAGATGCCAGTTTGAAGGGGGAACATTAAGAGGGGGAGTGCACAACACTCTTTGTTCATTTGTCAAGGAGCTCCATGAGCAGAAAAGGCTATGTATGTAGGACCACGGCGTAAAGTGTCCCGCAATAAAAGATCTATTTAAAGTTTGCCTGCTATCTGTGGACCTTCATTGAATGGATTAGGACACCAAGAAACTATTTTTGTTTATTTTTTGGTAAAGTTTTGAAGTAAGGAATATCAAGTCTACAGAATAGAACGTTTCACACTTTGGACAACCAACGTAATCGAACGGTACGAATTCAGGCAAGGTATGGCTCTGATGTGGGGTTAAAGTTCCCTCTACTTGGTCCCAAAATTCTGCTTTAGCTTCATCGTCAGAAGAGCACCTCATTTTGCTCCAGTGTAAACTTTTTTCTTCCCTCATACCAGTCATCCTTATGGTCTTTCTGAATAATAATGCCAATTTAATGCAAATCTGTACTAAATTCTGGATGGTGTGACAGGGATGCATGGATGTATGTTTTGCGAATTCCTGAAAAAAAACAGAAAACTGCTGGTGGAATACAAGGGATACATCTAATTTTGTAGTTTTTCTTTTGATTAATATACTACTATAATAGGTTTTAAGATTATAAACTGTAGTTACACTAATTGATAAAAGCAGTAAGAAAATAAACCACGACTGTAACTCCATTACCTCTTTTATGAATATCCTTAATAAACGGGGCCATTGCCACCTGCACAAAATCAGGCACATATCCATGGTTCTGAAAAAAAGATTGATTTTATTATTTCTCTGAAGATGGGAATAAATCATAGTTAATAAATTTCATTCAATAATCATAATGCAAAGACATACTAAAATCAATACTAAGCACAGGACATTGACACAGTGCACTGGAGCACAAATATAACAAAAGTACAGCACAGAGAAATGCAGCTTCAGATTTTAAAAACCTGTCCCCATAAAAGAAGAGCACTGTTTCTTAGGGAAGGGGTACTAATGTATCATTCTCCTCCCCCCCACAAAAAGCTTTTGGATACATAGGCCTTGATATTTACTCAGAGCCAAGAAGAGAGCGGGGGGGCGGATAATTTTCGAATGAGAAACCCAGATATAAGGGCTTCCCACACGTCATGACGATTTTGATGGTAGGATGTCTTTTAAATTTTTCAACAGGTTTCGTGCCCGATAACCAGCCAGATTGACAGGCTGGCTGCATTTTGGGCGGGAAAGCAGCTGGAGAGCGATCAGGGTAATCGAGGTTTGGATGGGGGGGGGGGGGGTGGGGGGGAGAACATGAGCAATCAGAGATCGTGCGGGGTGGGCGGTGAGCAATACATGGTTCCTGCCCTTCTCCTCTCCTTTTACCTGCCGGGATTCCGGCAGCCCAGGAAACCCGGCCTCCATGGGTTAAAAATAAAAATTTAGTTAAAATGGAGGCACACGGCCTCCTTAAAAGATTTCACTGGTCGACCCGCTTCCTGAGAGCGGGTTGGTCACCCGCCCCTGACCCGCCTCAGTTAAAACCGGATTGCAGTTCCGCTTCAAATTTCTGCAATTTTTACTTCCCACCCAACCCCAACTCATCCATATCTGGGGGTTAAAATTGCCCCCATTATGTACTATGGCCTGACTACTCTCCTACTGTTTTAATAACAAAAGCATTTTCTCACAGCAGATTTGGCTTTAGCAGCAGCGAGCAGCGACATAGTGATTTCAGACAGGTAATCAAACACCAGAAAATCCAGGTTCCCGCCAAACACCAGCTGTGGAACTAAAGGAGACAGTGAAAATACTTTTTGGATACATATTTACACAGACACAGAAATATTTCATGTTACATCACCGATATGCACCTACCCTCACCATGAGGCACATTATTGTGCACTCACTATTTAAAAGGATCCTGGAGCTTTGTTCCAACATTTTCACAATGCATTTTGGGTTATGCAACACATATTCATTGCTGAATATATTTCTGTGCAAAAAAAAGCTTGAATATGTTTTAATGAGAGTCTGATGCATTTGTATTTCTTTGCTCTATCTGATCTCATGCGTCCTGTTACTACTCCATTCTGCCCTGCTGGCGACCACCACATTTATACCAATGCTGAATTTTATGGCTCATTTTCTTTAGTTAAAGTTCAAGTGAAAATCCTCAGCCAAAAAGTTAACAGAGGTGAGTTTTAATGTTTAGGTTTATTTACGAGAAAAGTTTAGACCATCCCAAGTTTTCTCCCAGTGGGCAAAGGCATAAAACTGCCAACAGTTCAGCACAAATTAGCATTTTTGCCTCGGGCCATCGGAACTGTTACATTAAATATGGCTTTGGCCGTACCACTTGTGATATATTAAAAATTGCGATTTTGTAGAAAACAAAAGGCGGCGCAGCTTCATTCAAAAGAATGGAAAATGGAAACGTTGCACTGGTGGAGTAAGGGGTGCTCTTCAGAGGGTGTAGTTCAGGTACATTGTGAAAGCTAGAAGAGAGGGAGCTTTGCCTAACAAACGGAAACAAAAGACTTGCTTTGAGGAAAGGCAACCATTTAGAGCCTTCCTGCCATTGTATACAGAGGGGCTGCAATCAGGGAAAAACCCCCTCGGGCAGAATGTAAAATTCAAATTGATTTAATGTAATGAATCGGTCATGTACCTGTAATGAATGTGTAATCAATAATCTGTATTGACTGTAATGCAACGAGGCACCCTAGAGTTTCATGAACTGTAATTATGTATGATGTAGAGATGCCGGTGATGGACTGGGGTGGACAAATGTAAGGAGTCTTACAACACCAGGTTATAGTCCAACAGCTTTATTTGAAATCACAAGCTTTCGGAGCTTTCCTCCTTCGTCAGGTGACGAAGGAGGAAAGCTCCGAAAGCTTGTGATTTCAAATAAAGCTGTTGGACTATAACCTGGTGTTGTAAGACTCCTTACATTTGTAATTGTGTACAATGTGTTCATTGAACTGTACTTGATGCAACCTGCAAATTGTATAATCTGTATTGTGTACGTTTGGAATGTGATATGACAACTGTATTGTATGTATTGCTGCAAATTCTATGAATAAAGTATATTTTATGAAAAAAAAATTATATAGCACCTTTCACAGCCTCAGGACATCCCAAAGCGCTTTGCAGTCAATGAAGTACTTTTTGAAGTGTAGTCACTGTTGTAATATAGGAAACGTGGCAGCCAATTTGAGCACAGCAAGCTCCCGCAAACAGCAATGTGATAATGACCAGATAATTTGTTTTAGTGATGTTGGTTGAGGGTTAAATATTGGCCAGGACACTGGGGAGAATTCCCCTGATCTTCTTCAAAATAGTGCAGTGGCATCTTTTACGTCCTCTTGAGAGGACAGCCAGAGCCTCGGTTTAACATTTCATCCGAAAGACAGCATCTCTGACAGTGCAGCACTCCCTCAGTACTGCACTGGAGTGTCAGCCTAGATTTTTGTGCTCAAGTCACTGGAGTGGGACTTTTGAACCCACAAACGTCTGACGCAGAGGCAAGAGTGCTACCCATTGAGCCACAGCAGACATCTCAAATGGAAAAGTGATTCATTCCCTAGCACTGACATCCCTCATCTTAAATGCACACAAATAGGTATCTAAATACAAACATATATATGACAACAAAATAAGCTTGTGGGTACACAATTTTTTTTAAAAATGCACTTGTTTGAAGTGTGTGTGTGGATGTGAGGCAATCCACAGCTCATTGATCTTCCCAGTTTTCAGTGTGGGAGCTTCAACCTGCAATAGGATAAGACACAAAGCAATAAAGTCAATCATAAAACAGGGGGGGTTTAACATTTTTTTTAAATGTAATTTACTGTCATTCTCCGTGGTCCATTATGCAGACTTGGGCCAAAAACACACATACACATCAAGCTATATAATTTGCTAAATGCATTACATTTTTGACTTCCCATGAAGTAGCAAGACTATGCTAATGTATCAATGTACAGACACCTAGACCATCTTTAAAGTTGTTGCAACTTGTTGGAATACCACTTTTGAAAATGAGTCTCAAACCCAGTCTGAAAGTTTAAGCAGTTTTGCCTACTATTTGTCTGCTAACAGATTCTCCAGGCACTGCAGTTTTTAAAGTCTCGAGCCAGCAGGATATCTGATTCTGCACACCACTGACATTCCAGAGATCCTGTGGACTGCTTCTCAGCTCCTCACATGAGTCGAGAGAGCAGATTTGTAGGTAAAGTTGACATTTCTGCCCTTTATAGAATGATATGTATGCATGAACTTGGTCTTTCGATTCCCCAGCGGAGACAGGAGATGCCATTGAGGAACGCCGTTCTCAGGTGAGTAATTTCTGCTCCATGTAGCACCGACTCTCCCTTCTTGTAGTTTCTTCCCTGGTGTGCAATTAACTCTGCGAGGCTGAATGGTGCCTACACTGCCTTGGGTTTGGAGTACTCTTCTCATTTGTCTTAAAAGTCAGCACTCTGAATTTACATTAACCATCAACTGTCAGCAGTGATGCACAAAGAGGTGGGCACACATGTTGATAAGCTAAATACATTTCTCAGTAGCACAAAATGCACTGTTGCCATATATCAGGGGAGCCCAAACTATGGCCCCCAGGCTATTGCTAACAGTCTCACGCAGGGCTTGAGAATTTCGATGAACTAGGAGGTTTACTGTAAAAGCTGGCTGTATTTCTGATGTTTGTCTAGCTCCTGATTCTCAAACATCTTCAGCACATTCCATGGTGCAGGACAAAATCTGTATAGAATCATGGAATATTGGGTGCCTTGATCATAACAAACAAACCTAGAATCTCAGTAATAAAGAGTCATAACTTTCATTTTGGGGCTCTCTAAATTTCAACTATTACATCCCATTAAAGGGAGTCTCCCCATTCTGCCTCTAAATTTTTTAAAACATTTTTTTCAATCTAATCTAACACTGCCACCTTGAGGCGTAAAATATAATGCAAAATACAAACTGAACACACATGAAAAGCTCTCAATAAAATACATTCAATCACAAAGAAAGCTGAGGCAACAAAAACTTGCATTTACATAGCAACTTTAACGTAGAAAAATCTCCCAGTTGCTTCACAGACATGTGATGAAAATTGAGCACTGAACTCGAGGAGATTGGGAGGGCTGGCAAAAAGCTTGGTCAATGAGGTGAAGGATTTTAAAAAGGAGGAGACAGAGGTGGAGGGGTTTAGGGAAGGAATTCCAAATGTCGGACCCAGGCAGCTGAAGACGTAGCTGCCAATGGTGGGACAAAGGGAGAACGGATGCACAAGAGGCTAGGGTCAGCAGAATGGAGAGCTCGGGGTGGGGGGAAGGGGGGGTTGTAGGGCTGGAGGAAATTACAGAAATAGGATGGGGAAATACCATGGAGGGATTTAAACACGAAGGGAATTTAAAATTTTGAAGTGTTGAGAGATTGGGAGCCACTGTAGATCAGCAAGGACAGGGATAGAATCATAGAAATTTACGGCACAGAAGGAGGCCATTCAACCCATTGTGTCTGTGCAGGCCGAAAAAGAGCCATCATGCTTAATCCCACTTTCCAGCACTTGGTCCGTAGCCTTGTAGGTTATAGCACTTCAAGTGCATATCCAAATACTTTTTAAAATGAGTTGAGGGTTTCTGCCTCTACCACCCTTTCAGGCAGTGAGTTCCAGACCCCTACCGCTCTCTGAGTGAAAAAATTTCTCCACAGCTCCCCTCTAATCCCTCTACCAATTACTTTAAATCTATGTCCCCTGGTTATTGACCTCACTGCTAAGGGAAATAGGCCCCTCAGAATTTTATACACCTCAATTAAATCTCCCCTCAGCCTCATTTGTTCCAAAGAAAACAACCCTAGCCTATCCAATCTTTCCCCAGAGCTAAAATTCTCCAGTCCTGGCAACATCCTCGTAAATCTCCTCTGTACCCTCTCTAGTGCAATTACATCTTTCCTGTAATATGGTGATCAGAACTGTACACAGTACTTAAGCTGTGGCCTAAATAACGTTTTATACAGTTCTAGCATAACCTCCCTGCTCTTATATTCTATGCCTCAGCTAATAAAGGAAAGTATCCTGTAAGCCTTCTTAGCCACCTGCTCTGTCTGTCCTGCTACCTTCGTGTGAACATGCACTCCAAGGTCCTTCTGTTCCTCTACACCTCTCAGTTTCCTCCCATTTATTGTGTATTCCCTTACCTTGTTTGCCCTCCGCAAATGCATTACCTCACACTTCTCCAGATTGAATTCCATTTGCCACTTTTTTGCCCACCTGACCAGTCCATTGATATCTTCTTGAAGTCTACAGCTTGCCTCCTCACTATCAACCACACGGCCAATTTTTGTATCATCTGCAAACTTCTTAATCATGCCCCCTACATTTAAGTCTAAATCATTAATATATACCACAAAAAGCAAGGGACCTAGTACTGAGCCCTGCAGAACCCCAATGGAAACATCCTGCCAGTCACAAAAACACCCGATCATTACCCTTTGCTTCCTGCCACTCAGCCAATTTTGGATCCAACTTGCCACTTTCCCTTGGATCCCATGGGCTTTTACTTTCCTGACCAGTCTGCCATGTGGGACCTTGTCAAAAGCCTTGCTAAAATCCATGTACACTAGATCAAACACGCTATTCTCATCGACCCTCCTTGTTACCGCCTCAAAAAATTCAATCAAGTTAGTCAGACACGACCTTCCCTTAACAAATTCATGCTGACTGTCCTTGATTAATCCGTGCCTTTCTAAATGACGATTAATACAGTCTCAGAATTGTTTCCAATAATTTGCCCACCACCTAGGTTAGGCTGACTAGCCTGCAATTACTCGGTCTATCCCTTTCTATTTTTTAAACAACGGTGTAATGTTAGCAGTCCTCCAATCCTCCGGCACCATGCATTTAGCCAGGGAGGATTGGAAAATGATGGTCAGAGACTCAGCTATTTTCTCCCTTGCTTCTTTTAACAGCCTAGGATACATTTCATCCGGTCCTGGCGATTTATCTACTTTCAAAGATGCCAAAGCCCTTAATATTTCCTCTCTCACTATGTTTATCCCATCCAATATTTCACACTCCTCAACTACAATCTCTGCATCGTCCCCCTCTTTTGTGAAGACAGACGGAAAGTATTCATTAAGAACCATACCCACATCTTCTGCCTCCACACATAGGTTACCTTTTTGGTCTCTAATAGGCCCTACTCTTTCCTTAGTTATGCTCTTGCTCTTAAATGAATTTATAAAACATTTTTGGGTTTTCCTCAATTTTACTTGCCAGTATTTTTTCATGCCCTCTCTTTGTTTTCCTAATTTCCTTTTTAATTTCACCCCTGCACTTCTATACCCTCTTAGGCTTTCTGCAGTATTGAGCTCTTGGTATCTGACATGATGAATGATGGATAATGGATAAGCAGGGCTTGGTGCAGGATAGGATAGGTGCATCAGAGTTTTGGATGAGCTGAAGTCTGTGGAGGATGGTCAGGAGAGCTTTGGAGTGATAGAGTCTGGAGGTGACAACGGCATGGATGGGCTGAAGTAGGGTCGAGGCAAGTGATGTTATGAAGATGGAATTAGGTGGTCTTTGTGGTGGTGAGGACAAAGGTCAGTATTCCTTGGAATTTAGAAGATTAAGGGATGATTTGATCGAAGTTTTCAAGATATTAAGGGGAACTGATAAGGTAGATAGAGAGAAACTATTTCCGCCGGTTGGAATGTCTAGGACTAGCGGACATAGCCTAAAAATTAGAGCCAGGACTTTCAGGAGTGAAGTTGGGAGACAGTTTTACACGTAAAGGGTGGGAGAAGTTTGGAACTCTCTTCCACAAACTGCAGTTGATGCTAGCTCCACTGTTAATTTTAAATCTAAGATTGATAGATTTTTTGTTAACCAAAGGTATTAAGGGATATGGGGCTACGGCGGGTATATGGAGTTAGGTCACAGATCAGTCATGATCTCATTGAATGGCGGAGCAGTCTCGAGGGGCTAAATGGCCTTCTCCTGTTCCAACATTTTTTAAAAATTCATTCGTAGGATGTGGCTGTCGCTGGCAAGGGCAGCATTTGTTGCCCATCCCTAATTGCCCTTGAGGTGGTGAATGTGAGCCACCTTCTTGAGCCGTTGCAGTCAGTGTGGTGAAGGTTCTCCCACAGTGATGTTAGGTAGAGAGTTCCAGGACTTTGACCCAGTGACGATGAAGGAATGGCGATATATTTCCAAGTCAGGATGTTGTGTGACTTGGAGGGGAATGTGCAGGTGGTGTTGTTCCCATGCCCCTGCTGCCCTTGTCCTTCTAGGTGGTAGAGGTCACGGGTTTGAGTGGTGCTGTCGAAGAAGCCTTGGCGAGTTGCTGCAGTGCATCCTGTGGATGGTACACACTGCAGCCACGGTGCACCGGTGATGAAGGGTGTTTAGGGTGGTGAATGGGGTGCCAACCAAGCGGGCTGCTTTATCCTGGACGGGGTCAACCTTTTGGAGTATTGTTGGGAGCTGCACTCATCCAGGCAAGTGGAGAGTATTCCATCATACTCCCGACTTGTGCCTTATAGATGGTGAAAAGTCTTTGGGGAGTCAGGAGGTGAGTCACTCACCGCAAAATACCCAGCCTCTGACCTGCTCTTGTAGCCACAGTATTTATGTGGCTGGTCCAGTTAAGTTTCTGGTTAATGGTGACCCCCTAGGACGTTGATGGTGCAGGATTCGGCAATGGTAATGCCGTTGAATGTCAAGGGGAAGTGGTTAGTCTCTCTCTTGTTGGAGATGGTCATTGGCTGGCACTTGTGTGGCGCGAATGTTGTGCCACTTATCAGCTCAAGCCTGGATGTTGTCCTGCAGGCTCGGACTGCTTCATTATCTGAGGGGTTGCGAATGGAACTGACCACTGTGCAATCATCAGCGAACATCCCCATTTCTGACCTAATGATGGAGGGAAGGTCATTGATGAAGCAGCTGAAGCCTAGGACACTGCCCTGTGGAACTCCTAAAATAATGTCCAGGAGCTGAGATAATTGGCCTCCAAAAACCACTACTATCTTCCTTTGTGCTAGGTATGACTCCAGCCACTGGAGAGTTTTCCCCGATTCCCACTGACTTCAACTTTACTAGGGTTCCTTGATGCCGCCCTCGGTCAAATGCTGCCTTGATGTCAAGGGCAGTCACTCTCACCTCACCTCTGGAATTCAGCTCTTTTGTCCATGTTTGGACCCAGGCTGTAATGAGGTCTGGAGCAGAGTGGTCCTGGCGGAACCCAAACTGAGCGTCGGTGAGCAGATTATTGGTGAGTAAGTTCCGCTAGATAGCACTGTCGACGACACCTTTCATCACTTTGATGATGATTGAGAGTAGACTGATGGGGCGGTAATTGGCCGGATTGGGTTTGTCCTGCTTTTTGTGGACAGGACATACCTGGGCAATTTTCCACTTTGTCAGGTAGATGCCAGTGTTGTAGCTGTACTGGAACAACTTGGCTAGAGGCGCGGCTAGTTCTGGAGCACAAGTCTTCAGCACTACAGCCGGGATGTTGTCGGGGCCCACAGCCTTTGTTCTATCCAGTGCACTCAGCCGTTTCTTGATATCACGTGGAGTGAATCGAATTGGCTGAAGACTGGCTTCTGTGATGGTGGGGATATCAGGAGGAGGCAGAGATGGATCATCCACTCAGCACTTCTGGCTGAGGATGGTTGCAAATGCTTCAGCCTTGTCTTTTGCACTCATGTGCTGGACTCTGCCATCATTGAGGATGGGGATGTTCACAGAGCCTCCTCCTCCCGTTAGTTGTTTAACTATCCACCACCATTCATGACTGGATGTGGCAGAACTGCAGAGCTTTGATCTGATCCATTTGTTCTGGGATCACCTCTATGCTTACCTCTCTCTATAGCATGCTGCTTCCGCTGTTTAGCATGCAGGTAATCCTGTATTGTAGCTTCACCAGGCTGGCACCTCATTTTTAGGTACGCCTGGAGCTGCTCCTGGCATGCTCTTCTACACTCCTCATTGAATCAGGGTTGATATCCTAGCTTGATGGTAATGGTAGAGTGAGGGATATCCCAGGCCATGAGGTTACAGATTGTGGTGGAATACAATTCTGCTGCTGATGATGGCCCACAGCGCCTCATAGATGCCCAGTTTTGAGCTGCTAGATCTGTTCTCAATCTATCCCATTTAGCACAGTGGTAGTGCCACACAACACGGTGTCCCCACTGTGAAGACAGGACTTTGTCTCCCCAAGGACTGTACGGTGGTCACTCCTACCAATACCGTCATGGACAGATGCATCTGCGACAGGTAGATTGGTGAGGACGAGGTCAAGTAAGTTTTTCCCTCGTGTTGGTTCTCTCATCACCTGCCGCAGGCCGTCTGGCAGTTGTGTCCTTGAGGACTTGGCCAGCTCGGTCAGTAGTGGTGCTACCGAGCCACTCCTGGTGATGAACATTGAAGTCCCCCACTCAGAGTACATTCTGTGCCTTGCTACCCTCAGTGCTTCCTCCAAGTGGTGCTCAACATCGAGGAGTATAGATTCATCAGTTGAGGGCAGTAGGCGGTAATCAGCAGAAGGTTTCGTTGCCCATGTTTGACCTGATGCCATGAGACTTCATGAGATCCAGAGTCAATGTTGAGGACTCCCAGGGCCGCTCCCTCCTGACTGTATACCACTGTGCCGCCATCTCTGGTGGGACAGGACATACCCAGGGATGGTGATGGAAGAGTCTGGGACATTGGCTGAAAGGTATGATTCTGTGAGTATGACTATGTGAGTATGACTATGCTTCACTAGTCTGTGGGACAGCTGTCCCAATTTTGGCACAAGTCCCCAGATGTTAGCTACTTTACAGGGTTGACTGGGCTTGGTTTGCCTTTGTCGTGTCCGATGCCGGGTAGTCCATCCGGTTTTATTCTCATGTCTTTTTGTAGCAGGATTGTACAACTGAGTGGCTTGCTAGGCCATTTCAGAGGGCGATTAAGACTCAGCCACATTGCTGTGGGTCTGGAATTACATATAGGCCAGACCAGGTAAGGACGGCAGCTTTCGTTCTCTAAAGGGCATCAGTGAACCAGATGGGTTTTTACGACAATCCGGTAGTTGCATGGTCACCATTACTGATACCAACTTTTTATTCTCGATTTTATTTATTTACTGAACTTAAATTCCCCAGCTGCCGTGACGGGATTTGAACTAATGTGTCCGGATTATTAGTCCAGGCCTCTGGATTACTAGTCCAGTAACATAACCACTATGCTACCGTACCTGTGTGATAACACCCATGCAATCGTACACGTATACGATTGTATCCATGCAATCAGATAGAACACTGAGGTACAAACAGTCTGGCTCAACCCGAGAGAAGGGCCAGGGAGGCAGATGGAGTCAGTGGTGAAGATAGAGTTTGCGCTGTGCAGACATGTCACTGAAATCTAATGGGTTCAAACATTCCATACTTATGTAAATATGTTTCAACTTTGAGCACGATGTAAGTTTTCACCAATTTGATGTAGAATCGCTGTTTTTGAATGTATGTTTTGTGCTGTGAGAATTTAAGGAACTTCCTAACAATATGATTTCAAGGCTAGAAGGTAACCTTCCATAGTTAGCAAGCTGAAAAACAATACTTGCAAGGATTTATCATTCCATGTCCAAATCAGTCAAGGTTTCTTTTTCTGATTGAAAAAGAGGAGCAGAATGACCTTAATGTGCAGATACCTGGGTCATTAAAGGTGGCAGCACAGGTAGATAAGGCCATAAAATTGTAAAATGAAACTCTGATTTTGTATTTAAAGACGGTGGGGGGGGGGGGGGGGGGTCCATGGTTCGACTTCCACCCAAAACAGGCCCGACCAAAGCCCACGTCAGAAGGTCCAAATCAGCCCACTGCAGCTTGTGGGTTTTGTGACGGTGGGAAATCGGCCGGCTCCCACGCTGAGCTGGCTAGCAGGTTGGGCCTGGGCTGGAGGGAGGAGCCGATCCCAGAGAGGGTGGAGCACAGGCTGCAGTATTTTTGTGGTTCCAAGAGAAGCACTCCAGCTTCTTCCAAAAATAATTGTGGACCTTTTCTTGAGCAGCCACTAGTGGTCCCTTTAAACAACTACTGGTTAGATCGCTCACCGTCTGGCACGAATGCAGGGGGGACCGTATGTGGCACACACTCCACCCATTTGTTCCTGAAAATTGTAAACAGGGCCCTACAACTGGCATAGGATCCAAATTTGCATATTTAAGCAGCCTTACCCTGGAGAGGGTGCTTGATAAGGGGACCGTAGTGTCGTGGTTACAGTACTGGGCTAGTAATTGAGAGGCCTGAACTAAAAATCCAGAGAATGTGAGTTAGATCTCACCATGACCGTTTTGAGACTTTGAATCAGTTTTACAAATCTGGAAATAAAAAGCTGATATCAGTCAAAGTGATTATGAAGCTGTTGAATTATCGTAAATACCCAACTGGTTCATTAATGTCCTTAGGGAGGAAACCTGGCCTAGATATGACTCCAGTCCTATACCAACATGGTTGACTCTTAACTGTCCTACCAAGCCACCCAGTTCGTAGTTCCCTACGGCACCCAACAGCTTAGGGCCATGGTAAGCCATTTAACTAAACTTGCGGCAAATGGGGACCCCTCGGTCCACTTCAGGGAAGTGGAACAAGCAGCAAGCATCAACGAGTGCAATGATGCTGAACAGGCCAAAATGCTGCTATTCTCCCTGGAGAGTAAGCTCTTCCAGTCCCTCTCTAACCAATGTAAGATTGGACAGTGTGATTATGGGGAGCTCAAGGAGGAACTTCTTGAGGCCATGGGGATGAATGAGGGAAGTCCTTTCTCCCGGGTGGAAAAAACAGTGCAGCTCGTAGGAGAAACCCCGCAGGCTTTTGCAGACAGGTTGTGGCCGGTGTATAGGAGCGCATGCAGTGGGACGCCTAACCGGGCTAACCTGGACCAGGATCAGCGGGCCCACTGGCTCCGTTGCCTGGTGGCAAACAGCTTGCCACAGGTCAGGGCCGCGGCAGGAATGTGGTTTGACCCAAAGAATCCCATGACTACCGAACTCACAGTGGTCAGACAATTGACCATAGCTTACCGTAATGGTAAAGGAACCGATGCACACCCACCTAAAGGGAAAGTGCATGAAATGAAACCCGGCCAGGGTAGGAAGGAGTGGCATCAGGAAGGGAATAACCCTTCCAGCACAAAGCTCAACTGTTATGGGTGTGGGAAGGATGGACACTGGAGGAAGGAGTGCAAGGATGGACACTGGAGGAAGGGTCAAAATCCTGGAACTCCCTTCCTAACAGCACTGTGGGAGTACCGTCACCACACGGACTGCAGCGGTTCACGAAGGCGGCTCACCACCACCTTCTTGAGGGCAATTAGGGATGGACAATAAATGCTGGCCTCGCCAGCGACGCCCACATCCTGTGAACGAATAAAAAAAAATCCTTGGAGAGATAACAAGGGAAAGAATTCCTCAACCCCAGCCCAAAAGGCAGAGACAGGAATCCCTCCCGCCACGGTCGAGTCATTTTTGGACGCCATGAGAACCCTATTGACTGGCCCAGGGAAGGTAGCAGCCACCACCGGCACTCTGACCCCATCAGCCCCATCTAACCCACAACCCTGACTAGAGCCAGCGCAGCCTGTTTACCTGTGTTCCCTTACCTACGACTTATGGAAGAGACCCCTCGTTGAGATTGAGCTAGAAGAGATAAAGGGGACCTATCTGTTGGACACGGGAGCATCATGTACCGTGATCCATTCAGCTAACCCCACCACCTCACCTCTATCTAGCGAGGTCCCATACAGTCTGTCGGGATTCACAGGTAGAGAACAGGCTGGCTCATTTTCCATCCCGCTGAACATTTGTTTAGGAACACTCCGCTGTAAGTGGACCTGTATCCTAATGAAGTGGGAAGTGGAGGGTGGAAAAGGGATCCTGGGAGCCGACTTTATTGTAGGCCATGGGATCCTAGTGGATTTGAGGAATCACTGCCTGTGGGGAGCAAATACAGGAAAGGAAGGCGGAGTAGTAGTCATCCCAGGGAAACAGGGGAAGGGGACCCTGTGCACCATGAAGCCTAAAGAGGGTTATAACCTCGAACTCATGGTCAGCAATACCCCAAGGGAGATCCAGGCATTTGTGCAAGCCCACCTAGCCACATTTGCCACACACAAACACGACTGTGGGAGGGTCAACGGGTTCGAGGTCAGTGTAGATGGGGACCCTATGGCCCGACCACAAATGCAATATAACTTCCCCAGGGAAGCGGAGCCAGACATGGAAGCAGCCATGTCCTCTTTAGTGCAACAGGGCGTCCTGAGACTGATAGCCACCCACGTGAACTCTCCACTGTGGCCGGTTAGAAAACCGGACAACTCCTGGAGGGCCACAGTGGACTATCAGGTGCTCAACAGTAACATCCCAGCCTGTGCACCCACGGTAGCAGCAGTTGCCGACCTGATAAGAAGTATCCCAGCATCCGCGACCACTTTCACGATGCTGGATATCTCCAACGGGTTTTGGTCCATCCCTTTAAGGAGAGAGGATCAGTACAAGTTTGCCTTTACCTTTAAAGGGCAACAGTACACCTGGAACTGTCAGCCTCAGGGCTTCCACAATAGCCCCAGCATTTTCCACCAATGCATGGCAAACAGTTTAAAGGGCTTCAGCCAGCCCAGGCAGCTGGTACAATACGTGGATGACCTGCTCCTATTCACCGATTCGAGAGAGGAGCATGGCCCACTTCTGGCCGAACTGCTGGAACTGCTCGGGCAGGAAGGTTTTAAAGTGAACCCAAAGAAAGCACAGATTGGCCAGCAGGAGGTGAAATTCCTGGGCCTGACAATACGCGCTGGGGAAAGGGCCATAGATAAAGCTAGAAGGGAAGCAGTACAGGAGTTACCAGTCCCCAACACAGTTATGGGAGCGAGATCGTTTCTAGAGCTAACCGGGTACTGCAGAGACTTCATTGAGGACTATGCGGCCACAGCAGCCCCTCTGCTCCAACTCCTGCATAAGGGAGTGGAGTGGGTTTGGGATGAGGGTTGCCAGGCAGCATTTGTCAGGCTCAAGAAAGATCTGCAGACCGCACCAGCTCTAGGGGCCATAGATGGAGGGAAAGAGTTCTTCCTGGAGGTAGCAGCCAGCGGGGACAGCCTGAGTGCTGTGCTGCTCCAAGAGCGGCATGGCAAGCTGAGACCGGTGGTCTACTCCAGAATACTCACAGATGTGGAGAAGAGCTACTCCAATTGTGAAAGGCACCTCTTGGCCACATATTGGGCTGTGAAAAGATCGCTGATCTTCACAGGCACCTCTCCCATCACCCTCCTCACCCATCACACGCCCACCCAGATGCTTCTGGACGGGAGAATCAAGGATGGGACAGTGAGCAGTGCCCGCATTGCTCGCTGGACCCTGCTTCTCTCACAGATGGACCTGAAAGTAAAAGGGCTCTGCGAGCCAAAGCTCGCAGCTAACCTGGTATATCCTGGAACAGCCCACCGGTGTTCCATAGAAGGGGTTTGGGAAGTAAACATAGGTTTACGGGCCGGGATACACCCCACAGGCCGTGAAATCTACATGGATGGCTCCAGCACAGTATCTGCTGGTGAGCAACTCACGGGGTGTGGAGTTTATGACCCAGCGGCAAACCTTGCCCTGGCAATTAAGCTCCCCAGCACCATGAGCGCCCAGCAGGCTGAACTGTCCGCGGTAGTGTACGTGGTTACACACCCCGAGATCTTCCCCACGCCATACACGATTTGCTCGAACAGCATGTTCACATGCAATTCGTGTACGGAGTACCTGGCCATCTGGTCCCGCCGCGGATACACCTCCGCTGACGGGAGACCCCTCACAGTGAAACCCTTGCTGGAGAAAATCTTAGCAGCAGTGGGGGAGGAAGGGGAGGTTTTCATCCATAAGGTGAAAGCCCATTCCTCCGCAGAACCCCGGAGTGAGGGCAACTGGCAGGCCGACGTGCTAGCTAAAGAGGGTGCCCGCACAGGCACTTTCTGGGACCCATTTGGGTCCCGTCCTATAGCAGCAGTCACGGGTAGGAATGGGACACAGGGGAGTGCAGGGGTAGTTTTAACCCCGGAACTTAAGACGGTCCAAACCCAAGACCCCGTCCTCAAGGCAGTCCTCAGTGCAGTGGCAGAAGGGAAAAGGGTAGAGGGCCCTTACAGTACAGCAGCCCTCTCTGTAAAGGAGGGCATGCTGTTTAAGGGAGAGCAATGGGTAGGACCACAGCAGCACAGGAGGGAATTCCTTCAACTGGCCCATGAGGGTCCAGGAGCGGGGCATCCCGGGCCTGAGACCACCTGGCAGCGGGTGGAACGGGCAGGATGGTGGCCAGGACTCAGGGAAGATGTCCGCGAGTTCTGTGCCAGCTGTCTGGTGTGTGCTGCTAACAACCCTGACCCGCACAAAAGGAAATTACCTATGGGACACATCAGGAGGGTAGAGGGACCATGGCAGTCGATCCAGGTCGACTACATCGGGCCCCTACCCACTGCCCAGGGAGGCTATAAGTACTGCCTAGTCCTGGTGGATGTGTTCACAAAGTGGGTAGAAGCCTTCCCCTGTCGAACAGCCACGGCTATGAGTACAGCCAGGATCCTGGTCAGGGAGGTGTTCTCACGATGGGGGCTACCACAGTACGTGGAGTCTGACCAAGGGAGCCACTTTACCGGGCAGGTCATGCAGAATACCCTTATGGTACTTGGCATAGAGGGAAATGGCACATTGCACACAACCCACAGTCCTCAGGGATTGTAGAGAGGATGAACAGAACCTTGAAAGAAAGGCTGAGGAAAGAGACGGTAGACTCACCTAGAAAGTGGGTAGTAGTCTTACCGTTGGTCCTAATGGGGATTCGAGCCAGCCAGTCAAAAAGCACGGGGTATTCCCCACTCGAGCTCACGACTGGTAGGGTTATGCGGACCCCCACCCATGTGCTAGCCCCGGTGCTCACGGAGGGTCAGCTCAGAGAGGTGAACGGGGTTCTAACAGCAGTCGGAGTAACCGACTGCTGTTAGAACCCCGTACGCACCACGAGTGGGAGATAGGGGATCAGGTTATGGTTAGGAATTTTGCTCGGGTAGGCAGTCTAGAACCATTATACATGGGGCCCTACAGCTTTCGGAGGCTACCTACATCGTTCACCTGAGGAAGGAGGTAGCCTCCGAAAGCTTGTGAATTTAAAATAAAATTGCTGGACTATAACTTGGTGTTGTAAAATTGTTTACAATTCCCATTGAAAGAGACAACTGTTCCAGGCATGGTGGGGCCATGCCTTTGTTTTAAAGCAAAACCATCAACACCTAGGACATTGGATACAAAAGGAAGCCTTGTGTGACAAGCTCTAGAAAATCAGAATTAACAATGACACATTGGGAGAAGCAATTTGCAATATGATGAGGGACCATCAAAAATTCTTAAGGGCTTGGTAAGAACTGTTTAAACAGACCATTGTAAGAGAGACATCCACAAGGCAAAAACTCTCTCTCTTTCTCTCTCTGGCTTGCTGGCTCTGGTGGGCTGCTTGTCTTGGTTCTGCCTGTATCTGGAAAGAAGAGCAGTTTCCAGCAGACAACAAGGAAAGCAGTTCGACAGGAAAGGACAGCAGCTCTAGAAGGAGGCCGACACACAAGAAGAAACCAGAGCAACAGTCCCAGTGACCGTCAGACACCTCGCGGCAACAAGGGCCTTACGAAACAACCAACCGAATATTACCACCAACCAACCGGGTAATATTGAGCCACCGCGACCAAAGAAAAACCAACTCGGGAGAAAACCGAAGATCCGCAAAGTTTCCACTCTACAATCTATTCCTGACTTACCTCTGGGTGAATTACTGTCAAGGTTTCGTTTGGTGAGCATTATCCCTGGTCCTTTAGAGTCCAACCTAGCTAGTACAGTGGGATTGGGAGGGGTGAGGTATCCTTCCGACTGTAATTTCCCTCGCGTGTACCGAAGTGTTCCCCATTTTATTAGAGCGTTAAGATTGTTGTGTTGTATTTCCTCTCTTGAATAAAGGTCAAAGTTTCTTGCACCAAAACCACTTGTCTGCTGCACTTTGTCACAACCCCCAAATAAGTCCAAGGTCTAGAACCCAGGGAGTGGGAGCGATTCGGACCGCTCAGAAGTCAGAGGTAAAGCTGACACACACCACCACCTCCTACAGGTATCCCCCCCACCACCACATTTTTAAACTGCTAACTGCCCGTTTTTCAGAAACAGGCGGCCAGCTGTTGAAAATCGCCCCAATAGAATGTAAAAGCAGAGGTAATTGTGAACTCATACAAAGTCTTCATTAGACCACAGTTGAGTGCTGCATACAGTTTTGAGTACCTCATTATAGGAAGGGCATGAAAGCAATGAAAAAGTTGCAGTGTAGATTTACTGGAATGTTACCAGAGTGAGAGGTTACAGTTATGAAGAGAGACTTGAGAACTTCTTACTTCTTTTCACTATAGCTGAGAAGGGTGACCTAGTCGAGGTCTTCAAGATTATGAAGGCTAATGATAAAAGGTAAATATTGCTGGATTATTTCCATTAGTCATCAAAATGATAACAAAAAGGTACATCTTAAAGATAAGCATAAAAAGAATTAAAGGGGGTGTTGGAAAAAAAATTATTTACATAGAGGGTGGTTGGAATGTGGAATTCTCTGACACAATCGTTGTTGAAGCAGAGTCCATGAATTCTTTTAAACGGGAATTAAAAACTTGAAAGAGGAATATTAAAGCACATAGATTGCAAGCAGGAATGGGATTAAACTAGATGGCTCACGTGGAGAAAAACACTGGCACAGACTTGATGACTAAATGGTCTATTTCTGTGCTGTAACATTTTATGATTCTCGCTTTATCTGACTGTCACATGTTTCAGCTTTTCCCTACCCACTTGTTTCCCATATCCACCTGGGGTATATTTGATTAATTTTACTAGATCCATTACTCTGGTTAAGTTCAATTAAGTTTCTGGCAAAAAAAAATTAGGTAAGTGTTCAAAAATAAAAAGCAAATCCTATCAGTTAAATTGAAAGTAACGTACAACTTTTTTCCTACTAGTGTGCAAATTTAGTGCCGCACTCAGGTGGTTAGATGGGCAGTTACACGCGTACAAATAAAAACTCGATATGCTAACTTTTCAAATCTATCCAGTATCCAATGAGGAAAAACCATCCCAGTTAAAATATATTAAAGTCACTTGAGTTTTCGATGAACAAACATATATAGGTAGCTGTAACTTGCATATCAAATAGACAAAGAGTTTGATGAGGGAACTGGATGCCACAGTGGGTAAAGTCCCTTTCACTACTAAAAATATGGATTTGAATCTAGTCCAGGCACATATACTCTTTCTTGTATGCAGGAGCAAGACTTTCATCCTATTCTGAACTACATTCATCATTTGGCTGCACTCACAATTGTGGTAACTTAATACAACAAAAGTGGTGGATTGCACCTAATACTTTGCATGTTCAGCAAAACCAACAATAACAGCACAATGCACTTGACATTTCATACTGCTGATACCAATCATATTATATCTGTTGCAGGACATCAGCAGATGAAGAGAGAAAAAACAGGTTAATGTTCTTGGTCTAGATCTTTTGAGTTCTAACAAAGCGTCTACACCTGAAACTTTTAACTGCTTTTCTCTTTTCGGACATTGGATATAATATAAACAAAAAGCTGTAATCTGCCAAAGTCTTTCATTTTTTAACTCATCAACAACTTGCATTTATATAGCGCCTTTAATGTACTAAGACATCCCAAGGCACTTTGCAGGAGCATGATTAGACAAAAATTGACAACGAGCCAAAGAAGATGACATAGGACAGGAGACCAAAAGCTTAGTCAAAGTGGTAGGTTTAACTAAGCTTAAGGGAGAGACTTAAAAAGAGAGAGGTGGAGAGTCCAAGAGATTTCAGGAGGGAATTCCAGAGCTTAGGGCCTACACAGCTGAAGGCACAATCGCCAATGGTAGCGTGAAAGAAGTGGGGAATGCACAAGAGGCCAGAGTTAGAGAGTTCTCGGAAGGTTGTAGGGCTAGAGGAAGTTACAGAGATAGGGAGGGGTGAAGCCACGGAGGGATTTGAACATGAGAATGAGAATTTTAAAATTGAGGCGTGGGTGGACTAAGGGCCAATGTAGGTCAGCGAGCACAGGAGTGATGGGTGAACGGGACTTGGTGCGAGTTAAAGGATACAGGCAGCAGAGTTTTGGATCAGCTCAAATTTATGGAGGGTGGAAGATGGGAGGCCAGCCAGGAGAGATTTGGAATTGTCGAGGCTGGAGATAACAAAAGCATGGATGAAGGTTTCAGCAGCAGATGGTCTGAGGCAGGGGTAGAGAGGGCGATGTTACGGAGATACTCCAACAGTATCACAGTCCATTAAGTGTAAATACGTTGTGCTAAACTTGGCAGAGGATAATGCAGGATCCAATCCACCAGTTTTACTGAATTACCACCTGCACATCCCCTCCCCCCACCACTTTAATTCTCACATCAGTGTGCGTTGCAGTAACTTCAAGTCCTCGCTGTACGTTTCGAACAGGGCTGAGACAGATACATTACACCCACCACTTCCCTACTGTTTCTGTTTCCTGTGTAAATTTGTTCAGATGCGTGTTCATCTTTAAAGTAAGAAATCCCAACAATAACTGGCATACGGTCAATAAAATAACCAATGCTCATTTACAGTCAAACTGAAAGTTAAGTGCTGCACCCTCTACTGGCTAATTGATAATGGTCCTGAACAAATTACCATACAAAGCTTGACATGTGAAAGCCCACGCTTACACCCCAGTGACAAGTTAATATTTACAGGCTACAGAATTGTTACTGATGCATTGTCAAACACGGTATACGCTTAACTTCAACTTAAACTAGATGAGAATACAGCGAAACCTGTATAAATGGACACTCTCAAAAAACAAACACCTGCAAAAACGGTCACTTATTGAGAGACCCAAATAATTTACATGGTAAAATATACAAGAGGCACTCTGAAACACAGACACTCACAAATTACGAACTACAGACAGCCTTCAATGCACCAAGCCCTTTTACAACTTAAACCATGGGACACATCCTGTTGCAAAGCTGCTGTATCTGGTACTTTCACTGAGTCAGGATCATTGGTGCTTCTCCTTGCAGCTTGCTTCCTTCCTTTCTGCCCCCAAATTCTCTTGGGCCAGTCACTTTTGTGAGGTCAGGGTATGTGGCCAGTGCGTTTTGTGAAAGAAGTGGCTTTTATGGAATGGGGATCTCTTTACCCAGCATCCATAGCGGCAGAGAAACCGCTCTATCTCTGGGACTGAATGCTTGCACGGCTCTATCCCAGGGATAGAGCAGTTTCTCTACCACTGTGGATGCTGGGTAAAGAGATCCCCATTCCATAAAAGCCACTTCTTTCACAAAACCCGCTGCCGCCTCGCCCTGACCTGCATGTACTGACCTCACCAGCCTCTCGAATCAAGGAAAGCGCATGAACAGCGAGAAGGGCCGTCCTTTCCTGCCCTCAGCACCGCGTCCATACACTCAGCAGCTGCCGGCAGCTCCTCTCCCCCCGGCCCTGCCGGCAGCTCCTCTCCCCCCGGCCCTGCCATTGTCTTCTTTCCCTTGAATTCTGATGGTGGATCTGCTTCTTTGAGGAGTTTTGGCTGTTGGGAGTGAAGATGGATGGTTGTCCCAGGTCGCTTTGCTGCTCAATAGAGTGATGGACAGGCCTGCGAGTCCCAGCTATCAGTTAGTCTTCCTGCAAACTCACTGCTCAACCAGTAAACTGCAGTTTCACTCCTACAATGTGATCTGCTGTGTTTTCCCTCCCAAACATTCTCAATCCATTTTGAGACTTGCTCTTGAAAGCTTCAATATATCACCACAACCTGTCATCACATTTCCCCCTTTTTTTGTCCTGTGACTGCCCTAATGCTGCGAGTAGAACTGAGAAACGCAGTTCATTACTAAAGTTACACTCTGCTCCAAGTGAGGGCTGTTTGAAATGAAACAGAAAATTTGCAGAATTTAGACTGCAGAATTGTTTAGTGAACAGAGATGAACGATAATGTGTGGAAAGGAGATTCTTAGCATTGTTGCAGCTGATTAGGTACTGATCACAATCTCAGCTGGTTCTTCAAGATTGTTGGGAAAACATTTTTTTTTTAAAAAGAGTACATACAATGACCATTTTGAAAATAAGGACATCCGCAAAAAAGACAACAGATGCTAGTCCCTAAGGCATTCGTAATTTACAGGTTTCACTGTAATCTACTTCTGAAATTTGACTACGATTCAGTGAAGATATCACTGCCTACAAATGCTTGAACACTCAGAAATGTGTGTGGTCTTTTTAAGAAAGCTAGAATTTTATGACAAGAAGACACTTACTAAATTTAGTTATAATTAAGTGAAGCAATGTTAAAAGATAATGTAAGTACTGGGAACTGCAAGTAATTTCCTTTAGGTTGATGATAAATTCATGGTGATTTGTTTCTCTCTCATCCAGTCATTATTTTCAGAATCCTAATTATTGGGCTCTTATATGGAGCCCTGAATTAAATTCAAAGAACAGATCAATTGGATAACATAAGGTATGAGATCCCTTGTAACACTTCCACTGATAGGAATAGTCAGAAACAAATTGCTGGCTTTTCTTCCGTCTCTACAGCATATTTGTTATGATTTAACTCTAATTACTGAATGACAACTGGATAAACAATACATGGCAAACTGTCAGCATTTTCAGTGACTTGATGTGATTAGTGTGGAGTCTGTCATCGCTCCCACACTTCTTTCAGCCACTCTCCTTATGAGTTCAACACCAATCCTTAAGTCTGTTAAATCATGTTTTTCTTATAATGTGCACTCTAACAATTAAAAACTTGAGAGATGGAGATAAAGACAGCAGAAATAAAAATGATATATAAAGTGAAATCAATCCTGACATATATGAAATCCTGTCATCAGGAAATTCTCAGCAATGCCCTAATCTATGCTAATTTTATCACTGAAGTTTAATTTTGCTCGTAACTTACAAACTAAAGTACAATCAGACTTTTGATGTGCAAGTCCTGTCCTGGCTTTATTTTGTTTTGTTTGTTTAGAACGCGAGGTGACAGTTGTCAGCACTAGGTGAATGAAACTTTTTGACTTGTGTTGCAAAGCTGCTGGGTGAAGCAGTTTACCATCATTCAGATCACAGAGTGCATTGCAGCCTTGAGCATACATTTCCTTTGTGCAGTTTCATCATTTTAAAAAAAACTGCACAAATTAGCAGCTTTCTGTACCTCATTAATGTTTATATCCTATACATCGCTTGACAGGAATACATTATAATACTGAGGATAAAAAGTGCAAACATTAACTAATCAAAATGGAAACAGAAAATGCTGGAAATGCACAGGTCAGTCAGCATCTGCAATAGAAAGATAGAGTAGTGGTCATATAATACAGGTGCTGGATGATTGGCCCGCTCAGCCATGTTGGTTCCTGTTCCTTAAAGGGGAATCTGTTTGGTAACAAGAGAGAGTCTAACCACCTCCCCTTGACATTCAACGGCATTACCATCGCCGAATCCCCCACCATCAACATCCTGGGGGTCACCATTGACCAGAAACTTAACTGGACCAGCCACATAAATACTGTGGCTACAAGAGCAGGTCAGAGGCTGGGTATTCTGCGGTGAGTGACTCACCTCCTGACTCCCCAAAGCCTTTCCACCATCTACAAGGCACAAGTCAGGAGTGTGATGGAATACTCTCCACTTGCCTGGATGAGTGCAGCTCCAACAACACTCTAGAAGCTTGACACCATCCAGGACAAAGCCGCCCCATTGACTGGCACCCAATCTACCACCTTAAACAGTCATTCCATCCACCACCGGCGCACCATGGCTGCAGTGTGTACCATCTACAAGGTGCACTGCAGCAACTCGCCAAAACTTCTTCGACAGCACCTCCCAAACCCGTGACCTCCACCACCTAGAAGGATAAGGGCAGCAGGCGAATGGGAGCACCACCACCTGCACGTTCCCCTCTAAGTAACACACCATCTGACTTGGAAATATATCGCCGTTCCTTCATCGTCGCTGGGTCAAAATTCTGGAACTCGCTACCTAACAGCACTGTGGGAGTACCTTCACCAAACGGACTGCAGCGGTTCAAGAAGGCGGCTCACCACCACCACCTCAAGGGCAATTAGGGATAGGTAATAAATGCTGGCCTTGCCAGTGACGCTCACATTCTATGAACTAATAAAAAAAATTGCATCAAATAGTTGACCCAGCGATTTCACTATTTATTTCACGGTGTCCTTGGGTTTTACAATTGTAGCTAGTCACGCCATCTTAAAGCTGCACCCAATCCTATCTATGATGAGTATTAGTCGAGGGAACTGTAATTGAGCTCTACCTCCTTTACACAACCTTGCCTTGCAATGGGTCATTACAGTGGGACAGATGGAGAAGAAAAGAACTAGTGGCAGGAGTACTCTGGCCAGCTACCTTATGTGAGTCCGTGAACAAGCAGCATATAGATACCTTATGTTGGCTGCGTGCTTAGTGTTTGCTCCTTGCCACATTTCATGGGTCACAGGAAAATGGCAGCACTACAGGGTGCAACACTTACACATGGGCATGCCTATACATTCTGAGACTGGTAGCTGGAATACAAACTGCAGCCATATTATTTAGAAATGTAAGGAATCTTACAACACCAGGTTATAGTCCAACAAATTTATTTTAAAATCACAAGCTTTCAGAGATAATCTCCGAAAGCTTGTGATTTTAAAATAAATTTGTTGGACTATAACCTGGTGTTGTAAGATTCCTTACATTTGTCCACCCCAGTCCATCACCGGCATCTCCACATCATGCATATTATTTAGAATGGAACCCTTCCTCAGAACACATTAACCTTTCTCTCGGAGCTGAGATAGATGGATAGATATCTTGTGTCACTGCTTATGGTGACTAATTAGTGTGATGGGGGAAAATATTACAGAATGTGCATGCTATACACAAGATTTTAATATATTAATAGATCTCACCTGGCACTGCTCACAGTGAGTTGGAGATGCATTGTTTTATAACAATGGCAGAGGTTATCAACAAAGTAGGATGGACAAAGTGTGACAGGGAAAGTGTTGTAGGAACTAAGTGTGACACTTACAGGAAGTGCATGCTATACAAAAGACTTTTAATATATTAATTATTAGTAGACCATGGAATTTCTCAAAATAAGGTGCAGTTTGTCTCGCTTACCTGCCTCTGTTGTGTTTATTTTATTTTCTCTATGTTTCTTTCTTCTAATTCCTTGAGCTGCCTAGGCTCCACGCTCTGGAACTCCCTCCCTAAACTGCTGCACCTCCCCATCTCCCTCTTCTCCATTAAGACATTCCTTAAAACCCACCTCTTTAACGAAGGTTTTGGTCACCCCTCCAAACATCTCCTCCTTTGCAAGTTGTTGTTGTTTTAGTGTTCTGATCATTTCTGTTTCGCTTGTTTATTTCACTTTTCTCTACACTGTTCTGTTTCTTTGTTTTTCTTACTTTTTAGGTGGGAGATGTGGTAAAAAATTGAGCTGTAGGTTTGATTTTTGCAGTAGTAATTATGAGGAAAATTTGGCTTATTTACCTTAGTGGTTCTGTTGATGCTGTGTACTGCGTTAGCTGTCAATGGTGTTTCTTTTGATTAATACTGCTAGAGACACCAACTTGCAGCTGTTATCGATATGCCAGGAATTAAGACTCTAAATGCAGAGTCTTTGATTATAGAATTTATGAGAGAGGATAATACTCACAGACAACACACACAATGATGCGAAGGCTGCGGGAGACCTCACGTTACAGTTGTTGAATTAGGTCGCAAAGTGATTATTTCCCCAGGTCTTCCCTAACTTCCATATAATGGTCTCACTTTTTAAGCACAGCCAAAAGGCTATGCTTAAAAGGTGTATCACACCTCCTGGTCTGGAGTTTCCTCCACATTTGTGCCTAGAGAGAGGTGTGATCAGAGCACAAACCAATTACGTGGCTTAAAAGATCGGGGAGGTTTGAGCATAACTACAATATGCCCAAGTCGCCTCGATTTTGTACGGCTGCCCATCAAACCCTTCATCCGAATGAATCTCCGCCCACAAAATTGGCCAAGCCCTCAACTCTCAAATGCAAGTATCCTCCATTTGCACTTGTTGTCATTAAGCTACAAAATGGAGTCCTGAACACAAAATAGATTCTTTAATAAAACATTTCCTGCCAGCGTTCCTAGCAGTTTCTGCCATACCCACTTGGTGTGATTGACTAGCCTTCTAGTACCTACGGTCAGCCTCTGCGTCCGCTTTACCCCAACGCACTGTTCTGTCAGCTGCAACTGCATCATAGTGTCATCCTTTATTCCTTCTCCTACCTTCTTCGCATCATGTACCCACTGACTCTTTACATGTGCTTTGAATTGCCATTTATTGACTTTGTCCTACATGAGACACAATCTGCTACCTGCATCTTCTGTAGTCCCTGAGCACGTATTGCCTGAAATCTGGCCCTGGACCTGAGGTCGCTATAGTTTTAAATCTCCAACTGATGCTTGTTTTTTTTTCTTTTAATTTAGGTCCCCCCTTTTATAAGAAGGGGGGGTTTAGGGTGTGTTTAAGTGCGAAAACCAAAAAGAAACCAAAACCAAGTGTCAAATTAAAATTTTATTTTCCTCGTCCAGGATACACTCCAGCCCCTGCGGTGCCCACCGGTCGCGGAAAGCCTCAAGCGTACCGGCAGACACCGCGTGCTCCATCTCCAGGGCCACCCGGGCGCGGAGCATTCCGTGGAAGAGAGGCAGACAGTCCGAGCGACCGCCCCCACGGACCGCACGCAACCTGGACCTGTGGATGGCCACCTTAGACAAGCCCAGGAGCAGGCCCACGAGGACGTCCACCGACCTGCCCGACCCCCTCCTCACCGGGCGGCCAAAGATCAGGAGCATGGGACTGAAGTGCAGCCAGAACTTGAGGAGCAGCCCCTCCAAATAATCAAACAGGGGCTGCAGTCTCCCACACCCAGTGAATAAGTGAAACACGGACTCATCCAGGCCGCAGAAATTGCAGGCGGCCTGGGTGTCTGTGAAATGGCGTAAACGCCTATTGGACGTGACTGCTCCGTGCAACACTCTCCACCCCAGAACCCCGATGTAACACGGGAGGATCCCCAAGTAGAGAGCCCTCCACTGGGGACCCCCGCCTCCGCCGGACGGCAAGATGGTACGCCAGGGCGTGTCCCGGCAAGAGACGAGGGCGAGGAAGTGGAGAGTGTGCAGGAGCAGCCCGTACAGGAAATCCCTCCGCGCGGAGTGAAACGGCACGGAGGGAATTTCCGAGAGACAGCTCAAGTTGTGAGGCGCAGCCCCCCCGAGGGAGGTTTCGGGGTCTGGTGCCGACGAGGAATTCTGTCCGAACGGGGGTCAGATCGGACGGGATGGCTCCGCACATTTGAGCTGCCTCCACACCCCGAGTGGAGTCAGGGCCGAGTGCCAATTTCAACGCCCGGATGGCGGCGGCCGCGGCCCCGACACGCCACGAGGACATCCGTGCGGCTCGCGCCCAAGGCTACATGGCAAAATGGCTGTGAGCAAGAGAGTGGGGTCTAAAGTGGCCTAGAGGAGACAGAGACAGTGGGGCAGTCGGACACCTATAGCAGCCCAGTAAAGAGCTGAAAATGAAGAGGCCCGGAGCAAAGAGGAAAGCACTGGGAGCCAGTGGCTCAGAAGGAGGAAGCTTATTTTGCAGCAGAAGTGGAGGATAGAGCAGTGCAAACAGAGGAGGCACATAGTGCCACCCAGTGTCAAGAGGACTGTAATTATAGCTCGACAGGCAAATGTTGAACGAAGTTGTCTTCATTATAAATGATAAGATAAAAGCACAACACAGAAAGTAAGGGGCAATGGTACAGGAAAGGCATGGCACACACAATACTTTAAATAGTACATTATTGATAGAAATGTATAATGGAACATGTTGAACTAAGATCAGCTGACAGGGAGTCATGGTTTACTGATAAATGTTATTTGCTCTTTTACGTTATATGCAGTTCAACGTACAGTCTTACAAGGTGGTAACCGATCAAGGTATTGAAGTGGCAGCGGTGACCGTCAAACCAGCACTTCAAGCGTTTTATCATCACCATCGCCCTGTGATGTGCCACACTCCAGAGCCTGACAGCTTACTGGTTTTCGGAGGAGGGGGCGGTGTACAGCGAGCTCCTGTTACTTGCACACAAGGGTGCCGGGTGCGATTTGAACAGAACCGGTCTGACTGCCTGTTAAGCGGTTACTAGGGTTTCACATTGTAAAGAGCCATTAATAAGGAATGATGAGAGAGGGGGGGGCCGGGGGCGATCGGCTCACCTGCAGTCGCAGTGTCCCCCCAGAAGCCGGACGCGCAGCCAATGCGCACATCGCTCCCCTTCGTTGCCAGGCGCCGATTGTTGGGACAGTGAACGTTCGGAGCTGGATTCCAGCGACGGTTGGAATTGGAATTGGAACGGCCCGGGTCACCGACAGGTCCGACTCCGCGCGAGGAGACAATAGTCCGGGTAAAGCCTCTCGCCGCTCGACACGACCACAGAAAGGGTTTCAGTGCATGATGCGTGCTCCAGTGTCTCATCATTCCTGTGCCTTCAACCACAAATTATTAAAATGGAGAACGAATGAACTTTGACCAAGTTTCTTTTGCTGAACTTTTGCCCAGTAGAAATGAAAACGTAAGTGCAGCAACGCAGTGGAACCCCCACAGCAATATAATCCCTGCCTTCTTGGTTCCGCAGTAATACTATTTTGCAAACAGCAGATGGCGGCCGCATACTTCTTGCTGTTCATTTCCCTTCTAATTTTAAGCTATCATTTGACCTTTGTTAGTGTGATTACTTCCGCTGCTCACAATTTGATATTTAAAATCTATCAGCAAACTTCCCGAACATCTCCATCACCGTCCCTGGGTATGTCCTGTCCCACAGGCAGGAGAGGTGGAGGCACAGTGACATACAGTCCAGGGGAAGTGGTCCTGGGAGTCACCAACATGAAGTCTCATGGCTTCAAGTCAACCATGGGCAAGGAAACATCCTGTTAATTACCACCTACTGCCCTCCCTCAGTTGATGAATCAGTCCTCCTCCATGTTGAACACCACTTGGAGTAAGCACCAAGGGTAACAAGGGCACAGAATGTACTCTGGGTGGGGGACTTCAATGCCAATCACCAAGAAGGTAGTGCCACTACTGACCGAGCTGGCCGAGTCCTAAAGGACATAGCTGTCACACTGAGTTTGTGGCAGAGAACCAACACGAGGGAATTTTTAAAATATATTTCAAAATATACTTTATTTCATAAAATTTAAAGATACCACAATTCCAAGGCGATGCAATTCAGAACATTACTCGTACACATTACGATTCCAATATTACAATTCAAACAGAGTACATATCTTATAACGCATGCTGTACAATACAAGGTGGGATGGCTTTACAAGGTGCCTTTCCCCATTGAGCCTTTGCTTAGGTCGCAACTCACTTCAGTGCGTCCCGCAGCACGTACCCTGGGCCTTGGAGTGTGCCAGTTGGCAACACTCAGTCGAGCACAGCTCCTCCAGCTGGAAGACCAGCATGTTTCGGGTGGACCAAAGGGCCTCCTTCACCAAGTTGATGGTCTTCCAGCGGCAGTTGATATCTGTCTCTTGCATCCCGGGGAACAACCAGTAAAACACAGCGTCCTGTGTTACCGAACTGTTGGGGATGAACCAGGACAGATACCACCCACTTCACCACGTGGCTGCAGTGTTTACTGTCTATAGGATGCACTGCAGCAATCGCCAAGGCTTCTTTGGCAGCAGCTCCCAAATCCACGACCTCCGCTACCTGGAAAGACAAGGGCAGCAGGTGCATGGGAGTACCATCGCCTCCAATTCCCCTCCAAGTCATACACCATCCTGACTTGGACATATATTAACGTTCCTTCATCATTGCTGGAACTCCCTACCTAACAACGTTATGGGAACAGCTTCACCACACTGATTGCAGCAGTTCAAGAACAGGGCCCTCCACTGCCTTCTCAGGGCAACTAGGGATGGGCAATAAATGCTGGCCTTGCCAGCAATGCTCATGAATATATTTTTTTAAACTAAATACAGTTTTGTATTAACTGAGGAGAATTATTGGGGTAATACATTTCACCTTGCGTATGCCATGTACAGTATACAATGTCAGCACTGGGAAATGTTACGAGTAACGATTATGAAGCCTAAAGTGTATTATGGAGTCCTAAAAATCCACAGGGGTTCTACCAGTCTCCATCCTTAATTCCATTTTGCATACTCCATTTCCATGAGGATTCTGCCAGTATCCTTCCAAACTTATGGTAGAACTCCCATGGAATTTCAGGAACTTTACCAGAATGTTAAACCTTTTCAGATGCTGATAAACCTGTGGAAATCTGCAGTCTCTCTATTCAAGAATTAATGCAAATCAATTAAAACTATTTTAAAAGTGCCAGTAGTTTATGTTTAAGAGTGATGGTAATCAAAATAGATGAAAAACATGATTGCAATCTCTTGGCATTTCTGCAAACATAGCAACAAGTTTGGGGGCTGATAATATGACGGCAGGCATACTGCCCACAAAATTGGTGCAGAGGCCTGCAATTCACCCAAGGCGCTCAGTATCCCAATGTAGTTGGCAAATGCAAAGGAGGATGGGAGTCTACACATAGGCTTATTGAACCACTAGCTTTTTTTAGGCCGCCATGCCATAATGTGCGGTGCTCCAGCCTCACAGTGCCTATTCCTAACAACTGTTGAAGGGGAGGCCACAACGAAAGTGTGGCCTAAAAATCATTGTGCACTCATGCCTGTTGCCCCCCTCCCCAGACCAGCACCAATGCCCCTCTCCCCATGCCGGAATAGTGCCTGGCACACAACAGGCAGCCATCACTGGCTATGACTCCCAAAAATGCTGCCTTGGCACTCCCAGCACATCACGAGAGATGAGTTCACCCACCAATAAATTATACAAATGGATGATGTTGGATTATCCAGTGAGGTCAGCTCATTTTTGTGCAGGCCATTGTATGGTATTCATTGCTGAATTGCACTTGGTTTGACCTAGAAATTGCTGTACAAAAAGAAACCATTTGGCCCATCGCACCTGTGCCGGTGCTAGCTCTTTAACTGGAGCTATCTACACTAAGTCCATTTCCATGACCATTCTCTGTACCCTTTTATATTCTACCTTTTCAATTATTTAGTCAAATATCTTTTAAATGATGTTAAGATCTCTGCCGCAATCCAATTGTGGTAAAGCATTACATGGTTCAATAACCTATTTTATGGAAAGAATTTTACATTTGCATGTAGCATTGCCAAGATTGGTCTATTGGAAATTGTGATTTTTTTTTGTGGGAAAAATGTTATAAATTGCATATTAACATTTAAGAAATTGTTAGAATTTATGATGGTACACAAGGGAAGATTTCTGTATTTCTAATAACCGAGTACTGTCAATACCCCCAATTGTACTGTTGTGCTTTGTCATTGTTTATAAGCACAAATTTCAATATAATAAAGGCCAAATACAATATTGTAATTATATATTATATATATTTTCTATGAATAAAAGTTTTGCATCAAGTACATTTTTTATCACATGTTTGGTGTCACACTTCTGTGCCATACTGAGTAATCAGGAAAATTTCAGTGTCACGCATGTACTTGATTATCAGAAATATCTCATTCATATAGAAAGAAAGAAAGAATGAACTTGAGTTTATATAGCACCTTTCATGACCTTAGAACATCCCAAAGTGCTTTACAGCCAATGAAATACTTTTGAAGTGTTTTCATTGTTGTAATGTAGGAATATACAGTGATAAATCACAACTGAACAGTTATGGAAATACTAATTAACAGGAAACAAGTGGGAATGAAAGCTACCAATCATCAAATTCAAAAATCAACAGTCAGCAAAGAGCTGCCAATAACAAGGAGCAGAACAACAACCGATGAAATCACTCTGAATACTTCAGCCACCATCTTGTTTACTCAGTAATCGGAGAGCCTGAAGGTAAGGAGAGAGGACCTGGAGAAGTTCGGGAGCGGAACGCCGGAGAGGATAAAGAGCGAGGCCGTGGGAGTAGGTCTCAATCGGAGAGCCCGAAGGTAAGGAGAGCGGACCTGAAGGAGTTCGGGGGTGGAGCAGCCGAGTGCTGGAGAGGATAAAGAGCGAAGGCATCAGGGAGCGTGGTAAAATTTTTTTAAAACATCTTGTGCCATGTGGGAACTCCAGGATGCTTCCCGTGTCTTGGACAACCATAGGTGCAGGAAGTGTCATCAGCTGGAGGAGCTCGAGCTCTGGGTTTTGGAGTTTGAGCAGCAGCTGGCGTCATTGCAGTGCATTCACGAGGCTGAGAGCTACATGGATAGCACATTTCAGGAGGTGGTCACCCCACAGCTTAAGAGAGTGCAGGCAGAGAGGGACTGGGTGACCGTCAGACAGACAAGGAGGACCAGGCAGATAGTGCAGGAGTCCCCTGAGTGCATCTCACTCTCTAACCAGTGAATACTGATGAGGATGGGGTTCCTCTGGGGAGTACAGCCAGAGCCAAGTCCACGGCACCACGGGTGGCTCAGCTCTATGGAGGGGGAGGGGGAAGGTTAGGAAAGCAATAATGATAGGGGATTCAATAGGTGGGGAACAAACAGGCGTTTCTGCATCCGCAAACGTGATTCCAGGATTGTATGTTGCCTCCCTGGTGCCAGGGTCAAGGATGTCACTGAGCAGCTGCAGAACATTCTGAAGTGGGGGGGGTGAACAGCCACAGGTCGTGGTCCATATCGGTACCAACGATATAGGTAGAAAGATGGATGAGGTCCTGCAGGAAGATTTTAGGGAGCTAGGAAGGAGACTGATAAGCAGGACCTCAAAGGTCAAAGTAATCTCCGGATTACTTCTGGTGCCACGCACTAGTGAGTATATAATTAGGAGGATAAAGCAGATGAATGCATGGCTGGAGAGATAGTGCAGGAGGGAGGGTTTTAGATTCCTGGGGCATTGGGACCAGTTCTGGGGGAGGCGGGTCTTGTACAGGCCGGACGGATTGCACCTCAACAGAGCTGGGACAAATGTCCTCACCGGGAGGTTCACCAGTGCTGTGGGGGAGGGTTTAAACTAATTTGGCAAGGGAATGGGCACCAGGATGTAGCATTAGAAAGGAGAAAGGATCTGTATCTTCCAAAGAATTGGAAGATACAGATAGCAATATAGTAAGAAAAAGAACAGTATTAGGTGGGATCAGAGCGAATACAAGAAGGTCTAAGGTAGGTTTACAGTGCATGTGTGTAAACGCATGAAGCATGGTAAATAAGGTTGTTGAGCTGCAGGCGCAAATAGCCACATGGGAAAATAGATGTTATGGTGATAACGGAGACCTGGCTCAAAAAAGGGCAGGATTGGGTACTAAATATTCCTAGATACAAGGTGTTCAGGAATGATAGGGAAGGAAAGAAAGGAGGTGGGGGTGGCAGTATTGATTAAGGAGAATATTGCAGTGCTGGAGAGAAAGGATGTCCTGGAAGGGTAAAAGACAGAATCTATTTGGTTAGAGTTAAGAAACAATAGAGGTGCCATTACAGTACTCAGTGTATTCTATAGGGCTCCAACTAGTGGGAAGGATGTAGAGAAGCAAATTTGCAGGGAAATTACAGAGAGGTGCAAGAGCCATCGAGTAGTGATAATGGGGGATTTCAATTATCCTAATATAGACCAGGATAGTAATAGTGTAAAGGCTAGAGAGGGGGAAGAATTTCTGAAGTGTATTCAGGAGAACTTTCTTGATCAGTACGTTTCCGGCCCAATGAGGAAGGAGACACTGCTGGATCTGGTTCTAGGAATGAGGTGGGTCAGGTGTCAGTGGGGGAACATTTAGGGAACAGTGATCATAGTATCATCAGGTTTAGATTAGCTATGGAAGTAGACAAGGAGCACACTAGAGTAAAAATACTTAATTGGAGGAGGGCCAATTTCATTCGGTTGAGAACAGATATGGACCAGGTAAATTGTAATCAAAGATTGGCAGGCTAAACTGTAATCGAACAATGGCCAGCCTTTAAAGAAGAGATGGATCAGGTATAGTCTAGGTACATTCCCACGAAGGGGAAAAGAAGGGCAACCAAAGCCAGAGGTCCCTGGATGACAAAAGAGATAGAGAGTAAGATGAAGCAGAAAAAGGGGGCATATGACAGATGTCAGGTTGATAATACAAGTGAGAACCAGGCTGAATATAGAAAGTTCAGAGGGGAAGTGAAAAAGGAAATAAGAGGGGCAAAGAGAGAATATGAGAATAGACTGGCAACTAACATAAAGGGGAATCCAAAAGTCTTCTACAGGCATATAAATAGTAAACGGTAGTAAGCGGAGAGGTGGGGCCGATTAGGGACCAAAAAGGAGATCTATGCATGGAGGCAGAGGACATGGCTGAGGTACTAAATGAGTACTTTGCATCTGTCTTTACCAAGGAAGAAGATGCTGCTCAAGTCACAGTAAAAAAGGAGGTCGTTGAAATATTGGATGGGCTAAAAATTGCTAAAGAGGAGGTACTAGAAAGGCCAGCTGTACTTAAAGAGATATCACCCGATCCAGATGGGATGCATCCTAGGTTGCTGAGGGAAGTAAGGGTGGAAATTGCAGAGGTACTGGCCTTAATCTTCCAATCATCCTTGGATACGGGGGTGGTGCCAGAGGACTGAAGATTTGCAAAAGTTATACCCTTGTTCAAAAAAGGGTGTAAGGATAAACCCAGCAACTACAGGCCAGTCAGTTTAACCTCAGTGATGGGGAAACTTTTAGAAACGATAATCCGGGACAGAATTAACACTCACTTGGACAAGTGTGGGTTAATTAGGGAAAGCCAGCACGGATTTGTTAAGGGCAAACTGTGCTTAACTAACTTGATTGCTTTCTTTGAAGAGGTAACAGAAAGGGTAGATGAGGGCAATGCGGTTGATGTGGTGTATATAGACTTCCAAAAGGTGTTTGATAAAGTGCTACATAGCAGGCTTGTCAGCAAAGTTGAAGCCTATGGAATAAAAGGGGCAGTGGCAGCATGGACACAAAATTGGCTAAGTGACAGGAGAGTAGTGGTGAAAGGTTGGAGGAAGATATACAGTGGTGTTCCCCAGGGGTCGGTACTATGACCACTGCTTTTCTTGATATATATTGATGACTTGGACTTGGGTGTACAGGGTACAATTTCAAAATTTTCAGATGACACGAAACTTGGAAGTGTGGTGAACAGTGAGGAGGATAGTGATAGACTTCAAGAGGATATAGACAGGTTGGTGGCACAGGCGGACATGTGGCAGATGAAATTTAAAGCAGAGAAGTGCAAAGTGATACATTTTGGTAGGAAGTATGAGGAGAGGCAATATAAACCAAAGGGTACAATTCTAAAGGGGGTGCAGGAACAGAGAGACCCGGGGGTATATGTGCACAAATCGTTGAACGTGGCAGGACAGGTTGAGAAAGCGGTTAAAAAAGCATAAGGGATCCTAGGCTTTATAAATAGAGGCATAGAGTATAAAAGCAAGGAAGTTATGATGAACCTTTATAAAACACTAGTAAGGCCACAACTGGAGTATTGTGTCCAATTCTGGATACTGCATTTTAGGAAGGATGTGAAGGCCTTGGAGAGAGTGCGGAAAAGATTTACTAGAATGGTTCCAGGGATGAAGGACTTCAGTTACGTGGATAGACTTGAGAAGCTGGGGTTGTTTTCCTTAGAGCAGAGAAGGATGAGAGGAGATTTGATAGAGGTATTCAAAATCATGAGGGGTCTAGACAAAGTAGATAGAGAGAAACTGTTCCCATTGGCGGAAGTGTCAAGAACCAAAGGACACAGATTTAAATGATTGGCAAAAGAACCAAAGACGACATGAGAAAAAACTTTTTTACGCAGCGAGTGGTTATGATCTGGAATGCACTGCCTGAGGGGTGGTGGAGGCAGATTCAGTCATGGCTTTCAAAAGGTAACTGGATAAGTACTTGAAAATTTGCAGGGCTACAGGGAAAGGGTGGGGGAGTGGGACTAGCTGGATTGTTCTTGCAGCGAGCTGGCACGGGCTTGACAGAATGGCCTCCTTCTGTGTTGTAATATTCTACGATTCTATGATTCTATTCTAATCAGAGCATTTTTTTTTTCTTTTTCTTTTCCCAACAGTGCCTCCTTTTTTTTTTGTGATTTTAGGCCCCCCTTTTAAAAGAAGGGGGGGTTCAGGGTGTGTTTATGTGCAAAAACCAAAAGAACCAAAACCAAGTATAAAATTAAAATTTTATTTTCCTCGTCCAGGATACACTCCAGCCCCTGCGGTGCCCACCGGTCGCGGAAAGCCTCAAGCGTACCGGCAGACACCGCGTGCTCCATCTCCAGGGCCACCCGGGCGCGGAGCATTCCGCGGAAGAGAGGCAGACAGGCCGAGCGACCGCCCCAACGGGCCGCGAGCAACCTGGACCTGTGGATGGCCACCTTGGACAGGCCCAGGAGCAGGCCCACGAGGACGTCCACCGACCTGCCCGCCTAATCAGAGCACTTGCTAATGGAAATAGAGTTAAGAGAGAAATCAGGAGGGCAAAAAGGGGACATGAGATTGCTTTGGCAGATAAGGCAAAGGAGAATCCAAAGAGCTTCTACAAATACATAAAGGGCAAAAGAGTAACTAGGGAGAGAGTAGGGCCTCTTAAGGATCAACAAGGTCATCTATGTGCGGAACCACAAGAGATGGGTGAGATCCTGAATAAATATTTCACATCGGTATTTACGGTTGAGAAAGGCATGGATGTTAGGGAACTTGGGGAAATAAATAGTGATGTCTTGAGGAGTGTACATATTACAGAGAGGGAGGTGCTGGAAGTCTTAACGCGCATCAAGGTAGATAAATCTCCGGGACCTGATGAAATGTATCCCAGGACGTTATGGGAGGTTAGGGAGGAAATTGCGGGTCCCCTAGCAGAGATATTTGAATCATCCACCGCTACAGGTGAGGTGCCTGAAGATTGGAGGGTAGCAAATGTTGTGCCTTTGTTTAAGAAGAGCGGCAGGGAAAAGCCTGGGAACTACAGACCGGTGAGCCTGACATCTGTAGTGGGTAAGTTGTTAGAGGGTATTCTGAGAGACAGGATCTACAGGCATTTGGAGAGGCAGGGACTGATTAGGAACAGTCAGCATGGTTTTGTGAGAGGAAAATCATGTCTCACAAATTTGATTGAGTTTTTTGAAGGGGTACCCAAGAAGATAGATGAGGGCAGTGCAGTAGACGTGGTCTACATGGACTTCAGCAAAGCCTTTGACAAGGTACCGCATGGTAGGTTGTTACATAAGGTTAAATCTTACGGGATCCAAGGTGAGGTAGCCAATTGGATACAAAATTGGATTGACGACAGAAGACAGAGGGTGGTTGTCGAGGGTTGTTTTTCAAACTGGAGGCCTGTGTCCAGCGGTGTGCCTCAGGGATCGGTGCTGGGTCCGCTGTTATTTGTTATTTATATTAATGATTTGGATGAGAATTTAGGAGGCATGGTTAGTAAGTTTGCAGATGACACCAAGATTGGTGGCATTGGGGACAGTGAAGAAGGTTATCTAGGATTGCAATGGGATCTTGATAAATTGGGCCAGTGGGCCGATGAATGGCAGATGGAGTTTAATTTAGGTAAATGTGAGGTGATGCATTTTGGTAGATCGAATCGGGCCAGGACCTACTCCGTTAATGGTAGGGCGTTGGGGAGAGTTATAGAACAAAGAGATCTAGGAGTACAGGTTCATAGCTCCTTGAAAGTGGAGTCACAGGTGGATAGGGTGGTGAAGAAGGCATTCGGCATGCTTGGTTTCATTGGTCAGAACATTGAATACAGGAGTTGGGATGTCTTGTTGAAGTTGTACAAGACATTAGTAAGGCCACACTTGGAATACTGTGTACAGTTCTGGTCACCCTATTATAGAAAGGATATTATTAAACTAGAAAGAGTGCAGAAAAGATTTACTAGGATGCTACCGGGACTTGATGGTTTGACTTATAGGGAGAGGTTAGATAGACTGGGACTTTTTTCCCTGGAGAGTAGGAGGTTAAGGGGTGATCTTATAGAAGTCTATTAAATAATGAGGGGCATAGATAAGGTAGATAGTCAAAATCTTTTCCCAAAGGTAGAGGAGTCTATAACGAGGGGACATAGATTTAAGGTGAGAGGGGAGAGATACAAAAGGGTCCAGAGGGGCAATTTTTTCACTCAAAGGGTGGTGAGTGTCTGGAACGAGCTGCCAGAGGCAGTAGTAGAGGCGGGTACAATTTTGTCTTTTAAAAAGCATTTGGACAGTTACATGGGTAAGATGGGTATAGAGGGATATGGGCCAAGTGCAGGCAATTGGGACTAGCTTAGTGGTATAAACTGGGCGACATGGACATGTTGGGCCGAAGGGCCTGTTTCCATGTTGTAACTTCTATGATTCTATGATTCTATGAAATGTGATTTATGAGGTAACAAATACATAATCAAAAGTTAATAAATCATGACAAAATTCCATCTACCATTGGCTCCAACAACTGTTGCAGTCACATAGTGATGCATCCTGGAAAAGTTGGTACTCTGCATATGCTCAGATTACAGAGATCTTGGAGAGGCGGAACACTTCATTAACATATTTAAATCAGGCTCCCACAGTGCAATTGGAAGCCTGATTTGAACCCGGCAGCAAAATGGAGGTGGGAGCTGCTGGCTCCAGAAGGTAAATATTTTTTATAGCATTCCTTGTGGGCCAGGAGGAGCAGGGGTGCCACCCCCAGCCCGTCAAGGAAGCCTTCAGTCTCCCTTCTGCTGATCGTGGCCTCTCTTTCGCCCCTGCCTCAATCGGCGAGCTCTTCCCCCCACAAGCCCTGATCTGCTGCCTGCCCCCGATCCAATCAGGAGGACATAGATATAAGATTAAATGTAAGAAATTTTGGAGAGAGCAGGAGAAATATTTTTACACATAGGGTTATGAGGCTGTGGAATGCACTGCCAGAGTAAGTGATTGAAGCAGAGACCATGGATTTGGTTTACATAGGAGTTTTCAATAGAATGCATGCCCCACCAACTGAATTTAATATACTATAGATATTGTGTATGCTTTTTTGTTAACACTGCAGCTCCTCTTTGCCACTTTCCAGCGTAATACTTCAGTTGGCAGGGGATGACAACTAGTGATTTTTTGCACAACTCAGAATCTCCCGAACTTCAGTGCCATTTGATGAATGGCTGACAGGAAATTTGCTTCCACAGAGCAAAACTGAACCTGCCACTTTTCCGGCTCCCCCCATTACTTGTTCCATCCCCTCCCTCCCCAATACTAATGGCACACCACCCACTAACCCAGCGATGAACTAACAAAATGCGACCATTGAGACCAGTTGAATGCCCTGTTGATCGCCCTCTGTTTGGGTGTCAGGGTCTGTACCTTTGGAACTCAAAGTTGAATCTTATTTAATATAAGTTGGGTGGCTACAATGCAAACCAAAATGTGTTTTATTTTTCTTTGTTGCCTTTAGGAAGTATTTTGTGCAACTTGTCTTTGGATTTATATTGTTGAGCTGAAAACAAGAAAATGCTCCAAATGTATTCCTTATATTTAGGCATTTATTCAGTGCATTGATGGATTCAAATGTTATCTGATTACAGTAGATCGAAACTAGAATATAATACAATGAAATAAGAGATGGCAAAGTGAATACTTGACAGAGGCAGGGCAATGACCTGCTCAGTGCTATAGGATGGAATGATGGAACCACTACCCTGCCAGGCAGCAATATAAAGTTAATGGGCCCACTATTCCAATCCAGCCCAAGGCACTACTGGGGAAATCTCCAGACAAGTGACTAGAAATTGGAGGGTTGGGGGGAGGGGGGCATGGGGATCAAGTTGTGCCTGGATTCTGCCCCATTTTTCAGCTCCAGCCATTTTCCAAATCTTCCCCCTCCTTCGCATTAAGGAGTAGTGTCAGGGGGAGTTCCAAGGGTATTCCGCCCATATGTCTTTAAAAGGCCTCACCAAAACTATCATCAAACAAGAGGAAGTATGGGTCTTGCTGAGGCCCCAGCAAAGGTCCTAGACTGAGCTTGTATTCAGGTCCTGTGAAGTCCTAATCCCTGGGCTCAGAAACTGAAGGTGCCCTCAAACTGGCTCTCCAGCCAGCAGGCTGTAGATCCTCCCAATCCATCTAAACTTGTTCTTCCTTGTTCATGCTCTGATCTTCACCAAGTGCTTCCTGCTGTAATTCACTAACTAAGTTCCTAGGAGTGACTATGTCTGTGCTGATGCTTGCCACTGTTGGAGTGGGTGATGCAGGGTGCTGTGAAGTGTTTGATTGAAGCAAGTCATTGAGCTTAACCACCTCTCCCACTTGGGCACCTAAAGGAGCAGAAGAATAACTGCTCCAAAAATCCATAGTGCGGATGCAACCTGGCAGGGATGTGCCCTCGCACTGCCTCTGACCCTGCTGATGCTTGTGGACCTTTGGGGCAAGAGAAGTGGGCTTTTGTTAGATTGAGGGCACGTCTGCTGCATGCCCTGCCAGCAAAATCAGCTGCAGATTGCCACCTAGAGGGGCATGCTGGGACCCTTCAGAAAGAGGAAGAGCCTGCTCCTAGGGGGTCACTTGGAATACTTAAAAACAATTCTCCCTTGATCTTCTGGTATCCAATCCCCAGTTTGGTCTGACCAGTTGTACCCCCACCAATACTGTACCAGATCCTGAGTGAGAATCGGGCATATGAAATCCTGACTGAGGGAATCCGTACATTCGGCCCTGCCTTTCCCAACATCACGTCGATAACCTTATAGTGGTGGCCAGTGATTCTGGCCCCACGAGACCAATCTGGATCTTCACTGCAAGGCTGGCACCCAGTGTAATCAGATCCCGGCTGAGTTTGCAGCCATTCTGGTGGACTTCCACCAAAGTTACAGCTGGAGTCTGTCAGAACAGCCACAGATTTTCAACCCCAACATATTTTGGAATACTAGCAATAAGACCATGGCAACACATTGTGATGTGTTATGCTAAAGTATATGCTTGTGTGAAGAACTGAATGAGTAAGTAAACAAGGAGATAAAGAATGAAAAGTAAAGCATGATATTTCCACGAATTTCGGGGAGACATCTGACCTCCCTCCCCCCCAGTCCCTCTATTGCGTCTACACCCAAAATGGGTGAACATGCAGCATGCAGGTATCTTGTGTGTGCAGCATGCTTGGTGTTTGATGCTTGCCACATCTCCTGGGCCACAGGGCAAATGCATCGTGATGGCAGCAATGCTGAATGTACTGGGAAGATATGGACATGCCTGTGCATTTGGAAAATAGATGAACAATTGCCAATTTACGGTGAAGCGCTATTAAAATGCAATATTGGTGGGCTGAGATTTCTGCCCGGACCAAGCTTGCGATTTCCTAAAGTCAGACTCATTAAAATATTTTCAGCGGGCTGCTAGTGGAATTTCCATCTCTTTCAAGGAGCCCCTCACAGAGAAGGGAGGGAAATTGGGCACCTGCTTCAGTTTAATGGGGTCACCTGAATAGGAGTCAAGATTTTTAAAATTGCACATTTTTGCATGGTTGGAGAATTGAATCAATCGCCCCAATGGGGCATTTAAAGTTTAAATCCCTCCTCCACACGTCATAGCAACGCTGTATGCTAGGATCACATGGCATTTCAAGCACCCAACATTGCAATGTCACAGATCCTGAGAGATTTCTCATATGATATATACTCGTATTTACCCTTATATGTTGTTTATAAAATTGCTTTTAAAGAGTCCCTTGAACTGTGCTAAAATGCTACGGGTAAGTATAATGATCCCATCAGTTTTTAAACCAAATTTATAGCATACAGATCTTTTAAGGGTTTTTTTTGGAGAAGCATTGCAAAAATTGCTAGTATAAAAAAACAATCGTTGTGATATACATAGATCCCTCGTAAAAGGATTTCATCATTGTAAAACTAACTGAGATTTGAACCCTTGTCCTAAATCTTGCTGATTTTTGACAAGCAAGAGTGTCAAGGTAAGACTTTCAGGGTTATGTTTATTCTTACTTAATTTTTGGATGAATGATTGATAGGTTCACTTAATATAAAACTGCGCAGACTGAAGTAAATTTGCTTTTCAGGTCTACTGTGAACGGTCAATATTTGAAGGTTTTTCATATATTCACCTTTTTTCCTCTGAAATCTGTTTTTGCTGCTTCAAAAAACATTTATTTAACAAATAGAACAAAAGGTCAATGCTACGAAGAGCAACTTAAAAAGTGCATTTCTGTATGTACTTTCAAAGGAAACATGATGACTGTTCTTTGTCCTTGCTCCTTTTAAAAATAATTTGATAAATATCCTTTGACTAAAATCAGTGATAAATAAACATGTTGCAAAAACAAGCTCTTTAATTTGACTGCCCCCTTTTAAAGTCATGTATCGATTTCTTCATTGACATGTGCTGTCTTCTGCAGGCTTACTATGTTTTTTGTTTATATTTTCTCAATCTTTTTTTCAGCCTCCCAAAGCCACAACTCAAACCATCTGCTCCCAGGCCTCTGTTAAAATCATTCTGTATTTGGCTACTGAGATGTGCAGGCTGGGCTCACCCTGCTGTTTCCTCTCCATTTCGGTGGATAAGTGACTGGTCTCTTTGCTCAGTATTTTCCTTTGACTACTCCACCGAGATTAGGAATTCATATTGTGGGAGATGGCAGACACTAACTTCTGCTGTACTATTCTGTGGCGAGACATATTCGGGGAGAAATTTGTCTTGCGCTGTAGCGCTAAATGGACAGTATCGTGTTGGAAGCCTGTTATACTCTCCGCCTGTTATTCAGTTCCATTGCCTTAGCAGGACTGAGTATCAAGCAGGACATATAACAGGCAGCCAATGTGAAACTGCCGGTTCAGCCTTGCTGCCTAAGGCAAATTTCTACTCCATTATTTCTTCAAAGCATTGTGCAGTGCTCTCTCTTTACTTCTCAATTTAATCATAATCACTTTTGGCATCTAAGGTCTACTGATCCTTTCAGCATCAGCACTAGCCCTGCCTGCAACAGTGACATTTCCAGCCACATTGCAAAAATTATTTTCTATTCAATAGCAAGAGCCCTGCCTATGACTATGTCAATATCAAATTATACACACTGCCACGTCTCAGCACCAGGGAGGAATGGACAAATACCTTTCTGTGAGTTAAAGAGTCCAATCCTCTGCTTTACTCCCGCCCCGCCCTCCCCCCACTCCCCCTGCCCCATCGCCCACCTCTTGCTGAGAAAGTGTACAGAAAAGCAGATAAATACTATTCAGAACCCTTCTACCATCAGGGGGCAGATTATCTCATTTTGTTCTAAAATCGACAACAAACAACGAGAATGGTAGCATAGCATTTACACTTTGTAACCACCAAACTAGATCAGTGATTGTCACTGGGCCAATTCTAATTGAGATATCAGCCTGCTTCAGCTGTAACAGGTTGTACAATGTTTGTGGTTTAATTCACATATTTTGCATCACATCAGTGCATCTATCCTCCTGGAAAGACTGTTAATGCCTGGTATTTTCTTTGTCATGTCAAGAATGTTAGGAAAATGATAAGGGAGCTCAACCAGTGAAAATCGAGGCTTGAATCCATTTAATCTTTTCAGTCATTGGAGTCATATATATCTATCTGAAAGAATAACCTCCCTATCTTTGTAACCTCTTCCAGCCCTACAATCCCTTGAGATCTCTCCGCTTCTCCAATTCTGGCCTCTTGCACATCCCCGATTTTAATCGCTCCACCATAGGTGGCCATGCCTTCAGCTGCCTAGGCTCTAAGCTCTGGAATTCCCTCCCTAAACCTCTCCACCTCTCTCTCCTTCTTTATGTCTCTCGTTAAAACTTTTGGTCACCTATCCTTGTGAGGCTTGGTGTCAAATTTTGTCTGATAATGCTCCTGTGATGCGCTTTTGGAACATTTTTACAACATTAAAGGCGCTATATAAATGCAAGTTGTTGTTGTGTATGATTTTGGATATTGAGTTTAACATTTTTCTCAACAATTTATAAATTTCTTTCATAATCAAAATTAAAAACAATAATTTTTTTAATATAGTAAAAGAAAGACTCCCAATTGGCTCAGCAATTTAATTAAGTGAGTAACTGAGCCATAAAGAGCAAGAAGGACACCATTTTGACACCTGGTCAATGCTAAGTTATCCGATCTCAGCTTCGGTGACAGCAGGGGCACAAAATTAGTCTCAGTACTCCTGGGGCAGAGAGGGAAAAATTAGCAAGGCCTCTTCCTCTGACCACCATCCAATGACTCCTGCTAGAAATATGCATCTGTGGATTTTTGCGAGGACAGAATCAGGTTCAAATATGATGGCCGCATCAGTGGTAAAGTCGGCTGATACAATAGAGGAGGGCAGCTGGACTCTGGCAAGGAGTCAGTTTCTTCAGCAGAGGAGGATGGCAGAAAATTGGCTGAGAAGGGAAGAGAACAAAAGAAAACAAGATTTCAATACAAGTTCAGCTTAAAATAGGACGAAAGTCCTCACTAAGATGCTATTATTTCAACAAAATCAAACTATAGATTTCAATCACTTAATTCACTCCATTTCATACTTCAAGGCCTTTTCAATCATGTAAAGCGTAATCAGATGAGCAGATAATCAGATAACATAATAAAGATAATTGTAAACAATTTTACAACACCAAGTTATAGTCCAACAATTTTATTTGAAATTCACAAGCTTTCGGAGGCTTCCTCCTTCCTCAGGTGAATGTTGTGGAAATGAAATCCTCGAACCCTTCGCATTTATAAATCACAGAACAATACTTGGTGATTACAGATAGTCTTTCCAACTGCCCGTTGCCACGGCAATCACAGTGTGCAGACAGAGAGGTGTTACCTAAAAGGCCACCGAATATACAAACCACCAAAAAAAAAGAGTGAGAGAGGCAGAAACATAGAAAAGACAGCAAATGACCCGCCATAGCGAGGTGTTCGTCGTCATTGATGACATGTTGAAGGCTGCAGAGAACATGGCGTAGTTTCTTCGCTCCGGGGAAGTACTGGACGACAAAGGGTATTCTGTTGGTTGCATCCCGTGTTAGTCTTCTGAGGAGGTCTATGATATTTTTCGCTGTGGCCCGTCGGAACTGTCGATCGATGAGTCGAGCGTCATATCCCGTTCTTACTAGGGCATCTTTCAGCGTCTGTAGGTGTCCATCGCGTTCCTCCTCATCTGAGCAGACCCTGTGTATTCACAGGGCCTGTCCATAGGGGATGGCCTCTTTGACGTGGTTAGGGTGGAAGCTGGAAAAGTGGAGCATCGTGAGGTTGTCCGTGGGCTTGCGGTAGAGTGAGGTGCTGAGGTGCCCGTCTTTGATGGAGATTCGTGTGTCCAAGAAAGAAACTGATTCTGAGGAGTAGTCCATGGTGAGCTTGATGGTGGGATGGAACTTGTTGATGTTATTGTGTAGTCTCTTTAGTGATTCCTCGCCGTGGGTCCATAGAAAGAAAATGTCGTCGATGTATCTGGTGTATAGTGTTGGTTGGAGGTCCTGTGCAGTGAAGAAGTCCTGCTCGAACTTGTGCATGAAAATGTTGGCCTATTGGGGTGCGAATTGAGGTTCCTGGAACACTTCTCACCACGATGGACGTCTCGGCACTCTACACCAGTATCCCCCACGATGACGGCATCGCTGCGACAGCATCAATATTCAACACCAACAACAGCCAATCTCCAGACGCCATCCTACAACTCATCCACTTCATCCTGGATCACAATGTCTTCACCTTCGATAACCAGTTCTTTACCCAAACACACGGAACAGCCATGGGGACCAAATTCGCACCCCAATACGCCAACATTTTCATGCACAAGTTCGAGCAGGACTTCTTCACTGCACAGGACCTCCAACCAACACTATACACCAGATACATCGACGACATTTTCTTTCTTTGGACCCACGGCGAGGAATCACTAAAGAGACTACACAATAACATCAACAAGTTCCATCCCACCATCAAGCTCACCATGGACTACTCCTCAGAATCAGTTTCTTTCTTGGACACACGAATCTCCATCAAAGACGGGCACCTCAGCACCTCACTCTACCGCAAGCCCACGGACAACTTCACGATGCTCCACTTTTCCGGCTTCCACCCTAACCATGTCAAAGAGGCCATCCCCTATGGACAGGCCCTGCGAATACACAGGACCTGCTCAGAGGAGGAGGAATGCGATGGACACCTACAGACGCTGAAAGACGCCCTAGTAAGAACGGGATATGACGCTCGACTCATCGATCGACAGTTCCGACGGGCCACAGCGAAAAATCGCATAGACCTCCTCAGAAGACTAACACGGGACGCAACCAACAGAGTACCCTTCGTCGTCCAGTACTTCCCCGGAGCGAAGAAACTACGCCATGTTCTCCGCAGCCTTCAACATGTCATCAATGACGACGAACACCTCGTTATGGCCATCCCCACACCTCCACTACTCGCCTTTAAACAGCCACCCAACCTCAAACAGACTATCGTTCGCAGCAAATTACCCAGCTTTCAGGAGAACAGCGTCCACGACACCACACAACCCTGCCACGGTAACCTCTGCAAGACATGCCAGATCATCGACACAGATACCACCATCACACAAGAGGACACCACCCACCAGGTGCATGGTTCATACTCCTGTGACTCGGCCAACGTTGTCTACCTCATACGTTGCAGGAAAGGATGCCCCAGAGCATGGTACATTGGCGAGACCATGCAGACGCTGCGACAACGGATGAACGGACACTACGCAACAATCGCCAGACAGGAGGGTTCCCTCCCAGTCAGGGAACACTTCAGCAGTCAAGGACATTCAGCCACCGACCTTCAGGTAAGCGTACTCCAAGGCGGCCTTCGAGACACACGACAACGCAAAATCGTCGAGCAGAAATTGATAGCCAAGTTCCGCACCCATGAGGACGGCCTCAACCGGGATCTTGGGTTCATGTCACGCTACACGTAACCCCACCAGCGAACAAATGTTATCTGTTTTTAATATAACGGGTCATTTGCTATCTTTTCTATGTTTCTGCCTCTCTCTCTCTGTTTTTTTTTGGTGGTTTGTATATTCGGTGGCCTTTTAGGTAACACCTCTCTGTCTGCACACTGTGATTGCCGTGGCAACGGGCAGTTGGAAAGACTATCTGTAATCACCAAGTATTGTTCTGTGATTTATAAATGTGAAGGGTTCGAGGATTTCATTTCCACAACATTCACCTGAGGAAGGAGGAAGCCTCCGAAAGCTTGTGAATTTCAAATAAAATTGTTGGACTATAACTTGGTGTTGTAAAATTGTTTACAATTGTCAACCCCAGTCCATCACCGGCATCTCCACATCATAATAAAGATAAGCAGTGTTGGCAGGAAGGGACAAAGAGTTTATCAATGATAAAGCATCAACAAATGAGGTCAAATCAGTAAAAAATGATAAAAAGTCAAAATTATAGGCTTTTTATCTGAATGCACGGAGCATTCGTAACAAGATAGATGAATTAGTTGCACAAATAGAGATAAATGGGCTTGATCTAATAGCCATTACAGAGACATGGTTGCAAAGTGACCAAGATTGGGAAATAAATATTCCAGGGTACATGACGTTTAGAAAAGACAGACAGGATGGAAAAAGAGGGACTGTAGCCCTAATAATAAAGGATGACATAAGGACAGTGGTGAGAAAGGATCTTGGCTCAGAAGATCAGGAAGTCGAATCAGTATGGGTGGAAATAAGAAATAACAAGGGACAGAAAACACTGGTGGGAGTAGTTTATAGGCTCCCCTAACAGTAGCTACACTGATGTATTAATCACGAATATTATGAAATAATCAGAGCTTGTAACAAAGGTAATGCAATAATCATGGGGGACTTTAATCTATATATACACTGGACAAATCAAATTGGCAAAGGCAGTTTGGAGGACGAGTTCATGCCTTAGAGAGGGTGCAGAGGAGATTTACTGGAATGATTCCAGGGATGAGGGACTTATATTACGGGAATAGACTGGAGAGGCTGGGATTGTTCTCCTTGGAACAGAGAAGGTTGAGAGGAGATTTGATAGAGGTGTACAAAATCATGAAGGGTCTCGACAGAGTGGATAGAGAGAAACTGTTCTCATTGGCGGAAGGGTCAAGAACCAGAGGGCATAGATTTAAGGTGATTGGCAAAAGAAGCAAAGGTGATATGAGGAAAAACATTTTTACACAATGAGTGGTTAGAATCTGGAATGCACTGCCCGAGGGAGTGGTGGAGGCAGATTCAATCATGGTCTTCAAAAGGGAACTGGATAAGTATTTGAAACAAAAAAATATGCAGGGCTACGGGGATAGGGCAGGGCAGTGGGACTATATGGATTGCTCATGCATAGAGCCGGCATGGACTCGATGGGCTGAATGACCTCCTTCCGTGCTGTATGATTCTAATGATTCAAGACAGTTTCCTAGAACAATATGTTATGGAACCAACCAGGGAACAGGCTATTTTAGATCTTATATTGTGTAATGAGACAGGGTTAATTAGTAATTTCTCAGTAAAGGATCCTCTCGGGAAGAGTGATCAAAATATGATAGAATTTCACATTGAGTTTGAGAGTGACGTACTTAAGTCCAAAACTAGAGTCTTAAACTTAAATAAAGCCAATTACATAGGTATGAGGGGCGAGTTGGCTAAGGTAGATTGGGAAATTACGTTAAAGGGTCTGACGGTTGAAAAGCAATGGCAAACATTTAAAGAAATATTTCAATATTCTCAACAAATATATATTCTATTGAAAAATAAAAACTCCATGGGAAAAGTGATCCACCTGTGGTTAACTAAAGAAGTTAAGGATAGTATTAGATTAAAAGAAGAGGCCTACAATGTTGCCAAGAAGTGTAGTAAACCTAAGGATTGGGAGAGTTTTAGAAATCAGCAAAGGACGACCAAAAGATTGATAAAAAGGGAGAAAATAGAATATGAAAGTAAACTAGCAAGAAATATAAAAACAGATTGTAAGAGCTTCTACAAGTATGTAAAAAGAAAGAGATTAGCAAAAGTAAATGTTGGTCCCCTAGAGGCTGAGACAGGAGAAATTATAATGGGGAATCAGGAAACAGCAGATGCGTTAAACAAATATTTTGTATCTGTCTTCATAGTAGAAGACACAAAAAGCATACCAGAAATAATGGGGGACCAAGGGGCAAATGAGAGTGAGGAATTTAAAGTAATTATTATCAGTAGAGAAAATGTACTTGAGAAACTAATGGGACTAAAAGCTAATAAATCCCCTGGACCTGACAGCCTATATCCTAGGGTTCTAAAAGAGGTGGCTCCAGAGATAATGGATGCATTGGTTATGATCTTCCAAAATTCCCTAGATTCTGGAACGGTCCCAATGGATTGGAATGTAGCAAATGTAACCCCGCTATTCAAGAAAGGAGGGAGAAAGAAAACAGGGAACTACAGGCCAGTTAGCCTGATATCAGTCATTGGGAAAATGCTGGAATCCATTGTTAAGGAAGTGGTAACAGGGCACTTAGAAGATCATAATATGATTAGGCAGAGTCAACATGGTTTTATGAAAGGGAAATTGTGTTTGACAAATTTATTAGAGTTTTTTGAAGATGTAACTAGCAGGGTAGATAAAGGGGAACCAGTGGATGTAGTATATTTGGATTTTCAAAAGGCATTTGATAAGGTGCCACATAAAAGGTTGTTATGCTAGGTAAGGGCTCATGGGGTTGGGGGTTACATATTAACGTGGATGGAGGATTGGTTAACGGACAGAAAACAGACAGTAGGGATAAACAGGACATTTTCAGGTTGGCAGGCTGTAACTAGTGGGGTACCACAAGGATCGGTGCTTGGGCCTCATCTACTTACAATTTATATTAATGACTTGGACGAAGGGACCGAGTGCAATGTATCCAAATTTGCTGATGATACAAAGCTAGGTGGGAAAGTAAGCTGTGAGGAGGACACAATGAGTCTGCAAAAGGATATAGACAGGTGAAGTGAGTGGACAAGAAGGTGGCAGATGGAGTATAATGTGGGGAAATGTGAGGTTATTCACTTTGGTAGGAAGAGTAGAAAAACAGAATATTTGTTAAATGGAGAAAAACTATTAAATGTTGGTTTCCAGAGAGACTTGGGTGTTCTGGTACAAGAAACACAAAAAATTAGCATGCGAGTACAGCAGACAATTAGGAAAGCAAATTGCATGTTGGCCTTTTTTGCAAGGGGATTGGAGTACAGGAGTGAGGAAGTCTTATTACAATTGTACAGGGCTTTGGTGAGAGCTCACCTGGAGTACTGCGTAAAGTTTTGGTCTCCTTATCTAAGGAAGGATATATTTGCCTTAGAGGCAGTGCAACGAAGGTTCACTAGATTAATTCCTGGGATGAGAGGGTTGTCCTATGGAGGGAGGTTGAGTAGAACGGGCCTATATTCTCTGGAGTTTGGAAGAATGAGAGGTGGCTTGACAGGGTAGATGCTGAGAAGTTTTTTCCCCTGGCTGGAGAGTCTAGAACTAGAGAGCATAGTCACAGGATAAGGGGTCAGCCGTTTAGGTCTGAGATAAGGAGGAATTTTTTCACTCAGAGCATTGTGAATCTTTGGAATTCTCCACCCCAGAGGGCTGTGGATGCTGAGTTGTTGAGTATATTCGAGGCTGAGATAAATAGATTTTTGAAATCAAGGAGAATCAAGGGATATGGGGATTTGGCAGGAAAATGTAGTCGAGGTTGAAGATCAGCCATGATCTTATTGAATGGCGGAGCAGGCTCGAGGGGCCGTATGGCCTACTCCTGCTCCTATTTCTTATGTTCTTATGTTCTTATCAGTGTTCAGTAAGAATCTAAAGATAAAGGTACAGAAAAATAAATCAACATAAACCACTAATCCTGAAAGGAAAATACTCTAACCCTACCCCACCCCCCCACCACCTTAAAGGATAAGCTTGAAGGAAGGAGCAAGTTTACTATTGAAATACTTTCACCAACTTCGTACCTTCTTACCTTATGAGTAAGCTCACTTGTAGTTCACCTGTTCATATAAAACTGGATGTAGTCTGAGAGCTGCTTGCCTACAGTAACTTAATGTTTACCAAACTGTGCAACTTACTGACCCATTGGTAGAAAATAATCCTTATCCTTATCAATATTTAAATAGCTCACTTTGTGGTCACTTAGGCATAGATATTAACGCAGAGCCCCGTTCTGAGGGGGAGGGGGAATTGCGTAAGCGAAAACCAGAAGTAAATGTAACAGGTGGGATTGTGCAATTTCAACATGGCTGCCTAATTATAATTTTACTTGTGGGTTTCATGACTCCAAGCTGCAACAGCGGGTGTGATGTGCACCCGCCTGACGCAATCTAAACTCCACTATTTAAATGGACAAATGCAAAAATGGTATTTGGAGGAACTAGGAGGATTTGAAAGGAGATGGTAAGAGTTATTGAAAACGGATTCAGGACGAGCAAGGGCAGCACTGAGATTTAACTATGCTTCACTTGAGTTATTGATGGGTACAGTCAGGAGCAGGAGGGAGATCATTTATCCCAGTAACAAGAGGAAGAAACCTGTTGCTCTCACCAAGAAGGTGTGGTTGGAGGTGGCTGAGGAGATGAGCAGCAGGAGCATTGTATCCCGTTCTTGGATACACTGCAGGAAGCGGTTTGATGACCTAACCAGGTCAGGAAAAGTGAGTACAGTTACTGATTCACATACATCCTGTGGTGTACAATGCTCCACCTTTCACTCTGTCTTGCCAGGTGTACTCCATCACATCATTCTTCACACCCATTTACGTTTCAAGAGCACCCATCCTTCACTTTCTATGCATTTCCTCACCTCCCCATTTATCCAAACACCACAGCCACTCACCCCAATCCTTGCGCAATGCGATGAATCTGTCTCACAGTCACCCCCACCCAATGCATTGCATCCATTGGGTGAATAAGTGACCTACAGTCACTCATAGGTCTGTTCTTTCACTCCTTGTAGGAGCAGAGAGCACATAATGCAAGGGAGAGGAAGAGGATTGGAGGTGGCCTGCTACAAATTGTGCAGCTGACAGATGCAGAGGAGGTGGCCATGGAGATAAGAGGCATCTCTGGGCCCCTAATAATCGGAGATAGAGAGATTGGGAACACGCAGATGCCTGGTGACAGAATTAAAAATATCTCTGACACACATATTGATTTATTTCATAAATTACTGAACTATGAGAAGCCTGAGTATGCTGATTGGCAAGATTGTTACTTTGCCAGGACTAATTCATATCTGTTTCTTCTGATTTCCAAGGCCTTCGCACATAGAGCAACAGTCTGTGGACATGCCTGACCACGATTCCTCAGAGGATCTCATTCCTCCTGAACTGCACCATCATAGGAGGTACAGCCATGCACCAGCGCAAATACTCGCACTTCAGTGGGTCCGGTTAGACAGTTAGTTGAGTTTTCATCTGGTGATTCACAATTCACAAGCGAGCACGAGCAGACACTGGTGGCAGGGGCAGCTGTGGAGAGTCCACGTCGGGGGGTGCACTCCTCTCCAAGCTCTGCTCAGCTGGACATAGATGCTGAACCTTGGGGGCCATCGTTGAAAATGAGATTGACAGAGGGACAGCAGCGAGTTTGCGAGGTACTGGCAGTGTGCCACACACACTGTTCACAATAGCGGAGAGGATGAAGGAGACCAACTCCAACATTTGTGGATTGATACCGCAGGCCATTGCGAGAATGGGTCTGCCACGGAGAGATTAGCTGCCTCCGTGGAGCTTTAAGCATGGCTCTCAAATGAGTCTATGTAGGCCATGACCACGGCCATGCAGGAGATCTCTGCTGCCGTAAACCAGATGACCAGATACCTTATCCATGGCCTTACAACGGGTCACTGGTCTGCACCAAGCTGCTGTCCAGCAGAGTTGTAGGGGTGATAGGAGGGGAAGTGAGAACTCTACTCAAAGTACTCCCATGTCTCACCCGTTGCCCCACTTCTGCCAGTACCCAACATGTTGCCTCCTCATCCAATGGCTGAGTCTGCCCCTGCACAGGTGCAGATGGAGCAATTTTTGGCGGGTCCCTCACGGGCTCCAAAACCCAGAGGTCATCGGCCAAAAGCATCTCAACAGTAAGAGCAGGGAACTGAGCAGCCTGCCTCTTCCTCTGCTGAAGCCATAGGGGATGCACCATGTAGAAGCGGTAGAAAGTGAAAGAGGAAACAATTGTAATTCACCAAGGGTCTGCACGTGAGAGTTTGACAAAATGTTATATTGTGAAGTTTCCTTTTTTTATAACGGTACGTAAAGTTTAATGATTTGCAGCACTTCCCCATCTTGCCCATTATTGTATCCCACGTGCCAACTCGCTCTTTCAGTTGTTTCATGATGAATGAATGTGAATACATGATGGGACCCATTGGGGGATGTGCAATGGATATATGCTTGGTTGAATGACTGTTTTGTGCAAAGGGTTGGGGGGGGTGGTAGTGAGGGGGTACGGTTGGCGGAGGATTTCATTTTTTATTGTTTCCAGTATGACAAACTAACTGAACCTTCAAGCTATGAGGGCATCCCTGGAACCTGCAGCAGCAAAGTATGCGGCAGAAGTGGCGATGGGTGCCCCATCTTCATATTGCTCCCTGTCCTCCTTCTCCTCCTCCTCTTCTTCAATGGTCTTGTCATCAGAAGATGATTGATGAACGCCTTTGTCGTCCTCCACCTCTAATTCTCTCTGCTGCATAATATTGTACAGAACGCAGCGCACCACAATGATTCTGGAGACCCTCGCTGGCGAGTACTGAAGGGTGCTACCAGCCCTATCTAGACACCTGAAGTGCATTTTCGACATGCCTATGGCACACCTGGTAGTCATGTGGCTCTCGTTGTAGCGCTCTTGCGCCTCATTGTGGGATTCCTCACAGGTGTTGTGAGCCAAGTTTGAAGGGAGTATCCTTTATCTCCTACATGCCACCCATTAAGTCTGTTTCCTGGTACAAAGAGGTCTGGGATGTTGGACTGTCACAATATAAAAGCATCATGGCAGCTCCCAAGGAATCTGGCGCAGACCTGGATGAACCTTTTCTTGTGGTTGCACACCAGCTGCACATTGATGGAATGAAATCCCTTGCAGTTGACGAATACTCATGGTTGATCTGGTGATCCTCGGATTGCCATATGTGACTAATCGATTGCACCCTGTATCTGTGGGAATCCAACTGCCCGCTCATTCTGATTATTGTCGTCGTGGGGGAAGTTGACGTAAGTTGACGCCCTGGGAAACAATCCATCCGTCACCTGCCTTTTACATTTACGTGCAGCTGACTGAGAATCCCTCGACATGTCTCTGGTGGCGCCCTGGAAGGAGCCAGAGGCAAAGAAATTGAGGGCAATGGTGACTATGACAGCGACTGACATTGTGTGGCCACCAGGTCCAGCAGGGAGCAACTCTTCTTCTAGGAGGCTGCAGATGTCTGTGACCACTTGCTGTGTCAATCCAAGCCTGTGGCGGCACTGCTTTTCAGATAGGTCAAGGAAGCTGACCCTCTGTCTGTACACCCTGTTACGTGGGAAGTGCTTCCTGCAACCTCGGCCCCTCTGTTGCTCCCCTTTCTGCTGTTCTCCACTCTGCTCTCCTCTCTGCTGTTCTACGCTCGGTTCTCCTCTCTGCTGATCTACGCTCTATTCTCCTCTCTCTTGTGCACCTTCCTCTGCAGCTCCCCCGCAGCACGACTTTGCTGCCGTGGATGGTGATTGTCTTCTTTGTCCGAATTCCAATCGAAAGCACCCATGGCAGCCCCCATCCTGATTTTATCCATTTGAAAACCTCTATACTTCTGCAACACGTTTCTAACCACAAGAACTCTCAGCAAAATGTTTGCCAGAGGGAAATGAGAAACCAACTGTAAGCGCTGAGCCTTTATTCATAGCGAGGAATGAAAAGTTAAAACATCCCCACAGAATACAGCACATTCTCGCCTCCATTACACCGAAGAGTTTCCCAAGCCCCGTGAAATCCGTGCTGGAGGCGTTAATTTTAAATCCCCGTTGAAATCTCTTCAAATCAGCCTTATTACCATATGATAATGAGCGACCTGCGTCCATGAGCAGGTTACTCGCACGCACCCAAACCTGCCTCCGTTAAAACCGGAAGTGGAGGCGGGTTGGGGTCAGGTTTGAGAATTTTGAAATTTTTACCTTCCCACCCGCTGCCAACCTATCATTCTCGGTGGTTAAAATTCCCCCACTTAGTGTTGAAATGTACCTCTAATCATCAGTAGTTTATAAGCACATTGAGTGCTATCCATATCGTATGTATTCATAGCAATTTTCTCTATTTCTTCTATTTTGTTTAATTGCTTTCATACCCCACCAGTTACTGCACATACAGATCATTGAAATCTGTATCAGCAAAGAGCTCTTGGCTAAAATAAAAGGGTGAGATTTTGAAGTCTCTCTCTGCTTTGCTGCAGGACTCTAATCTCAATGTATTTTTTTTATCCTATTGCAATGCATTTTGCAATCCCCACCATAACTTATGATTAGTAAATTATTTTATTTTAATAGTAATACTATTTTGGTTCGTTTTCTTTATTAGGTCTGAGCTTCTAATTATTTTAATATATGGAGCAAGGTGCCAGAAGTAAAACTCTACATGACAATCTAAGCCTAAAAATTAGTGTTTCAGAGATACTGAAGGATTCACTAAACATTGCTTATTAAGCAGGTCCCTTTAACAACACCCTCACAATTTTACTGGTTCATGGAGCTGTGCTAAATATGCTTGCATAATGTGCCACCCAATGAAGAGGCAGAATCAATAATCAGGACTATCAGCTATGAATTACGATAATGGACCATTAAAAAAGATTAAATAGCACTGGGAAGGCAAAGGCAACTGTTTAGTGAGCAATATTCCAGAGGAATGGAATGCTACACACAGAGAAAAGACAGATTTACTGATTACGTGGTAGAAGCCCTGCCGCAAGGAGTGAAGAAATAGACTGTATGGGATTGGGGCGTTCCCATCCCACCATAAATACCTGATGCAGCAGGGATGAGAGGAGATTGTGGAAAGAGTAAATACCGTGTCCAGCAGCAGGCAGGATGTAGGCAAAAAGATGTCACATGTGAAGAAATCTGCAAATGCAGGCCAACACTATTGTTATACATGACAAGCACCTACCCCAACAGGCGTGCAAGAACGCTGTCTGTGCTAGCATTTTATTCCTTTCAGGATGATAGATGTTAAGCAGTAAGAGGAGGCCACCCATTTGCAGTACCAGCATAATAGAACCGGGGCATGAAATTCTTTGAATGGGGAGACTTAGGATGTATATGGTATATACAATCAGAAAGTACTTATGACAACCTGTGTGCACAGCAGCGATTCTTAAAGGGGCTTAACAGAAGGAATATGTGTCTTCAATTTATTGCATGCAGTATAACCCTGAAGCTGTGTAGCTGTATGACATTACATACTTTTAATACCTCTGAACTATTCTTCTGCTTAAAGGAGAAGGTGGCCTTTAATTGATGGCAACAGACCTGTATAGGAGGTGGCCCAAAGGAATTTAAGCCATTGACCCATTTTCAGGAAGCTGTCCTTTAAATTGTTGGCTACAAGAGCTTTGAGAGATTAGGGTATGGTGAACCTGGAGGCTTCCCTGAGCTCATGGCTACCACCATAATATTATTGCTTGTGAAGTGCTTTGGATTGTCTTGAACATGTGAAAGGTACTGTACAAGTGCTTTTCCTTCTTTATATCCTATATATTTCTTCCTATTATTCTATATAGCCCTTCTTTATATCCTATATATTGCCATCTTTATAAACAATCTAGAGCTAGGAGTCACAAGCACAATGGCTAAATTTGCAGATGATACAAAGCTAATGAAGATGGTAGGTTCCAAAACTGAGCAGGATAAGCTGCAGGAGGATTTGAGTGTACTTGGAAAGTGGGCAGGCAGGTGGCAATTGAAATTCAATGTAGAGAAATACAAAATGCTTCACATGGCAAAAATCTAGGAAGGGACTATTGCCTAAATGGAAAGAAAATAATGTGCATGGAAAATGAAAGAGATCTGGGGATCCTGATTGACACTAAATTGAAAATATCACAACAATGCTCGGTGGTAGTAAGTAAAGCAAATCAGTTGTTGGGATGTATTAAAAGATCAATATTGAGCCAAAATTGTGAGGTAATCCTGAAACTTTATAAATCATTGGTGCAACCACACTTATACTACTGTGTATAGTTCTGGTCACCAAATTGCTAAAAAGATATTTAATTATTGAAAGGATACAGAAGAGAGCAACCAGAATGATTAAAAGGATGGAGGGATTGGATTATGAGGAGCGATTATGTAAATTGGACATGTTCTCACTGGAAAAGAAGTTGAGAAGTGATATGATTGCGGATTCTAACGGGACTAGATAATGTAGACCATGACAAGCTGTTTAACTTTGTCCAGAACAGTAGAACCAGAGAACACGGCCTGCGCTTGAAAGGGGTAAATTCAAAACTGACCTGTAAAACAATATTTCAGTGAGTGAGTGATCAATCTATGGACTAGGCTCCCTAGGAAGACAGTGGAAGCAGATAGTGTAGATTCATTCAGATGCAAATTAAATAGATTTCTTTCAGAAAATAGCATTTTGGGATACAGTATATGAGTGATTGTATATTTGGTAAATGTACCATGCTTGCGAGGAACAGGTTACTTTGGATCTATGGTTCCCAAAGCTCTCCAGCACTGAGGGTTTCCTCCGTCATGTCTGGGTCTGTTGTAGAATAATTGATAGAGATTGATTATCGTTATATCATGTGACTATCAGGATGGCAGAAGGTGAACTAGATGGGCCTTGGTCTATTTTTGTCCAGCAGTTCCTATGTTTCTTCTTTTTTTCTTTCCTTCCTCCCTCCTTTCCTTCCTTCCTTGTCATCTAATGCTGTCCTACTGAGTGAATATCATACAGGCACATACATAACATGAATAGTATCAGAGAGAATATCAAGCAATGGAGGTAATGCTTGAAAGTGATTGCTTCAGATGACATTTTTATTCTCCTTGTGACATGGGTCGGTAATTGGTTGGGCAGTAGGAGACAGAGAGTGTGGATAAAGGAAACATTCTCTGATTGTTGGGATGTAACCAGTGGTGTTCCCCATGGATCTGTAATGGGGCCTCAGCTTTTCGCCATATGCATTAATGACCTGAATGAAGGAATAGAAACTGCTATATCCAGGTTTGCAGATGCCGTTAAGTTAAGAAGCACAGTAAGTTGTATAGATGGGAGAAGGAAGTTACAAAGGTGCAGAGACAGACTAAATATGGGGAAGGTGAGGTCATTCACTTTGGATCTTTGAAAAACAAATTAGAATATTTTCTTAATGGTGAGAGACTAGGAGCTGTGTAGGAGCAAAGGGATTTAGATGTCCATGTACACGAATCAGCTAGTGCACAGGTACAAAAGGTAATCAAAAAAGCTGATGAAAGGTTGGCTTTCATCTCAAGGGAGTTGGAATTTAAAAGTGAGGAAGTGATGCTTCAATTGTACCGAGCCTTGGTCAGACCCATCTGGAGTAGCGTGTTCAAATTTCCACATCAAACCTCAGGAAAGATATATTGACCTTGGAGGGAAAGTGCAGATTCACCAGAATGATACCAGGGCTTAAAAGGTTAAATTGTGATGACAGGTTGCATAAACTTGACTTGTATTTCCTTGAGTTTAGCAGGTTGAGGGGTGATCTAATCGAGGTGTTTAAAATGATAAAAGGATTTGATAGGGTAGATACAGAGAAACTATTTCCTCTGCCGGGGGAATCCAGAACAAGGGGACATATTCCGACACAATCACTTCACTTCCGAGTTTCCCACGCGAAAATCTACCCCCTCGCTCCCTTCCTGACTCCAGGTAAAAATCATGCCCCTAGTGTCAGAATACTGACGTATGAGAAGAGACAGGAGAAATTTGGCCTTTCTCCAGATAAACATTGGGAAGACCGAAGGCATTGTCTTCAGCCCCTGGCACAATCTCTGGACCATCGTCACTGACTCCATTCCTGGACCACTGTCTCAGGCTGAACCAGACTGTTTGCAACCTTAACATTCTGTTCAACCCTGAGCTGAGTTCCCACCACCATATCCTCTCCACCACAAAGACCACCTACTTCCACCTCTGTAACATCACCCACCTCCAGACTCAATTACTCTAATGCTTTTCTGGCTAGCCTCTCATCCTTTAGACTCCAAAAACTTCAGCTCATCCAAAACGCTGCTGTCTGTACCTCATCCTGCCCCTAATTCTGCTCACCCACCATTCCCTAATTGGCTTTTGGTGTCCCGATGCCTCAGATTTAAAATTCTCACCCTTGTGTTTAAATTGTTCCTTGGCTCCATCTTTCCCCACCTCTGTAATCACCTCCAGCCCTACAGCCAACTCCCCCCCACCTCCACCGAACTGTCCGTTCCTCTAACTGGCCTCATGTGCATCTCCCCTCTTTTACCCCATCACCGGCAACTGTGCCATCAGCTACTACTTTGGAATTCCCTCCCTACACCATTTCACCTCTCTGCCTCCCTCCACTCCTTTATGACCTTTTTAAAAACCCAACTCTTTGAAAAAAGTTTCTGATCCCCCCTAATCTTTCCTTCTTTGGTTCGGTGTCCGTTTTTCTTGATGCATCTGTGAAGCACTGGGGACACTTTTTTACGTTAAAGGCACTATGTATATGCAAGCTGTTGTTGTAGTTTCAGCCTTGAAAAGAAGCAACTAAGAGGAGATGTCATGGAAGTTTGTATGTTCGTAAACATTATAGAAAAAGTACATTTGGAACAGTTTCAATTAAATCATATCAGTAGAGCAAATGCCACAAGTTCAATCTAATGAAAGGCAAATTTAGGACTCAAATCAGGAAGTTCTTCACACAGAGCGATAACCATATATTGGTCGATATGGGTGGTATATACAGCTGATGTGGGCACTGTAAGGTCTTATTAGGTGGATGTGCAAAGGTGGCCAAATGATCTTCCTAATTTGTATCAATCTTGTGGGAGCAATTCTAATCTAAGCCGCCCGGCGTCCGTCTGCCTGGATTGGGAGGAGAATGGCTGCAGCACACCATAGAGGCTTACTGTGGCACAGCATTGTCGCAACAACTAATGTATTGAGTGACCAATGGCGGGAGCATGGAAGCAGGAGATTATGTGATGAAAACTCCTAAAATACAGTCCAACCATAGTTGGCAACCCTAATGAGGCTGGGTCATCTTTATGGTGGGTAGAACTCCCATGGAGCTCCAAATCTGCGAAAGCAGAAAATCTGGGCCTAGTAATCCTGCTGCAGGAATATGCATGTTATGCATTCATTTAGCCCACAAACAATAGAACTTTGGGATTGAAGAGTTATTGGTAATTGTATACTGCGCCCAGTTCTGGTCGTCAAGAAACAAGAAAACATTCAAGTGCTGGAGACAATGCTGAAAAGGACCACGAGGCTGAGCCCACGTGTCGGGTCTGAGCTTTGAGGACAGACTGGAGAAACTTTGGTTTTTCAGTCTGGAAAGGAGGCATCTGATGGGTGACCTTAATGTTGGTTAAAGGGATGGAAAAAGTAAACTCAGAATATTATCTCAAATTAAACTGTGGGAGTAGAACTAGGGGCCACTGATCAAAATATAAAAGGTAATTTTAGATTTGATATCAGGAAATTGTTGTTCACACAAAGAGCAATCAAGGGTGGAATAAACTTTTAGATAGAGGGGGAGATTTTACAGTCGGGCCCAAAATGCACGTGATATTGGTGGTGCATCCACAGTGCTCACCCAAGGCCGCAGTCAGGAGGCCTGAACCATTTTCAGGCTCAGGCCTCAGTTAAATTTTACTAGCGAGTTCCAGGTGCCAAATGAGGGTTCCGCTGCAGCTCACTGGTTTGGCGCAGAGAAAAATCAGCCGGCTTTACATAGAGCCAGACGGCAAGTTGGGCCTGTTGGGGAGATGAGAACGGGCCGGCAGTGAGCTGCAAGATTTTGTGGCCCCACAAAATGTTTTTTTTTAAAAAGCAAAATCTTATCTTTGCTGAACAGTCTCCAGAGGTCCCTTTAAGGACTGCTGGTTAGGCCACTTAACGCCTGGAAAAATTGGGACTAGCATGCACTTTGCATGTTCCACCCATTTCTCTTTGCAAATTGAAATCCTAATCTTGACCCGATTTGTGAATTTAAACAGCTTCCCACCTGTTTTGGGTGACCATTTAACGCCTGCCTGAAAATTAAATCAGATGGGCAAATGGGAGTCCAAGGTCCCCACCAGAATTTCCTCTGCTGATCGCCCATTTTTCAAGTGAGAAACGGATGGCTGGCAGTCGGAAATCCATTGCAGAGTGCAGGCAAAACCTTGGGAATCATTTAAGAAATAATCGGATGCAACAACGGTGGGGCTTTAGAAACATTCTGGATGGATGAATTAAGATGGGTCAAATGGTGTTTCTCGTTGGTAATTATCTTGTGATCTTGTGTGGCAAGGGTTAAAACCCTTCTGAAATGGTACACAGTGAACGTATTGTGAAACCAACATAAACATGTCTTATTTCTTCACAGTTACTTCCTTCAATTGTTTACACTGTCACAAGAAAGAAACATTGCCAATATTGCTGCTAATTGCATGTATTTTACTGTAACAAACGTCACTTCTCTGACTCATTTCCTTTTGACAATTTATATGGTGAACTACAGAATTTGGAAGCTGATCTAAAGTCAGATCGAAGGACAAAGTTAACTTTGTTTAGGCAGGTTTGATGAGTAAATAGTCAAAAGTGGACAAACACTCCACTTTCAGTTGCAACATCTACTATATGAATTTGTCATAATGCTACATCTAATAACCTATCACCGATTAGTTGCAATGGTGCAATCCTATTAAACTATCAATATGACACAAACAATTCTTCTTAATTATCGAGAACCATCAAGAACTATTTTAATAATAATGTACATTATAATTATAAATGCCATGTTGGTGTCACATTTTGATTTAACCAGAAAATGAAGATTGCTATGAAAACAGAAGTATGGCCTACTGGCACATTGGTTGATGTAGCAATTCTCCATGGCATAGGCTGGTAGAATTTGGCTTTTGCCAAACAGCAAGTTCCCCATTTCTAGATGAGATCAGGCACCACCCCTGGAGGAGGAAAGGAAAAATCTAGATGAAAGTCAACATGGGTCATTTTACAGATTCTAATGGCTGGTTTCACAGCAGCTATGATGGAGTCCTGGAAGCAGTTCACCCGTCCATCCATATGCCCTCTCAGATAGGAAATTATACGTGGTTTGAACATTTTCTTAACAACACCAGCAGATCTTCTGTGGTGTTGCTAACAATGAGTGGGAGGTCATGATGTTGTACAGAGAAGGGGATGTTGAAGAGTGATGATTAAAATTAACCATTTATTTTAATTACTTTTGACCGAGTCCTCCAAGCTTAATCAAAATAGGTGGGCTGTTACTTACTTACCTCCTAGAGTTCCCAGATGCATCTCCAAGGTAGGTGGCAGTGTCATCCAAAGCACCACCCACCTTGGAGTAATTAAAATTGGGACCAAGGCCCAAAACTCAGTTAAAAATTCTGGAATCTTGTGAAATAAAAACGGAAGTTAACTTAGTCACTGTAAATCAGTGGTGCTGATAGTACATTGTCCATTACATAGCATAATGCCCGTGCTGTTCCAGAACAGCGTATCCTCCAACTCAGTCACCCAATGCCTTGGAAGTGGGATTTGTGCTGCCTGGTCATTTACCTGATTCCGGCGAGAGCAGCCAGGCCTAGCTGCGCTGTTGAATGACTTCTCACCAACAGGAAGGCCCAATAGCACGAGTGCCTCGCACCTCTTAAAGGCAGCCTGCACCTCTTAAAGGCAGCCTGCACCTCTTATGTGCAAAATATAAGATACGGGTCCTTACAGAGTGTGAACGGAGATCAGACATTGCACACATAAAACACAGATGCAAATCACATCCCTATGTTTACAAACTGTTAAGTTGTATTAAAACATTGAATAAAGATTGCACACTACTAAATCCCACATCCTCCAATCTGCACGCCAGACCTCACCAATCTGCCAATCTGAGTTTGTAGCAGGCCCATGAGAGAGCGTGCACCGAGGTTCTCTGATGATGCACTAGTGGTCTTGGTGCAAGAGGTGGACAGAAGGAGGGGCATCCTATATCTGCAGGGGGGCAAAAGGCCCTCCAGTCATATGCTCACGAGACTGTGGGAGGCAGTAGGGGACGAAGTCAATGCCAGGCGTATAGCACCATGAACATGGATGCGGTGCAGGAAGAAGTTCAATGCTTTGACACGAGTGGTCAAGGTGAGTGAGGTCAACTGTCAAGTGGCGTCTCCTACCAATTGCACCACTAGCCGCATCCACTGCTCCACACACTACACCCCCCCATCACCCACATACCAACAAACACTTTCAATCAGTACTCAACTCTTCCATCAGATGCTTCCTCTCACCCTCACACATTATCACTGTTGCAAGCTGCTCACCCACAACTCAAAGGTCACGCACACTGGCAGCTATTCAACCATGACTGGCACATCACTCAGACATCCTGCAGGACACTCACCGACACACGTCCCGCTTTCTTGCCGGAGAAGGTGGAGCATAACAGGAGGCCAGCAAGTGGCAGTGGCATTGCGCTCCTCGAGCCTTGGAGTGGGTGCAGAGGAGATTTACTAGAATGGTACCAGGGATGAGGGACTTCAGGTATGTGGAGAGATTAGAGAAGCTGGGGTTGTTCTCCTTAGAACAGAGAAGGTTAAGGGGAGATTTAATAGATGTGCTCAAAATTATGAAGGTTTTTGATAGAGTAAATAAGGGAAAACTGTTTCCACTGGCAGGACTGTTGGAAACCGGAGGACAATTTTAAGGTGTTTGGGAAAAGAATCAGTGGGGAGATGAGGAGAATTTTTTTTACGCAGCGAGTTATGATCTGGAATGCACTGCCTGAAAGGATGGTGGAAGCAGATTCAGTAGTAACTTTCAAAGGGGAATTGGATAAATACTTGAAAAGGAAAAATTTGCAGGGCGATGGGGAAAGAGCAGGGGAGTAGGATTAATTGGATAGTTCTTTCAAACAGCCGGCACAGGCACGATGGGCCGAATGGCCTCTTTCTGTGCTGTATGATTCTATGATATTCTGGGAACCTGGCGGGTGTGAGCTGGCTTCCAATAATTATGCAGTTAAATTCATTTTCTGTAGCCTGACTAGAGACTCACAGTCACCCAGTTCCTAGAATCCACTGTAGTTGACAGGTCCCTCGACCGTGTCCGTCCTATTTCCTACACTTCTGCCCTCACCCCTTCCCTTCCCTCCCAGAACCATGATAGGGGCCCCCTTGTCCTCACCTTCCACCCCACCAGCCTCCATGTCATCCTCCGCCATTTCCGCCACCTCCAGCGCAATCCCACCACCAAACACATCTTCCCCTCCCCTCCCCTTTCAGCATTCCGAAGGGACCACTCCCCCCGCGACACCCTGGTCCACTCTTCCATCACCCCCAACACCCGCTCTCCTCCCCACGGCACCTTCCCGTGTGAGCGCAGGAGCCCCTTCACCTCCTCCCTTCCCACCGACCATGGCCGCAAACACTCCTTCCAGGTGAAACAGCAGTTTACTTGTACTTCTTTCAATTTAGTATATTGTATTCACTGCTCACAATGCGGTCTCCTCTACATTGGGAAGACCAAACGCAGACTGGGTGATCGCTTTGCTGAACACCTCCACTCTGTCCACAAGCGTGACCCTGACCTGCTGGTCGCTTGCCATTTTAATTCCCCGTCCCACTCCTACTCTGACCTCTGTCCTTGGCCTCTTACACTGTTCCACGAACAGCACCTAATCTTTCCTTTAGGCACTTGACAACCTTCCGGACTCAACATTGATTTCAATAACTTCAGATCATAACCACTGCTCCCATTTTTTCGGATAGCAAGTGCTGGTAATGGTTCTGCTGTTACCATTTACAGCTACTCCTGATCAATCTTTTGTTTCTTAACCTGTCCCATTACCACCTTCCTTGCCTTGAACCATCATCCCTTTTGTCATTTAATCACTTGTGCCCTCTACCCTATCACAGACCTTCCCTTTTGTTCTTCCCTCCCTCCCTCCTTTCCCTGGCTCTGTACTTGCTCAAAAACTTTAACTCTTTTAACATCTTCCAGTTCTGACGAAGGGTCATCGACCTGAAAAGTTAACTCTGTTTCTTTCTCCACAGATGCTGCCTGACTTGCTGAGCTTCTCCAGCATTTTCTGTTTTTATTACCTACATATACATGGGTTGCATTGTATTTAATGCAAGTAGTGTGAACTACTCACTGTGTGCCTCTATATGTGTAAAAGAGAGTGCAAAACAAGAGGGAGAGAAAGGATAATAGTGGTACAAACCCTGAGCTGGAGGAAGACCTGCAAACCTGCATCTTCTCTCCATTCTTGAGAAGGAGATCCACCAAATACAGGGATGTGACTCTGACAAGAAAGCAGGCCCCTGCTCAGAGTTTCTATCAAACTTATGCCTCCTTTAGTTTCCATCCTATTAACTCACATACTCACTGACACTGAAGCATCATTGAACAGTAGATCCATGCCACTCCTGTGGTTGAAGGCTGCATGTCACCAGGGGTGAACTGGCCTTATGGGAAATCGGGAGAATTCCTGAATCCCCCTGTGAATGGTTCCATTGCGCTGTATTATCAGTGCCACCCCTTTTTCCGTGAGAATCCCGTGCCCTTTCAAGGAAGCTAGTCCGCCTTGAATGCCACCAAGTTGTAATCAGGACATGTTTGTAACATTTTTTCTCCTTCTGTTTCTGTAGGTTTGGCAGAAGAAGCTGAGGTGGGAGCCAATGACCAGGAGCAACCATGTACCTTACAACACATTGCATCACTCAGTCTCACCCTGACAAATAGCAGCACAAGTACATCCACCCTGGGGGATTTAGATGGTGAGTTTGTGGAGAGCACACTAGGTGAAACAGAGCACTAGAGAGCAGGAGCAGGTGGAGGTGGCAGTCGAGGAGCAGGAAGCAGCCGATTGGAAAGTGAGATCGTATCCATCTGATGAAGAAAAGAATCCTGATCTCTGGGGCCCAGCTTTTAAAAGAAGGATGCTTTCTGAGGATGAAAGATTGCTGCAGTCATTCGGGAGCATGTATACCAGCTTTCGTCACATGATGACCAGTGTGGAGGATTCCACAACCTGCATGGGCGGGATACTGATGCATGGGATAGAAACTTTGCAGTCTACTCTGAAGCATATGGCAACTTCAGGGACATCTGCAGCACACCTCTATCATAGAGGCTACAATGCCAGACTTAGCATCTCTCTTGAACATTCAGACTGCTATACAGGCCTTGGGCTGCACTATCAGCTGCTCCTCACAGGAGAAAGCCGTTTAAAGCAGTTACGATAATGTCATTGCAGCCGTGGGATCTGCTCATTGGAAGATACAGTGACATGCACCCTGGCAGCACAGACAGCCATGAAGGAGCAATGGACAATGTTGCTGCCTCTCCCAGTGACAACACACCCACACCATTCTCCCACTTTACTGCATGACATCATGTGCCGGACAGTGGACGAGGCCAAGCTGCAATCACAGACGCAGAAATGCCGCAGCCAGCAACAGGCCCAACTCATAGAGACTGAATAATAGCTCAATCTTAGGAGTCTCTCAATGATACATACCAGCCACCTCACAGGCTTCAACCATGAGATTAGCACTGAGAAGAAGCACGAGATTATGTAGTACAGCACACACACACAGGGGTTGATCTTGACTTCGTGTGATAGTGTAAAACGGGTGATAGTGAGTTGGCAGCCCATTTTACATTTCTCCTGATTTTTAATTTCCATTGAAGTCAATGGCTTCCTTCCATTGGGTCTGTTCCCATCCTCTCTCCCAATCATTCATGTATTCTCCATTCCTTTGCCCCCATCTTGTTCCCTGCCCATTCACGTTCCCACTACTCATTCCCTTTCCTACTATTGCTACACATATCTCTTCCCCTTTGAACCACCCACTCAACCCCTTTGTCTTCCCACCCCTCTTGCCCTACTGTCATTCACCCTTAACCATCCATCCACTTTTTCCATTCCAACTCACTTTCCCCAGGGGTGGGTGCTAAGATGCCAGAATACCCTCATGTTCAACCAGTTTTCCTCCTCCCCCCTCTCCAATTCTCCATTCTTATCTGTTTCCCTCAAAGAGACTTCGTTTGCTTTCAAAATTCAAGTTGCTTTTTAAAAAAAATCAAATTGAATGAGGAAAGAAACTGCCTGTCTGCCTTTCTCTCTATTTCTTTCTTTATTTCTTTCTCTCTCTCTCTCTCTTCCCCCTCTCTGTCTCATAGATGTTAGAAATTAGAATTTCTGTCTCACTGGTCTAAGTAATTAGCAATGACCTTTTCTAATTACCAGGTGCAGATAATAAGTTGGAGATAAAACACTGGTGGAAATAATCAGTTGGCTTCAAATTTCAACTTTTTATGAAAATTGAAGTAAAATTAAATGATGGAAGCTCACTCTCATCCCTCTCACAGACTCTTTCCCTCTCTTCCTCACTTAGCTTAATACACTTTTTAAAGTTTTAGAACACAAAACAAAAGCTACAATAGGTGCGTAATCAGAACATTGTCAATTTTATTGCTCACTCTGTCTCACACACAAACACACAAAACCACTAAGGGCCAGAATGTGTTGTCAAAGTAACGGTGAGGGTAATGGCGCTCACCTGTTATTCATGTGTAAATGGTACAGCAACTTCAGGTGAGGAGCAGATGTGCGGTTAAATGCCAATATCCAAAAGTTGCTGTCTGAGTTTCGCAGCTCTGCTGTTAGCTTCATAAAAACGGCATTTCATTGTCTGCCTCACCATTGAAATGCATTGATTGGCGTGAAGTTGCTGCATTTGCACGGTAGATACAAACTAAACCTGCCACAGATATTTAGGGCTATTAATTAGTAGTGTACGTACCCTTTTAACGACATGATAATTGTTAACTACTGCTGATCAACCTCTCTGGCACTAAAAATTAACTATTACAAGTGTGGAGTCTCATTCCTTCAGGTTTTGAATTTTTCAGGGAGATTTTAAAAAATGTCAAATTTTAAATTAAAAATGTTTTTTTCTTACTTTTCCTTTCTGTCTCTTTTTTCTCTCTCTTAATCCAATCTTTCTTTCCCTCTATTTATTTCTCTTTCTCTACCTGATTTGACATTGAATTCACCCACTCTAATTTACACTCCCTTCTCAGTCCTTCTGCTGTTTATTTCCCAATCCTTAAATCTGATTGATTAAGGAGATGCCCTGTTACTTGCCCTCTTCACTCAGGCCCCAGATGCCCTGTTTCCCTCGCTGCCCTGTTATCAGCTCACACTTTCAGCAACTTTGTGGGCAAAATATTTTGAGCTGAAGGGTGCAGGGGGAACTCTCACTAACGGCAGATGCCCTGTTACAGCAAAATCTGGCCCTATAAATTTTACCTCATTAAGCTTTAGAAATTTGTCTTGTTTTTCAAAGTTATTTGAAGAAATGTTACTGGGTAGAAAATTCTAGGAGGTAAAGAAAAATATCCCAATAATATGGCTCACTGAACAGTATTGATGCATCCCAGGAAATTAGGTATTGCGCACAATGAGACTACATAATCCAAATTCCCGTCAGAGTCACAACTCTAGACAAATGTATTGGGGCGATTTTGACTTCGGCAATATCAGGAAGGAAAGAAAAGATGATAAGATGAAGATGGATACAGAAGAGGACAGAGTTAGAAGCCAAAAGGAGATTTAAGGGAAAAAAGCAGAGGAGAGTAGAGACAGTAGTAGAAGAGGAGAGACAAAGAGAGAAACAACAGCATGAAGACAGCAGAGATAGGTAAGAAAATGACCATATTCTCCGATTGACCATGTGCAATGCTGTGGGAGAATGAACAAAACAAATATTTCAATGTTTACAATGGATGGAGTACAGTATTTTTGTTTTGTTTGTTAATACAATTTGTGGCTGGTTGTTTTGCAGTCAGGGCACGCCACTACTACAGTCACTAAAAATGCTTGGAGATGTTGCTGCAAAAATTTTTTTTTACATTCTCAGGATGTGGATGTCGTTGGTACGGCTGGCATTTATTGTGCATTCATAGTTGGCCTTGAGAAGGTGGTGGTTTGCTGCTTTCTTGAACCACTGAAATTCTTTGTAGTGGTTTGACATGATTGAGTGGTTTGCTAGGCCACTTGAGAAGGCAGTTAAAAGTCAACCATGTTGGTGTGGAACTGGAGTCACATATAAGCCAGACCAGGCATGGACATTTGTGAACCAGCTGGGTTTTTACAACAATCCAATAGCTTTATGGCCACCTTTTTGCCAATGCCAGCTTTTCATTTCCAGACTGTTTTAACTGAATTCAAATTCTGAAACTGCTATGTCTCTGGCATACAGTTATTGTTATTCCTGTAATTAAAAAGAGAGATAGAACAAGTCCAGGGAACTATAGACCAGTTAGCTTGACATCAGTGGTAGGAAAGACAATGGAATCTTCACTCAAAGATGTAATAGAAAAACATCTAGAGATTATCTAGAGATAATAAAGAATAATCAGCATGGATTTCAGAAGGGACAGTCATGCTTGACCAACCTTATTTAATTCTTTGAAGAAGTAACAGAAAGGGTAGACAACAGAATTTTTGGATTAAATTTGGATTTTCAAAAGGCCTTCAATAAGGTGCCACATTGTAGAATCCTGACTACTGTCAGAGCATGAGGAGACGGGACAGGTAGCAGAATGGATAGCAAGCTGGCTACAAAACAGAAAACAGAGTAAGGGTTAAGGGTAGCTATTCAGATTGGCAAAAGGTGGGAAGTGGTGTTCCACACGGATTGGTGCTGGGACCACCATTGTTCACAATTTACATTAACGATTTGCATTCGGGAATCAGAAGTACAATTTCAAAATTTGTGGACTACGCCAAATTTGGGTGTATGGTTAATACAAAGGAAGAATGCATCAAAATGCAAGAAGACGTTAATAAACTTGCAGAATGGGCGTGTAATTGACAAATGAATTTCAATATAGACAAGTGTGAGGTGGTGCATTTTAGTAGGAAGAATAAGGAGACCACATACTGCCTGTATAATAAGAGCCTAAATGAGATAGAGGAGCAAGGGCATCTAGGGGTACAGATACACAAATCGCTAAAAGTAGCGACACGGGTTAATAAGGGCATAAAAAAGGCAAATCAAGCAGTAGGGTTCATTTCTAGGGAGATAGAATTGAAAAACAGAGAAGTTATGTTAAATTTGTATAGTCCGTTGATTAGACCACACTTGGAGTATTGTGCACAGTTATGGTCTCCATATTATAGAAAGGTTATAGAGGCTTTGGAGAGGATGCAAAAAAGATTGACTAGGATGATACCAGAACTGAGAGGATATACTTATAAGGAAAGGTTGAATAGGCTGGGGCTCTTTTCTCTAGAAAAGAGAAGGCTGAGGGCTGACCTGATGGAGGTCTTTAAGGTAATGAAAGGGTTTGACAGGGTAGACATAGAGAAAATGTTTCCATTTTGTGGGGGAGTCCTAAACTAGAGGTCATCAATAGTCACTAATAAATCCAACAGGAAATTCAGGAGAAACTTCTTTACCTAAAGAGTGGTACAAATGTGGAATGCACTACCACAAGGAGTAGTTGGGGCAAATAGTATAGATGTATTTAAGGGAAAGCTAGAGAAACACATGAGGGAGAAAGGACTAGAAGGGTATGCTGATAGGGTTAGATGAAGTAGGGAAGGAGGAGGCTCAAGTGGAGCATAATCGCCGGCACAGATCAGTTGGGCTGAATGGCCTGTTTCTGTACTGTAGTTTCGATGTAACTTGATGTTTTCTGAATTGTTAGTCCGGGCCTCTGGATTACCAGTCTAGCAACATAATCACTACACTAACTTATCCAGTATTGGCCATGTGTTGGTTGTACACAGTGGCCTTGAATTTCCATGAGGTTTGCCCTGATCTCCTGTCATACCTTTGGCAGGAGATCGGCAGAACTCCCCAAGAAACAGCATTATCAGCCATTTTCAGCTAACTATGTTGCTTCCCTGGGGCTTCCACTTGTCTCCTGCTGGAGTTACAGCAAGAGATCAAGACAATTCCCACAGAAATTCAAGGCTAGCTTGCTTTAGGTTCTGCAGTTGCATCTCCCTGGTATTTTGAATGACCCAATAGTCATACTTAACCATATGATGAGTTAGTGTTAAATAGCTTGTGAGTCATCTGTTTGAGACCCTACCTGAGAGTATGGAGAACCTTTTGGAAGTTGCTCAGCTTGTCATATTGCTGATTGCTTAACCTGCTTAATTGGTCCAGAATTCTTTGAATGCTATCAAACTCACCAAAAAGCTTAGTATCATTAGCAACATTTTGTGATATTAATTATTACAACTGTCCTTGTCCCTATCACTTATGAATAGGCCTTCTGAGTTTTGGATTTTATTTTTTCTTAAATTGGGGCAAAAATACAGATGAAATTATCTGCAATCAAATACATGCTATGTCAGGTTAAAAAAAATCCTGATATTTTCCTCTTTCTGTTAGTCTTAATGAATTTATAAACATATTTATAAATAACACATTCACAAATCCATTAGACCTAACGCAGAGAAAAATATCGGAAAATGTTGCCAATCAGAAAACTTTTCCTTTAAGTGGGAAATCTCAAGTAGAAAGAACAACAACAGATGATAAAGTGAATCAATTAATAAGAATCTATTTTTTGCGGCAAGGAGGGAGGCAAATGGCCATGTGAAGTGAGTCATCCTACTCATTGATAACAAGGGAGAGGGCAGCACCATTCCATCTTACAATTTTGATCAGCTTGAAGACAATGTGTGTTTAAGGATTTTATTGATTTAACCCTAGTTTTGGAATTCACCTTTTGGAGGGTAAACACTAGGATTAAACCCTAAAATCAGAAAGCTTACATATATTATAGATTCTGAGCTAAAATCACTGGCTACAGAAATTTGTCTACAGACTTCATTGATAAAGACAAATGTGAAAAATGCATTTAAGACCAGTCATTTTCTGATCACTTATAAAGTTGGCATCATCAACCTTAAGTAGCTCACCCACTTTGAGGAAAATGCCATGCAGCTCATGGGGAGGCACTCAGCTCTTGCTATGGGAGATGGCAAGGTGAGTGGTATCTTGCTGACGTCAGGTTAGTGACTGAGCACGTGTACTGTCGCCCTGGCATTCCTGTGAAGCACCACATAGCCACAGCCACAGCCTCCTCTGTCTCCTTAATCTCAAGGGGGTGATGCTCACCCATTCTTAATTTCTACCCTCCTTTCCTGCAGATCCACCATAGCAACAGGGAGCACAGGAAGAGGAAGATGGTGGTGAAGAAATTGACGAGGATCAAGCCACCCAGGAGTTGAAGCTGCATGATACTGCTGGCTCTCGGGACAGCGGCATATGCCAGGCCTCCAGCCGACCCCTCAGATCACTACACTAGAGGAATGTGGGAGGTGACAGCAAGCTGACAAGGAGCAAGCTGCCCTTGAGATGAGAGTCACCTCTGTCCCATGACCCTTTTGTAGAGCATGAGCAGCCAAACACCTCCCATGATCCTGGCCCTCAGGTGGTACCTAGAAGAAGGTTGAGAATAGGTTAAAGAAAAAGGCACTTATAGCCACCCGGGAAACTATGGTGTGAAGAAAGAGTAGGTTGATTGTGTGCACTTTGGAATTCACTGCAATAAAATAGAACAGGCACTGATATGGTGCATTGTTCCTGATGGAAGTTGGAGTCACTTCTGTGGTGGTGATGTCTTTACTGATGTGATCGGTACACTCATGTAGGAGCAAATGGGCTGCTGTGTTGTCATGTGATAACATGGGTAGTGGTTTGGGGGAATGTCCTGTTATTGGTAAAGTGGGGGGATAGAAGTTGGTCTTTGTTCCACAGAAGAGAAGACTTCAGTGTTGAGATGTGCTGTGATGCCTCTTGCAGTAAATGCTGCCTAAGTCTCCTTTGCTCCATCCTGAGGTGCCGCTGCCTATCCATGCTAATGGCACAGAAGAATATGCCCATAGGGAATGCCATCCTTGCTCCTTAGAAGCCCCAACCGTGGGTAGAGGGTAGGGATCTGAATATCCGCTGGTGGTCTGACCCTCAGAAGCAAGTGCAGGTGTCTGTAGAATCATAGAATCATAGAAGTTTACAACATGGAAACAGGCCCTTCGGCCCAACATGTCCATGTCGCCCAGTTTATACCACTAAGCTAGTCCCAATTGCCTGCACTTGTCCCATATCCCTCTATACCCATCTTACCCATGTAACTGTCCAAATGCTTTTTAAAAGACAAAATTGTACCCGCCTCTACTACTGCCTCTGGCAGCTCGTTCCAGACACTCACCACCCTTTGAGTGAAAAAATTGCCCCCCTGGACCCTTTTGTATCTCTCCCCTCTCACCTTAAATCAATGCCCCCTCGTTATAGACTCCCCTACCTTTGGGAAAAGATTTTGACTATCTACCTTATCTATGCCCCTCATTACTTTATAGACTTCTATAAGATCACCCCTAAACCTCCTACTCTCCAGGGAAAAAAGTCTCAGTCTATCCAACCTCTCCCTATAAGTCAAACCATCAAGTCCCGGTAGCATCCTAGTAAATCTTTTCTGCACTATTTCTAGTTTAATAATATCCTTTCTATAATAGGGTGACCGAACTGTACACAGTATTCCAAGTGTGGCCTTACTAATGTCTTGTACAACTTCAACAAGACATCCCAACTCCTGTATTCAATGTTCTGACCAATGAAACCAAGCATGCCGAATGCCTTCTTCACCACCCTATCCACCTGTGACTCCACTTTCAAGGAGCTATGAACCTGTACTCCTAGATCTCTTTGTTCTATAACTCTCCCCAACGCCCTACCATTAACGGAGTAGGTCCTGGCCCGATTCGATCTCCCAAAATGCATCACCTCACATTTATCTAAATTAAACTCCATCTGCCATTCATCGGCCCACTGGCCCAATTTATCAAGATCCCGTTGCAATCCTAGATAACCTTCTTCACTGTCCACAATGCCACCAATCTTGGTGTCATCTGCAAACTTACTAACCATGCCTCCTAAATTCTCATCCAAATCATTAATATAAATAACAAATAACAGCGGACCCAGCACCGATCCCTGAGGCACACCGCTGGTCACAGGCCTCCAGTTGGAAAAACAACCCTCTACAACCACCCTCTGTCTTCTGTCGTCAATCCAATTTTGTATCCAATTGGCTACCTCACCTTGGATCCCGTGAGATTTAACCTTATGTAACAACCTACCATGCGGTACCTTGTCAAAGGCTTTGCTAAAGTCCATGTAGACCACGTCTACTGCACAGCCCTCATCTATCTTCTTGGTTACCCCTTCAAAAAACTCAATCAAATTTGTGAGACATGATTTTCCTCTCACAAAACCATGCTGACTGTTCCTAATCAGTCCCTGCCTCTCCAAATGCCCGTAGATCCTGTCTCTCAGAATACCCTCTAACAACTTACCCACTACAGATGTCAGGCTCACCTGTCTGTAGTTCCCAGGCTTTTCCCTGCCGCCCTTCTTAAACAAGGGCACAACATTTGCTACCCTCCAATCTTCAGGCACCTCACCTGTAGCTGTCGATGATTCAAATATCTCTGCTAGGGGACCCGCAATTTCCTCCCTAACCTCCCATAACGTCCTGGGATACATTTCATCAGGTCCCGGAGATTTATCTACCTTGATGCGCGTTAAGACTTCCAGCACCTCCCTCTCTGTAATATGTACACTCCTCAAGACATCATGATTTATTTCCCCAAGTTCCCTAACATCCATGCCTTTCTCAACCGTAAATACCGATGTGAAATATTCATTTAGGATCTCACCTATCTCTTGTGGTTCCGCACATAGATGACCTTGTTGATCCTTAAGAGGCCCTACTCTCTCCCTAGTTACTCTTTTGCCCTTTATGTATTTGTAGAAGCTCTTTGGATTCTCCTTTGCCTTATCTGCCAAAGCAATCTCATGTCCCCTTTTTGCCCTCCTGATTTCTCTCTTAACTCTACTCCGGCAATCTCTATACTCTTCAATAAAGTGTTTCCGACTTTCAGAAATCTGCATTAAAAGATCTGCAGACACTTCTCTGTCAGGATCACCTCACTTCTGGCAGTATCAGCTGATCCTGGTAGCAGCTGTGCCTCAGAGAGCCAGGTATAACTTACCTCAAGTGCATTGATGGGGTAAAACCAGGAAATATGCATCTACAACATTGCTGGCTGACAGGCCAGTGGCAACTTGGTGGGTGCATTGCAGAACAGCTCCAGTAGCCCAATGAAACTTGGGGGGAAACTTTTAAAGGCACTCGAGTGCTAGAAACGTTTTCCACATGAGTTTCAGCCTTGGCTCGGTGGTAGCACTCTCAATTCTGAGTCAGAAGATTGAGTTCAAGCCCCTCTCCAGACACTTGAGCACATAATCTAGGCACATAATCTAATCAGTGCAGTGCTGAGGGAGGGCTACACTAATGGAATTACCATCTTTCTGATGAGACATTAAACCGAGGCCTTGTCTGCCCTCTCACGTGGACGTAAATGGTCCCAAGGTATGATTCAAAGAAGAGCAAGGGACTTCTTCCAGCCAACATTCATCCCTCAACCAACCTCACTAAAAAAACAGACTAATTGGTCATTCAACTCATGGTTGTTTGTGGAACCTTGCTGTGTGAAAATTGGCTGCTGCATTTGCTTACAAAACAACAATGTTGACATTTCAAAAGTCGTTAGTTGAAAGGCGCTATATAAATCAATTTTTTTCTTATTTCTTTACTGGAAAATTTCCCAACGCTGTTCCAGCGCCACTAATGCACCAAAAATGGAAAGAAACTTCACCCCCAAAGCATTATTCTGCTGCTAACATGGAGCAGTGTCCCTTTAAAGCCCCAACGGCCAATTGCTTTAATTAAGCACATCATGAGCTCAATAAGAGTATGGTAAAGCTGATTTTCCTTTGCTTTGTGTCCGGGGAATACTTATTTCCCAGGCGCAAAGCAAAGGAAAAAAGTGAGGTGTTGAGTCTCTGCCACCTTCGCATTGTTTGGAGACATCCTGAACATCTCCTGGGAGCAGGTAGATTGTTTGCGCCTACAGCAAGCGCATGCATGCAAATGAGATGGGAGTGATGTAACAGCACCTCCTGCCTTATTTTCTTTCAGGTACACCCAAAATGCAGAGGTACCCTGAGGTTGGTGTTAGGCCTTTTGCCTAGCCCTGCTCAGATTAGAAGATATAAGGAGCAGGCAGCAAGGTCGGGTCACCTTTTTTTTACATTGATCTTTGGTGCTGGAGGCCTTCTGGTTGAATTTTGTGCAGGAATCTCAGGTCTGCAACAGCAGTTGGATTTCTGCCCCATTCCCAGGCCTAAGGCCCAGCCAAAGGACAGACCTGCACATAGGATGCTTGGAGCATAGACAATACGGACTGGTTCAGTCTTGTACACTCATCTGACTTGCACCCAGGCCAGTTGCGAAAGAAAGAGGAAAATCGGTACTCTTTGGTGCATCCTTAGGTCCATTTTCTTCTGAATGGCAGCTGGGTTGTAAATCTCTGGCTCCTCCCCAAGGTCAGAAAAAAAGCAGAATCCAACTGGCTTTCTTTCTCATTTGTAACAAAGTATAACACTTTGAAATTAATGAATTTTGTGTGACAGACTCATTACATATTTATGTAAATCTATATATTTGCATTTCTTTGCATTTGATTTTGGAATAACCTATTGGCCCTAACGGACTATGCTAGATACAAATCATAATGCTTGTGAAAGAAGGGATTGGGAATGACTTTTGAGCTTAGGTCGACAGCAGGCAATAAGAGTGGCATCAATAAAAGTTGGTGGATAGGATTGGTAGGGATGTGGAAACTTTCATGCTGTTGCAGGATTTAAACTCCCGCAACAGCATAAAGGACCTGGCAGCATAACATAACAAGAGGAAGGTGTAATAGCAGCTATGCCTGCTTCTGGGCATTGTGCATCAAATTTTAACAACAGTGAGGTTGTGGTCCTCTTGCGGGAGATAAGGATGAAGAGGGATGGCCTGTTTGTGGTGCGGAGCCATTGAGAGCATTAGCGATACGTGTCACCTCCAACACCTCCCAGAGAGCTGTGCAATGCAGGAAAAAGTTTAATGACTTAATGAGAATGGACAAGGTAAGAGAAATCATCCACAGCTTCCAAAAACCACTGTGTTTTCATATGCATTATTCCTTCATCACCTACCTACAGTGTTCCAGGGATAATAATAAGATCATGGCTGATCTTTGGCCTCAACTCCACTTTCCTGCCTGATCCCCATATCCCTTGATTCCCCTAGAGTCCAAAAATCTATTGATCTCTGCCTTGAATATATTCAATGACTCAGCATCCACAGCCCTCTGGGGTAGAGAATTCCAAAGAGTCACAACCGTCTGAGTGAATAAATTCCTCTTCATCTCAGTCTTAAATGGCCGACCCCTTACCCTGTGACTATGCCAGCCAGGGGAAACAACCTCTCAGCACCTACCCTGTCAAGCCCTCTCAGAATCATATATGTTTCAATGAGATCACCTCTCATTTTTCTAAACTCCATAGAGTATAGGCCCATTCTACTCAACCTCTCCTCATAGGACCACCCTATCATCCCAGGAATCAATCTAGTGAACCTTTGTTGCACCGCCTCTAAGGCAAGTACATCCTTCCTTAGATAAGGAGACCAAAACTATATGCAGTACTCCATGTGTGTACTCACCAAAGCCTTGTACAATTGTAGCAAGACTTCCTTACTCTTGTACTCCAACCCCCTTGCAATAATGCCATTTGCCTTCCTAGTTGCTTGCTGACCTGCATGCTAACTTTTTGTGTTTCTTGTACGAGGACACCCAGATCTCTCCGAACACCAACATTTAATAGTTTCTCACCATTTAAAAAATATTCTGTTTTTCTATTCTTCCTACCAAAGTAAAGAAGCTCACATTTCCCCACATTATACTCCATCTGCCACCTTCTTGCCCACCCACTTAACCTGTCTATATCCCTTTGCAGATTCTTTGGGCTCGATTTTCAAAGTACAAAACGGGTGGGTTGGGAGCGGGGGGCATTGAAAATTGTCACCATTTCAGATCCGTCCCCAACCCGCCCATTTCCAGTTTTTATGGGGGTGGGATGAGGGGAGGACAGCCAACCCGCTCCCAGGAGGCAGGTCAGGCCTTAAAACCTTTCAAGGAGGCTTCAGGCCTCCATTTTTAACTAATTCCCCATTTCAACCCCGGGGGGCCGGGATTCCCAGGCCTTCTGTTTTACGCCTCGTTCCCCCCCATCCATACAAACAAAGACTTACCTGCAGACTCGTACTAATGGGTTTCCTGACCTCAAATTGACCCCCTGCCCCCTTCCCGGCTCCGTTTGAAAATTGAGCCCTTTGTGAACTCCTCACAGCTTTCTTTCCCACCTAGCTTTGGATACATTACACTCGGTCCCTTCATCTGAATCATTGTAAATAGCTGAGCCCCAGCACTGATCCTTGCAGTACCCCACTAGTTATAACCTTCCAACATGAAAATGACCCGTTTCTCCCTACTCTCTATTTTCTGTCTGTTAACCAATCCCCTATCCATACCAATATAGTACCCTCAATCTCATGAGCCCTTATTTTGCGCAGCAACCTTTTATGTGGCACCTTATCGAATGCCTTATGGAAATCCAAATATACTACATCCACTGGTTCCCCTTTATCTACCCTGCTAGTTACATCCTCAAAGAACTCCAATAAATTTGTTAAACATGATTTCTCTTTCATAAAACCATATTGACTCTGCCTGATCATATTATGATTTTCTAAGTGCCCTGTTACCACTTCCTTAATAATGGTTTCCAACATTTTCCCGATGACTGATGTCATGCTAACTGGCCTGTAGTTCCGTTTTCTCTCTCCCTGCTCTCTTGAATAGCGGGGTTACATTTGCTACTTTCCAATCCGCTGGGACTGTTCTAGAATCTAGGGAATTCTGGAAGATCATAACCAATGAATCCGCTGTCTCTGCAGCCACCTCTTTTAGAACCCTTGGATGTAGGCCATCAGGTCCAGGGGATTTATCAGCTTTTAGTCCCATTAGTTTCTCCAGTACTTTTTCCCTACTGATATTAATTGTTTTAAGTTCCTTACTCTCATTTGCCCCTTGGTGCCCTAATATTTCTGGTATGCTTTTTGTGTCCTCTATTGTGAAGACAGATTCAAATTTTTGGTTAACGTCTCTGCCATTTCCTTATTCCCCGTTATAATTTCTCCTGTCTCAGCCTCTAAGGGACCAATGTTTACATTTGCTACTCTCTTCCTTTTTACATACTTGTAGAAACTCTTACAATCTGTTTTTATATTTCTTGCTAGTTTACTCTCATATTCTATTTTCTCCCTTTTTATCAATTTTTTACTTACAATGAGCCAAGACCCTTTGTCTCAGGTCCTGCAAACACTGCATCACCCACACCATCATTCACACTTTAGATAGTTGGCATGAGGACATTAGACATCGTGATGTACCGAGTGCACCTGGCCGGTGGGGGGGACTGGAGGGGGTGGGCATGGAAGATGAGTGACCTGACATTCCCGAGCGGATGGTCAGGAGATGTCAGCCCTCATCTGAAGAGTTTGTAGACCCCAATCTTACAGGGCCTGCTATTAATGGAACCCACGCAATCATATGGGCTTCATTCATTGATTCAGTCTCCTTCAGTAACAAGAAAAGGATATCGCTCCCTCAACATCTAGCTTGTATGTGACCACTGACACCAAATCATGCATGTGAATTTGTGGTTTCTGGAGAGCTAACACGACTGATTCATATTGAGAGATATGAATCAATATATCATATTGATTTATATCTCTCAATATGATATGCTTTCAGAGTATCGCACCAATCTGCAGGCACTGCGAATGTCTCTCATCATGTGTAGCACCTGTCTGGCCAACTGCAGGAGTCTGTAGTTAACTTCTGTGGCACTACCACAGAGGACCTGTGAAGCAGGACAAACCTTCTGGCCATTCAAAGTGCTGCCATGGAAGCCTTGGGCCACCGTTTTAAAAGGGATGTCTTTTCTGAATTAGCAACCTGTTGGAGACACCCATGAGACAAGGCTGCACGGCTCTCACTGATACTACTCTGTCTGCACTGCTGTTGGCCTGGTAGAGCATTCCTGTGTTGTGTTCAGTGAGCACCCTGATAACAGAATGGACTTTATTGTTCTTCTGGGTTTGTGGGAAACCATACAAGTATCACCAGCCATGACTGTAGGGGTAGCATTGATTCCCCAGGATCCAGTCAGACACGTGTCATGGTCTTGAATCGGCAGTGGCACTGGTCTTTCAATATGCATCAGTTGTGTTGGCTCCCCGGAAACCACGAATTCACATACATGATTTGGTGTCAGTGGTCACATACAAGCTAGATGTTGAGGGAGTGATATCCTTTTCTTGTTACTGAAGGAGACTGAATCAATGAATGAAGCCCATATGATTGTGTGGGTTCCATTAATGGCCCGTTGGATTTTGGGAAATCTGGCTACTTTAAACTCACGCTGATGCCTCTTATCCATTGGGGAGCTGCTGAAGTCATCAGCCAACACTGCCTGATACACTGGCGAGCTGCTGACTGAGAGATGTTGCAGATATTGCCCAAGGTAGCTTGAAAGGAACCTGTAACAACCTGTGGTTGTAATTTTGACAGCTACCAGCCATGAGTGTGTTATTAATGGTCACAGGTCACCTTGCAATATATGGTACACTCCCAAATGGCTGCCCATGGGAAATGGAGTCTTCCTATGCACTGCTCCTGAATGAGGTGCTGGTAGGATCGGCAGGGTTAATATCTTCTGGCAGTAGGGTACCTCCTCTGTCATCTTACCCACCTGTTTCCTCTGTTGCTCCTCTTCATCTTCCTGTATGACAGCCAGACAGAGGGGGCTTCTCAATGGGAATGCAATAATGGCAAGGTGCAATGGGTAACTCTCACTGAATTTGCAAGGCAGCCAGCAGTGCAAATAAGGTCATAAGTTGTAGAGGCACAAATGAGCAAAGAAAACCCAAAGTTGGATGGGTCAGTTTGCCAGACGAAGCTTAATCAGTGCTGTAGCAAGTTGATGGCACTTCCAGCTTTTCTGCTGCACCCTAGCAATGGGAAACATTTGTTCCTTAGAGGCACCCTCTATATCAGTCAAAAATTAAGGTGCGAGGACAGAAAATGTGAAGCATTAGGTCATGCCTTCATTTATATTTTTACACCAGCAAGTGCACAAGCAATTCCCTTGCCTGTTGTCACTTCCAGTAGAAAATTGTGGAAAAAGTGCAGCAATGGATAGGGGACGCTGCAGAATGTGCCCTTGGCCAACTTCCTGCCTGCGGCTTCTCCATTACATGAAAAAATTAGCAAAGGAAGGGCAAAAATCTAGACTAAGATTTCTGCTCTGATCAAGTTAGACTTTGAGGCCTAAAGAAACAGGCCAAATTAAGTACAGCTCCAGGGTAATAAATAGCTTTCCTCAAGGTCCTTTATGTCGTTTAGGAACGGGCAACCAAAATGTAAACATTCCCTTACTTATAAAATAATATATTATATGTTACATGGCATAATGCACAGCATATGCCATGTAACATATAATATATTATTTTATAATAATATATTATATGTTCCTATAAAACAGCGGCCTAGAAAATGATCTGCGTAGTGCCTATTTTTCAGGCGCTCTCCAGACTACTAAGGCCCCAATATGACGGGTAGGAAGCGCCAGCACCGTCTGTACTCAGGGAAACCAAGCCTAGGCATCGTCTGCTAGGCCCAAGTACCTTACCTGAATGTGGAACTAGGAGGACCAGGAATGCTCCTCCTGATCCCACATTAAAGGAACACATTGCCTCCCTTCCCCCCCATTGCCGCCACTACATCACCACCGTTCCCCCTCCCACATCTTCCCCGAGCCCTGCCTCGATCCCCGGTCGCACGCCCCCACCCTTCCATCCCCAGCCCCGCCATTCCCGGATCTCCGATCCCCATTCAGGCGCCTCCCATGCCCTATTTCTGAGCCAGCATATCCTTCAACTTACTATGAGAAATGCCACAGAAGGTCCATTCGTTTTATATGATTTTTTTAGGCAGGTAAAATATCTTTTTTGTAGTAAATAATTGCATCCCATCTAGATTTAGCTGGCAACTTGAATATGTTATCATATTTTGATTCTATTTTAAGTAAAGTAGAAATCAAAATTTAGTTATTGGCCCATCTTTGATACACACTTCCGTTCTACTAATTATTTACAACAGAGTGGGTGAGTCAGAGGTTATGACCTGATTCACTGTGTGCCCTGGAACTATGGTCCTGTCTCTTTAGCAATCATTGTGAGCTCTTATCTCAACATGCGCATGGGGACTCAATAAGATAAAGCTGCTCTGGGAGACTCAGTTCATTCACTTTGCACAGTGAGAGGGCATCTCTTTTTTGCTTCATATCATGTCAGGGACAAAGAGAAAATTCTTATCCTTCCTGCAGGTTCTGCTGCTTGCATTTTCATCTGCTAAAGCTGTAAGTGAATTTCCAGGAAAGGCTTCACTGAATGATTTGTTCAATTTTGATTTTACTGCTGTGAACATGTGATAATATTCTACTTTACTTTTATAACAGGTTTCACGTGAAGCAGCTTGCTGCATCTTAGACGACCGTTTTGTAAGTAGCAATTCACTATTTTGCCTGACTCACAATCACAAGAAATGTGGCTTTTCTACATGTAAACGCCAATTTTATGCCATTTTCTTTCTGTTGTGACAATTTAGGGAGAATTCTGCCCAACAACATGTGGAGTTACTAACTTTTTTCAAAGGTACAAAACAGAGATTGACTATCAACTTGAGACAATTGAAAATAATTTGGGAAACATTCAAAATCTAACCACTGTAACACAAAATAAGATTGAAACCGTCGAAGAATCCAACACTGTCATTAAGAGACAAAGGCCAGGTAATAATTCCATGTTAACTTTTGTACTGAAGTTGAAATGTCAAGGTACTTATTTAAAGCCATTCAGAATTATTCCCCTGCCAATGTGTGTATGACTTTTACCTGTATTCTTATGTTTTAAAGACACACACATCCAAAGGATTCGCGACATACAGACAGAGATTCTGAGGTTTGAAAGAACCAGTGGGGACAGAGATATTGAAATACAGTAGGTACAAAATTACATTGTTCTGAAAATGAAGAGATCAGGGAAATATACTTGAATTTTTATGTGTAGGCAATCATCTAAAAGGAGACTTATTCTGCTTGTAATTCTTTCGATTTCCCAAGTTTTTTTCCCCGTTGATAAAAAGAGCAAACTGCAAAAGCTGTAAATCTGAAATAAAAACAAAATATGGTGAAAATATACAGCAGGCCATCAGTATCTTAAAGGAGAAAAGACGAGTTATTATTTCGGGATTGATTCCTCGATTGGGTGATCCCAACGAGGAGCGACGCTCACAAGGAGAGCTAGTCAGGAAATCACGGGTCCACAACCTCTTGAATCAACGGATGAAAACTCTGGGGCTCTGGGCCAGCGATTTCCTGACCAGTGCTCCCTGCAAGCCTTTCAATTAGGGAATCAAACCTCCTTTGTCAGAACCCATGAAGGTCTGCACCTGAAACGATAACCTGTATTTTCTCTTTAAAGTTGTTGACTGACCTTCTGTATATTTCCAGCATGTTCTGTTTTGATCTTCATCTGCTGAGATCCTGTTACTATTGTGAATATTGTTGCCTTTCAGCACAGATGATGCATGTAGCTTTATTTTTTAAATTTCTCAACAGGCAATTGGAAGCCATAGTATCATCGAATAATGTTAAAGTCAATCAATTGAAGATACTTACCCAACAACTGCAGGACAGGTGTCGTGAGTCCTGTCAAGACACTGTTCAAATAAATGAAATCACAGGTCAAGGTTAGCATCTCGTTAAATAGTTATATTTGTGTATGTATTGAGATTTTGTTACTGCCATTAATGACTTTAAAGATCACCTCAGAAATGACGTTTCCTCTTCAGGTGGATAGTTTAATATTTTATTATGCTAACTCGCACCAAGTCCCGTTCACCCATCACCCCTCTGCTCACAGGCCTACATTGGCTCCCGGTCCAACAAAGCCTTGAATTTAAAATTCTCATACTTGTGTTCAGATCCTTCCATGGCCTCGCCCCTCCCTATCACTGCAAGCTCCTCCAACCCTACAACCCTCTGCATTCCTCCAATTCTGGCCTTTTGTGCATCCCCAATTTTCATCGCACCACCATTGGTGGCCTTGCCTTCAGTTGTCTAGGCCCCAAGCTTTGGAATTCCCTCCTTATATCTATCCACCTCTTTACCTCTCTTTCCTTCTTTAAGATGCTCCTTTAAACCTACCTCTTTGACCAAGCTTTTGGTCACTTGTCCTAATATCTCTTTATGTGGCTCGGTGTCAAATCTTGCTTGATTACGCTCCCGTGAAGCGCTGCGAGGCATTTTGCTATGTTAAAGGCGCTATATAAACGCAAGTTGTTGTTGTTTATTGTAGTTTCCTTAATTATTAATTTTTCAGCATTTTACCATTGAAAAATATTGAGTTGTTTGGCAAGATGTTACTGTAATTGTAGCTTAATTACAACCAATCAATGAACTATAATGTGATCCTATTCAGACTGCCAAGCTGTCGCTGACAAAGGCGCCACAACAAGTGGCCTGTACTACATCAAGCCACAGAGAGCCCGACAGCAGTTCTTGGTGTATTGTGAGATAGACTCGGCTCGGAGAGGCTGGACCGTGCTTCAAAAGGTATGTTACACCACAGCTAGGTTATTGACAACCAGACTTTTTTAGATGCGAACAAAGGTTCGATCATGCAATGCTCTGCTACTTTATTTCAGCGACTCGATGGCAGTGTGAATTTCTTCAAAAACTGGGTTCAGTATAAGCAAGGGTTTGGATACTTGTCACCTGGTGGTAACACCGAGTTCTGGCTTGGTAATGAGAAGATACATTTAATAACTACACAGCAAGGTGGACCCTATTTGCTCCAAATAAACCTGAAAGACTGGTCAAATCAGCAGAGGTAATGATTGATTTATCCTTATAAACAATAAAATGTATGTGCTTTCATTTATAAGGATTAAAAAGAAAACTTACCCAAAAAAAAGACATTAATGTTTAAAACAACACTTGTGTTTGATGTATCAAATACTTATTATTTAGTTTATTTCGCCACATTTATAGAAACTATTATTTAATTTTATTTCACTTACTTTTGGTGAGGTAGTCTCCTCTCTCTCCTCCTCCTTCCCCCTCCCCCATGTTTCTTATCATTCTCCAATCAAAGGGCGGTCAGTGAATCTCTCTGGCCTTCTGCTAAAATCACTCTGTTACTCCTGCTAGTAACTCAGGCGAGTGACATGGGTTCATTTCTTCTCTGACTTTCTCTTCCTCCCTCTTGGAAGCACGTCACCTCCATTCGACACCTCCCAACAGTCTGGCTGCACCATTTATAGACCGAATGCAGATTTTATGATGCAGTTAGATGCCTAAGTTTTGCATTAATGAGGTGTAGTTTCATATTGCATCGATGCAAATAACTAAGGAGTGAAGTTACCAATCCAATGGCATATCGAATTTTGGCAAGTGATATGACATGTCCTCAAGGTACTGTCTACTACTCTTTTTTTATTCGTTCATGAGATGTGGGCATTGCTGGCGAAGCCGGCATTTATTGCCCATCCCTAATTGCCCTTGAGAAGGTGGTGGTGAGCCGCCTTCTTGAACCGCTGCAGTCCGTGTGGTGAAGGTTCTCCCACAGTGCAGTTAGGTAGGGAGTTCCAGGATTTTGACCCAGCGACGATGAAGGAACGGCAATATATTTCCAAGTCAGGATGGTGTGTGACTTGGAGGGGAACGTGCAGGCGGTGTTGTTCCCATGTGTCTCCTGCCCTTGTCCTTCTAGGTGGTAGAGGTCACAGGTTTGGGAGGTGCTGGCGAAGAAGCCAAAGTCATTTAATTACCTGATAATTTGATATTTTTTGAACACTGAATTTGCTTTTTGCTGGCTAATTCAAAATTCTAGCACCAAAAACAACTGAATCATCAGGAGCAGATTGTGGTCTTAAACCACTTCAGCTTCACAGTGGCTGTGGACTTTTTGAATTACATAGTTAAACTTTTTATTTTTGCAAAGACCCAATTGTCTTTTTGGCTCTTCACTGCACTAAACATTTAACAGACATTTGGACGCCAGTGTGTGGAGCTCGATTCTATGTAGGTGTGCTTATACCAAAAAGGACAGAGGATGGTCTCTCTATCTGCTCAATGCTTACCATTTTTTCTTCCCCTCCAGATATGCTCAGTATATGGATTTTAAATTGGGAAGTGAGGAGGACAAATATCGTTTGCGTTACAGCTTTTACGAGGGTGGAGATGCTGGCGATGCCTTTGATGGTGTCGACTTTGGTGACGATCCCAGTAGTAAATTCTATACAGCACATAATGGGATGCAGTTTAGCACGGTTGACGTTGATAATGATAGGTACGCTGACGCCAACTGTGCTGCACAGGATCAATCTGGCTGGTGGATGAACAGGTGCCATGCAGCACATCTTAATGGCAGATATCACAAAGGTAAAACTTCTCTCACCGACAATGCAGTGACATGAACATTAGAACAGGCTGCTCATGGAATTGACTAAAAAGCAATTCTTTGCAAAAGAAATGCTATCCCTGATGTAAGGTCAGGGCTAGGTTTTCAGAAGTACACATGGCTATTGCACCATTACCATTGTTTTGTCGTGAAAAGAAAATGGAAATAATCACTGCAAAGGCTTGTTGAAATATTATACTCATATCGTGGTAGTTCTTGCAGTATAGCAACAAAGTCCCCCATTCAAAGGCGCTCGGTTTGAGTTCCAGGTAAAGCTGACATTTGGCTGCACTAAATGCATGCTCAATGTTTTGGTTCTCAGACAGACCATTAAATATAGAATCTGATGGTACTCCAGCACAAAATCTGAGGAGCAAAATCAGCAGGGAGAACTATTCCATTATAGGTGCCTTGTAAAATCAATGACAAAATGATGTTAAAGTCAGCTGTGGAGAAGCTTGAAATCTAACTAACTGCAGAGTGCACAAGCACTCAAACAGGCGCTCCATTGCTGCTTGCCAGTTGAGGGAGGGTGTGAAATCGTCTGGTTCCCATGCTGACCTGCCTTGCAAGTCGAGCCTGGGAGGTTGGGTGATCCATGGGTGGGGGAGGTAAGGGCATGGCAGTGGGCCAGAGTTTTTTTTTGGCCCAGGAGGAGCACACTGGCCCCTCGAATATTAAAAATTTAAATTTCCTCAGCCATTTTGAGCAGCTTACAGCGGTCCCTTTATGAATGTTGATTAGGTCACTCAACACGTGGTACAAATGGGCAAAGTGTGCATAGTGCAAGCTGTGTCCATTTATATCTGAAAATTGCAACCGCAATACGAGCCCAATTTGCATATTTAAACAGGGTCCCGTTGGAAGGAGACGGGCAGGCTGCTTAGCTACCTACAGGCCTGCATGATGCAGTTTTCAGGCGGGCTTTCGACGTCAATAGGTCAACCAAAGTTCCTCCCCCCCAACCCCGAATTTTCAATTATATCTTATATTTATGATGTGTGCCTTCAGAAGAGAAACTGGGAAAGAGAACATAAACAACACTTTGGGATTCACTACTCAGGGTTTCAGTTTTCATTATACTACCATAGCCATGGTGTCGAATAATCGTTATTGAAAGATGTTCATTTTTGCCTTTGTTTCAGGTGGATTTTACACAGCAGATCAGACGGCAAGTAAATATGATGATGGCATTATCTGGGCAACATGGCATGATCGCTGGTACTCCCTTAAAGAGACCACAATGAAAATCATGCCGTACAAGAAATATAGAGATTCACAAAGGACCGGACAAACAGAACAAGCTCAAAGTCACAGAGGCGATTATTAATGGATTCAAATAAAATCATCTTCTTATCCATGACATAATATAGCTTCCAGTTTATCATGTTGTGAATACTTTGAAATTGTGTAACACTCACAGCAAAAGTAAACATGCTGTACGCTGACATTAAAATGGCTGAGACCAGAGTAAAGGGTCCATTGGGTTCCAACCCAAAATTCTGTCTTTACTTTTTTTGGTTGCCAACAAATGTGTTGTCACGCATTTCTAGCACAGACGTCCAGCAGTGACAACTTATTTTTTTTAGGGGTGATTCGACAAATGGGCAATGCCAAATCCTGGAATCATTCCTATTTATCTCTACTATTTGATTCACTGCCATTTCTCTTCCGTGTCTGGCAGCTTTGTACTTTCTTTGGGTGCCTTTATAAATAAAATCATGATTTTTCTCAAATTCTGAGCTTTGACATCTGTTTTTAAAAGAAAAGCTCCAATTTTAACTCAGGGCAGGAATCGGGCGGGCGGGGGCACAGTTGAGTGGCAAACTCTCCTGACCTCGGCGATTTTATCTCCCGGGCCTCACCTGCATAGCCCTGGTCCATTAACAACCTGAAACCGGCAGGAAGTGGCAGATGGCTTGTGGGCAGCGGAATGTCGGGTGGCAGGAAGCTGCTGGTGGGGACTGAAGGAACGGGCCCCGACATTGAGGTGAGTCACAGGGAGAGGATTTCGGAAAGGCCCCGTGATCCGGAAGAGGGGGAGCCAGGGCCAAGGGAGGCTTAAACTTTTCTTGTGGAGCCCGGAGGAGTGCTCCTGCTCACCTGGTGCCACAAGGAAAGTAAAAAAAAATATTTAAGTACTTACATCTTTGGACCTCTTCTGGCCCTGACTCTTCCTCCCGCTCCCTTCATCTGGCGGGATAGTCACAACAGCTTCCCCGCTCAGGCCCACAGTTAAAATAACAATTGGGCACCCATGATGTCATCCTAGTCTGATCTGCATATTTAAAAGAAGGACCCTGCCAGATTCCAATAGCTACCCTTCCCAAAATTGAAGACTGCAGGAAGGGAGGGGGAACGTCGTCAGGTAAGTCTCCCAGGCAACTTTAATTGCCCACCCGCCCAATTTCTACCAGGCAGGCAGGGTTAAAATCTCCCCTTGAATGTCTGAATATTTTCCATGAGCACAAATAATTAAATTCATGTATAGAATCATAGAATCATAATTTGTTTGAGTTTAATATTCTCTTCAAAATATGGCCAACATAAGCTCACAATAATTTCAGAACTTTAATGCAGTAAAATATTCAAGTTGGTTTTCCACTTTTTAGACCACTGCTCTACTTCCAAATTTCATGCCTTCAACATGCTGGGTGTGGTTATTGGAATTAAGGTGAGCAGCCTCCACCTCCCCTCCTGTGATTATCTGTCCATTAATTCCATTGTGCTCTGTCAGCAGATAAAGAAAATGCCACAGTGGCATAGGTGGGTAGAGTGAGAAGACATTCACACAACCACAGTCATCCTTACTTTCACTTTGACAGAGCAGGCTGGATTCTTCTCCTCAATCCTGCCCAAAATGGGACTGGATAGCAGTGGAGAACGAGGCAAAATAAGCAAGCGAGGCCAGTTGCCGCCACACTGCTCCAACCTTGATTTCTTCCTTCTGTCCCTGCTAGGACCACTGTGGGCCTCCTCTTCCCACGTGCAAATATCAATGAGTAGAATGGGGCTCAGATCCCTTTGTCCATTTCCTTGCTATCCGTCCAATTTACCACCACTTGTCAGGACTTTGACGTGGAAGGTGTTTGTGACCCGAGCTAACTAAGGCTTCCTTGATCTTCGGGGCTCTGCTGCCTCTTAGGAGCATAAGAACATAAGAAATAGGAGCAGGAGTAGGCCATACGGCCCCTCGAGCCTGCTCCACCATTCAATAAGATCATGGCTGATCTTCGACATCAACTCCACTTTCCCGCCTGATCCACATATCCCTTGATTCCCTTAGAGTCCAAAAATCTATCGATCTCAGTCTTGAATTTTTTTTAAAATTCGTTCATGGGATGTGGGCGTCGCTGGCAAGGCCAGCATTTATTGCCCATCCCTAATTGCCCTTGAGAAGGTGGTGGTGAGCCATCTTCTTGAATCGCTGCAGTCTGTGTGGTGAAGGTTCTCCCACAGTGCTGTTAGGAAGGGAGTTCCAGGATTTTGACCCAGCGACGATGAAGGAACGACGATATATTTCCAAGTCGGGATGGTGTGTGACTTGGAGGGGAACGTGCAGGTGGTGTTGCTCCCATGTGCCTGCTGCCCTTGTCCTTCTAGGTGGTAGAAGTCGCGGGTTTGGGAGGTGCTGTCGAAGAAGCCTTGGTGAGTTGCTGCAGTGCATCCTGTGGATGGTACACACTGCAGCCACAGTGCGCCGGTGGTGAAGGGAGTGAATGCTTAGGGTGGTGGAAGGGGTGCCAATCAAGTGGGCTGTTTTGTCCTGGATGTGTCAAGCTTCTTGAGTGTTGTTAGAGCTGCACTCATCCAGGCAAGTGAAGAGTATTCCATCACACTCCTGACCTGTGCCTTGTAGATGGTGGAAAGGCTTTGGGGAGTCAGGAGATGAGTCACTTGCTGCAGAATACCCAGCCTCTGATCTGCTCTTGTAGCCACAGTATTTATGTGGCTGGTCCAGTTAAGTTTCTGGTCAATGGTGAACCCCAGGATGTTGATGGTGGGGGATTTGGCGATGATAAGGCTGTTGAATGTCAAGGGGAGGTGGTTAGACTCTCTCTTGTTGGAGATGATCATTGCCTGGCACTTGTCTGGCGCGAAAGTTACTTGCCACCTATCAGTCCAAGCCTGGATGTTGTCCAGGTCTTGCTGCATGCCGGCACGGACTGCTTCATTATCTGAGGGGTTGCGAATGTAACTGAACACTGTGCAATCAGCAGCGAACATCCCCATTTCTGACCTTATGATGGTGGGAAGGTCATTGATGAAGCAGCTGAAGATGGTTGGGCCTAGGACACTGCCCTGAGGAACTCCTGCAGCAATGCCCTGGGGCTGAGATGATTGGCCTCCAACAACCACTACCATCTTCCTTTCTGCTAGGTATGACTCCAGCCACTGGAGAGTTTTCCCCTTGATTCCCATTGACTTCAATTTTACTAGGGCTCCTTGGTGCCACACTCGGTCAAATGCTGCCTTGATGTCAAGGGCAGAGACTCTCACCTCACCTCTGGAATTCAGCTCTTTTGTCCATGTTTGGACCAAGGCTGTAATGAGGTCTGGAGCCAAGTGGTTCTGGCAGAATCCAAACTGAGCATCAGTGAGCAGGTTATTGGTGAGTAAGTGCCGCTTGATAGCACTGTCGACGACACCTTCCATCACTTTGCTGATGATTGAGAGTAGGCTGATGGGGCGGTAATTGGCCGGATTGGATTTGTCCTGCTTTTTGTAGACAGGACATACCTGGGCAATTTTCCACATTGTCGGCTAGATGCCAGTGTTGTAGCAGTACTGGAACAGTTTGGTTAGAGGCACAGCTAGTTCTGGAGCACAAGTCTTCAGCACTACAGCTGGGATGCTGTCGGGGTCCATAGCCTTTGCCGTATCCAGTGCACTCAGCCATTTCTTGATATCACGTGGAGTGAATCGAATTGGCTGAAGACTGGCTTCTCTGATGGTGGGGATATCGGCACTTCTGGCTGAAGATGGTTGCAAACTCTTCAGCCTTGTCTTTTACACTCACTTGACTCTGCATTAATTGAGGATGGGGATGTTTACATAGCCTTCTCCTCCCGTTAGTTGTTTGATTGTCCACCACCATTCACGATTGGATGTGGCAGGACTGCAGAGCTTTGATCTGATCCATTGGTTGCGGAATTGCTTAGCTCTGTCTATAGCATGTTGCTTCCGCTTTTTAGCATGCATGTAATCCTGAGTTGTAGCTTCACCAGGTTGGCACGCTCTTCTACACTCCTCATTGAACCAGGGTTGATCCTCTGGGCTTGTTGGTAATGGTAGAGTGAGGAATATGCCAGACCATGAGGTTACAGATTGTGCTGGAATACAATTCTGCTGCTGCTGATGGCCCACAGGGCCTCGCGGATGCCCAGTTTTGAGCTGCTATCCCATTTAGCACGGTGGCAGTGCCTCACAACACGTTAGATGGTATCCTCAGTGCGAAGACAGAACTTCATCTCCACGAGGACTGTGCGGTGGTCACTCCTCTCAATACTGTCATGGACTAAACGCATCTGCGGCAGGTAGATTGGTGAGGACGAGGTCAAGTAGGTTCTTCCCTCGTGTTGGTTCGCTCACCACCTGCCACAGGCCCAGACTGGCAGCTATGTCCTTCAGGACTCGGCCAGCACTCTTAGGTGATGGACGTTGAAGTCCCCACCCAGAGTACATTCTGTGCCCTTGCTACCCTCAGTGCTTCTCAACATGGAGGAGGACTGCAGGAGGTTTTCTTCTCCATGTTTGACCTGATGCCATGAGATTTCATGGGGTCCAGAGTCAATGTTGAGGACTCCCAGGGCCACTCCCTCCTGACTGTATATCACTGTACCGCCACCTCTGGTGGGTCTGTCTTGCCGGTGGGACAGGACATACCCAGGGATGGTGATGGAAGAGTTTGGGACGTTGGCTGAAAGGTATGATTCTGTGAGTTTGGCAATGTCAATGCTTGTCTAGTCTGTGGGACAACTCTCCCAATTTTGGCACAAGTCCCCAGATGTTCATGAGGAGGACTTTGCAGGGTCCACTGGGCTTGGTTTGCCTTTGTCGTGTCTGGTGCCTAGTGGTCTGTCCGGTTTTATTCTTATTATGACTTTTTTCAAGCGAGATTTTACAACTGAGTGGCTTGCTAGGCCATTTCAGAGGGCAATTAAGAATCAGCCACATTGCTGTGTGTCTGGAGTCACATATAGGCCAGACCAGGTAAGGATGGCAGGTTTCCTTCCCTAAAGGGCATTAGTGAACCAGATGGGTTTTTACGACAATCCGGTAGTTTCGTGGCCATTATTACTGATACTTTGTTTTAAATTCCAGATTTTTAATTTTAATTAATTGAATTTAAATTTCCCAGCTACTATGGTGGGATTTGAACTTAGAACTCTGGATTATTAGTCCAGGCCTCTGGATCACTAGTCCAGTAACATAACCACTATACTATCATACCCCTTATATACTCAATGACTGAGCAACCACAGCCCACTGGGGTAGAGAATTCCAATTATTCACGACCCTCTGAGTGAAGAAATTCCTCCTCATCTCAGTTCTAAATGGCCAACCCCTTATCCTGAGACTATGTCCCCTAGTTCTGGACTCTCCAGCCAGGGGAAACAGCCTCTCAGCATCTACCCTGTCAAGCCCTCTTAGAATCTTATATGTTTCAGTGAGATCCCATCTCATTCCTCTAAACTCCAAAGAGTATAGGCCCATTCTACTCAATCTCTCCTCATAGGACAACCCTCTCATCCCAGGAATCAATCCAGTGAACCTTTGTTGCACCGCCTCTAAGGCAAGTATATCCTTCCTTAAGTAAGTCTTTATATACCTGGCCGCCTCTTCTGGTGCTCCAGCAGCAGTTCCACAAAAGCATCGCTGGTATTTTACAGACAGGAGGCAAAGGGGCTGGAACCGGTATTTTGCATGCAGTGGGCGGGGAACGGGCAGCCAGTGGCAGTCCCAACGGGCTGGCAGGCGGGAAATTAAGGTTAGGTGAGGGGAAGCAGCATAGGTCTCGCTGCCTGATTATCCCCGCTGTTTCTGCTGCTGACCCACTTGGTTTGGGGTGAGATAATGAAGAAAAATCCAGTCCTATAGGCATAATGGAAACTTGGTTGGGTGGTTGCAGGGTGGTGGGGGAGGGACGGCGGGGAGAGCACAAATTGGTTAAGACACTGGAAAGTCATACACTGTTCAGAAGGGTAGATGCGGGTGGAGGGGTGGAGGAGTTGTATTTTACACAAAGGACAACATGAAGGTAGAGGAAAAGCAGGCCTTCAGAGCGAACATGGGAGGCCTGAATCTCTTTGAGTAGAGCTAAATGAGGGGAACTACTGGTCGGAATTTGCTATGGTTGTGTTCTTAGGAAACTCAAAGATATTCTGGCAAAACCACTGGTACCAATATTTAAAGGTTTCTTATATATAGGATTGGAGAATGGCAAATGTAATGTCATTATTTAAAAGTGGATCTGAGGAATTATAGACCAGTTAGCCTCACATTGGTACCAGGGAGAATCCTAGAATCAATTGTCAAGGGCAAGCTGGTTGAACATTTAGGAAGAAATAAACTAATTGGCAAGAGTCATCATAGATTTACAAAAGGGAAGTCATGCCGACCAATTTAATTAATTTTTTTTTGATGAAGTAACTAAAGATGTAGATGGGGGAACAGTGTAGATGTGGTTGACTTGGATCTTAATGAAGCTCTTATTAGAATAATGTGTCTCATGCAAAACTAGTTCATAAAATTAGCAGGCATGGTATTGGCAGCAGTGTGTTAAAATGGATTGAAGCATGGCTGGGGAATAGGAAACAGATTCTGTGGAAATGGCATGTATTCTGGGTGACATGCTCCTCCTGCACTATGTGGGAAGTCATGGACACTACCAGTGTCCCTGGCGACCATGTGTGCAGGAGGTGTGTCCAGCTGCAGCTACTGGCAAACCGCATTTCGGAGCTGGAGCTGTGGGTGGATTCACTGTGGAGCATCTGCGATGCTGAGACTATCATGGATTGCACGTTCAGTGAGGTGGTCACACCGCAGGTAAAGATTACGCAGGCAGAAAGGAAATGGATGACCGCCAGGCAGAGTAAAAAGACCAGGCAGGTAGAGCAGGAGTCCCCTGGGGCCATCTCCCTCTCAAACAGATATTCTGCTTTGGATACTGTTGGGGGAGATGGCTTATCAGGGAAAGCAGCAAGAGCCAAGTTCGTGGCACCACGGGTGGCTCTGCTGCACAGAAGGGGAGGAAGAAGAGTGGCAGGGCTATAGTGATAGGGGATTCAATTGTAAGGGGAACAGATAGGTGTTTCTGCGGTCGTAAACGTGACTCCAGGATGGTATGTTGCCTCCCTGGTGCTAGGGTCAAGGATGACATGGAACGGCTGCAGGGCATTCTGGAGGGGTGAACAGCCATAGTCGTGGTCCATATCGGTACCAACGACATAGGTAAAAAAAGGGATGAGGTCCTGCAAGGTGAATTCAAGGAGTTAGGAGATAAATTAAAAAGCAAAGGTAGTGATCTCAGGATTACTACCAGTGCCATGTGCTAGTAAGTATAGGAACAGGAGAATAGACAGGATGAATGCGTGGCTGCGGGGATGGTGTAAGAGGGAGGGATTTAGATTCCTGGGACATTGGGACCGGTTCTGGGGAAGGTGGGACCTGTACAAGCGAGACGGGTTACACCCGAGCAGGACCGGGACCAATGTCCTCGCGGGGGTGTTTGCTAGTGCTGTTGGGGAAGGTTTAAACTAGAGTGGCGGGGGATGGGAACCTTAGTGGGGAGTCAGAAGGGAGTAAAGTTGAGAGCAGCAAGAGAGGGGAAGACCCAGGGGAAATTTACAATACAAATAGTACAAACAGTTGTTCAAGAGCAAGTGAAAGGGAAAAGCGTAGAGCAGCAGAAAGAAAGTGTACTTTAGACACTACAGATAAAGTGAAAACTAGAAGGTGTAAGGCGATTAACCCAGCATCAAAGCTGAAGGTCAGGCCCAAGGTCAGGTCGGGTGTGTGGCCCAACTAAGAGTTCTATATACAAATGCACGGAGTATAAGGAATAAATTAAATGAACTACAGTTTCAAATTCAAATTGGAGGGTATGACATGATAGCTATTACTGAGACATGGCTGCAGGATGGTCAGGATTGGGAACTAAATATACCGGGTTATAAGGTCTACAGGAGAGATAGGGAAAATGGAAGAGGGGGAGGAGTAGCCTTAGTGATTAGAGATGAAATCACTTCAATGATAAAGGGGGATATAACGAGAGGTAAGCAGCCAACAGAGACCTTATGGGTTGAATTGAGAAATAGGAAAGGATCTAAGACTATAGTGGGAGTTGTATATAGGAGCCCTGCCAGCAGCTCTGAAATGTTAGATTGTATAAATGCAGAGATCAGACAAGCGTGTAAGAAAGGCATAGTGGTCTTAATGGGGGACTTTAACCTTCACATAGATTGGGGAAAGCAGACTAGCAACTGTCAGAATGGTAGTGAATTTCTTGAGTGTGTCCGGGATAGTTTTCTACAGCAGTATGTCCTAGAGGCAACAAGGGGGCAAGCCATACTAGATTTAGTAATGAGTAATGAACCAGATTTAGTTAACAGCTTAACTGTGCGTGAACATCTATCCAATAGCGATCATAACATGATCGAGTTCAATGTAATGTTGAAAGGGAGAAAAGTGAGTCAGCTGCTAAGATTCTAGACTTGGGTAAGGCCGACTTCAATGGGATGAGACAGAGACTGTCCACAGTAAACTGGGCAAAGCTGTTAATGGGTAAAACGACTGATGATCAGTGGGAAATGTTTAAAGAAACATTTAACGTGATACAGAATTGGTTTATATCCCTGAGGGGCAAGAACTCTACTTGCCAAAAAAAACAGCCATGGACAACTAAAGAGGTAAGGGACAGTATAAGACATAAGGAAAGGGCATACAAAAAGGCAAAAAGTAGCACAGATCCTGGCGAATGGGAAAGATACAAAGATCAACAAAGGGTCACAAAAAAGATAGTAAGAGCTACAAAAAGAGAGTATGAAAAGAAACTCTCAAGGGATATCAAAACCAATACGAAGAACTTTTATAGTTATATTAGGAAAAAGAGGGTGGTCAGGAGCAGTGTTGGCCCCTTAAAAACTAAAAGTGGGGATATTGTCATTGACAATGGGGAAATGGCGGACATGTTGAATAATTACTTTGTGTCAGTATTTACAGTAGAAAATGAGGATAGCATGCCGGAAATCCCAAGAAAACTAATATTGAATCGGGGACAGGGACTCGATAAAATTAACATAAGTAAAGCAACAGTAATTAAGAAAATAATAGCACTAAAGAGTGACAAATCCCCAGGACCAGATGGTTTCCATCCCAGGATTTTAAAGGAAGTAGGTGAGCAGATTGCAGATGCTCTAACTATAATCTTTCAAAGTTCTCTAGATTCAGGAACTGTACCTCTAGATTGGAAAATTGCACATGTCACTCCGCTTTATAAGAAAGGAGAGAGAGGGAAATCGGGGAATTATAGACCAGTTAGCCTAACATCTGTTGTGGGGAAATTGCTGGAGTCTATAATTAAGGATAGGGTGACTGAACACCTCGGGAATTTTCAGTTAATCAGGGAGAGCCAGCATGGATTTGTGAAAGGTAGGTCGTGCCTGACAAACCTGATTGAATTTTTTGAAGAGATGACTAAAGTAGTGATCAGGGGAATGTCAATGGATGTTATTTATATGGACTTCCAGAAGGCATTTGATAAGGTCCCACATAAGAGACTGTTCGCTCAGTTAGAAGCCCATGGAATCGAGGGAAAAGTACAGACTTGGTTAGGAAATTGGCTGAACGAAAGGCGACAGAGAGTAGGGATAATGGGTAAGTATTCACATTGGCAGGATGTGACTAGTGGAGTCCCGCAGGGATTTGTCTTGGGGCCTCAATTATTCACAATATTTATTAACGACTTAGATGAAGGCATAGAAAGTCTCATATCTAAGTTTGCCGATGACACAAAGATTGGTGGCATTGTAAGCAGTGTAGATGAAAACATAAAATTACAAAGCGATATTGATAGATTAGGTGAATGGGTAAAATTGTGGCAAATGGAATTCATTGTAGACAAATGTGAGGTCATCCACTTTGGATCAAAAAAGGATAGAACAGGGTACTTTCTAAATGGTAAAAAGTTAAAAACTGTGGATGTCCAAAGGGACTTAGGGGTTCAGGTACATAGATAATTGAAGTGTCATGAACAGGTGCAGAAAATAATCAATAAGACTAATGGAATGCTGGCCTTTATATCTAGAGGACTAGAGTACAAGGGGACAGAAGTTATACTGCAGCTATACAAAACCCTGGTTAGACCGCACCTGGAGTACTGTGAGCAGTTCTGGGCACCGCACCTTCGGAAGGACATATTGGCCTTGGAGGGAGTGCAGCGTAGGTTTACTGGAATGATACCCGGACTTCAAGGGTTAAGTTACGAGGAGAGATTACACAAATTGGGGTTGTATTCTCTTAGAGTTTCGAAGGTTAAGGGGTGATCTGATCGAAGTTTATAAGATATTAAGGGGAACGGATAGGGTGGATAGAGAGAAACTATTTCCGCTGGTTGGGGATTCTAGGAGTCGGGAGCACAGTCTGAAAATTAGAGCCAGACCTTTCAGGAGCGAGATTAGAAAACATTTCTACACACAAAGGGTGGTAGAAGTTTGGAACTCTCTTCCCCAAACGGCAATTGATACTAGCTCAATTGCTAAATTTAAATGTGAGATAGATAGCTTTTTGGCAACCAAAGGTATTAAGGGATATGGGCCAAAGGCAGGTATATGGAGCTAGATCACAGATCAGCCATGATCTTATCAAATGGCGGAGCAGGCACGAGGGGCTGAATGGCCTACTCCTGTTCCTATGTTCCTATGGAGTGGTGTGGTGAGAGGGGATTAGTGATGGCACCTGTACTCTTCAACATTTTCATAAAAGATCTGCAAGAGGGTGTTGATAGCTTCATCTCAAAGTTTGTGGATAATGCCAAAATAACAAGGATGGTTAATATTGTGGAAGCTGGGAATAAGCTCCAAAGGGTTTGGATTGTTACGGGAGGTGGTTCTTTAATTAGCAGATGCAGTTGAATGTTGATAAGTTCATGTACTTAGGGATACAAAATAACCAGAACGATTATGGGATTAATGGGAAAAAACTGACAAAAAAGAAAGAAGAAAGGGATCTGAGAGTCAGAGTAGATAAAGTCCTCAAGCCGTGAAGCCAATAAGAAACTGCTGTTAGGAAAGCAAATGGGAGGTTAGATTGTGTAAAAGAAGAAATGAAGTGTACATTGATGGAGGCTATCCTGCCACTCTCTAAAGATCACACCTGGGGCCTCAAATTCCTGGAGACCTGCTCTACCAATGAAAGTGTTCCTGAGTATCCACCCCACAAAGGACCAGGAATTTTGTAGCAGCACTCTGCTTTGGGGGCCAACAGTTTTTATTTACTCATTATGGTAAGTTTGCTTTCAAAATGCCTGAAAGAAATAGGCCCCAAACTTCCATGATATTTTCAATCAGCACTTTTTCTCTGCAAAATTGGGACATCTTTTTGGGAAGGCTGCAAATTGGGGTCAGAAGCCATTTCTACCGGTTATTGCCTTCCCCCCCCCCCCCCACCATGAATTTACTAATGCAATTTGGCCCTCTCTGCAATCCATCCACTAATTCCCCAGCCACATCATTAGCATATATTATAATGAAGGCCAGTGGCTTGCAACCCCTAATTTCCTGGTTTTACATTTTCAATGCACTAGGGTTAAGTTAGATTGATAATTGCTGTCAGTATAAGCTGAAAAAGGTTCAAATGAGGGGTGTCTGAGCCTGAACAGTGCAAAGGTTGAGTAGCAATTGTTGCAGCTGAGAATGGCTTTTTGGGGCAACTTTTTTGGCATTTAAATGGAATCAATCTGATGCTGACCTTGTCCTGTGCGTCAGTATACTTGTGTCATGAAATAAACATACTGATGCATCGAATTGGCTTATAATGTTCAGAAGGCAACAAAGGGAGTTCTGAATCTGGCAGAAAGAAAGACTTGCATTTATAAAGCACCTTTCATGACCTCAGGATGTGCCAAAGCACTTCACAACTAATTAAGTATTTTTGAAGTGTAGTCTCTATTGTAATGTAGGAAATGCGGCAGCCAATTTGTGCACAGCAAGGTACCACAAACAGCAATGTGATAATGATAAGATAATCTGTCTTAGTGATATTGGATTTGGGATAAATATTGGCCAGGACACCAGGGAGAACTCTGCTGTTCTTCTTCGATCCATGGGATCTTTTACATCCACCCGAGAGGGCAGACGGGGCCCTGGTTTAACGTCTCATCTAAAGTCAGCACCTCTAACAGTGCAGCACTCCCTCAGTACTGCACTGGAGTGCCAGCCTAGATTTTGTGCTCAAGTCTCTGGAGTGGGACTTGAACCCACGACCTTCTGACTCAGAGAGTGCTACCACTGAGCCACAACTGACACTTAGGCCCAGAGATTTATTGTTTTCTAAAAGAACACTGAGGGGTGAGATTGGTCTTGGACGATAGCGCAAAACTGGCAATAGCAAATCGTTGGAAAATAAATCAGGCGGGGTGTAAAACGGACTGCCATTTTCAATCACTTATTTTGTGCTACTTCCGAAGGCCAATTTCACCCCCTGAGACTGTAAGAAGCGTGCTACTGGGGGCATGGGAAATGGCTTAATGCTGCAGGATTTAAGCACCTTCATACAAGAGAAAGTTCTTTTTGTAAAGAAGGATTGCAAATTGTTGGACAATGATTCCAACAATGTCTGCTGCAGAGCACACGGCCCCCAAGTCTTTGGAGTCTTCTTTGAAAATGCTACTGGCCCGAAAAATTGTGAGGAGGGAGACCATGTTTGGGTTGGAGCAGAAGTAGCTGTCCAAAAGAAGTGCCCAGGCACAGTGGAACATTAAGTGACCATGGCAGTAAGTGCCATCTCCACGATTCCACACAGAGTAACTCACATTAATGACCTGACCAGGGTAAGGAAGGTAAATCAAATCATATCTACCAAGAATGCATTGTACTAAGCACGCTTGCTACTTAAAATCACCTATCCCACACTGTGGTGATTTAATTCAAGAGCTTACCATTAATGTACAGGAATTGCAACAGGATCCTTTATAACTCCAGCCTTCACTTACAAGCATTCCTCCACTCTCAGCCTTACATGAATGGACCCCACCAAAAGCTTTACATGGCATGTAGTTGCTTGTTTTGTGTACTTGTCATTCCCCAGATTTGGCCTGCCTGCTCACACCTGGGCTTGACTGCATCTCATGGAAACCAGATAGCATTCTTAAAGGACAAGACATACCACAAGAGAGAGATTTGCCAGAGATAGTGGGCGCTAAATTGGGCCATGTAGTGCACATTGTTTCTGCGCTACATGGCCTCTCTGACATCCAAGATGGCGTCTTGGATGCACATGCATGTTTCCAGCGTGACGTGCGCCAGACGCCATCTTGGTATAGGAGTTAGCGCAGACGCAGATAATAAATGCTAGAATCGTGTAAAGTAGGGAGAAAATGGCTTCAATCAGTGTGCAATACTAATTTAAAGTGATAGACACCATTTTGGGACTTAACGCTCAACTCAACGCACAGTCTTAACCCCAACCATATGAACGTATCTTAGAGTGCCTGGAGGACCCCCTACCAGCGCTATTTAAAGGGACCATGCAGGATTTACAGGTTAATGGCTGGATTATTGCTCCAGGCTGCATTTACAACAGTTTTTGGAGGTCTCCTACACTTGAACACTAGGACGCAGGAACATAGCCTAACATTTAGAGCCAGGACATGCAGGAGTGAAGTTAGGAAATACTTCTACACGCAAAGGGCGAGAGACAGTTGGAACGCTCTTCTGCAAATGGCAGTCGATGCTAGCTCACTTGTGAATGTTAAATCTGAGATTAATAGATTTCTGTGAACCAAGGGTATTAAGGGATATGGAGCTAAGGCGGGTATATGGAGTGATCTCATTGAATGGTGGAACAGACTCAAGGGACTAAATGCCACTGCCACTTGCTGCCTCCTGATTTGCGCCACCTTCTCTGCAAGAAAGCGGGAAGTGTGTCTGGGTGAGGTGCCTGTCATGGTTGAATAGCTGCCAGTGTGTGTGGCCTGTGAGTTGTGGGTGGGCGGCTTGCAACAGTGGTACTGTGTAAGGGTGAGAGGATGCATTTGGTTGGAAGAGTTGAGTACTGATGGAAAGAGTTTGTTGGTATGTGGGGGATGTGCGTAGTGTGTGGTGCAGTTGGTAGGAGACACCACTTGACAGTTGACCTCACTCACCTTGACCACTCATGTCAAAACATTGAACTTCTTCCTGCACTGCATCCATGTTTGTGGTGCTGTGCTCCTGGCATTGAATTGTCCCCCGCTGTCCCCCACTGCCTTCTCAAGGGCAATTAGGGATGGGCAATAAATGCCGGCCTTGCCAGCGACGCCCACATCCCATGAACGAATAAAAAAAATATGTCTGGAAGGCCTCTTGCCAAACCCCCCCACCTCGGATATAGAATGTCCCTCCTCCTGTCCACCTCTTGCACCAAGATCTCTAGTGCATCAGCAGAGAACCTTGGTGCACGCACTCTTGCAGGCCTGGTACCAACTCAAATCAGCAGATTGGTGAGGTCTGGCGTGCAGATTGGAGGACGTGGGATTTAATAGTGTGCAATCTTTATTCAATGTTTTAACATACCTCATTAACGTGTAAACATAGCTATGGGATCTGCATCTGTGTATTATGTGTGCGATCCGTGCAGACAGTAGACTGTTATTTTCAGCAAATAACAGGTACCAGCTACCTTTAAGAGATTTCTAGGAAACATCCTCCCTTTAAGAGACTGAACTCCCCCTGGTTGTGGAAAGTGCAAATTGCATTGATTCCACGTGCAAGGCCTGGATTGCATGTAAGTCCTCCAGTGGGCTGAAACTTGTGTCCTGCCTACGCAGGGGCCATTGGGCACATCACGCTACCTACGCCCAAAAATGGCCCTTATCCAAAATTTTTTCTCCCGATGAATCCCCATCCCCAGCCTCTTATACACTATGAAGAGTTGGAGCTCCTGAACTGACAGACAGCAGAGGGAGTCAGAGACACGAAAGTTAGAAGGCAGGTATCAGCTGCAGGTTCATCAAAATATTATGCTTCTATTCCTTCTTATTCTACTGGACCACATATAATGGCCCCAAAGATCAATGGGCAGGTGAATCTGATGCTTACACTGTATTGCGCCCGCCAGTGCTCTCTAACACTGGCCCTGATGGAGTTTGTGGGATCAGTGGGAGAATAACTAATTTACATGGAGCTGGCAGGTGCCCACATCACTAAAGGCACATTTCTGGCGCTTGCCTGCCTCATGTAGCTGGAAAATCCGGAGCCTGCCCACCATGGGACAGGGAGAGGTTGCCCAGGCTCCCTGCTGAGATTCCATTGTGCCTCCCCTCAGCCCCCTATGTAAGGGGCTGAACCAATTTTTTATTAAAGAATGACCTTTCCCTCAGGGTTCAGTCTGCTCGTCTCGCCCAGAAGATTAGAAGATTTTCTTTCCCAAAGAGCAGTGGATTTGTGAAATAGACTCCCAGAAAAAGCTGTGTTGATTAACTCATTTAAAAAGAGCTGGTGGAATATCCGATTAGCAACAGGATTGAAGGCTACAAGGAGAAGCATTGATGGAAAACCATTAAGTAATCTATGGAACAGGATGAATCTTGTGCTGCTGCTGCTGTGACCAAGGAAATACCATCTGTAAAATGCGACTGCTCATGGTTAAAAAATGTGGGTTGTAATAATCGAATGATGTCCTTGAGTAAGATTACCTTACGGTCAAGGGTTCAAGGAGACACTTGTCTGAGTGTTTTATCTGTAGTTACTGACCTCTTTCAGGAGATTACAATCCTTAGGGTTGAGTCTGATTGTGCAAATTATATCTTGTATGTTGGAAAGAATAGATTTATGTGCTTTTCTCATTCCATGCTTTTCTAATCTTTAAGTTTTTACGCTGTAACATGCAGTAGCTAGCTTCCTAAGTCTGAGTCCCTGGAAGCAATGTGCTTGATTCTTAATTGCCCTCTGAAATGGCCTAGCAAGCCACTCAGTTGTAAAATCTCGCTACGGAAAGTCACAATAAGAATAAAACCGGACGGACCACCCGGCATCGGACCACAAGGCACCGGACACGACAACGGCAAACCAAGCCCAGTCGACCCTGCAAGGTCCTCCTTACTTACATCTGGAGACTTGTGCCAAAATTGGGAGAGCTGTCCCACGGAGTACTCAAACAACAGCCTGACATAGCCATACTCACAGAATCATACCTTTCAGCCAACGTCCCAGACTCTTCCATCACCATCCCTGGGGATGTCCTGTCCCACCGGCAGGACAGACCCACCAGAGGTGGCGGAACAGTGATATACAGTCAGGAGGGAGTGGCCCTGGGAGTCCTCAACATTGACTCTGGACCCCATGAAATCTCATGGCATCAGGTCAAACATGGGTAAGGAAACCTCCTGCTGATTACCACCTACCGTCCTCCCTCAGCTGATGAATCAGTCCTCCTCCATGTGGAGCACCACTTGGAGGAAGCACGAGGGTAGCAAGGGCACAAAACGTACTCTGGGTGGAGGACTTCAATGTCCATCACCAAGAGTGGCTCGGTAGCACCACTACTGACCGAGCTGGCCGAGTCCTGAAGGACATACCTGCGGCAGGTGGTGAGCGAACCAACATGAGGGAAAAACTTACTTGACCTCGTCCTCACCAATCTACCTGTCGAAAATGCATCTGTCCATGACAGTATTGGTAGGAGTGACCACCGCACAGTCCTTGTGGAGATGAAGTCCCGTCTTCGCACTGAGGACACCATCCAACTTGTTGTGTGGCACTACCACCGTGCTAAATGGGATAGATTCAGAACAGATCTAGCAGCACAAAAGTGGACATCCATGAGGCATTGTGGGCCATCAGCAGCAGCAGAATTGTATTCCAGCACAATCTGTAACCTCATGGCCTGGCATATTCCTCACTCTACCATTACCAACAAGCCAGGAGATCAACCCTGGTTCAATGAGGAGTGTGGAAGAGCATGCCAGGAGCAGCACCAGGTGTACCTAAAAATGAGGTGCCAACCTGGTGAAGCTACAACTCAGGACTACATGCATGCTAAACAGCGGAAGCAACATGCTATAGACAGAGCTAAGCGATTCCACAACCAACGGATCAGATCAAAGCTCTGCAGTCCTGCCACATCCAGCCGTGAATGGTGGTGGACAATTAAACAACTAACGGGAGGAGGAGGCTCTGCAAACATCCCCATCCTCAATGATGGCGGAGTCCAGCACGTGAGTGCAAAAGACAAGGCTGAAGCGTTTGCAACCATCTTCAGCCAGAAGTGCCGAGTGGATGATCCATCTCGGCCTCCTCCCGATATCCCCACCATCACGGAAGCCAGTCTTCAGCCAATTCAATTCACTCCACATGATATCAAGAAATGGCTGAGTGCACTGGATACAGCAAAGGCTATGGGCCCCGACAACATCCCAGCTGCAGTGCTGAAGACTTGTGCTCCAGAACTAGCTGCGCCTCTAGCCAAGCTGTTCCAGTACAGCTACAACACTGGCATCTACCCGACAATGTGGAAAATTGCCCAGGTATGTCCTGTCCACAAAAAGCAGGATAAATCCAATCCGGCCAATTACCACCCCATCAGTCTACTCTCAATCATCAGCAAAGTGATGGAAGGTGTCGTCGACAGTGCTATCAAGCGGCACTTACTCACCAATAACCTGCTCACCGATGCTCAGTTTGGGTTCCGCCAGGACCACTCGGCTCCAGACCTCATTACAGCCTTGGTCCAAACATGGACAAAAGAGCTGAATTCCAGAGGTGAGGTGAGAGTGACTGCCCTTGACATCAAGGCAGCATTTGACCGAGTGTGGCACCAAGGAGCCCGAGTAAAATTGAAGTCAATGGGAATCAGGGGGAAAACTCTCCAGTGGCTGGAGTCATACCGAGCACAAAGGAAGATGGCAGTGGTTGTTGGAGGCCAATCATCTCAGCCCAAGGACATTGCTGCAGGAGTTCCTCAAGGCAGTGTCCTAGGCCCAACCATCTTCAGCTGCTTCATCAATGACCTTCCCTCCATCATAAGGTCAGAAATGGGGATGTTCACTGATGATTGCACAGTGTTCAGTTCCATTCGCAACCCCTCAAATAATGAAGCAGTCCGAGCCCGCATGCAGCAAGACCTGGACAACATCCAGGCTTGGGCTCATAAGTGGCAAGTAACATTCACGCCAGATAAGTGCCAGGCAATGACCATCTCCAACAAGAGAGAGTCTAACCACCTCCCTTTGACATTCAACGGCATTACCATCACTGAATCCCCCACCATCAACATCCTGGGGGTCACCATTGACCAGAAACTTAACTGGACCAGCCATATAAATACTGTGGCTATGAGAGCAGGTCAGAGGCTGGGTATTCTTTGGTGAGTAACTCACCTCCTGACTCCCCAAAGCCTTTCCACTATCTACAAGGCACAAGTCAGGAGTGTGATGGAATACTCTCCACTTGCCTGGATGAGTGCAGCTCCAACAACACTCAAGAAGCTCGACACCATCCAAGATAAAGCAGCCCGCTTGATTGGCACCCCATCCACCACCCTAAACGTTCACTCCCTTCACCACCGGCGCACAGTGGCTGTAGTGTGTACCATCCACAGGATGCACTGCAGCAACTCGCCAAGGCTTCTTCGACAGCACCTCCCAAACCCGCGACCTCTACCACCTAGAAGGACAAGAGCAGCAGGCACATGGGAACAACACCACCTGCACGTTCCCCTCCAAGTCACACACCATCCCGACTTGGAAATATATCGCTGTTCCTTCATTGTCGCTGGGTCAAAATCCTGGAACTCCCTTCCTAACAGCACTGTGGGAGAACCGTCACCACACGGACTGCAGCGGTTCAAGATCCTTTCTTGTGGTCTCTTCGCAAGGAGAAAATGCACAAAAATAAACTACTGTTACAATAGGTGCAGCCATACAGTATTACAGAGTGACAACAGGCTTGTACAGCAATGTTGCACTATCGTTCCTATCAAGCCAATAGGAAGAAACAAATGTCAGTGGGATGTATGGTTATTGTCAGCCAATGGATGCGCTGCTTCACTCGTGTGATGAGAGGAGTTAGTGACTGGAGTACGGAATGTTTTATCCTTATTGTTTGAATGGTTTTGTTTAACTTTATATAATAAACATTGGTTTTGACATTTCATTATTCAAAGAATTGTCACGTGGTATTTTGGACAAAGATCTCTCCTGATAAACTGTTAGATATTCAAGAAACAGAAAATACTGGAACTGCACAGCAGGTGAATCAGCTTCTTCGAGTGAAAAATAATATTTTCAGTTGTGATTCACAATCAGAATTAATTCTGATAATTGATCATACCTCAGGTAACTATCTTTTGTTTTCAGAAATGGATTCACCTGATGTATAATTCCTGTTTTAATATTTCTAGTAATTACAGTTTTCCTGTATGTCATTAGTTCAGATATAGCAGGTGTCAAGTACAGAGTAAAGCCGCCTTTAAATTATACCAATAAAGATGCATTTATCACAAGATCCTTTCTTGTGGTCTCGGTGAGAGAGAAGGTATAATACTGTGTTTGCTGTGAACTTGCAATACCTGGAAGCATCTATTAATAATTCCCAACTTTGATACCTTATATCATACAGCACATGCAGAAATTTAGACTGAAATGTTGCAAATTATATTTTGTTGTTACAAGCTACTAGTATGTGAGATTTCAGAAAGACAATCAGTAGTTAAAATGAGAGAGGGATGGCTTAATCATCTCTCCATGGAGGCCTACATTCGTACATTTTGTTAAGCTTGAGGTAAAGCAGATCTTGACATCTGCCAAGGAGATCCCCTTGGAACATTTATGATCCTTATCAATGATTTGAATGTAATCCTTTACTTCAACTGAAGGTAGGTATTTTCTGAGAAGGGGTAGACTCCAATCAGTCTATGGGGTGGAAATTCATTGGTGCCCGGTTTCGGGCGTGAAGGTGGCAATGCGGCTGCAACAAGCACCCGAACCTGGAGGCCTGAGGCCAGCCTGAAATTGGGTTTTGGCCTCATCTAAATGTTGTGGACGAACCCTCCACAGGCAGCTCGCCCTTTTGCAGCAACTAATTTCAGGCCGACTGACCATTTTCAGGTCAGATGTTTCTCAGGCATCCTCGGAGCGCAGTTCATTGGGCCCTGAAATTGGGCCTTACTGTGTCCAAGGCCCAATTTCTATTCCTATAACTCAAAATTATAAATTCTAGTTTTATGATACAATAATGGCACACCTTCAACATGAGTAGAGATAATACTAATGAATTATGTTAATGCATTGATTACATATTTTGAAAATAAAATAAAATGTTGTCCATTAAGTTCCTGTTATATGGGCAGAGTACTTTAACATTACTATGTTATTAAACACGGCCTCAATGGACAAGTGAACCTTGTGGTGTACTACTGAACCAAGAAGGACCATTGTCCAGTCTCTCATTGGTGAAAAGCTGCTGTTCTGAGCTGGAGCAATGGTGGGGATGCTATAATTGTTCCCAGTGGTCTCAGGTTAGAGAGGAAGAAAAAATTAGTCAGGGTTTCTGCTTCTAATTGGTATCCAGTAACACGTGCTGTGAAGTGTACATGTGGATTCAGGTGAGGACATGGTTCTATACAGGACTATGGGAAGATTGTGGGGCAGTGCGATTAGTTTTGGATTTCTCCAGCAAAGAGTCAGCACAGACCCGATGGGCTGATTTGTCTCCAACTGTGCTTAAATTTCTATGGCCCTGATATTTACAGGGAGGCGGGGAGGGAGTGGGGGTGCGTGTTTGCGGGGAGGCAACACGGAAATTCCAGGAATGCGGAGGTCCTGATGAATTTAATGGCAGGACCTCATTATCATTTTTTTACTCAGTTTCCCGCCGGGCGACCAGCCAGATTGACAGGGGAAAGCCAGCGGTAGAAGGCCGCAGCCCAGCGACCGTTAGGGACGGTCCCCGGCAACCGGGAAACATCACGGGGCAGAAGGTGGGGGGGGTTTGGACCAGCAATCGGGAGGGAGGGGGACCAGGAAACATCGCGGGTTGTTGGGGGGTCAGACCAGCAATTGGGAGGGAGGGGGACCAGGAAACATCATGGGTTGTTGGGGGGGGGGGGTCAGACCAGCAATCGGGAGGAAGGGGGACCAGGAAATATCGCGGGTTGTTGGGGGGCAGACCAGCAATTGGGAGGGAGGGGGACCAGGAAACATCGTGGGTTGTTGGGGGGGGTCAGACCAGCAATCGGGAGGGTGGGGAACCAGGAAACATCGTGGGTTGTTGGGGGGTCAGACCAGCAATCGGGAGGGAGGGGGACCAGGAAACATCGCGGGTTGTTGGGGTGGGGGGTCAGACCAGCAATTGGGAGGGTGGGGGACCAGGAAACATCGTGGGTTGTTGGGGGGTCAGACCAGCAATCAGGAGGGAGGGGGACCAGGAAACATCGTGGGTTGTTGGGGGGCAGACCAGCAATCGGGAGGGAGGGGGGCCAGGAAACATCGTGGGTTGTTGGGGGGTCAGACCAGCAATCGGGAGGGAGGGGGGCCAGGAAACATCGCGGGTTGTTGGGGGGGGTCAGACCAGCAATTGGGAGGGTGGGGGACCAGGAAACATCGTGGGTTGTTGGGGGGGGTCAGACCAGCAATCGGGAGGGAGGGGGACCAGGAAACATCACGGGTTGTTGGGGGGGTCAGACCAGCAATTGGGAGGGTGGGGGACCAGGAAACATCGTGGGTTGTTGGGGGGGGTCAGACCAGCAATCGGGAGGGAGGGGGACCAGGAAACATCACGGGTTGTTGGGGGGGTCAGACCAGCAATCGGGAGGGAGGGGGCCAGGAAACATCGTGGGTTGTTGGGGGGTCAGACCAGCAATCGGGAGGGAGGGGGACCAGGAAACATCGCGGGTTGAGAAAGGGGGGCAGCTAATTGTGACAGAAGATTTGCTTGAGGGGTGGAGGAGGAAGCACTCCTTCTCCTCCTCCTGGCCCTAAACCAGTTCTATACAAAGCACTTACCTGCTGGATTCGGCTGCTCCTGTCTCCCTTTAGCTGCCGGTTTCCCAAGCCCTGGGAAACCTAACTGACCAACATTACAATTAAATGGCTGCCAAAATATCAGGAACAGAGCCTCATTTAAATATTATAATCATGGATCCGCCTCTCCAGAGCGGGTTATTCGGACGCCCTTAAATCTGCCGCGGTTAAAATGGAAGCAAGCGCATTCGTGGCGGATAGGGGTCATGAGGGGTTAAAATTCCCCATATGGTTCTAAACAGGATCAGGCTCATTTATGATATTCCCACAGTTTAATAATTTGCCGCCACTTACTGTCTAAACTCACACATCATGAATGGCCACTTGGCTCACATACTGAAGGCCTGCAAGTGCCCCTGGAACCATATGCCATCATGAGTTAGTACCTTCAGAAGAAAAGGGGAAAAAAAAGAAATAACGGTAAAAATATTTATAAGTGCAGGCACATTAAGAAAGTACATTTTCAGTTAATGTAAATCACTGTTCAGAATACAACCAATATGATGACCAAACAGTTTAGTTGGGATTGGAGAGGAAAGTAGAACCGATCAAGGTCTTCCTTAATTATCATAGAAGTCAAATAATATTTTTACTCAGTTTATTCTCCATTGCACATAAGGGGTACAATACAATTAAATAAATTCACAGTTACCAAGAAAACTCAAACACCCAACTTCAAATTTCATAGTTGTTGCTAAAGCAAATTCTTCCATAATGAAGTAATCTTACATTACAACAGTGACTACACTTCAAAAGTACATCATTGTCTGTAAAGTGCTTTGGGACGTCCTGAGGTTGTGAAAGGCGCTATTTAAACGTAAGTCCTTCTTTCTTTAGCCCCAATTTTCTGAAGGGGGCTGGACTTTTCACCCTTATTAGAATGGGCTCCCTATGCATGGAAAACATGGGGAAGGAGTGAGGCCTCAGTGCTGGTTGGCTGTTAAAGGACATCTACTGGTCCTTAAAAGGGAAACAATTCTTGCTCAGAGTCAGGAGCTGCAGAAAAGTGTTTGCAATTGGTGAGACAATGACCATGTGGCAGACTCCAGTGTTCCGCCCCAATGCATTGGAACATAAGAATATAGGAACTTCGGAACAGGAGTAGGCCATTCAGCCCCTTGAGATTTTCCACCATCCAATCAGATCATGGCTAATCTGTATCTTAACTCCATCTACCTGCCTTGGTTCCGTAACCCTTAATACCCTTGCCTAACAAAAATCTATCAATTTCAATTTTGAAATTTTCAATTGGCCTAGCCTCAACAGCTTTTTGGGGAGAGAGTTCCAGGTTTCCACTACTCTTTGAAGAAGAAATGCTTCCTGACATCACCCCTGAATGGCCTAGCTCTAATTTTAAGGTTATGCCCCCTTGTTCTGGACTCTCCCACCAGAGGAAATAGTTTCTCTCTATCTGGCCCATCAAACCCTTTAATCATCTTAAACACCTCAATTAGATCACCCCTTAATCTTCTATATTCAAGGGAATACAAGCCTAGTCTATGCAACCCTTCCTCATAATTTAACCCCTTTAGCCCCAGTATTATTCTGGTGAATCTGGCTTGCACTTCCTCCGAGGCCAAAATATCCATCCTGAGGTGTGGTGCCCAGAACTGAGTGCAGTACTCCAGATGGGGTAAAACATAACTTCCACCCCTTTGTATTCTAGCCCACTTGAGATAAAGGCCAACATTCCATTAGCCTTTTAAATTATTTTTTGTAATTGTCCACTAGCTTTTGGTGATTTCTGTACTTGGACTCCTAAATCTCTCTGCTCTTCCACACTTCCTACCTTCTAACCATTTAGAAAATATTCTGACCTATCTTTCTCAGGTCCAAAGTGGATGACCTCACATTGAACCCCATCTGCCACAGTTTTGCCCACTCACTTAATCTATCAATGTCCCTTTGCAACTTTTTGCTCCCATCTACACTATTTACTGTGCCACCTAACTTAGTATCGTCAACAAGCTTAGATATACGGCTGTTTATTTCTTCATCCAAGTCATTTATTAATATACTGAAAAACTGTGGCCCCAGTACAGATCCCTGGGGGACTCCACCAGTCACATCCTGCCAATTTGAGTACATAACCATTATCCCTATTCTCTGTCTCCAGCCTCCTAACCAATTCCCTATCCAAGCCAATAGGTTGCCTCCAATTCCATGCACTCTCATTTTTGTTAATAGTGTCTTATGTGGAACCTTATCGAATACCTGCTGGAAGTCCATATAAATAACATCCATCGACACTCCCTTATCTACCATGCCTGTTATCTCTTCAAAAAATTCAACTAGGTTTGTTAGGCATGACTTACCCTTTACAAATCCATGCTGGCTCTCTCTGATCAGTTCATATTTGTCCAAATGCTCAGTCACACTGTCCTTAACATTGAAGTCCTGAAGAGGGAGGTGCATCAAAGGAGGGCACCCTCCTTGAGACAGATGGCCACCTGCCTTCCACAGAAACCAGAGGCTCAAGCTGCCTCGTAACAGATTGCCCAGTGAGTAAATGCTGCCTCCCATGGCAGGAGGACTTGAGAACAAATGAGAAAACGTTCTGTGGCATCAGAAAAGGCAAGGTATGTATACTCACTTAAGCATACATGCAAACTCTTCCTTCCAGCCAATTTGTTGTACCCTCAGTGACAGCAGCTACACAGGTACCATGCTGTATTGTCCCTTTGATGGTGCACATTTTCATTCCACAGTGGCACATGGCACATTGACACAGGAGAACAAAAGTTTCATGCACAGAGCTCTTCACAGGTGACTCACAAAAGCAGCATGTAAATTCATGGGGTGTTCTGGGCAAGAGAGAGATTTGCACAGGACACATGGATGCTGTTTCCATCATTCAGTTGCAATCTAACATATTCATCAATATGCTCTGTTTACAGGCCAAAAATGTAAATCATAGGGATATACTGCAGGGCAGTATGATTAGTTTTGTTTTGGTCTTGAAAAGAGCCAGCAGACATGTTGGACTGAACTACCTCTTTCTATGCTGACTACACATGAGGAGATAGCATTGGCCTTATGTGGATGTAAAGCTGTAGACGGTTTGGATAGGGTGTGTTTGGAGTCGGGTTGACACCTAGAAATTATCCTCCATAGAATCATAGAATCATACAAAGTTACGGCACAGAAGGAGGCCATTTGGCCTAATGTGTCCGTGCCAGCCGAAAAAGAGCTATCCAGCTTAATCTCACTTTCCAGCACTTGGTCCGTAGCCCTGTAGGTTACAGCACTTCAAGTGCATAATCCAAGTACTTTTTAAATGAGTTGAGGGTTTCTGCCTCTACCACCCTTTCAGGCAGTGAGTTCCAGACCCCTACCACCCTCTGGCTGAAAAAGTTTCTCCTCAACACCCCTATAATCCTTCTACCAATTACTTGAAATCTTGCTCCCCGGTCACTGACCCCTCTGCTAAAGAAAATAGGTCCTTCCTATCCACTCTATCTACGCCCCTCATAATTTTATACACCTCAATTAAATCTCCCCTCAGCCTCCTCTGTTTCAATGAAAACAACCCCAGCCTATCCAATCTTTCCTCATAGCTAAAATTCTCCAGTCCTGGCAACATCTCATAAATCTCCTCTGTGCCCTCTCTAATGCAATTACATCTTTCCTGTAATGTGGCGACCAGAATTGTATGCAGTACTCAAGCTGTGGCCTATCTAGTGTTTTATACAGTTCTAGCATAACCTCCCTGCTCTTATATTCTATGCCTCAGCTAATAAAGGAAAGTATCCCGTATGCCTTTTTGACAACCTTATCTACCTGTCCTGCTACCTTCAGGGATCTGTGGACATGCATTCCAAGGTCCCTCTCTTCCTCTACACCTCTCAGTATCCTCCCATTTATTGTGTATTCCCTTACCTTTTTTGCCCTCCCCAAATGCATCACCTCACACTTCTCCAGATTGAATTCCATTTGCCACTTTTTTGCCCACCTGACCAGCCCATTGATATCTTTCTGCAGTCTTTTTTCTTCACTATCAACTACACGGCCAATTTTTGTATCATCTGCAAACTTCTTCATCATGCCCTTTACATTTAGGTCTAAATCATTGGTATATACCACAAAAAGCAAGGGACCTACTACTGAACCATGTGGAACCCCACTGGAAACAGCCTCCCAGTCACAAAAACACCCGTCGACCATTACCCTTTGCTTCCTGCCACTCAGCCAATTTTGGATCCAATTTGCCACTTTCCCTTGGATCCCATGGGCTTTTACTTTTCTGACCATTCTGCCATGTGGGACCTTGTCAAAAGCCTTGCCAAAATTCATGTAGACTACATCAAATGCACTACCCTCATCGACCCTCCTTGTTACCTGCTCAAAAAATTCAATCAAGTTAGTCAGACACGACCTTCCCATAACAAATTCATGCTGACTGTCCTTGATTAATCTTTCTAAATGACGATTTATACCTTCCCTCAGAATTTTTTCCAATAATTTGCCCATCATCGAAGTAAGGCTGACTGGCCTGTAATTACTTGGTCTATCCTTTTCTCCCTTTTTAAACAACGGTACAACATTAGCAGTTCCCTAATCCTCTGGCACCACACCTGTACCAGAGAAGATTTGAAAATAATGGTCAGAGCCTGCACTATTTCCTCCCTTGCTTCTCTTAGCAGTCTGGGATACATTTCATCCTACTTTCAAAGATGCTAATCTCCTTAATATTTCCTCCTTCACTATTTTTATCTCATCCAATATTTCACACTCCTCCTCCTTAACTACAATGTCTGCATCGTCCCCCTCTTTTGCGGAGACAGACGCAAAGTTTTCATTAAGAACCATACCCACATCTTCCGCCTCCACACATAGGTTATCTTTTTGGTCTCTAATAGGCCCTACTCTTTCCTTAGTTATCCTCTTGCTCTTTATGTATTTAGAAAACATCCTTGGATTTTCCTTGATTTTATTTGTCAGTATTTTTTCATGCCCTTTCTTTGCTTTCCTAATCTCTTTTTTAATTTCACCCTTGCACTTTCTATACTCCTCTAGGCTTTCTGCAATATTGAGCTCTCGGTGTCTGACATAAGCTTCCCTTTTTTGCCTTATCTTACCCTGTATACTCATTGACATCCGAGGGGGCTCTAGATTTGGTAGCCCCATCCTTTTTCTTCGTGGGAACATATTTGCTCTGAACCCTCACTATCTTCCCCTTGAATGCCTCCCACGGTTCTGACACTGATTTACCTTCAAGTAGCTGTTTCCAGTCCATTTTTGCTAAATCACTTCTCAGCTTAGTAAAATTTGGCTTTCCCCAATTGAGAACTTTTACTCCTGTTCTATCTTTGTCCTTTTCTGTAACTATGCTAAATCTAACTGAATTATGATCATTACCAGCAAAATGCTCTCCCACTGATATTCCTTCCACCTGCCCAGCTTCATTCCCCAAAACTAAATCCAGAACTGCCCCCTCTCTTGTTGGGCTTGCTACGTACTGGCTAAAAAAGTTCTCCTGAATGCAATTTAAGAATTCTGCACCCTCTATACCTTTTACACTGATTCTATCCCAGTTAATATTAGGGTAGTTGAAATCCCCGACTATTACTGCCCTACTGTTTTTGCAGTTCTCAGAAATTTGCCTACATGCTTGCTCTTCTATCTCCCTCTGACTGTTTGGGGGTCTATAGTACACTCCCAGTAGTGTGACTGCCCCTTTTTTTTTGTTCTTCAGTTCAACCCATATGGCCTCATTTGATGATCCTTTGAACATATCATCCCTCCTCACAGATGTAATTGTTTCCTTTACCAATATTGTCACCCTCCCCTTCCATTTATTATGATATTTCATGTTGTTACACTCTTGCCAAATCCTCACAGCAGGACCTACATTTTTTACTCACCTGAATGATGCACTAAAATCCCTTGCCTGTCTTGGAAGCCATTGTCTGGGTGATAATTTGTAAATCTTACTGCTTCTCTCTTCCAGTCCTGAGACGAGGAGGCCGGGCGGCTGGTGCCACCAGTACAAACACTCCACCTGCCACTAGCACCCCAGAGAGTGCAGGTATTGAGTGTGAAGAAGGGCACTGTGTGAAGCACAGTGCACAAGTGGAAAAAAATCTAGTGGAGGTGGCTGGTGGGGAACAGGAAACATCTGACCAGGCTGCGTGTCCACGATGGTGCCAGGAACATGGGCAAGGGATTGGTATCCTACTGGACCTGCTTTCAGAAGGGAGTTCATTAATTGAGGTGCTTAAAATGATGAAAAGATTTGATAGAGAAGATACAGAGAAGCTATTTCCATGGCGGGAGAATCCAGAACAAGGGGACCCAGTCCCCCAAGGATCTATCATTGACCTCCTCCTATTTCTCATCTATATGATGCCCCTCATCAACATCATCCCAAAAACACATTCAACTTCAGATTCCACATGTACACTGACGACACCTAGCTCTACCCCACCACCACCTCTCTCGACCCCTCCACTGTCTCTGATTTGTCACATTGCTTGTCCGACATCCAGATGAGCAGAAATTTCCTCCAACTAAATATTGGGAAGACCGAAGCCATTGTTTTCGGTTCCCACCGCTAAATCCGTTCCCTAGCCACCGATTCTATCCCTCTCCCTGGCCACTGTCTGAGGCTGAACCAGACCGTTCACAACCTTAGCATCCTATTTGACCCTCAGAAGAGCTTCCGACCACATATCCGCTCCATCACCAAGACCATCTTTCCACTACGGTAACAACGCCCATCTCCGTCCCTGCCTCAGCTCATCTGCTGCTGAAACCCAATCCATGCCTTTGTTACCTCTAGACTTGACTATTCCAATGCTCTCCATGCCTTCTTCCCATCTTCCACCCTCTATAAACTTGAGCTCGTCCGAAATTTTGCTGCCCGTGTACTAACTCACACCAAGTCCTATTCACGCATCCCCCCTGTGCTCGCTGACCTACATTGGCTCCCGGTCCACCAATGCCTCGATTTTAAAATTCTCATCCTTGTTTTCAAATCCCTCCTTGGCCTCACCCCTCCCTATCTCTGTAACCTCCTCCAGCCCTGCAACACTCCGAGATCTCTGCGCTCCTCCAATTCTGGCATCTTGCGCATCCCTGATTTTAACCGCTCCACCATTGGCAGCCGTGCCTTCAGCTGCCTAGGCCCTAACCTCTGAAATTCTCTCTCTAAACCTCCCCACCTCTCTATCTCTCTCTCCTCCTGTAAGATGCTCCTTAAAACCTACCTCTTTGACCAAGCTTTTGGTTACCTGTCCTAATATCTCCTTATGTGGCTCAGTGTCAAATTTTGTTTGATAACGCTCCTGTGAAGCGCCTTGAGACGTTTTACTATGTTAAAGGTGCTATATAAATGCAAGTTGTTGTTGTCGGTTTTGTTACGGGGAGATTTAATTGAGGTGTTCAAAATTATGAAGTAAATAAGGAGAAACTGTTTCCACTGGAATGAGGGTCGGTAACCAGAGGACACAGATTTAGGATAATTGGCAAAAGAACTAGAGGGGAGAGGAGGATTTTTTTTTTACACAGCGAGTTGTTATGATCTGGAAGCAGATTCAAAAGTAACTTTCAAAAAGGAAATTGGATATATATTTGAAAAGGAGAAATTTGCAGGGCTATGGGGAAAGAGCGAGGGAGTGGGACTAATTGGATAGCTCTTTCAAAGAGCCGGCACAGGCACGATGGACTGAATGGCTTCAATGATTCTATGATTCTAAGCGTATTGAGTAGGAGGGATCCGGAAGCAATTGCGATGGGGAGGAGGGGGAGGGAAGTCCTGGACAGAAGAAACTCAAACTGTCCATGTGGGATGCAGGGAAGTACTTCTGTTCCTCCTGCCCACAAAGAAACCTTTAAAAAGATTTAAAGTTAACTGACCTGGGCCTCTTCTGGCCCCGAAGCCACTTTGTGGCATCTTTCTCGGACGCGGTTGACACTGTGCGTGACCCATGTCATCGGACCAAAGCTTTTACATTTAATGAGGCCCCGGCCTGCCTGGGCCGATGGCTTTGAACGCTAGCCAAAATGCACCTGCAAAAATGTTGCATGGCACGAAGAGGATATGGATCCAGTGAGTAGAACACTGCTCCAATTTTAAACCCCGCATGCCCCTTTCTCATCGCGTGTGTGGGGTTAAAATCAAGCCCCGAGATTTTTTTCTTCCATTGCTTGTTTCTGGTTTCCTTCAGTTCAGCAATCCTTTGGTGTCCATCTTGTTAATTGTATCCATGTGATTTATATCAATTAATGTTAATTGTATTCAGGTGGTGTGTATTAATTGGGAACTCCCTTGTATCCATTTATAAGAGAGCTCATCGAGGGTGTGAAGTGTGCAATGTGGAGCTCTGTGAATAAAGGCTTGGAAGCAACTGAAGATCAGGCTCTAATATTCTATTCTTCACCACCTGGTTATCCAATTTGTAACACACCTCCCACAGCTGCATTCCTGCTGTCATCAGTTCACCCCTGCAGTTACAAGCAGTGCCAACCAGGGGCATTCCATTGGACCTGCCAACAGATTTATGGATTTGAAGAAGGAAGAGGGAATCGTGAGGAGGACAGAGAGGCAAATGCGCCAGCAAGGCAGCTGCCTGGCACCACCTGTGGACAGCCCAGGGATTATTTTTATTTTTATTTTTTTTTATTCGTTCACGGGATGTGGGCGTCGCTGGCAAGGCCGGCATTTATTGCCCATCCCTAATTGCCCTCGAGAAGGTGGTGGTGAGCCGCCTTCTTGAACCGCTGCAGTCCGTGTGGTGACGGTTCTCCCACAGTGCTGTTAGGAAGGGAGTTCCAGGATTTTGACCCAGCGACAATGAAGGAACGGCGATATATTTCCAAGTCGGGATGGTATGTGACTTGAAGGGGAACGTGCAGGTGGTGCTGTTCCCATGCGCCTGCTGCTCTTGTCCTTCTAGGTGGTAGAGGTTGCGGGTTTGGGAGGTGCTGTCGAAGAAGCCTTGGCGAGTTGCTGCAGTGCATCCTGTGGATGGTGCACACTCCAGCCACAGTGCGCCGGTGGTGAAGGGAGTGAATGTTTAGGGTGGTGGATGGGGTGCCAATCAAGCGGGCTGCTTTATCTTGGATGGTGTCGAGCTTCTTGAGTGTTGTTGGAGCTGCACTCATCCAGGCAAGTGGAGAGTATTCCATCACACTCCTGACTTGTGCCTTGTAGATGGTGGAAAGGCTTTGGGGAGTCAGGAGGTGAGTCACTCACCGCAGAATACCCAGCCTCTGACCTGCTCTCGTAGCCACAGTATTTATATGGCTGGTCCAGTTAAGTTTCTGGTCAATGGTGACCCCCAGGATGTTGATGGTGGGGGATTCGGCGATGGTAATGCCGTTGAATGTCAAGGGGAGGTGGTTAGACTCTCTCTTGTTGGAGATGGTCATTGCCTGGCACTTATCTGGCGCAAATGTTACTTGCCACTTATGAGCCCAAGCCTGGATGTTGTCCAGGTCTTGCTGCATGCAGGCTCGGACTGCTTCATTATCTGAGGGGTTGCGAATGGAACTGAACACTGTGCAATCATCAGCGAACATCCCCATTTCTGACCTTATGATGGAGGGAAGGTCATTGATGAAGCAGCTGAAGATGGTTGGGCCTAGGACACTGCCCTGAGGAACTCCTGCAGCAATGCCCTGGGGCTGAGATGATTCGCCTCCAACAACCACTACCATCTTCCTTTGTGCTAGGTATGACTCCAGCCACTGGAGAGTTTTCCCCCTGATTCCCATTGACTTCAATTTTACTAGGGCTCCTTGGTGCCACACTCGGTCAAATGCTGCCTTGATGTCAAGGGCAGTCACTCTCACCTCACCTCTGGAATTCAGCTCTTTTGTCCATGTTTGGACCAAGGCTGTAATGAGGTCTGGTGTCGAGTGGTCCTGGCGGAACCCAAACTGAGCATCGGTGAGCAGGTTATTGGTGAGTAAGTGCCGCTTGATAGCACTGTCGACGACACCTTCCATCACTTTGCTGATGATTGAGAGTAGACTGATGGGGCGGTAATTGGCCGGATTGGATTTGTCCTGCTTTTTGTGGACAGGACATACCTGGGCAATTTTCCACATTGTCGGGTAGATGCCAGTGTTGTAGCTGTACTGGAACAGCTTGGCTAGAGGCGCAGCTCGTTCTGGAGCACAAGTCTTCATCACGACAGCTGGGATGTTGTCGGGGCCCATAGCCTTTGCTGTATCCAGTGCACTCAGCCGTTTCTTGATATCACGTGGAGTGAATCGAATTGGCCGAAGACTGGCTTCGGTGATGGTGGGGATATCGGGAGGAGGCTGAGATGGATTATCCACTCGGCACTTCTGGCTGAAGATGGTTGCAAACGCTTCAGCCTTGTCTTTTGCACTCACGTGCTGGACTCCGCCATCATTGAGAATGGGGATGTTTGCAGAGCCTCCTCCTCCCGTTAGTTGTTTAATTGTCCACCACCATTCACGACTGGATGTGGCAGGACTGCAGAGCTTTGATCTGATCCGTTGGTTGTGGAATCGCTTAGCTCTGTCTATAGCATGTTGCTTCCGCTGTTTAGCATGCATGTAGTCCTGAGTTGTAGATCAACACCGGGTTGGCACCTCATTTTTAGGTACGCCTGGTGCTGCTCCTGGCATGCTCTTCTGCACTCCTCATTGAACCAGGGTTGATCCCCTGGCTTGTTGGTAATGGTAGAGTGAGGAATATGGCGGGCCATGAGGTTACAGATTGTGCTGGAATACAATTCTGCTGCTGCTGATGGCCCACAGCGCCTCATGGATGCCCAGTTTTGAGCTGCAAGATCTGTTCTGAATCTATCCCATTTAGCATGGTGGTAGTGCCACACAACACGTTGGATGGTGTCCTCAGTGCGAAGACGGGACTTCATCTCCACGAGGACTGTGCGGTGGTCACTCCTACCAATACTGTCATGGACAGATGCATTTGCGACAGGTAGATTGGTGAGGTCAAGTAAGTTTTTCCCTCGTGTTGGTTCGCTCACCACCTGCCGCAGGCCCAGTCTAGCAGCTATGTCCTTCAGGACTCGGCCAGCTCGGTCAGTAATGGTGCTACCGAGCCACTCTTGGTGATGGACATTGAAGTCCCCCACCCAGAGTACATTTTGTGCCCTTGCTACCCTCAGTGCTTCCTCCAAGTGGTGCTCAACATGGAGGAGGACTGATTCATCAGCTGAGGGAGGACGGTAGGTGGTAATCAGCAGGAGGTTTCCTTGCCCATGTTTGACCTGATGCCATGAGATTTCATGGGGTCCAGAGTCAATGTTGAGGACTCCCAGGGCCACTCCCTCCTGACTGTATATCACTGTACCGCCTCCTCTGGTGGGTCTGTCCTGCCGGTGGGACAGGACATACCCAGGGATGGTGATGGAAGAGTCTGGGACGTTGGCTGAAAGATATGATTCTGTGAGAATGGCTATGTCAGGCTGTTGCTTGACTAGTCTGTGGGACAGCTCTCCCAATTTTGGCACAAGTCCTCAGATGTTAGTAAGGAGGACCTTGCAGGGTCGACTGGGCTTGGTGTTTTGCCGTTGTCGTGTCCGGTGCCTAGTGGTCCGATGCCGGGTGGTCCGTCCGGTTTTATTCTTATTATGACTTTTCGTAGCGAGATTTTACAACTGAGTGGCTTGCTAGGCCATTTCAGAGGGCAATTAAGAATCAACCACATTGCTGTGGGTCTGGAGTCACATATAGGCCAGACCGGGTAAGGGCGGCAGGCTTCCTTCCCTAAAGGACATTAGTGAACCAGATGGGTTTTTACGACAATCCGGTAGTTTCATGGCCATCATTACTGAAAGTAGTATTTTAATTCCAGATTTTTATTTAATTAATTGAATTTAATTAATTAATTGAATTTAAATTCGCCGGCTGCCGTGGCGGGATTTAAACTCATGACTCTGGATTTTAGTCCAGGCCTCTGGATTCCTAGCCCAGTAACATAACCACTATGCTACCGTACCCATGCTTGAGTCGTATGTTATACGACTCAAGCATATCTTAGTGGATTTGTTGGAGGGAGGCCTGCATTCGGCACAGGAAGGCAGTCACCGAGTTGTGCCGTCTACTGGAGCCTGACCTGAGATAACATCGAGCACAGGGATAGCACTATCTGTTGTGGTTAGTATTGGCACTTCATTTCAAACCACTACTCGTGATATTTTCCAGATTAGTGAGTTGTTTGTGCATCATATGGGTCACTGTAGCCTTGTTTGCCAGAAGCAACATATTTGTTACTTTCCCAGTGGAATGGAATGAAGAAATGGAGTGCATTTAGCACTTCTACCAGATGGTTGGGTTGCCAAGGGTGCAAGACATCATTGATGTCACCCATGTTACCACTGGGATGCCAAATGACAAGCCCATGTCAACAGACAAGTGATTTTGGACTACCAGAAACAATCATACAGGTGACTGCAAGATGCCCTAACAGCAGTCATGATGATTTTATCTTGCAATAGTGCCACATGCTTTGAAGAAGTAGGAACAATGGAAGGCTGGTTGCTGGGGGCCCAGCTGTTTCCCTTGCTGCCCTAACTACTGATACCAGAACAAAAATCTTGCGCTGTGATGCTGAAAGAATGTCAATGGGGCTTGTGCCTCAACCCGAATTCTTGTAGAACATGCCAGCAGTATGTCAAAGCAGCGCTTCCTATATCTGGACAAACCCAGTGGGATCCTACTCCAAAGTCGCAAGAAAGTCCACAAGATTATTTGCATCTGCGGTGTTCTGCACAACTTAGTCATTACAAAAGGGGAAACCATGAAGCCAGAAGGGCTGGAAGACAAGGCTACACTCTTGGCTGTGGAGTTAGAAGAGGAGGAGGAGGGGGAAAAGAGGAATGAGAAGCATTCTGGTACATCACAGACTTATTAATCAGGCTTTTAGCTGAAAGGCCACTACTAGGGTAGTCCTATGGATCTCTCTGTACTTCACATGCCCCAAATATTGGATCAAATACCCCTCAGGACCATCTCCTCCAAAAATATCTCCAGGCTTTTTTCACCGAAGGGCCCTTTTAAGAGTTTCCAATTTGTCAAGTCCAACAATGTTCCCTGTGTGTTGGAAAACCAGGCAAGGAGCATGTTTAAATTACCCAAATTAACAACACAGAATGTGGTGCGGTCGGGTTGCCACTCAACTAGCACAGGTGCACATATGAGCACAGGGAGCATCAGCCACTTTGTTGGTCAGTCAACAGCCTTGTTATCCCATCACATTATGAACAGATTGACAGAAAAAAATGTTTGAAAAGAAAGAACTTACATTTATATAGCACCTTCATGACCCTAGAACATCCCAAAGCATTTCATAGCCAATGAAGGACTTTTGAAACAGAATCACTGTTACAATGTAGGGAAACACAGCCACCAATTTCCGCACAGCAAAGTCCCACAAACAGCAATGAGATAAATGACCAGGTTATCTGCTTTAGTGATGTTAGTTGAGGGACAAGTATTGGCCAGGGCACCAGCCAATCTCTTCTTCAAATAGTGCCATGGGATCTTTTACGTCCACCTCAGAGGGTAGACGGGACCTCAGTTTAAGATCTCATCCAAAACACTGCACCTACGTTATGTGCTCAAGTCTCTGGCGTGGGGTCTGAACTCACGACCTTCTGTCTCAGAGGTGTAAGTGCTACCACTGAACCAAGGCTGACACCTAGAAGGCAGATGAGGAGCAGTATCAAATTACTAAATCGGCCATTTTCATTCATTTGCTTGGCGTTTTGAGGGACATCTGCATTAAAAACATCCCGGTGGAGCCACCAAATAAATTCCAAGCTGTATTTGCATAGAAGAGTTTTACAGACTTTAGAAGCTATTGACCTTTGATGTGTCAACAAAGTAACAGAAAAATCAGAGAATTTCAGCAATACCTGGGTGGTAAATGATCAACAGGGTCTCCACAGTATACGGGTAAACAGGTTGCCCACTAACACTGACTGATCCTGATTTTGTTAGGGTTGAAATTTGATGAAAGGGAGACAGAAGTGACATTTCCTCAAACCTCTGCTGCAGAGCTAGGAAGATGAGTGCTGCACAGGCCTTTGGTTTGTTTGTATGCTTCATGTTAATTGACTGGGTAAGTTTTCCTTATGAATAAATAATACACATAAAGGCTACATTATGAAGACCCGTGGGCTGTGATTTATATCCTGAGAGTAGGCCGACCTAATAACTCCTGAGTAATAAAGTCACAAAGGAGTTGCAAACAGCAACAAGAGTAGGATATAAATCAAATCCCATTAACCTTCAACTGTACTCTGTTTCTATAACATGTTAAAAATTAATCTGTAAAGAATTAGGTAGATTTAATCAAGTAGTGTGCTATATTCCTTTGCAGATTGGTCCTTGTGGAACTAGGGGCAGTGTGGATGGGGTTTGCTGTATGATGTGGGTTTAGAGCATTTAGTATGAATCTTTGAAGGAGAAATATTTCCTGTAATTCAAATGTAATGAGATCATCTCCATGTAATACAAAAATATTCCAATGAAAGGTTATTATCATACATGACAGAATTATTCTCCACAAGTGAGGCGAGGCTGAAAACTCAGCAATGATTAGCCCATTAGAAGCCAAGGCTTCATTTATACTCTTACTTTCACACAAATACAAAACAATTTTGGGTGCATATTAATGTGAAAGCGCCAGTATAACATGGAAGTCAGGTTCCAATCTGGCTATCAAGTGCACTGAAGCTATGAGGCAGGGACCAAATCCAGGAGGTAGTCTCATAACAATCTGGCTTTGCACCAAGTACAGTATTACTCCTTCCTGGTACAAAGCCAAGGTGGTAGATTGAACCTCCTCCAGAACATTAGGAGAAAGTGGACACTCCCACCCTCTGTTTCCTGACATTACAAATTAAATATCATAGAGTTTGGATGCAGGTTCAGTGCTCCTTGGTCACTCAGCTCAGTATAATCTGCAGGGGGACACCCAGCAGTATAACTTAAATTTGTTTCTCTGAGGGTCATACTCTAAATATATTAGTCTGAGATCTTAGGGTAGATTTTGTATTCTTATGTTTCTAATATTTCTATATATTTGAAATCAATGGTTCTGTAACAGGCGGGCGATCTGCTCTACCAGATCACCACCCAGGTGGTGAAGATGAAAGGCTACCCCACACCTGTAATATAGCACCCCTCATTGTCACCCTCCCAAGAGAAGACATTTATATCTCACTGCTGACAGTGAGATATTCTGTTTGTATCATAGGTTGATTTTTTTTTAAACTTGCTTGTTTTGATGTCACAAATGTGAAAACAAGAAAACATCTCCAATGTTCCAAGAATATTATGTAAATAAAGTGTACTGAACCATACCATAAATACGTATTTTTCCATTGTGTGGTCAGGGTTGTAGATTCAACAAAGCAATTGAAATTGTTACTAAAGGGAGCATTCAATCTTCACACTAAAGTCCTCCTCACTTGTTCACTAGAACCTAGTTGGATGAAATGTTTGTAGCTCAGTGTTGTATGTGTAAAACCAATGCCCTTTTCTTTGATTTCTTACAAACTCACAATTGAAAATTCAGTCAGAGACCAGTCTTGCACCTCGCGGTCCTCGGCCTGTCTTACAGCGTGAACATTACAGATCTAAACAGTGTTCAGAGAATGAATGGCCGAGTTGTACAGACGATGAGTGGGTAAGTGGTCCAGTTGGCATCTCATTTTTTTGTGAAATGATACATTGCAAAGACCTAAATTAATATAATTCTTCATTATTCAAATAGGGCCCGAAATGTCCATCTGGATGCAGAATGCAAGGATTAATAGAGACCGAGAATCAACAAAACGATGGCAGAGTACAAGAGGTTCGACAGCTGTTGGAAAACTATTCCAACATGTTTGGGAATACTCACGTTACTGTGACTGAAACTGTCAAAAGAATTAGACAGACCCTGGACGGAATGGGAAGTGAGTGGCTGCTGTTTTTATATTTCACAAAGAAGGTTTCAGTTTTTGTTTCCATAGAGAAACTTACGGAGTTTAAAATTGTTCCTATTTGGTGCTTACTGATTTTCGCCTTAAAATTGAATCATTAACTAACTCGATTTTTTGAAAAATCGTATATTTTTGAGCATTTTGTAACTTGAATTTCCTCTCCCGTTCAATTTTGCATCAGAAAATGCAACACTTTCCCCAATATTCATTTGAATTTAGTTTGTTTTTTTATGCCTTGAAAAAAATGTACACGGAGAACTCTATTTAAAACCTGTTGGAATCACATCCGTTTCTAGCAGGATTCTTGTGTCGTTTTTAGGGTTTGGGGACACCTACTATCAGCTGGTGAATCATCTGAATTCGAGACTTACCATCTTACAGAACAAAATCAATGAGCAAAGTCTCAAAATAAAACGACTACAAAATAGTATATTAGAACAATTCAAAGATATTTCAAGACTGGAGGTAAAGACTTTACTCATTTTGAAATTGCAGTGTTTTTATTCTGTTAGTCTTTTTTTTAACAAAGAATTCGCATTATTATTGTTAATTTTTTGTCATTATCTTAATCATTTGCAGAGGGCAAATTGTCAGAATTGTTTGGATGTGAGTGTACTTCTGTATCTTCACTCTTGTTTGAATATCTTCCCAAAATTCTAACTTTTCTGAATATTGAATTGTTCTGAATGAATGTCCATTCAGAGAGAGAACATCTTTAAAATTAGCAGCTACTTCTTTTGTTAATTTGTTCTCAGGATGTGGTTGATGCTGGCAAGGCCACATTTGTTGCTCATCCCTAGCTGCCCTAAGAAGATGGTGGTGGGCCTTTGAATCACTGCAGTCCTTGTGGTGATGCTGCTCCCACAATATTGCTATTTTACAGATATCATTAGCACTGACTGTGAGAACTGTAATCATAATTGAAGTACAGTGATTCATTTCCCAGGCAGCTTATGGTAACATCCATAAACGTTTTTGGAGGTTGTGCTTTTCAATTTTTAATTGTTTTTAAAAGTCCTTAACTATTTTTCACTTAAATTGCTACACTTAGTTAACCTCGTCTACCCATATTCACGACCACCCTCTCAATCTTACCATCTCCCCGACCTCCCTACTCCCTTGTTCTCAATCACAGACAAGGCCATCTCTGATCACTTCCTCCGATCCCTCACCACCCACATCCCCCTACCCACTTCCAACCCCACTTCCTTCTGTGTTAACTCCTAGAAAAAACTCCCTACCCCTTCCTCAAAACAACAATCCTCGACCCCTCTGTCTTTGCAAACTACAGCCCCATCTCCAACCTCCCTTTTCTCTCCAAAGTCCTTGAACCTGTTGTTAGCTCCCAAATCCATGCCTATCTTTCTCGCAGCTCCCAGTTTGAATCTCCCTGATCTGATTTCCGTCCCTTCTACAGAACCGAAATGGCCCTTATCAAAGTCACAAATGATTAAAATCAAAAATGATGCTGAAGTGCCTTATTAAGGGATGAACTGTTTGTGCATGTGTAATATGTTTGTACATATAAATGTCTATTTACAACATACACAAATATATGGGGGTTGTTTTCACCTTTGGTGTACTTTGGGTAGATGGTGGGTGGAGCCTGCCCAATGTTACCGGTGAGGGGCCCGACCCATTTTAATGGTTGGGCTTCATTTACATTGAACTGGTCATTTTGAGGGGCAGAAACTCCAGTGGGCCCGCCAGCCTGCAGATTGGTGGAAGGGAACAGAGACCAAGATTAAAGCTGCGGAGGATGATGAGCATGGAGCAGGGACAGCACTTATATTCACTTTGAAGGCCAGAAAGTGCCATATAATGTGCATTTTCTTCTTGCCAGACCTGTTCCAGCAATTCCTTTCAGGCACGCGGGTTCTGGCCATTTCCCACTCTGTATAGTTGCCAGGTCCAGTAGTCAATGGCACTGCATTGTACTTTACTGAAGTGGCATTGGGGTCCTAACTATATCATAGGACCCCAAGTTGCATGGCACAATGAGGGTCCTACCTGTTTCCGGCTTGAAAATTGCAGTGAGCGGAGTGTCAGCAGTAAGTCAATTTTTGCAATTTTGGACTCACTCCCGCCCCTGTTCCCGCTGATATACTAAAATCGCAACCGTAATTTACATGGGTAGTTATTCACTAAAGAATCTCAGGTTGGTTCTGCTCCTTCTGTTCCATTGTAAGTTCTGTGCTTTTCCCTCTACTCCACAAATGGCTCCTCACACTTCTCCCGCAATCTTTCAAATGGCTCCATCTCTGGGGAAGGTGCAAACCAGATGGCACAAGTATTATGTATTTAGTAGCATAGATTTCAACTCAGCTCAGCCCCACTTGGCTCAGTGCTGCCTCTGTTCCCACTGTCCCTTAATCTAACTGTTCGACTCAAGTCCTAATCAGTCATTATGGTTCCCAGCCCTTCCTTAGTTGACAGCAGCATTGCTGCCATTTTCGGTGCTGAGGTCATTTTGCTTGCTATTTTAGTGCTCGAAGCCTCTGTTGATAGCCACTTTCTGATTGGGTTGTCTTGTGCTCATTGTGGGAATCTTGTGCCTTTAACACACACATAAATTGCACAAGATATTACAATTTATATATATATGATCCATTATGTATCATAAATATATATATATATATATATATATATGTACATGTAGACCTTCATTATTAAAATCATTTAATTTGGGTGATAACTGGTCATCTGATTAGTACTTTCAGTTCAAGGATCATTAAAGTCAGTTTTTATTGTCAATTTAATATGCTGTTTTTTGGTGGGGGGGGTTCAAGTTTTATTTTTAGTTAGGACATAGAAAGACATAAAAGTTACAACAGGGAAATAGGCCATTCGGCCCAACCAATCCATGTCGGTGTTTATCCTCCATGCGAGCCCTGGTCACATTTGCCCGACCTGTACACATATCCCTTCATCCCTGATCCAATCTAATCTTGAATATTAACATAGTTTCTGCCTCAACCTTTAACCCTGGAAGTACATTCCCTATTCCTGAGTAAAGAAATTTCTCTTGTTCTCTAATCTAAATCGCTTGCATTTAATTTTGTATCCATGGCCCCTCATTCTAGGGGCCAGTCAGTGGAAAAGAACATTGGCTATAGTATAAAACAGGCTAGCAATTTGCCATCGCCTGTTTTTCACTGCCGCTGAAGACTATTTCACCCTAATAATGCTTAATTTAGTCCACGTTGCCTTCAAACGTCTGATTGGTCCACAACTTATGTAGTCATGCCTCCAGTAATGAATGAGCGATGACGCTCGTCCATGAAAACTATGTAACACATACCATTCGTCCTTTCACGATTTACTTGGTCTGTGGGAACTGCATGGTAAATGGGCTGGGGGCTGGGGGCGGGGGAACGTGAAACGGAAAATCACTAAATTTCTTTTTTCCCAATGATGGCTGGCACTGTTTGGTCATAATATTATTTCTTCTTGTTAGGTTGACATTGACATCAAGATACGATCTTGCAAAGGGTCTTGTACTAAGTCAGTTGTTTACAATATCAACAAAGAAAGTAATGCCCAAATGGAGAAATCCCTCAGATCAATGACTAGCATGAGACTGGATCGGATCGAATATAACAAGCCAATACATACCCTCAAACTGTCTTCGGTGAAGAAATCTGATGTAGTAACTGGCTACAAATCTGTGCCTGATGTCGATCATGAATATCCTAAGTTCTGGGAAGAAATGCATACTAGGCTAATTACCCTAGAAAATGATATACCACACCCAGGTTCACATCTAGATTCTGACTATTATGTAGGTTCATTCTTAACTCCTACTCCTATGGCTATAACTACTGTATCCACTGACAAAGATGAAGACACTCATACAGTTAGCATGAAGAGTGGTGATGTGTCTTCCACTCTGGACGGAATCAGCAGCACAAGAAGTGGCGATAAGCCCTTATCCCATGGAGTAAGCAGTACAAGAAGGGTTGATACATCCTTAACTCATGGTAATGTAGATGCTAGCACCGAAGAGCAATATTTCACAAAAGGCTCAGACAAAGCAAGCTCCTCATATAGTTCTCATACCACGAAAATATCCCACTCCATAACTGATTCTAAAACTGTCATAAACCAAACTTTTACCAAAGACAGTGACACACAGACAGTCAATCGTGATACTTTTCCTGATCCATTATTCCTCAATTCGGAACAAATAGGCTTTAAGGAAATATCATTATCACAAGCAAGTAAGGGTTTTTCTGGTAATTCATCTCACACAAAGACCAGCAGCTCTGGTGATTTCACTGATTATTCAAATTTAGGACATTTTGATGATTCTATTACGATTGACAACAGAGAACGTGTCATCTCTTCAACCAAAGAGGTGACAGATTCCAAAGACAGCGTATCTCACGCAGAATCTTTCAGCACTAACAGTAGCCACTGGTCCACTAATACAGAGGATTCTAAGGGGTTTCCAAAATTCTCAAAAGCCATGCAACCTCCTATGGACCTAAGTTTATTCTTCGATGATAAAACTGGAGAAGATTTACCTGATAAACGTCCTCGCAGTTTTAACACGGAAAAAGTGCAGAAGATTAAAGGCTACGTTGGGAAAGGTAGGTTTAAGTGTCATTTAAGTAAGACCATTTGCTCTTTCTTTAGGTAAAGTTGAGTCAATATGCAGATCAAATCTATGGGTTATGATTATAAATTGTTCTATGGGTAGGTATTTTTGATAGATGACTACAGCTTATTTCACAGGCATAATTTGTAGTCTAGAAACGTATTAATTTAGATATTTTTCATATGCTAGTAAGAAGGAAGGCTTTTGTCTTGGCGAAGGATGAGTCTTAATTTTGATCACATGTTTGTTACTTTCCACGAGGCCTCCTGGGGAATGTGCTGTGTGGAAAAACCAACATGTTCAATCCTCTTGTCCTGTAATATCTATTGACTGAAATACACAACAAACTTTGGGCCTGTTACACGCATTATGCTGCATTCACCTTACAGCGATGCCACTGATTGCAACTCCAAATTTGGCAGTAGCCCTGTAAAATAAATGATTTGGCTTATCTGCCTTTGAAGGCACCAAGACCCACATGAAGAGATAACTTTCCCTGCTGTCTGCCGAGGTAGTTGGACCAGCGCACTAAAGTAACTGCTTGATTCCAGTAATGTCAGCCGCCAATTTTTCTGCCTGTTTGGACCAGTGAAAAGGGGAGGATCCAGCGAACAGGAAATAAAGTTGAAAATCACAACTTTTTTTTGGCACCAATTTTCTTTTTTCCATTGGTTGGCTCTCTTTCTTTCCTGTATGGGTTGTCTCCTTATTAGGATACATTTCTGCAAGTGCTGCATGCCCTCCAGTACCTCATCCAAGAGACCATTATTCATGTGTAAGCCTTGGCAGTGAATGTTGGCAGGCTATTTGATTTCAGGGGCATCACAGCCTAGCCCAATCTGTCCTAACCTGATGTCCACACAAGCACTAGATTGTTGGGTACTGATATGGACCATAAAACACTGGACGATTTTCCTTCCCCTAATCCAGGGACGTTGAAGCCAATTACGGTGGACCAATTGATACCCGTCCCTGCTGCACCATCTATGGAGAGAGGAACAGGGTTAACGTTTCAGGTCAATGACCTTTCACCAGAATTGATGAATTTTGATGAAAGGTCATTGACCTGAAACATCAGCCCTGATATTTACAGGGAGGCAGGGAGGGAGTGGGAACTTGTAGTGGCCGGGAAACCCGGAAGTATGGGGAATGCGAATTTAATGGCAGGACCTCATTTGAATTTTTTTTCTCCATTTCCAGGCCGGCAGCCAGCCAGATTGAGAGGCTAGCTGGCTGTTGGGCAGGAAGGTCTGCTGTACAAGGCCGCAGCGGGGACCGGAGAGGAGGGAGGGAGATATCACGGGGGTGGGGGAGGAAGATTGTGGGGGTGGGGGCGGGAAGAGATCATGGGGGGAGATCGTGGAGAAGAGATCGCGGAAGGGAAGATCGTGGGGAGGGAAGAGATTGCAGGGGGGAAGATCGCAGCGGGGGGGCGGGGGGGAGAGATTGCGGTTGGGCCTGGAGTTCGCATGGGGGGAGCATTGGATCGCAGGGAGGGAGGCCGATAGCGGCAATTTAGCTTGAGGGGCTGGGGAGATGCACTCCTGCTCCTCCTGGCCCACAAGCAATAAAAATCACTTACCTGCTGCATCCGGCAGTTCTCGCCTCCTTTGAGGTACCAGGTGGTCCGAGCCCTGGGAAACCCAACCACTAGCCGTTAAATCTAAATGACTGGTAAAATCTGAAACAGCTTCATTAACATATTTAAATTACTGACCCGCCTCTCGAGAGCAGGTCACTCATACGCTCCCCAACCCGTCCCAGCTAAACCGGAAGTGGGCGTGTTCGCGGCGGGTTGGGGTCAGATGTCACATTTTTAAGAATTTAACCCCTGCCCTTCTTCTACCCATCCTGAGGGGTTAAAATTCCCTCTGTTAACTCTATTTCTTTCTCCGCAGTTTCAGCCTGACCTGCTGAGCGTTTCTAGCATCTTCTGTTCTTATTTGATCCCTGAGCAAGATTTCCAGTTTGTGCAAGATTATAGGCAGGCTTGTGCTGTGGATCTCCACACACTGGGAACTGAATTGAGATTATCTCAAACTTATTTTACATTATATATATATATATATATAAGACCATCAGAGAGAATAAACTTGATTTCATTGAAGATGAGAGGTGAAAGTACATATTAAGGACCACCCAGTGCCACCCAGTCCTTACCTTAAGATGTTCTGATATTGTGACAGATAACATTTATAACTACTAATATAACTGAGCTAATATAAATTAACACCTTGTTTCAGTTGTGTTACTAATGTTTGAGTTTAGTGTAAATAAGTTGACAAATATATTAAAATAGCTTACAGATGAATTATAGATGATTTAACATGTTTGTTTTAAATCACTGAAGCCAGTTTTTACTGTAATTTAGTAATAAAATCATGTATCAAGTACTTGCAGTGAACTGATAAGTTGGCTCATATAACATTATGGGGGGTGAATTTCCACATTCACGTCATTTTTCTGCGGGATTCCACGGCTCTTCCGCAGAAGTTATAGCGGGAGAACCCCCTACATGTCTTTTTTAGAAATCTTGCTTTTAATATTACTTTAAGGCTGCATTTATTTTACTTGAAACCGTCACTAACTCCCACTGCTATTCACATATCTAAAGTGCGGCATTGATATTAATGGAACAGAAAATCAGGCAGGTGTATAACATGCGGCTGATCTGCTACTGCCCGTTTTGTGCCCCCGCCCATATTGTGCTCCCGCCCATTTTGTGTCCCCGCTCGTTTTGTGCCCCTGTCTGTTTTGTGCCACCACTCGTTTTGTGCCCCTGCCCATTTTGTGCCCCTGTCTGTTTTGTGCCCCTGCCCATTTTGTGCCCCCACCTGTTTTGTGCCCCCGCTCATTTTGCGCCCCCGCCCGTTTTGCGCCTCCGCTCGTTTTGCGTGCCCGCCCGTTTTGTGCCCCTGCCCATTTTGTGCCCCCACCCATTTTGTGACCCTGCCCATTTTGTGCCCCCACCTGTTTTGTGCCCCTGCCCATTTTGTGCCCTCACCCGTTTTGTGCCCCTGCCCATTTTGTGCCCCCACCTGTTTTGTGGCCCTGCCTGTTTTGCGCCCCTGCCCATTTTGTGCCCCTGCCTGTTTTGTGCCCCCACAGAAGTTGAATTTCACCCGCATAGACGTTCAGATTTGTTTACCCATTTTCAGTTGTTTCAATGGGGATTACAATGCAAATATTTTGCAACAGGTGAGGGAAATATATCAAAAAAGTGTGATAGGGCACATGTTACAGGAAGTAAGTGTGACACTTACAGGAAGTGCACATAATATATCTGTATTGGCTCCAACAGTAGCTTTTTTATCTGTGTGTAACTCAAACTGTTCAATTTCTCTATATAGGATTTCTAATTCAACATGTATTTTTTTACATCTTTTTCAGATTGTGATGACATCTTACAAAACCATGAATTTGGTGATGAAGATGGTTTATTCAAGTTAAAACCCACTGGCTCTGCTGATGTTGTGACAGTTTACTGTGATCAGAGCACTGGTCTGGGTGGCTGGGCCCTGGTTCAGCAGCGAATGGGTGAATCAGTTCACTTTAACCGATCCTGGGATGAGTACAAGAGGGGATTTGGTAGCATTGATGATCAAGGCCAAGGAGATATCTGGCTGGGAAATAACATCCTCCATTTACTCACACAAAAGGAAAGCGTCCTTCGTGTAGAGCTAGAGGACTGGTCAGGGAATGAGGCGTATGCTGAGTATACTATAACTATAGGCTCCGAATCAGAAAGCTACAAGCTGAATATTGCCAATTATGTTGGGGATGCTGGGGATGCATTAATAACAGGGCTATCACTGGATAGGGAACATACTCCCCATGCAAACATGAAATTTAGCACATATGACAGAGATAATGATAAATGGGAGGAGAACTGTGCACAGTTTTATGGAGGGGGTTGGTGGTACAACAGTTGTCAGGCAGCTAATTTAAATGGGATTTACTACCATGGTGGACTGTATGATCCTCGTAATAACATGCCATATGAAATAGAAAATGGAGTGATATGGGTTCCTTTCAAGGGTATTGACTACTCCCTTAAGGTGGTAAAATTGAAAATCCGACCAATTGCTTCAATTTAGAAGAAGAATTTCTGTTGATAGCTGTATAAAAGTTATTGCATGTTTTATGTTTGTCTTGGTTACAGCAAAAATCTACCTCTTTGCATAAATTTCATCTGGAATGTTCTCAATACTTGAACAAACTGTTGGAAGATCTGCACCAATACTGAATAAAAGGGTGATCATAATATTTTATCTAATAGTCAACCAGGAACAAATGCTTTGTTTATTCATTAATTTTTCATTCAGTTAGGAATATATAGCCAAATCTAAATAAATGTGTAATTAGCATCCCACCTCTAATATCTCAGGTATGGTACTGAACCATGAAAACCAGAAAGGTCTCCGATTCAATCCCTGATCTGTGTAGAGTTAGCTGATTTCAGCTGGGGCAACAGTGATAATGTCACAATTAGCCTCAACACTGTTGCACGAGAGAGGGTAAAATCAACCAAAACTGTAATTTGTGATTGCTATCCAGTGACTCTAGAAAGCAGGATGTAGGTGAGGACAGGAGAGGCCTCAGCTGTGAGGCCTCACTGGTTGAATACCTACTTACAATCATTGTCTAGACTTGCACGTGAATAATGACAGCCTAAGCCAGATACCAGAGGATAAATTTTAACCAGGAACCGGGAGAGGTGGGGGGATTTCCTGCCGGGAAACCCATTAGTGTGGGTATCCCGGACGTCCTTATGATTTTGACGTAAGGACGTCTTTTGATTTTTTTTGTAGGTTTCCCACCCGACATGCCAGCCAGATTGACAGGCTGACTGTCAGTCGGACGGGAGAACAGCCAGGAAGCGGATGCCAGCAGATAAGTCTTAGATGGCGGTGTTGGGAACGGCGGTCATCAGGGGTGTCGGGGGCCTTCGTGAGGGGTTGGTCATCGGGGTGTTGGGGTCGGGGGTCATCAAGAGGCCATTGGGGGAGTCATCAGGGGCTGATGGGGGTGTTGGCCATCGGGGGTCATCGTGGGGTCGGGGGTCATGGGATCAGTTCTCGGGGGGGGTCGGAGATCATGTGGGGGGTCGGAGATCATGTGGGGGTTCAGAGATCATGTGGGGTCGGAGGTCGTGGGGGGTCAGAGGTCATGGGGGGTCGGAGATCGTGGGGGGGTCGGACATGGGGAGGGGGTCGGTCGATCACGTGTGTGGGATCACGTCAAGTAGGCTTGTTGCGCTTGGAGGAAATACTCCTGCTCCTCTGGACCTACAAGTAGTGCAATAAAGGCACTTACCTGTTTATCTGGGCCTTCTCGCCTCCTCTCACGTGGCGTGAAGCAGAAGGCCTGGGAATCCCGGCCCCCGGGAGTTTAAAATAAAAAAGCTGTCAAAATGGAGGCCCGCAGCCGCCTTAAAAGATTTCACCGATCGACCCACCTCCTGAGAGCGGATTGGTCACCCGCCCTTCGACCCGCCTCCGTTAAAACCGGAAGTGGGCGGGTTGGAGGTGAGTTGGGGTCGGGGTTTAGTTTTTTTTACAATTTTTATCTTCCCTCCCGCCCCCAACCCACCCGCTCACGGGGTTAAAATTTACCCCCAGAAGTCACCACATGCCCATGGAACTGTATGGCAGGAAGGGACAGTTCACTGTTCTCAGGGAGGATATAATTGGAAGTAAAAAACTTGTAACTGATTGTTATCATTTTGAGTATTTTATAGAACAGTTCTCTTTAAATAGTTTCAACCACAGTGTTCTTTTTGTTGTGCCCAGTACAAAAGACCGCTACCATAGTAAGCCGTCATTTCCTATGAACCAAAGCCTGATCTTATACAGTGTATTTGTTAATGTAGCATATCCCAGTAAATAATTTCCCTTAAGCCTCTGATAAGCTCACTGAATTTAGTACAAGATGTGTGGTAGGTACTCTGCTGATCGCTTCACTAGGTGGATAAATGACACTCAAACAAATTGTTCCAGTTACAGGCTACGAATCAGAGCATAAAAATTTTGCAGACTCTCTTAAGGCGGCAGAAGCGCAGGTAGGCAGGACTTCTACCTGACACTTTAGCCTGCCGAAGTCCCTGTCCCAAATCATGGTCATGCAAATGTAGGAATCCCCCCCTCCCCCCAGCTGCTGCTTTGAGAGGAAGCAACGAAGGCCTTTATCAGTCTGAAGACTAGAGGGAAAAAAACATCATTGTTACCCCACAGGAAATGGAGGACAGCTTCAATTCCTCTGGGATCGATTATCCCTGCAATTTTACTTATTGGGGATTTCAAGAGGCCCAGAAGATAACCCATATCTGCTCTCAGCTTACATAGGATCCAGTGGGCCTATCAGGTGCAAGCTGGGTGGAATTTCCAGGATATTCCAGGAATGCCCCCTAGACACACATCACAGAGATCAATTTTAATGCAACAGGGTGGGTCTAAGAAGCATCCCCTGGTGTATCCAGGTTCAGCTCCAAATTGTGGCCCCCGCTGGTACTGAGTCGCAGTTCTGCCCCCTCCCCCCCCACCACCAGAATTTCTAGCCTCAGGTTTATTAAATAATGAAATTAAACAGAAGCAAAAGTAAAAACAAATTTCACTAGAGTACAGAACGTTACTTATGTCACAGAAACTATTGCAAAGTAATACAAATGTCCCAAATCCTTGAGTTCTCTTTAATTACATTTATTTTAAACCAGCGTCCATGGTGTGAAATTTATATGTGAAATCAGGTATTAACAGAATATTCCCACCAGCCCCAGTTTGTCAACTATCTGAAGAAGCAGAAATCCACTAAAGAGCCCACATGTGGGTCAACAGTTATAACCAATCTCTGCTTTGAAATCCAAACTGAAGACAAAAGAGTATCAAAAAGGTATCTTTCACAATTAAATACAGCTGTCAATTACAGTAGCATTCAAAGGCAATAGGCTGGTCTCTCAGAAATCTGCCTCAAGCTAATAGAAAGAGATACTACAAACTTGGAGAGAGAGAAACTAGCAGTTTACTTGGTACTAGAACAGGGAGCTGAGTTTATTAGTACTGAAAAGCAGGAAGAGCAAAATGGAGAGGGTGCAGGGCTAGGGAAAAGCATAGAGATATTGCAAATTGGAGAGTGAAAGAAATCCAGAGGTTTACTGAGAACTATGCTAAGGGAGATGAATTTGTGTGTATTGAAAAGTTGAGGAGCAGAGACGGAGCAGGACTAGGGAGAGGCACAGAGAGATATTGCAAATTGGAGAGAGAGAAATTGGGTCCTTTACTCAGAATTAGGCTGGAGGGGTAAGTTTATTTGCATCAAGGAGCAATGGAGGTGAGCGACAGAGGTGGAGACCTCAAATGTGAGAGATAAACCAAGGTATTATTTACAGCAATGGCAAGCCAAAATGGTAATAATGTAGGAGTTAAATGAATTGGAGAAGTCACTGGAGAAAAACAGAAAGGTTGAGTGCAGAAGAAGGTTAGAAAACGCAGAATGTAGAAATATATACACTATTCAAGCATATACATGATTCTTCTTTGTTATGGTTGAGTTTTGGGAGTTGTTTTTCCTGCACTTAACACCCTTTAGGTGCCTATTTCTGGGACAGTGGAGAGAGGAAAAATGGGTGGAGAACTGTAGCCCACTCTCTGTCCTATTTGTGTTTGATGGGTATTTCTGGTTTCAGAACCAGCTGAGCAGCAAGGTCATGCTTGAAACAGGAGGTGATGTCCAAATCACATATAAAAGATGTGGAAGTGATGTGAATCCCCCTGCCACACCAGTCTCTCTGCTAATGACGGTCACAGGTAATGTCCTAATACCTCCCATTTAGACTGGGCACACCCAGTTGCTAGGCTGCACCTGAGATACCAAAGAGAAAAAAACGTTACCTTCTTTGTTGCAGGCAATCCCTAGGGCTGGTGTCTGGCAAATTGACTTTTGAACAGAATATAGAGCAAACTTAAATTATTTTCATTGCAGTGGGGGTGCACTATGTCCAGGAGTTTTTGCGGACAGCTTAAGAGTTACAATTTTCTGGTCCCAGCATCTCCCTTAGCACATTGCGTGTTGGGGTGGTTGCCCTATTCAGAATCTCATTGTATACATGCTCCTTGGAGGAGTAGGAAAACCTTTTAGATGTCAGGGAGTTGCAGCATCATTCCAGTAGGAGGGCTCCTAACCTGTTGTTAACGTGACAACCAAATATATCAGCCACAAAGGAATTATCTGGACCTGACAGAGTACCAATGCCTTGGGAGGCTACGATTCGTCAGGGAGATAGTGATGGAATTGTGACATGCAACCCAAGTTCGGGGCAAGTGGCCTTGACGATGATAGTTGCCTTGTATTTTTTTTTACCTTGGGATCTTTCCAAGATGCCAGTGAGATGTCAGTAACATCAATCAATGTGCAGTGCATTGCTGCACAAAATGATTTCTGGTGTATTGTTTGCCAATAGTAGCTACACCGTTGGATAGAGTAATAATCATGAAATAATAGGAGCTTGTAACAAAGGTAATGCAGTAATCATGGGGGATTTTAATATAGACTGGGAAATTCAAATTAGCAAAGGTAGTTTGGAGGATGAGTTCATGAAATGCATTCGAGACGGTTTCCTAGAGCAATACGTCATGGAACCAAACCAGTTAACAGGCTATTTTAGATCCTGTATCGTCTAATGAGATAAGGTTAATTAGTAATCTCACAGTAAAGGATCCTCTGGGGAAGAGTGATCATAATATGATAGAATTTCACATTGAGTTTGAGAGTGACATACTTAAGTCTGAAACTAGAGTCTTAAACTTAAATAAAGCCAATTATATAGGCATGAGGGGTGAGTTGGCTAAGGTAGATTGGGAAATTAAATTAAGAGGTATGATGGTTGAAAAGCAACGGCAAACATTTAAAGAAATATTTCAATATTCTCAACAAATATATATTCCATTGAAAAACAAAAACTCCACAGGAAAAGTGATCCACCCGTGGCTAACTAAAGAAGTTAAGGATAGTATTAGATTAAAAGAAGAGGCCTATAATGTTGCCAAGAAGAGCAGTAAACCTGAGGATTGGGAGAGTTTTAGAAACCAGCAAAAGACGGCCAAAAAGTTGATAAAAAGGGAGAAAATAGAATATGAAAGGTTTTTTTTATTTGTTCATGGGATGTGGGCGTTGCTGGCAAGGCCAGCATTTATTGCCTGTCCCTAACTGCCCTTGAGAAGGAGGTGGTGAGCTGCCTTCTTGAACCGCTGCAGTCCGTGTGGTGAAGGTTCTCCCACAGTGCTGTTAGGAAGGGAGTTCCAGGATTTTGACCCAGCGACGATGGAGGAACTAGCAAGAAATATAAAAACAGATTGTAAGAGCTTCTACAAGCATGTAAAAAGCAAGAGATTAGCAAAAGTAAATGTTGGTCCCCTAGAGGCTGAGACAGGAGAAATTATAATGGGGAATCAGGAAACTGCAGATGCGTTAAACAAATATTTTGTATCTGTCTTCATAGTAGAAGACACAAAAAGCATAACAGAAATATTGGGGAACCAAAGGGCTAATGAGAGTGAGGAACTTAAAGTAATTATTATCAGTAGAGAAAAAGTACTTGAGAAACTAATGGGACTAAAAGCTGATAAATCCCCTGGACCCGATGACCTACATCCTAGGGTTCTAAAAAAGGTGGCTGCAGATATAGTGGATGCACTGGTTATGATAGTCCAAAATTCCCTAGATTCTAAAACGGTCCCAGCGGATTGGAAGGTAGCAAATGTAACCCCACTATTCAAGAAAGGAGGGAGAGAGAAAACATGGAACTACAGGCCAGTTAGCATGACATCAGTCGTCAGGAAAATGCTGGAATCCATTATTAAGGAAGTGGTAACAGGGCACTTAGAAGGTCATAATATGATTAGGCAGAGTCAACATGGTTTTATGAAAGGGAAACCGTGTTTGACAAATTTATTAGAGTTTTTTGAGGATGTAACTAGCAGGGTAGTTAAAGGGGAACCAGTGGATGTAGTATATTTGGATTTCCAAAAGGCATTCGATAAGGTGCCACATTATTGTGTTTTAGTCCAACAAGGAAAAAAGCATTGCTTAATTTAGCTCTGGGATTTGAAATAAGACAAATAACTGATGTGAGAGTAAGATAACAATTGGGAAATAGCAACCACAACACAGTTTCAATGCCTTCATAATTTCCTCCAATGTATCCTCTAATGTTTTCAGTAGGTTGTTGAATTTTTACCCTTGTACTTCAGCTGCTAAATCATAAGCAGTAAAAATAGCTTGCGTTATAATTTTAATGTCACACTATTAATTGGATCCACATGTGAAAATACCGCTAAGCCATTTTACTCAATTTTTTTTGTTCCACGTATGGTGGTTTGACAATGATTCAAATGTCTATAAAAATCCATTTACATCAGTTCCCTCTTTAAAATTTGGTGTCAGGCTGGATTTAACAAAGTCATCCTGTACAAAGTTATTGGCAAGATCGATTGTACCCACACTTACCAGACTCGCTAGTGATATGCCTTTCTCAACCACTTCAATTACTTTTTTTCCTCTGCCTTAAATGAGAGAGAAGCCTCTATAAAAAAATTGGTAGAGCTCAAAATAGAAAAGGCACCAGGACCTAATGGCATCCATCCTATATTACTGAGGGAAGTCAGAGAGGAATTAGCAGAGGCTCTGACCACAAATGAATGAGCAGAATGATAATGAAGCCGAACCATGAAAATTTGTCTGGCCTCTCACCGGTGAAGTCGAGCGGGCAGTGGCCTCCTTCTGACTACAGATCTTAACTACTCAGTTATCTGATCTTCCTGTTGCCTGTACAAATAAGGCATTGCACATTTACATTTAAAAGTAAGACAATTCATTTGCTCTGAACATTAAAGATAATAGACATAAGCCTGGATTTTAACTCCAGGAGTGAATGAGGCGTGTGGGGGCCAAGGAAGTCCACAAACCGTCCAGTGCGGGCTGGGAGATTTTAACTCCATGGCCTCACTTAAATGAACTTAAAATAAACCTGGTAGGAACCGTTACCCAGCCGGCAAGCAAGAGCAGGATTTCGGGCGACAGGAGGTCGGCACCGGGGACTTGAGGGAACAGTCTACGGCATAAGATGTATTGGGGGGTGGGGGGGGGTCCATGGCAATCATGGACAGGGGAGAGGGAGAGAAACGCAGGGCAGGAACAACTCAAGGCTTCCTTCTAGGGCTGAGAGGGGCACTCCTGCTCCTCCTGGCGCACAAGGACACCTAAAAGAAATTTAAAATATTGACATTCCTGGCCTCTTTTGGCTCAGATCCTGCATGTTGCCAGCTTTCACTGGCAGCTCCAGCACTGTACGGTGGTAGGCGCCCCGAACACTACCGAAAATGGTGGCATGTCGTGGTGCGTCAGAAATGTGGAGGGCAGTGCATGGCATGGCTGCCATTTTAACCACTCCCCCCACACCATTCCCTCGGGCGGGCAGGGTTAAAATTGGCCCTATACTAATCGTGCATTGAGATGTCAGCAATAGTAGAGTGGGCACCAACACTTGCCTATATTCCTAAACATTTTCTGGGAGTATAAACAGGTTTAGTGCACATCATTTAGTAGGAAGAATGAGGAGAGGTAATATAAACTAAATGGCACAACTTTAAAGGGGATGCTGGAACAGAGAGACCTGGGGTGTATGTCTTTGAAGGTGGTAGGACAAGTTGAGAAAGCTATTAAAAAGGCATATGGGATCCTTGGCTTTGTAAATAGAGATCATTTTAACCCCCCAGAACGGGTGGGTTGGGAGCGGGTGCGCAGTAAAAATAGTAGGTATTTGGAGCAGGACCGCATCCCGGCTCTAAAGCGCCCACTCCTGGGTTTAACCAGGCAGGTTTCTTTTCGTGTGGAGAGCAGACACCAGGAAGTCCCATCCTCACTTAAAGTTGGCGGATCGATACTTAAAGGGTCAATGTACCTCATTGTTTTGTGTTTTGGAAAACTTAAACGAATTTAACGTTACCTGTTCGGGTTTCCCATGGCTTCCAATTCACGTCAGGCAAAAGCAGGCGGGAAGGGCTGGATCCATGAGGTAAGTGCCTTTGTTGCACTGCTTATGGGCCTGGAGGAGCAGGAGTGCTTCATCCAGGCCCAACAAGCTCACCTGGCCAACGGGACCCTCGCGATCGGCCGACCCCCTCGGATGGTGGACCCCTTCCGATACTGGACCCCCTCACCCCCCTGATGCTGGAACCCGCCCCCCCTCACAATGCTGGACACTCCGCTCTGATCACCGATGCTGGCTGACACCCCCGACCAAAGTCGCCGCTGGCTGACCCCCCCCCCCCCAATGTCCGATGCTGGCTGAGTCCCCCAAATGTCGTCCACCTCCTCACCACCCCCCACCCTCTGATTTTTTCTAAGCCCGATGATCTCTCTCTCTCCCTCCAGCCCCCCTCTCTGATTTGCAGCTCCTTTCACTGCCAACAGGCAGCCAGCCTGTCAATCTGCCTGCCTGGCGCGTGAGGAACCCAGAAGCTCAAATAGTCACCTTCAATAGAGTTGCGATCACAGATTGCAACGCACTCAATCGGCTTCCAGGTTCCCCACACGAATATCTGCGAACGTGTGAGGTACCCGGGTCAGAGTAAAAATCATGCCCATACAGAACAAAAGCAAGGACGTTATGCTACTCCTTTATAAAACACTGCTGAGGCCCCAGCTGGAGTATTGTGGCCAATTCTGGGCACCACACTTTAGAAAGGATGTCAAGGCCTTGGAGAGGGTGCAGAAGAGATTTACTAGAATGGTACCAGGGATGAGGAACTTCAGTTACTTGGAGAGAACAGAGAAACTGGAATTGTACTCTATAGAGCAAGAAAGTTAAGGCGAGATTTGATCGAGGTGTTGAAAATTAAGAAGGGTTTTGATAGAGTAAATAAGGAGAAACTAATTCCAGTGGCAGAAGGGTCGGTAACCAGAGGACACAGATTTAAGGTAATTGGCAAAAGAACCAGAGGTGACATGATGAAGCATTTTTTTACACAGCAAGTAGTTATGATCTGGAATGCACTGCTGAAAGGGTGGTGGAAGCAGATTCAATAAGGGAATGTCAAAAGGGAATTGGATAAATACTTGAAGGGGAAAATTTTTCAGGGCAATGGGGAAAGAGCAGAGGAGTGGGACTAATTGTATAGCTCTTTCAAAGGCACGATGGGCTGAATGACTTCCTTCTGTTCTGTATCATTCTATGATTCTATGATCAACACACTGACCCTGTATTAATGATTTTTTTTTGCTTATTAAATGCCTGTAAGCAGCAAGTAACAAAAAAATGTGTGAATTTACTCAGGATTTACTTGATTCACATATTAAGTTATACTCTACAATTGAAACAAACGTAAAAGTATTAGAAGGAGGAAGTACAGTTTGAGGGGTGAGCAGAATAGTAGATCATGATGGAACAAGTCAAAGAGGAGTCCTTTGGTAAAGGCTGCAGCAAGGGTATAACATCAAGCATTTAAATGCCAGATGTTTTGGAAGAGGAATAGATGGAGATTATGGCCATGAGCTTGTGAACAGCTCATCATAAAACTTAAGGCTATTTGGTGATTCAGAAGGTTCTAAAAAAGCTGAGATACTTAATGTTATTGAATGGCTGCTGCCAAAACGATTGCCTTTTGAGGGCAATCAACTTCCTCTTAAAAATGAACAATTGTAGCCCATTTTAAATCACGGGCTGGAACCCAGGGATTCTCACTGGGTTTATTTGTTTTATCCAATCCCTGGATGGGAAATTCAAAAGAAGAGGAAAATTTGCTTTCAGTAACACAGGCTGGGTTTCACTTTGTCATGTTCGACAAGAAAGGGTGGGAATTTTCACTGCTTCACAAGAAATTATGGGAAATGAAGAGTTCAAGCTTTAGCTCTGTGATGTTTTTATGTTTATATTGTTTTTAGAGTTTGTAATTATCCAACATTGAATGATAAAGGAATACCAGATTTATTACTGTTGAAAATAACTTCATACTGAGGTAAGATTAAGCAGTTCCCTGCCACCATTTACTGGGGGTTAAATTCAGTAACTCCTGAAACTGGACATCGTGATCCGCGATTAACCCACGCCCGGTGCTTCTGGTGCAGGCAGCACGTGAGCTTTGTGCTGCCTGGTCATTAACATGATTTCTCCTTGCACCCAGCGCTACCCACACTGTGGAGAGGCTGCATGCACAAGCAGGAGGCCCGAAATGGGGTGTGGCCAGCACTTGTCAAAGGCAACCTGCACCTCTTAAAGGGGAGGTGCACAGTCAATTGAGAGTAGTGCAGGATGGCAGGAAGGATTGCTGGAACGGCAAGACAGCACACCACAAGGTTCTCTGACAACGCACTGGAGGCCCTGGTGGAGGGAGTGGACAAAAGGAGGGCCATCCTGTACCTGCAGGGTGATGGGAGACCCTCCAGACACCAGCTGTGCAGGCAGTGGGAGGCTGTGGCCGAGGAGGTGAACGCCAGGCGCACTGCACCACACACGTGGGTGCAGCGCCGATAAAAGTTCAATAATTTGACACAAGTGGTCAAGGTGAGTGAATTCAAGTGTCAATTGGCACATCCTACCAACTGCACCACTGCTCCATGCACAACACCCCCCCCCACTGCCACCCGCCCACCAACAAACGCTGCCCACCCATACGCAACGCTGCACTTGGCATGCTGCGTCTCACCCGCACATAGTACCACACTTGCAGGGCACACAACCACCACTCACAAGTCACACACGCTGGCAGCTATTCAACCACAACAGGCACATCACCCAGACACTTTGCAGGATACTCACTGACACACTTTCCTCTGTCTTGCAGGAGAAGGTGGCGCATAACAGCCAGCAGCAGGAGAGACCTGAGGGAGGACAGGGACACCTTCACCCCCCCCAGTGTTGTGCATCATTAAGTGGGCCATCGCTGCGGACGTGGCCACTGGCATTGCTGGAGGTCCCGACAAAGGGGGTCTCTGCATACCTAATCCATCTTCTTGTTTCTGACTCACATGCTGCAGATGCTGTCAGCACACACATCTTACTTGCTCCTCTCCCTGATGCACAACTCAATCTGTTTCCTCTGTCATTGCAGATACCCAAGAACACATGCAGCGTCCGAGGAGAAGGAGGAGGAGGGGGAGGGGGACACAGAAGCCACACTACGCTCGCATCCACCAGCTCAGAGGCTGACACTGTGCGTCCTTTAGAGGCTAGGATAGAGGAGGGGTCTGCACGTGGTGAGACACCAAGCACGTACGCAGGTGCCGGGGCGGGGGGGGGAAGGGATACCACAGGAGCCAGCTCGCCAGAGGGCGAGGTCGCACAATAGTTCTGCTGCCGAGGTGTCAGATGAGGACTTTAATGCACCAGGCTACAGAAAACGGCTGATGGGCGTACACCACCAAATGCTTGGTGCACTAGAAAGCCTTCCAGACAGCCTGCGCACAATGTCAAGGGGCATGGAGGAGTCCACCTCAAACTTGGCACTGGGCTTTGCGCAGAGCTTGAAGCCCATCCTTTCTCACATGGAACGGGTGGTCACCTCCGCCAGCACACCTGAGGAACCCACCATGATGCAACATCTGATGGCTGATGTCGCGGCTTCCATTGCAGCACAAACCAATCAGATCAAAGGTCTGCAAGCTACGGTTGAAGCTCAGACTTTTGCAATGGCAGATCAGATTACTGTTATGGAAGCTCAGACTGCTGCTATCATGGGTCTGGGGACCACTGTAGAACGGGGCGTCCAGGGCGTCACAGCACTCCAGCAGTCCGTTCTCCTGCTGATCACCAGGATTGCTGAGGCGCCGCCCCGGGAGAGTGGCAGTGGCGCCATGGCAGTTGAACCTGCTGACCTCTCTCAGGATGACAGCATTCCTGCTCCCACTCCTGCCACTCTGCCAATGCCCTTGCTGTTGCCTATTAGCCAGCCAGGCCAGACTGCTGCAGCCCAGGCTGAGATGGGGCAATCTGAAGCCAGACCCTCCCGGCCCAGACCTGCTTGAGGTCGTCCTCCAAGGCCCTCCACGTTCCTCCATTGAAGGCCAGCAGCCTTCCACCACCCATGCCCCAGCCACTGGGGATGCACCTTGTAGGAGCACTGTAAGAATTCTGGGAATTCCACCTTTTCCCTGAGTATGGAAAACTTTGGCCATTGACTAAAATCCTAAAATGGAAGGATAGGTGAGAGGTCACCAGACGCGTCAACAACATACACAGTGGAATGTGGGAGAATTACTGCTTCAGACATGTCTCTGTTTTAATGCAAAACCTACAGCAGGTGGTCGACGATCAGAAAGGCAGTAGGCCATTGAAAGAGGCAACTGCCCCACATAGTGGGGCCATGTCTTTGTTTTAAAGCAAAACCGATCAACAACTAGGATGTTGGATACAAAAGGAGCCCTGTATACCAGGTGATCAACAATCGGAATGAATCGTAGAAGAACAATGGCCCATCGAGAAAAGCAATTGCAACATGATGAGAGACCATCAAAAGCCATCAAAGATTCTTAAGGACTTTGTAAGAACTGTTTAAACAGACATGAAGTGCCTCATTTAAGTGACGAAGACCATTGTAAGAGGTGGGGTATATAAGTGGAAACTTGAAACCTCTCTCTCTCTCTGGCTCTTGCTTGCTCTTGTGTTCTGCTCCTCTTATTCTGCCTGTCTCTTGGAGGAGAGCAGCTTCCAGCGAAACCAACGAACCCTACGTGAGAGAACCGGTCAGCCAGACCTGCAAGTACAAAGGATTAGTGAGCCTCGACCATACATGTGGGTGTGTGAATGGTGTCTGCAGGGTCCCCACCAACCTCTTAGTTTAGCGGGATAAAGTACTGTAGTGGGTGTGTGTAACTCAATGTACTGTGTAGGACCGTTTGTATCGTTATTTTCTCTGTGTTGATGGTATAATAAAACCAACATTCCAATTCAATTCAAACACCGAGTTTGTGTGTTCTCTGTGCTATTCGACTGCGTGATCCATCACCGGGTGCGTTAGCGTAAGTCCCGTTTTCTTGAACCCCTGATCCGTGAGGTGTAAGTGTTCCTTGGCTAGACCGGGGACCAGATATCTGCACCGATCAATAGGGTGAGAACAACCTCAAAACACCCTACAGCACTAGGAGAGGTAAAGGCACACGAACAACAGGCACTGAGGGAATGCACTAGGGTGAATCGTCTCCTTTTGTTTGCATCATTTCATTTGTTAATTTATAAATGTGACTTTGAATTTGCATTTGGTGGTGTTTATTTCTGCAATAAGCTGAGGGAGGAAGAAATGTGTAATCATATGAAGAGCGATTTGATGGTCATGTGGGAGAGGCCTGCTGGGGAGTATAGGACTGTTGGTGACCTGGGAGATGTTGCACAGCTTGCCAGCAGAGGCCTGAAAGAATCCAGAGCCGTAGAAGTTCAGCGCCAATGTCACCTTGACAGCCACAGGCAATGCTGTCCTTGCCCTGTTCTGAGGCTGTAGTTGTGGCTGCAGCAGGTGACAGATCTCCATCACGACCTGTTTGGTGAACCTCAGCTGTCAGATGCACTGATCCTCGCTCATCTGAAGGTAAGAGTGGTGTTCCCTGAAGGCCCTCATGGGATATGGCCTCCTGCTCAGTTCCCTGCGCCTCCTCCTCCTCCTCGTCTCTCTCCTCGCAGCTTGACCTGCTCTGCATGGCCTCTCTGCATGCTCCCAGTCGTGTTCTAAGCCCAGCGGTAGCCCTAGCAGACCAATCATAGTTGCCAGGAATCTTGTTCAAACACTGTTGTAAATTACACCAACTGTAAGGCAGTACCTGGCAAACCATTCTCAAGTATACTATAGCAACTCTCAGTAAGTATAGAGAGCTTCAACAAACACATCCTATTCTACCAGCATCCAGAAGCAATAATGCAGCAACTAACCTGCAACATCTGCATGATCCCTTTAAATAGCGTTGGTTGGGAGTTGGTGGTGGGGGGGGAGGTCCTGCAGGCACGCTAAGACATGTGCCTAGTAGGGTACCGCAAGGATCGGTGCTTGGGCCTCAGCTATTTACAATCTATATTAATGACTTAGATGAAGGGACCGAGTGTAATGTATCCAAGTTTGCTGATGATACAAAGCTAGGTGGGAAAGTAAGCTGTGAGGAGGGCACAAAGAGTCTGCAAAGGGAGTTAAGTGAGTGGGCAAGCAGGTGGCAGATGGAGTATAATATGGGGAAATGTGAGGTTATTCACTTTGGTAGGAAGAATAGAAAAACAGAATAATTTTTAAAAGGTGAAAAACTATTAAATGTTGGTGTCCAGAGAGACTTGGGTGTCCTGGTACAAGAAACACAAAAAGTTAGCGTGCGGGTACAGCAAGCAATTAGGAAAGCAAATGGCATGTTGGCCTTTATTGCAAGCAGATTGGAGTATAAGAGTAAGGAAGTCTTACTATAATTGTACAGGGCTTTGGTGAGACCTCACCTGGAGTACTGTGTACAGTTTTGATCTCCTTATCAAAGGAAGGATATACTTGCCTTTGTGGTGGTGCAACAAAGGTTCACTAGATTAATTACTGGGATAAGAGGGTTGTCCTATGAGGAGAGGTTGAGTAGAATGGGCCTATACTCTCTGGAGTTTAGAAGAATGAGAGGTGATCTCATTGAAACAGGACAAAGCAGTCCACTTGATTGGCACCTCATCCATCACACTAAACATCCACTCCCTTCACCACCGACACACTGTGGCTGCAGTGTGTACCATCTACAGGATGCACTGCAGCAACTCACCAAGGCTTCTTCGACAGCACCTCCAAAACCCAAGTCCTCTACCACCTAGAAGGACAAGGGCAGCAAGCACATGGGAACAACACCATCTACACATTCCCCTCCAGTTCACACACCATCCCAACTTGGAAATATATAGCCGTTCCTTCTTCGTCGCTGGGTCAAAATCCTGGAACTCCCTACCTAACAGCACTGTGGGAGAACCTTCACCACACGGACTGCAGCGGTTCAAGAAGGCGGCTCACCACCACTTTCACAAGGGCAATTAGGGATGGGCAATAAATGCCGGCCTCGCCAGCGACGCCCACATCCCATGAACGAATTTTTAAAAAGTAGGAAGTTTCTAGTCATGATGTTCCAGCCATCATGAGTGTGGGGCAGGCTTAATGGACCAGCTGGTCTTTTCCCGCCCGTCATTTTTGTATGTTTTGTATGTTTTCTGAACAAGGAAATATTCCAAATTACCTTTGTATAAGTATAACTTAAATATTTGCTTGTTTATTTTTTTATTTTGCAATTTCTCTTTGGTTACCATACATTGTCATACAATTGCATCGTTACATTCATAATGCACAGTATATGAGATGCACTGTATGTGTTGCAGTAACAGTATGACAGTGAATAGGGATTCCAATGTGACTTGGTTCTCAGATTTTCCCTGGGGAAAAGTTGTGAGCAGAGATCGGAATTTTTTTCCTAACTTTTATTTAAAATTCACCATTCCTTAAACGGAAAGTCTCTTTTATTATAGTAAAAAGCTCCCTCAAAGACATTTTGATCACTTAAGTATTTATGTCTCCCAAAAAAAGTCCACTTCTGATCTCTGGTAAACAATCTCCTCCCCCTGAACATCAGAGTAAATTGAAACCTTTGAGATCGGATTTCAAGCAATTTTAAAGGGATGTGCATTCTACTTAGTTGGAATTCTAAATATTCAAAGGATAATATCTGTATACTTGTTGCATTGTTGTTTGTTAATATTAAAAAGTTTTGAAATAAAGTTTAAGAAGTTCCACATGGTCCAGCCAGTTGAGCTTTGCTCCAGTTACAGTTATACGGCAGCAGGAATGTGGCTGAAGCAAGATAAGACTACCTCCGTGAAGTGACTTCTCACTGCTTCTAGTAAACCGAACTAAGCAGTGTTGCTATGCTAATTCATGTTTGGAATAAATTGGCATCTTGGCAAATTTTAACTTAGATATCCAATTTAAAGTAGTTAATCACTAATCCGCTCACATTGCTTAATAGCAAATTATTATACTGAAAATAATTTGCCACAGAATGAATTAATTTGACACAGGAAAGGTTATAATCTATAATTCTGCGATGGAGAGTAATGTTTTTTGGAATAACAATGTTATCAAAGGATCTAGTATAGTTATGAAGGGTCAGTACACTGGATTCTGTTTTGGACAATGGTAAACACTGAAGAGAAAATGAATAATAAAATTATGTTGTTATACTGTACATCGTGCGTCAATTCAATTGCAATTGTCATGTCAATGCATAATCTTTGGTATAATCGGCTCAATATCGGTGTCCCTCAGTCACCGATGTCAATATATTTTATGCTTTAAAATGGCTTTTTAGAGGGTGCTTGGAAGCAGACATTTTGTGATGGACTTTCCCTCATGAATGGACATGTAGATTATTGTTGAAGTCACTAGTTAATAACATCAATGAATTCCTCCCAACCTTCCTCTAACTTGCAGTTTTAAAACCTAAAATACAAGAGGAAGGGATAAATTTCAGCTGTTACTTTTGCAACACCTAAGATTAGCCCATGTAACGCAATAGCCCCAAGCACAGAGACAGGAAGGTCTGCCCCATCCCATTTAAAATCTGAAACAGTTGAATTTCACATTATGTCTGAATAAGCTCTGTAAGATGGCTCAAGCTCTGTTCAGTGCAGCCATTATATTTGTATATATATAAAAATGGAAGTTAGTCTGGTTGGGAAGGGGCTGTGACTTGAGAAATGTTAGCCCTGATTTTAACCTAACCCACTCGGAAGGAAAGGGACGGATTCAGGTCGGACGCCCATTTTGCACCCGTCTGATTTTACTGTCCGTTGAAGTCAATGGAGAGTAAAATCAGGCGGGATGTAAAACGGGTGTCTGCCCCATTCCCGCCAGGTGGGTTAGCTTAAAATCGGGGCTGTTGTAAGTGGAAGATTCCATCTTTAACATTCGATCAATAAAATAGATTGTTTTGAAATCTAACCTATTGTCTGAATGTTTTAATATTTGGCACTTGATATATTGGTGAATTCAAAAATATTTTCCATTTGAATACGTATCTCATAATCCTCTATTAATAAATCAGTGATAGATTAGAAATAAAAAAAGAAATAAAATAACAGTGTGAAATCTTTGTACTGTTTATTTTTGCTAATAGCATTTTTGAATTTATGAGACTATTATTTGCCTTCAAAGGTTGCTTGAGGAATTTGTCCTCCTGGAAAAGTCTGTGTGAACTCTGGTCGTATTTTCATGCTTATCTTCTTCATAGAATACCACGATCCTTTCCAGTCCATCCACACAATTCCATCATCCGTGCCATGTTTTGCCATTTCTCTGGTATATTCTCCACCCCAATAATATCTACCATTTGGATTTGAAGAATGACAGCGATTGTACCACCAACCACCACCATCTTCTCTGGCGCACTGTTTGGTTGTGTCTCCAGGTGCCCTGTCAATGTTAAAATAGTTTAAATTACCCATCTTGTGTTGAGCTACGTTTAAACGTTACAATTTACCATCAAGTTACATATGATCAAAAAAAAAACAAGATAAGAGTATGAGGGACAATGTAATAATGCTCCTTTCTGAAAATACATTATTTTTTAGAGGCAGCTTGAAACTTAGCTCTTTGAATAAAAAATATTGGCCATGTGCTTCTCTTTGAAACATAATGGGGGGAATTTTAACATCCCAGGACGGGCGGGAGAGGGTCGGGGGGAGGGGGTTAAATTCTTTAAAATCTGAAACCCGACCTCAACCCACCGCAAATACGCCTGCTTCGAGGTTGGGGAGGGCGGGCGAGTAACCTGTACTTGAGAGGCTGCTAAAATCTGAGGCACGCAGCCTCGTTAACATATTAAGATTTAATGGCTGTGGGCCGAGCTTCCCAGGGCTCGGGAAACCCAGCAGCTGAAGGAAGGCGAGAACTGCTGGATCCAGCAGGTAAGTGCTTTTTACAGCACAGCTTGTGGGCCAAGAGGAGCTGGCCCACAACCTCCACTTCACTACAGACTCTGTTTGACCTTGATACCCAACTTACATTCCACAAGTTTAGCATCGATGTGAAACCAAAACCACTTCACACCAACACTAAACTTGTATTGTGAAAGTATTACTAGACTTTAAAGGATTGAATGTCCTCTGCTAGTGTCAGGTAAAATTCTTTTGTGCACTATTTTAACAGTCACTAACCCATTTATTTTAAATCCAGAAAATTCCAGAAAGAATGAATCACCAAAGCACGAAAAGTTAAGGACTAGTCAGACAATTTCACCAAAATGAAATCAATGTAGCTATACATACCAATTCATGTTTGGAATAAATAGGCATCTTGGAAAATTTGAACCCAGGTATCCAATTTAAAGTAGTAAATCACTAGTCAGATCACAATTATTGAAAACAAACTATTAAACTGAAAATTTTTTGCCACAAAGTGAGTAAATTTGAAATAGGAAAGGTCATAGTCTATAATTCTGTGATGAAGAGTAAAGTCTTTTGGAATAACAATGTTATCACAGGATCTAGTACAGTTATGAAGGGCCAGTACACCAGATTCTGATTTTGGACAATGGTAAACATTGAGTAGTATATGAAAAATAATATAATGTAGTTATACAGTAAATTGTGCCTCAGTTCGATTACAATTGTCATGTCAAACCAATGCATAATCTTTAGCTGTATCATTCACCGTTGGCTATGGTCCTTCGTATTTCACAGGAGCGGAGTAGACATAACATAACAAAAGATCCTGTGGGCCCTAAATTCCAGGGATGGGGCAGGCAGAACTGCAGTATGACCCAGTAGGGATGCTACAATTTGGGGCAGAACCCAGATCCACTCCATTTCTACCTCATGTAAAAAGTGCCACAAATTGTGAAACAGAAAAGCTACGCACTCCTTAGGCCTGTGTTTGTTAAATCCACAGCTATCTTTGGGGATGTGTCTGGGTCATTCACAGGCTATCCTGGGAATTCCACCCAGTTCGCCCCTCTTAGGTTCAGGGAATCTCACATCTGCTTAGAGTGAGCCTATTAAAGGAATTGATTAATTCTGACAGCTATCACATCATTTCCTGTGAGGAATTTTTTTATACTTACATTTTTGGCCCATTAGGAGCTTGCTCCCCACCCCCACTTCAAATTAACAGGGTGCCATTCTGTTTTTCCACAGGCAACTACGAGGTGGGCATTTCTGTTGCACTTCTGCAGGTGACAATTTCCCACCTGAATATTAGATGATCTAGTCCCTGGGCTCTGGGACAGGGTCACTGACCTGCCAAGACAGTGGGCAGAAGTCCAGCCTTGCTGCACTTCTGTCTGCTGGAAAGGGTCCACAGAATTTCAGGCCATGTATGTTTATCATGGTTTGTAAAAACAGATCTCAGCCAACCAGAGATCAGACCTTTCTGACTGACTAACACTTAGATAAGTGGGTGGATGCTGTTTGAAGTGATAGAATCCTACATAGGTGTGGGATCCACTAAGCTTAAGAGGGGTGAACAAAACGGGACTCCCAGAGTAGCCCTCAAAGCAGAGTGTGGCCATAACGGGGGCAGGCCTTAGAAGCTCCTATCCTCCTGAACTGCAATTTGTAGTGCTTCTTACATTCCACCCCAAACTGTGGATTTCCTCCCCAGGCCCCAAGATTTGTTCCGCATTCACAAGAAGCACCCATCATGTAACAAAACATCCCACAGTGGTGGACCACTGAGTGGGAAGTAGGGAAGAAAGATTAGGGAAGGTGCCCAAAGGCACAGTCAAAAGACAGGCTTTGGGGAGTGTTTTTGAAGATGGGGAGATTGGAGGCGAGTCAAAGAGATTTCAGAAGAGAATTCTAGAGTATAAGGGTGTGGTGACTGATTGCTCTACCACTGATGGTAAAATTAATAGATGGAAAATTGTAGGGGGGGAGCATGCGCTTGAATTTCTGATATGTGCTGCTGGCATTTAATTGCTAAAGACAAAAGTTTATTCCTTAGATTTCCAATGATGAGAAAAAACGGATAAAAACATTAATAACAATGAAATAGGGACAAGTTGTTCTCCCAGACTTACCATCCATCGTTGTCTCTGTCATACGTACTGAACATCATGTTCTGATGGATTGTCATTGTTCGGTTGTCTCCAAAGAGCATTTTAGTCCCTTCCATAAGTGTATTGCCAGCCGTTCCTGAGTAGCCATTGACTGACAGTCGATATTTGTTGACTTCATTTTGTACTACAAATTTGGCATAGTGAGCCGTTATTTTATCATCCTTCCAATCTTGCATCTCAAAAAAGAGCTCTGTATGTTTCAGTTTAGTCATTTGGCTGATTCGATCATTTCCAAGCCAATATTCACCTGGAGATAATTTTATCAAAAGAGCAACTGTTATCCCACAGAATGTCAGCAAAATAAAGTGCACTATGTTCTACCACACAAAAGAAGTTTCAGTGCAGACTAGGAAGGTCCCACTTTCCATCACTGGTTTGTGCTGAGTTAACAGATCTCAGTTGGGCTTAGTGCTCCTGGATAAGGGAGGGGAAAATCATCCCATAGAAACATAGAACCATTGAAAAGATACAGCACACAAGGGGGCCATTCGGCCCATTGTGTCCGTGCCAGCTCGAAGAACAACCAGGTGCCCATTCTAATCCCACCTTCCAGCACCCAGTCCACAGCCCTGCAGTTTACAGCCCTTTAGGTGCAGGTCCAGGTACTTTTTAAAAGAGTTGAGGGTCCCTGCCTCTACCACCAATTTGGGCAGCAAATTCCATACACCCACCACCCTCTGCGTAAAAAAGTTTCATGCTCATGTTCATGCTCTTGATCACAGTCCAGTGGCCCATCCTGGGAAGTGTATATGTGGGGATATCAGGTGAGAATGGGTTAAGCTTGGCTTAGCCGCCTCCTCCCGCAGCTGCATATCCTGGCAGGACTGATACATGAAGTATAGTCACTTGGGTGAAGTACCAAAGGGTGCTGCGTGTCGTGGAACCATACCCCAAAAAGAAGTGGGGGTGGGGGGAAGGATTTCAGTTACAAATACTCCCACTTTTCTAAAGTGAGACAAAAGTTTTGCTCTGCCGATAGCTCAGCTTTATCTAATTTCAGCTAAAGGTTCCAGCTTCAATCCCTGGCGTGTCCTGAGATAGCTGACCTTGGCAGGTGTAACAGCGGGGGTGCTACAATTGGCCCCAAAACACCTGGGTTCGGGAGGGGAAAATTGGGAAAGGCAATCTCTATTGGACAGTGTGAATGGGTGGACATCAGATGAGGACAAGATTGGACTAGAATGTGATGCTTTCTTCAGTTGAATAAACTGTTACGATTAAGACCACTTGGGTGAGTACCAGAGTACAATGGATGCATATAGAACCATACTATGGCAAGCAGTCAACGCCTTCAGGAGAGATGGGGAGAAAATTGACAACAGTTAAGACAAAACATATGTAATGAAAAAGTTTAGGAAAATATTTTATCATTTCTAGTTCATTAATTATATTTTTGACATATTGAACAGTTCATATATTGGTTTGAGGGATTGAAGTCATAAGGTCCCAATATTGAAGTGAAGATTATTATTTCATCAAGAGTATCTCTAGGAAGAAAAAATATTTAAAATATAAATTGATGTGAGAAGATATAAAGAGAAAAAATGCAAATTCTGGAAATTGAGGAAAAAATTGAAAATGCTGGAAATGCACAGCAGGTCCATCAGCATTTGGAAAGATGGGCAAACCAGAGTACATTGTCTGTTTTTATTCTATGTATGAGTAGATATTAAAATAAATATATCATAATATAGGGTGAACATAAAAACTTGTTCAAGTAATCCCATTGCGAATAATACTTCCAGAATGTAGGAGCTAGTGACAACACCGTGCCACACATTGACATGGCACTATATTCTGTTCATGAAAAGAGGCAGTTTACTCCATTATGATCTTTTTTAGTTAGAAAAAAGACCAAACAGCAAAGCAGTGAGTTCAAATATTAACTGCTAGCAGCAGCTGTATTTAAAGTTCAGTTAAAACAGAAAATGCTGAAAATTCACAGTAGCTAAATCAGAATCTGAAAGAGAAAGATAAGTTAAGGTTTTGGGTGCAACCATTCTTCTGAACTCAGTGGTTATCAGTTCTGATGAAGGCTCAACTGAAATATTAATCTGTCTTCCTGTTTCAGATGCTGGAAAGTTCTAGCATTTTCTGTTTTTGGTTTCAGGTTTTCAGCATTCAGAATTTTTATCTTTCAAATCCATTTTTTCCATTCTCCGCTGAAAGTCTCACCAGATTTTACAAGCTGCACAATGCGGTAGGGTAATGATGATTAACTGGAGTTCTGAGGAAGGGTATTTTCAAATATCTTTTAACGTGTCTCAATAATTGTGAGAACCGACATTTGAAAAGAAAACTGAGCCCTAGAAATGCTCGGGGATGCAATCATGACACTTACACCAGTATCGGACCCACAGGTGCCCTCCAGCACTGACCCGGCTAGAGTATGCAGTGTCAGGGGAAGGCACCCAATTAGCATGTGCCATTAGAGGTACATCTTAGGCACCCACTAGCCCACACAGTCCAGAAACTCCCGTAGCCATCTGAGGGGGACAGGGGAGTGTTGTGACAATCCTTCCTCCACAGGAAATGAGTATTTGTCCATTTAGACCCCCTTTATAAGGGGACCAATAATAAAAATAATCCAAGGAACTTTTTTTTTTAACCTATTCTTCGGTGCCTAGGCCACTTCCCTGGCTTGGATCCCCCATTAGGGCCCACTTGCACCCTTCTGGAGGATAGTACACCTCTTCTCACTGGGTGTATCAGCCTCCACCCTTACATCCAGGTCCCACTGAGGCCAGGCAAGCAGGAACTCACAGCATTGGGAGTCCCTGTCCCCAGCCCCATACCCTCAGATGCATGAGGCCATGTTTGGGACAGATGGAGGTTCCAGCCCAGACAAGGTTTGCTAGAAACCATCAATGCAGGCTAAGACCCGGTGTATTCTCATCCAGGACAATTTCCTGGGCCTTCGACCACATTCCCACTTGAGTCTTAGCAGCAGTGTGCCAGATGGCCTGCTCATTTTCGGGGCCCTGATGTTTGCTGTCAATAATAATGGACAAAGGAGTGGACAAGCTAGCAACTTGCTCACCTATAATGGATGGAAAATCATGAGGAGCATGCACCTGAATTGTTGACATGCTCTCCTAGTGGGCAAGGCTCCTGGCTCAGAGCACGATTTCCATAAAATTACTCCTATAAATGCAAGTAAAACTGAGTTGCTTGGGCTTTCATGGGCTGGGTTGCCAGGGCTCAAGGACCACATGTGGTCCAAGGACCATAGTTTGGACACCTCTGCAATTGAATCATCATTGTGGATGATTTCCCTTTAAATCTTTAACTGCAAGGTGGCCACCACACTACAGTGAGCCACATTGTGCTTATTTGAAAGAACAGCTAAGTTTTCTAAACAGCTTTTACAGTCTCACCTGGAGTATCACAAAAACCTTTTCCCACATCAAATGCTATGTTACCGAATCCTTTTTTGTAGGTATCCCAGGACCTGCCAAAGTCAACACTACCATCCTGTCTATTTTGAATTAGAGTCCACCCTGGAAAACATTTGCATTGTTACAATTACAAAAGGAGCAGCATTGAATGATATACAGAAGTTAAAGTTATTCATTAACAGATAATGTCTTGTGCACCATGAAGCACAAAATGGGTACCTCCTTCTGCTGTTGTCATGTCACAGTAAACTTTGTAGGGTGTTTTAGAGGAATCTGGTTGGATTAAATAGAGTTGAGATGTTGCACCACCTTTTTCGTAAATGTCATTACATTCTGCAAAATAAAGATGCAACCAATTTTATCTTTTAATCGGGAAAACTGAAAGATATATATTAAAAATAGTTCAACATTTGAAATTATTTTTAAATGTACGTACCTTTGCCTGATACCACTGGTATATTGCAGGAAACTGTGCACGGGCGCTTACAGAACTCTTTCTGTGTTATTACTGCTCGCTCAAGCTTTTGCAGCTTCTCTTTGAGATTGTCCACAAGGGAACGCATCATGCGGATGGTAGAGGGAAGTGTCGTCTCCACCTTGTTCTTTATCAATGCAAAACGCTCCTCCAACTCTACATTGTATGAACTCACTATTTGATTATTACCTGAAAAGCAAACACGTGTATTACTGCAGATTGTAGAAACTAGACAATGGATGAGTTGCTTACAAAAAAAACAAGAAATTTGTACCTGTGTATTGTGATTGTTTCTGTTGCATCTCACGATCTACCCTTTCCACATAAATGTGAATAGCATTTGTCGATCGGCTAAGATTTGAAACTTTCAGTTGTAAGTCTGCAATGATTGGTTTCATATTATTTTCCTCCTTCACAACAAGAGTCCTCAGTTCACAGCCATTTGGACACAGCACTCCCTTCAACAGAAATTGGTAAGTTAAAAGGATACGAACAAGGATTTATGTCAGAATGGTTGGGAAAACTGAATTGATTTTTATAATCTTAGGCAAAAACCTATTTAGTTTTCATTCAGAATGAAATTACAAATTGTCTTCTGAAGCTCAGTTTATTTCAGCAATAAAAATGATAGCTTCCCTTTTTTATAACTGTCATGCAGCTTTCTGATAGATGGATTTCAACTATTCTGGCCTTAATTAGATACAACAGGTACGTTGTAATTTGAATATTTTGAGGCCAATTTCCTTGCCCCTCCCCGGAAGGCTGCAAGTTAAATGGAGTTCACCCAAAGTGCGCACTGTCTGACATGACCTGAACCCCGCTGTATTTTAGGGTTCAGATCATTACCAGATGACAAACGTTCATCAGGCACAGGCCTTCTCCTTGGCAAGGGCCTGCACTCAGAATCAGACACTGGCTGCAGCTGCAGGGCCTTCTGGCTGCTATCCAAAAACAGAAGTCAGAAGGCCTCCAGCCTCAAAATCCTTTTGTTACTCCTGTGACAAAAAGGGCATTTACTTTCTTGATCCCTCCATGTCCTTGCTGTCTGCTCCTCTTAGATCCCCCAATCTATAGCCTCATCAACATTTAGTCTTAGTGTTAGTGCCTGCTATTAGGCAAGCACTTCACCAAGGAAATCCCCGTGCAATGCAAAACGAATGGAGATTATGGGTCTCTTCCCCTTTTTCTCTTCTTTGCGCCTGGGGAATAAGTATTACCTCGATGCAAAGCAGAAGAAAATTTATCTCTCTCCTTTTTGTTTCATTTGCACCCTCACACTTTTCCCTCTCTCATGTGCCCGGGGAATGCTCAGTAAAATGAAAGCATCAAGAATTCTGTCTGAAAGTTTGCCCATGAGTTGCATGATGTAGTGCAAATAGTCACAAACAAGTTACACACAGATGGACTAGTAGCCCTTATGGTTCATGTAAGGAGCACTCTTTTTGGGTAGAGCACAAAGGGTAATATGTATATTATTTATCCCCCTGGCATTTGGGAAATCCATTTAAAGAATCTGACGGCTTGGACTTACGGCTTTCTGGGGTACATGCAAAACTTCACTGATGTCCCCAGTAGGCCCAAGAAAAGATCTGAGGTGAAAAGAATTTAAGACACAGAGATCTTGACCAGCATTAGCAGTGCTGTGCTTGCCCTGGCGTGTGGCGGCACATCTTCCTATAACAAGTTGAATCGAGTTTGGACTAACTTCTTGTGAATCTAAGCCTGCAGAGGCACTGCTCCTTGTACACTAATGATAACCAGCACTAGCTCTCCACCACCTCTCTTGATCCCTCCACTACATCTGTGCTGTCAGATTGCTTGTCCAACATTCAGTCTTGAATGAACTTCAATTTCTTCCAGCTAAACATTGCAAAGACCAAAACCTCCGTCTTTGGCATCTATCACAAACTCTATTACCTCACTACCAACTCTATCCCCCACCTTGGCTATTCTCTCAGGCTGAAGCAGATTGTTGGCAAACTTAGCATCCAATGCCACGTTCTCTCCATAACAAAGACCATTCACTTTCACCTCCCTAACATCACCTGCCTCTGCCCCACCTCAGCCCATCTGCCTTGTTCCTGTCTTTGTCACTTCAAGACTCAACTATTCCAATGCTCTCCTGGTGGCTTCCCATCCTCCATAAGTTTTAACTCATCCAAAACTCGACTACCCATATCCTATCCCACACCAAGTTCTGCTTGCCCTGCACCCCTGTACTACATTGTCTCCTGGTCTCCCAAATTTAAAATTCTCATCCTCATATTTAAATCTGCATCTACCCCTTCTTATCTCTATAACCCCTTCCAGTTCTACACCCCATCCCTGAACTCTCTGTTAGTCTGACTCCAGCCCCTTGTACATCACCAATCTCTTTGCCCCCACCCTGTTGGCGGCCGTGCCTTCAATCTAAGCTCTACACTTTTGAATTCCCTCCCTAAATTTTTCCATCTCTCCACCTCCTTCTCCGCCTTTAAGACCCTCCTTAAAACCCACCTCTTTGACCATGTATTTGATCTCCCCTGCTAATATCTCCTTCCTTGGCTTGGTGTCTGGCTTTTTTTGCCTTATAACTCTGTGAAATGCCTTGGGATGTATTTTCTACATTAAACGCAAGTTGTTGTTGTAATAGTAAATTTAAGAAAAGTGCTGCAAGACCAATAGATTCGTCCTACAGGGTAATAGCAGGTCAGTGCCCTTTGCCTCCTATGATGCCCACCCTCCCTAGCATCCAAACGTGCTTTCTTTTTGATTTCCTCCTCTTCCTCCACATAGGTCAGGGAGAATGGGATCCCAATTGGAACTCCCATAATACTAAAGGGGGAGGGAGGGCTCCCAGCCCTCATTATGTCTCCCCTAAAATTTGGGGTCAGAGTACCTGACATCATCAGTCAGGAAAATGCTGGAATCCATTATTAAGGATGTGGTAACAGGGCACTTAGAAAATCAAAATATGATTGGGCAGAGTCAACATGGTTTTATGAAAGGGAAATTGTATTTGACAAATTTATTAAAGTTTTTTGAGGATGTAACTGGCAAGATAGATAAAGGGGAACCAGTGGATGTAGTATTTTTGAATTTTCAAAAGGCATTCGATAAGGTGCCACACAAGAGGTTGTTACACAAGATAAGAGCTCATGGGGTTGGGGGTAATATATTAGCAAGGATGGAGGATTGGTTAATGGACAGAAAACAGAGAGTAGGAATAAATGGGTCATTTTAGGGTTGGCAGGCTGTAACTAGTGGGGTACCGCAAGGATCAGTGCTTGGGCCTCAGCTATTCACAATCTATATTGATGACTTAGATGAGGGGACCGAGTGTAATGTATCCAAGTTGGCTGATGATACAAAGCGAGGTGGAAAAGTACCCTGTAAGGAGGACATAAAGTCTGCAAAGGGATAGAGACAGATTAAGTGAGTGGGCAAGAAGGTGACTGATGGAGTATAATGTGGGGAAATGTGAGGTTATTCACTTTGGTAGGAAGAATAGAAAAACAGAATATTTCTTAAATGGTGAGAAACTATTAAATGTTGGTGTTCAGAGGGATTTGGGTGTCCTTGTGCACAAAACACCGAAAGTTAACATGCATTTACAGCAATCAATGAGGAAGGAAAATGGTACGTTAGCCTTTATTGCAAGGGGGTTGGAGTGTAAGAGTAAGGAGGTCCTGCTGCAATTGTATGGGGCATTGGTGAGACCACACCTGGAGTACTGTGTATGGTTTTGGTCTCCTTATCTAAGGAAGGATATACTTACCATACAGGCAGTGCAACAAAGGTTCACTAGATTGATTCCCGGGATGAGGGTTGTTCTATGAGAAGAAATTGAGTAAAATGGGCCTATACTCTCTGGAGTTTAGAAGAATGAGAGGTGATCTCATTGAAAGATATAAGATTCTGAGAGGGCTTGACAGGGTAGATGCTGAGAGGTTGTTTCCCCTGGCTGGAGAGTCTAGAACTAGGGGGCATAGTCTCAGGATAAGGGGTTGGCCATTTAGGAGTGAGATGAGGAGACATTTCTTCACTCAGAGGTTTGTGAATCTTTGAAATTCCCTATCCCTGTGGATGCTCAGTCATTGAGTATATTCAAGACAGATAGATAGATTTTTGGACTCTAAGAGAATTAAGGGATATGGGGATAGGGTGGGAAAGTGGTGTTGAGGTTGAAGATCAGCCATGATCTTATTGAATGGCGGAGCAGGATCGAGGGGCTGTATGGCCTACTCCTGCTCCTATTTCTTATCTTCTTATGTTCTTACTCCCCTCGTCCAAGAACAAAGCTGATTAACATCAGCATTGCTTTGACACAAAAGCAAGAATCGATGTGTTGAAGAACTGACAGTCTGTCACTTAAAGAGAAAGTAGATCTGAAAATGCAGCATTCCCTGCCCCTGCTCACACTTAAACGGGGGCAACCTGCACCTGACCCACGATCGGCAGGAATGGAGGAATGCTGGTTGCGTGCATCAAATATATTATTTGACCCCTATGAGTGTGCACATTCAATAGCAATGCCTGTTTCAGGCACAATAAATCACACCCCAGCATAGCATGACCAGAAGATGGAATCAGGGTGCAGACCCTGTGTTATAGGTCTCTGCCCATTTTTCCTCTGCACTGTGCCCTGAAATTAGATGTAATTGGGGCTCAAAGCAGAGGAAATTGGCCCGATATTTCTGCATTCTCGTTCTCAAACAGTCTTCTGTTTTTGTTTTCACACTCTCATTTTTTTCTTTCTCATTCTCTATCGTCTTACCAAATCTTCAGATAAATGCTTGCATCCTCCTAGATCACGTTCCTTTTCATCATCAATAATTATGGTTTGACGGGAAGGGGGAGTGGGCCGGAACCTAGATCTACTGGTGCCGCTTTCAAATCTAGTAGATGTATGTGGTTGAGTACTTCCGGACCTATAATCGCCATGGATAACAGGTCTGTGTCCATGGGGATCTCCAGCCTGTGGGAAAATAATCAGAACACTGAGTGAGACAATAGCACCACTTTTGTGCCTTTTTCCTTTCTTTCTCATGTTTATTTACTTCTTTAGTCTTTAGTTCTTCGGGAATCAAACTGAAAAGAAATGCATAGATTTTCTTGTGTTTAACTGTGCTGCAGAAATAGAATAGCCCATTCACCTGAGCTGGACAACACTTGTTCCTCAACCACCATTACTAAAAATCCAGCTTGTGATCATTCATGTCTGTGGGACCTTGCTGTGTGCAAAATTGGTTGCATAGCAACAGTAACTACACTTCAAAAGCAATTCATTGGATGTAAAGTTCTTTGGGACATCCTGAGGACATGAAAGGCACTATATAAATGCAAGTTCTTACTTTTGCTTCTTCATCTATATTAATACATTTCAATAAGTGCTATCAAGCGGCAATTACTCACCAATAACCTGCTCACCGATGCTCAATTTGGGTTCTGCCAGGAACACTCGGCTCCAGACCTCATTACAGCCTTGGTCCAAACATGGAAAAAAGCTGAATTCCAGAGGTGAGGTGAGAGTGACTGCCCTTGACATCAAGGCAGCATTTGACCGAGTGTGGCACCAAGGAGCCCTAGTGAAATTGAAGTCAATGGGAATCAGGGGGAAAACTCTCCAGTGGCTGGAGTCATACCTAGCACAAAGGAAGATGGTAGTGGCTGTTGGAGGACAATCATCTCAGCCCCAGGGCATTGCTGCAGGAGTTCCTCAGTGCAGTGTCCTAGGCCCAATCATCTTCAGCTGCTTCATCAATGACCTTCCCTCCATCATAAGGTCAGAAATGGGAATGTTCGCTGATGATTGCACAGTGTTCAGTTCCATTCGTAACCCCTCAAATAATGAATCAGTCCGAGCCCGCATGCAGCAAGACCTGGACAACATCCAGGCTTGGGCTCATAAATGGCAAGTAACATTTGCGCCAGACAAGTACCAGGTAATGACCATCTCCAACGAGAGAGAGACTAACCACTTCCCCTTGACATTCAACGGCATTACCATCGCCAAATCCCCCATCATCAACATCCTGGGGGGTCACCATTGACCAGAAACTTAACTGGACCAGCCATATAAATACAGTGACTACAAGAGCAGGTCAGAGGCTGGGTATTCTGTGGTGAGTGATTCACCTCCTGACTCCCCAAAGCCTTTCCACCATCTACAAGGCACAAGTCAGGAGTGTGATGGAATACTCTCCACTTGCTTGGATGAGTGCAGCTCCAACAACACTCAAGAAGCTCGACACCATCCAAGATAAAGCAGCCCGCTTGATTGGCACCCCATCCACCACCCTAAACATTCACTCCCTTCACCACCGGCGCACAGTGACTGCAGTGTGTACCATCCACAGGACGCACTGCAGCAACTCGCCAAGGGTTCTTCGACAGCACCTCCCAAACCCGCAACCTCTACCACCTAGAAGGACAAGAGCAGCAGGTGTATGGGAACAACACCATCTGCACGTTCCCCTCCAAGTCACACACCATCCTGACTTGGAAATATATCGCCGTTCCTTCATCGTCGCTGGGTCAAAATCCTGGAACTCCCTTCCTAACAGCACTGTGGGAGAACCTTCACCACACAGACTGCAGCGGTTCAAGAAGGCGGCTCACCACCACCTTCTCAAGGGCAATTAGGGATGGGCAATAAATGCTGGCCTCACCAGAGACGCCCACATCCCATGAATGAATAAAAAAATTATGGTTAATATAGCTATTATGAGCAAGATATTTTAAACTTCATTCACTCAATTGAGTGAGACTAGATAGATGCAACCAAGGTTAGTTATATGGTAAACTTTGCCAGCCTCTCTTCCCACCCCACCCCCTCCACCTTGATATATAGCTTTGAGGACATGTCTCAGTGCCGACCCCGATGCTCAGTGCGACACCAAGAAGCCTAAGAGGACCTTTGCCACCTGACAGTAGACATAGGTCTCTTACTGGGCCTTACCAAGACCCCAAAAAAGCTTACTAAGATCCCGTTAAACTAATGGCCAAGTTTGCCATTAGGTAAATTAAGAAATACTCATAGTTGTTTTTTTTGGCCCTATAAGGGCCTTAGACTCGGCCATCGGAGCAACATAGTGTCACTCTGATTTCCTGGCTGGCAGTGTAGGCAGTTGCCTCTGTTGTGCCTGTAGAGACACAGACCCTACCCCCACCCCACCCCAACTATGTTCATAATCTAAACTGCAATGTGCATTAAAAGCTGAAGAAAATTGGCATTAAAAGGCCAAGTTTGGTATACTTATACAAGCTTTATTACATAATTATAATTTCTTAGTCAACACCAGATATTGTATGGCAATAAAGGAAATTTGAGAAAATATTTCTTTATCCAATGATTTTAATGGATTACATTTTAAACAAAGTTTTTGTAGGAATCAAATATATTTTAGCTTGAAGTCTGGATGGATAGCAGAAATAAAGATTGCACAATGGGAACAGCAGGAATTTGGTTAACTTCAGACATGAGGAAAGGCTCTTAAGTATTGCATTCTTTAACATTTTATGTGTTCTTTCAATGACTGACGATGACATTGCTTCAGACATTTACTTTGTAAAAAAATTTAGCTTTAATGTAGATTATTACAAGCATAGAGAGCACTTTAAAACTCCACTCTGGCTCATGTGAATTATCTCTAGCAGTGACAGGTTGACATCTTAAACATCCTGTTAGTGGGGGATGAAATATTAAATTCATGGCCATAAGGCCTCAAACATTGTGACTGTCATTGCTCCATAGAAAGAGAAAAACAAATTAGAAGATTTTTCCAAAAATGCTGTCAGCAGCTGTGAGGAAACACTCTTGCATGACGTGAAGATGCCAAATTTACTGCAGAAACCTAAGAGGCAGAAATGGCTCTGTTAACTAAGGCTGCTATTATGCTGCAGATCCCTAAGACCAGTACTTCCTTCAGTAGCTGTGCAAATCAGTGTCACTGAGTTATACTGCCAGCTCCACACTACTCGCATCAAGGAAAATCGGAACTCTGCCCCATAATATTTAAATACATACAGGAGGATCTTCTACTAGCACTGGAATGTTGATGCAATTTTTAATATGAGCGAAGAGTTTGCAGCACAGTTGGCCCTTTACTAAGGGTTAAAGAATTAGGCTAGAAATTAAGCTGTGTGATATTAGCACATGGATGATTAATGTGTTCTTTGCTATTTTAATGGAGGAGTTAATCCATTTATTTTAATGAATGCACCAAGCACCTATGTTTTAATATCACATCATATTATTGCAGCCCCAGGGAATTTTTCAACCTTTAATTTTAAAAATTGTTATCTCACACTGGTTGGTTGTATATTGCAGCAGTATGAACCCCAAGTGATTTGAGACTCATACCTGGTGGTGGTCTCACACCCAAAGTCAAAACCCAAATTCACACTATTTCAGATACTATTATACTGCACATTCTGCGTTATTGAACAGCTTAAAGCATTTCACAGCAATGTATAATGTTATATTGACTGATTCATATAAGGCAATCAATTTTATCACACATAGGGGTAACCTATCAGTGTACTTTTCTTAAGAGTTCTGTGGATTTTAACTTGATAAAGCATCGCCCTCATTTCTGAAAGATATCTGAAAACAAAGTTTTGAAAAAAGTGCCATACATGCAAACTGTTCACGTTGAATACTAAGGTTTCTGTGTAGAAGGAATACAAAATGTCAGAAAAAAAATAAAGGTTTGAACTTTGCAAGAGCACTAAAGTACAAATGTGTGTGTTGTTCAGTAAATTCACCACAGACACCACAGACACTACAGCACAGCATAAGTTAAATTTCTCACCTCAACATTTGGTGTTTCAGTCTCATCCCCATCGTATTCGAGAAACACTGCTCGAGCTGTTGAGATGCAGAAAAGAAGCACCAAAATCAGTTTCATGGTGCTTAAGTGGTGAATTTTCTTTGCTGATTTCCCACTAAAAATCTTGCTCTTGCTCTCAAACTCTTTCTCAAGTCTTTATCACTCGTTTTTATATGTTTCAACTGCTGAATTTAGGGGATGGAGGGTAGAGATTGGAGCAATTGGTTGCCACATCATCAATCTTTATCAGTGAGTTAATATTTAAACACTAGCACTTGTTTACTATAATCAGATTGGTGAACAGAGCACTTGTTTCATCCTTCACTATTGTAACATGACTGATGTGTCACAAACAGAAATGTAAACTGATAAATGTTTAGGGTCCTGAGGATCACTCTTGTTTCAGGAACATAAAATATATAAAATCTCCACATATAGTATCATATCTACCGACATAATCTAAATGTAGTTAGGTTCCAGGTAACAAAACAATTAATCAGCAGCATTTCAGGATGAATAAGATTAGAATGATATCCTGTTTCTCAATGTTTCCTTTAACCTTTACTCATAGGATGTTACAGCACAAAAGGAGGTCATTTGGCCCATCATGCCTGTGCTGGCTCTTTGAAAGAGCTATCCAATTAGTCCCATTCTCCTGCCCTTTCCCCATAGTCCTACCATTTTTTCCCCTTCAAGTATTTATCGAATTTCCTTTTGAAAGATTTTATTGAACCTGCTTCCATCACCCTTTCAGGCAGTGCATTCCAGATCATAACAACTCTCTGTGTTAAAAAAAAAATTTCCTCTTCTCGCCTCTGGTTCTTTTGCCAATTACCTTAAATCTGTGACCTCTGGTTACCGACCCTTCTGCCACTGGAAACAGTTTCTGCTTGTTTACTCCAACAAAACCCTTCATAATTTTCTTTAATAAAGCATTTTTAAAAAATCTTTTCCGTATTCAATCTCTTCTGAGTAAAATATATAATATGTCACTTGCAGAAGTCACAACATACTTATTTTGAGTAAAAATGAATATGTGGTTTTGGTTTTACCAATAATTTCAAATGATTCCTTTCTGCAAGCTTGCAATGGTTTTCAATACTCTGGTAAGAACTGTGAATAATAGTTGACACAGACTTTCACCTTAAGCTTTAATTGTAGGATTTTAGAGTATCATAGAGTATCATTACATAAAAATATTACTGATATTTTGCGAATTTCAGCTTGAACAATCAGGTAAAACTCCCTTTAGCTCATATAGATAGACACATACGTATTTGCAACCTATTTTGATAAACTGCGCAATTACACTATTCTGATTAATGCATATTTTTCAACCTGGTTTAAACATCTTTTCTGAATACTGTACACTAAAACCTTGCATAGAACACTGGTTTAAACACCTATTCAATTCAGTACACTGTTAATAGCAGTACACCATGAAATTCAGTGCATTAGTTCAAAGAGAATACTCAAGGAAGTGCAATTATTTGGCTGCTCGCACATGATTTACTTGCAGATAAGCATAACTAGGGTTGTGATTAAGATATGTGCCCCATTTGCATTGCTTTCCTCCACTTTACTTAATAACAGGGCCAGTTTTACAAAATCACACTGAAAATGGGCAGCCTCGCCCATTGTGAGTGTGGTTTTGTAAAATCAGTCTTGCTATTAGGTAAAATGGAAGCAAACAATGCAATGCCATTTCAACATTTCACTATTTGGTACCAATGCCAACTTTTTCTATAAAATTATTGACAGGAAGAATTTTACCCCATTAGAACCCTGAGCCTCAGAATCATCTTTTGTGCTCTTCTCTGAACTCTTTCCAACTTAGGGTGTTTGAAACTGAATCTGATGTTCCAAATATGGCCTCCCCGAGGATCTACCTAAAAGTCAGAATAACTTTTCCACTCATAGAGCCACAAATATTTTTGAGTTGGAGACACTCTCCACTGCATGAGATTTATTCACTCTAATTCCTTTCCATTTGTTACAAGGTGTGTGTTGCAGCTATAACCCAATTACATCTGCAGCAAAAGAAAATGACAGAATATTTCTCAAACACAAGCAATGGTACAAACGTAGATACCATCAATTAAAAAAAACCAGCTTTGACATTTTGCGAACTGAGCCTTTTTGATGTTGGGTGACTTGGTGACAAGTGTACCTGGAGATAACTGGAAGCAGGGCAGATGTTTCTTAAAACTGACCTTCGAAGTTGCTGAGGACACACATAAGCGTGGAAATTGTTGTGAGCAATGTAAGTGTGAAAAGTTAACACCTTCATGTCAAATTCCTTTCTCTGTAATTTTATTTAGAGACATTGAACAATTTCAAATAAATCTGAATGCTTCTATTAAAATAGTGGGAAGAAGATTTGATATGAGCACATTTTGCATTTGTATGATAACACTGCACACAGTAATTTCCAGGGTTTAGATAAATTATAGTTGGATAAAAGTGGGACTCACATTTCACACAGTCTAACCTATACTACAATCATCCTAGCTCATCAAGTGATGGGTACCTTCCTGAATTTGAACTTCTGCAAACAAAGGAAGAGTTCCAGACAGTGGCATGGTCTGGGAGAAATGTAAGGAGTCTTACAACACCAGGTTATAGTCCAACAACTTTATTTGAAATCACAAGCTTTCGGAGGCTTCCTCCTTCGTCAGGTGAGTGTAGGATTCCATAAAGGTACAGCATATATAGTCACAGAACAATGCCTGGTGATTGCAGAAAATCTTTCCAACTGCCCGTTATCAAAGCAATCAAAGGAGTTGAATGGTGTTCAGACAGAGAAACATTACATACAAGACTACTGAATACACAAACGGTCAGAACACAAAGACAGAGAGAGAGAGAGAGAGAGACACCCGAAAGGCAGAGAAAGAGAGAGAATGACCAGTTGTATTAAAAACAGATAACTTTTTTTCACTGGTGGGGTTACATGTAGCGTGACATGAACCCAAGATCCCGGTTGAGGCCGTCCTCATGGGTGCGGAACTTGGCTATCAATTTCTGCTCGACGATTTTGCGTTGTCGTGTGTCTCGAAGGCCGCCTTGGAGAACGCTTATCCGAAGATCGGTGGCTGAATGTCCTTGACTGCTAAAGTGTTCCCCGACTGGGAGGGAACCCTCCTGTCTGGCGATTGTTGCGCGGTGTCCGTTCATCCGTTGTCGCAGTGTCTGCATGGTCTCGCCGATGTACCATGCTCCGGGGCATCCTTTCCTGCAAGGTATAAGATAGACAGCGTTGGCCGAGTCACAGGAGTATGAACCATGTACCTGGTGGGTGGTGTCCTCTCGTGTGATGGTGGTATCTGTGTCGATGATCTGGCATGTCTTGCAGAGGTTGCCGTGGCAGGGTTGTGTGGTGTCATGGACGCTGCTCAGGAGAACAGCGTCCACGACACCACACAACCCTGCCACAGATACCACCATCACACGAGAGGACACCACCCACCAGGTACATGGTTCATACTCCTGTGACTCGGCCAATGTTGTCTACCTCATACGTTGCAGGAAAGGACGCCCCGGAGCATGGTACATCGGCGAGACCATGCAGACACTGCGACAACGGATGAACGGACACCGCGCAACAATCGCCAGACAGGAGGGTTCCCTCCCAGTCGGGGAACACTTTAGCAGTCAAGGACATTCAGCCTCCGATCTTCAGGTAAGCGTTCTCCAAGGTGGCCTTCGAGACACACGACAACGCAAAATTGTCGAGCAGAAATTGATAGCCAAGTTCTGCACCCATGAGGACAGCCTCGACCGGGATCTTGGGTTCATGTCATGCTACATGTAACCCCACCAGCGAAAAAAAGTTATCTGTTTTTAATACAACTGGTCATTCTCTCTCTTTCTCTGCCTTTCGGGTGTCTCTCTCTCTCTCTCTCTGTCTTTGTGTTCTGACCGTTTGTGTATTCAGTAGTCTTGTATGTAATGTTTCTCTGTCTGAACACCATTCAACTCCTTTGATTGCTTTGATAACGGGCAGTTGGAAAGATTTTCTGTAATCACCAGGCATTGTTCTGTGACTATATATGCTGTACCTTTATGGAATCCTACACTCACCTGATGAAGGAGGAAGCCTCCGAAAGCTTGTGATTTCAAATAAAGCTGTTGGACTATAACCTGGTGTTGTAAGACTCCTTTCATTTGTCCACCCCAGTCCATCACCGGCATCTCCACATCATGGTCTGGGAGAGTTCTACACAGCAAAGTGTTAAATGAAGCATTGTATTTTGTGCAGGCTAAATATATTGAGATTTCATTTGGCAGAATGGTACGGTAGTATAAATAGTGAAACTGGGGGATAATTAATGGTTGATTGATTATTGATTAGAATCTTGACAGATCAGAAACTAATACATCCCTAATGTGCTATGCCGCTGGTAAAATAACTGTTTGTTCATATAGTTTCATATTAATCTGTTAAAATGAGCCTTAATTTAACATATAGTACATAGAAAACATAAGTCAAATCAATCATTTGATATTGGCAAATCACAACAAATATTTTCTTTCTACCACAAAGACAGTATTTGCAATTGATTTAGCAGAAAGTTATCAGTAAACTCTCACATCAGTAAATGTTTTCCATCATTTCACCAGAGCCACATTATGCAAGACTGATAAATCTGAAAAAAAACGCTTTATTTGCTGAGAGCAGTGCAATATCCTTTTTCCACTTGACCAGTTGACCTTTATTGATTAAAAAAAAAGCTTGACCTTGCTGTACCAGTACATTTTTCTACTTGAAACTGCAAATTTTAGTTTGCTAATCAATAAAAGTCAATTAGCCAATGAAAGCTCAGTCAGTGTTTGTCAACATGCACTGCCATTAATAAACATTTACTGTTCTGAACAACATGATTCATTGTTACAAAAATGACTAAGATTTATTGTACAATATTAAGGGGCAAGTGTTTTTCCAACTGCATTATGAAATTCTACTTATGAACGACAAACTGTGTCAAAATCTAATCATGAGTGGCATATGTCAAAGTAACATTCAACACTAGAACCTGGTGATCGTGCATTTCAAAAGTTTTGGTCATTGGAATAAAACCAACTACAGTACATTCTGGAGAAAGACCAGGTCCCATATTGCTTTATAGTCCTCTCCTTCATTCAAATTTTCTCTCTTCCCTACCTCTACTGAATGTATTGGTTTCCTCACTGGGATATGGTTCCATGGGTGTCAGCAACCCTCTGGCATCTTACTCAAGTAGCCACTTTTCATGCATGAACCTTGACACTGAATGCTAGCAACCAGCCTAACTATGGAGGACATCACAGCCAAACCGGTTATGTACTCACCTGGCTTCTTGAGTCATTTTAATGTTATTTCTGTCATAAGATTGATTAGCTTGTGTCTGGCTTAATTGGTATTTTATGATGTCTAGTACCATGGCATGGAATGGTGCAAAAGCTTCACGTCAGTTGGATGATACCTCCTTTAGGTGTTCAAAGCTATTGCGATCAGTGTGGCAAATGATCCAACTGTTGATTGATATTGATACCTGGGGTCCAGATGGATGTCAACTCCAGTTAGGTCACGACCCTTTGGGACCAGGCTGAGAAGGGGAAAAAGGCACATCTTTCTTCAATGACAGCACACTAAACTTATGGCATATAAGATAATTGTTCCAACAGTTTCCCTTCATGGTTCAGAACTCCGAGGCATGTAACAGAAGGGCTGCCTCTAGCCCATCTGTGAGATTCAGAAGAAACTAGGAACTGAATTTGTGGCAAAAAAAAGTGAAGCAGTTGCAGAGGGTGAGAGCTTCAGCCTTTGGCAACCTGCCATTGAGTACCCTGGAAGGGAGTCAGCCTCATAACAGGCACATGTCTGACAAAACCGCTTACATGAGGCAATTGGTGATGAGTAACCTGGTATGCAGCATGATTGGGTTCCATGATTGGGCTCCAAAAAAGCAAGCAGCAGTTGTGAAGCTCTGCACTTCCAATTGGCTGAACCATTATTTAATGGAATACATTATGTGTCCTGGAAGATGGTGTCAATTCACTCATACATTTATGGTGAATTGTGCTGCTCACCCTACTGATCATGAGGAGCACCTGGTTCCTTCTGTCCACCTAACAACGGTTTTCAAACCTGTAGTTGTTAAATATCTGATGGCCAGTTAATGACTACTGTCTGGGGATGGTGGTGGGGGGGTGGGATTTAGTGGAGTTTCTTTAGGTTCAACGTGGTCTCAACATGATGTGCCTAGTGATGGGATTTCAGAACCAAGCCAAACCTCTGTGACAGCCTCTGCAATCCGGTACCTGAGCCACACAGGCCTGCAGTACTCCAGTGTACTGTTGATAATTGACCAGTCACCCAGACTCATGAATGGAACATGGAGGGGCTGACCTGTCACTGGTGCTGGGATTTTTCCCAATCGGCCTCAGATAATCATGTAAGCATATGGTTAGGGTGCTCCTGGCTGGACAATCAGCAGAAAGTTTAACAGTATTCCATGCCTGTAGGCTCCTAATTTTACTTGTTAAGCTCCAGCAGGACCAATGTGACCATTTGAGGGGTGCTAATCTTTAGCTTTGTTAACCAACACCTAAGCCATCTGAACTTGGAAAGTGATGTGTGTCCTTACACGGAGAGAATATCCACTGCAAATAGAAAGCCTAACTGTATGGATTTCTCAGTAGCTTGTTTGGGGGCTCTTAAACATCATAATGGATTTCATGCATGTCAGACTGACCAAAAATAATGATGATCTTTAGAGGGAAAAATGGACACAATGAACACTATTCAGTAATCATAGCCCCTAATGTTTTAATCAAAAAAATGTTCTGCCACAGTTAGCAGATTGAATTCTGTTGTACAAGGATCAAGAAGTATGCAGTTCCCAAATGTGACTTATTACACAAGCTGCCTGAAAGCTTAAGCTCAACAAAGAAAGGAAGAAAGCAACAAAGTGTTTTGTATTAACAACTTTCTAATTGTTGGAAACGTTCAACGTAGTTCAACTTTCAATTAATGATCAATAATCACATCAATTTATTTTTCTTTTCTATCTTTGCTTGGACACTCTAGCTTGGTCAGTAAATGATCAGTAAATGGTACGACATTACAAATATTCTTGTTCTGGTCATTTATGAATAGTGTGAAAAGTATTTTAAAAAAGCATCACCAGGACAGTATTTTGAAAGTTATTTAAATACCTATGGATACCTAACATGAGAGTGCAGCATTTTATTATTGAAGAAAATATGTAAGGAAAGTCACAACAAAGATTTAAAAATAGATTGCGCAAAATGTTGAAGAAACATCCTCTAGACACATCTTTTGTTTCTCTAATTTATCTCATTATCACCTTCTTTTACTTTGCACCATCATCATTTTCATCATTTAATCATCTCCTGCCTTCCACCAAATCATGGACCTCACATTTCTTCTTTTCCTGCCCCCGTTTCCCAGGCCTGTTTAAAAGATGTTCATCTGCATCATCTTCCAGTACTGATGAAAGGTCATTGACACGAAACATTAACATTAACATGAAATATATTCAAAGATTTATTCATTTCTGTCTCTATACAAGAGCTGCACTCTTGTCATGAGCATGAAAATATTTCAGTATTTTTAAAAAAATGCTTAAAAAAGCATTCACACACTCAAACCCACAGGGGACAGGATTTCCACTTGCTGATAAAATACACCTCCTAGTGGTTTCATGTAAACTGTCAAAATATTTTCATATGAGTGTCATCGAAAGAATACTCCAAAACAGTTTATCGGCTGTAAGTTCTGCCCCCATTCATATTTTGAGTGCCAAAGATCAGCTTTGAATGCTGTCATTACTTGAACGATTCTGAATGCATGCAAGTTGATTTATTGATTAGAATGGACAGCAGACTAAGCAGCTGGGTTAAAATTGATCATAATGCTTGTAATGCCTCCACCTGCACGGGGTTACATTATCTCTCTTCTCTACTTTGCTATTTATGTCGGGCAGAGATCTTCCGCAACCTCATCTCTGTCCCTTGTTTTTTTTTGGGAGGGGGTATGGTGGTGTACTGGTTATGGTGTTGGACTAATAATGCAGATGTTTACGATTTCAAATTCTCCCATTCCCTAAATGTGGTCATTAATGGACCAGTACCAGGAAAAATGACCATGAAACCTGCCATTTTGTTGTAAAAACCCAGATGGTTCACTAAAACAGTTCAACAAAGAGAACATGCCATCCCTACCAGGTCTGGCCTATACATGACTCTAGTCCACACTATGTGGTTGACTCGTAATAACCTCTGAAGATTCCTAGCAGGCCACTTGGTTGTAAAAATTCATGACTAAATAGAATAATAAGAAAAATATTAAACAAACCTCGGCATCACATCCGGCAATCTCAGTTTAGTCCCCACTACACTTCCCACTCTCACCTGCCTCAAAACCACCGCAACACGGGCAGTAAAAAAGTGGGAAAAAATCTGTCCGTAGTAACTAAGTGATAAAACGTGCAACAATTATGTGAGGCAAAGAAGTCTTTTCCCTTTAGTTCTGAAGTTACAGCTGCAGTTTTACATGGGCCTGGAAATTCGGTGGAGGTTCTCATGATCTGCAGCTGTAACTTCAGTGGGAGACCAGCCGAATCCCAAGGGAAACAGCATAAATGGCTGTTTATGGCATAAACAGCTGAAATGGCAGAGAGATTGGAGCAGGTCTCTGTAGTAGACAACTACTTCCAGCAATGGACGCATCCTGCTAGTGTCCAATTTTGGTTTCCCATATCAACAGCCATAAAGTCCCTCTACACAAGTTTACCTTCAGCTCCCTTCCAGCACTGATTCATTTTCCATGATCCTATCCAACAAATACTTTCGATAGAAAGAGGAAGTAAAAAGGATATCTGAAACTCTCTTCCCCCCAAAAGCTGTTGAGGTTAGGTCAGTTGAAAATTTCAAAACTGAAAATGATAGATTTTTGTTAGGCAAGGCTATCAAGGGATAGGGAACCAACACAGGTAGATGGAATTAAGATACAGATCAGCCATGTTCCTTTCTATGTTCCTAATAAGATCTAGATTTATCAAGTATTATTTACAATGAACATGCGCTCTAAACCCACACTTGGTGATCCTGCAAAGTTTGTTTGTCGTACTACTGTGTTGACTTTGAGAAGCTTCGGCCCCCACACCCCCGATTCCCGCCTTGAGTTAAAATCGGGGCTACGCGAATTGAAACTGCAAGCCTTGTGCTAAACCAAGCCACTATTTAACCGGCACGGGCTCGATGGGCCAAATGGCCTCCTTTTTGCTATAACGATTCTATGATTCTATTTCACTAAATACGCAGTATTAAGTTTACAAATTCAGCAGATTATTGTTAATATTTATTGTTGAAGGACCTTCAAGGTTATGTTTATATTTAGCTATTTTGGACCTGACATTTCACTTGTACAACAGTGACCAAACAAAGGTAAATTTGTCTTTCTTAAATGTATCATTTTGTCAATATTTAAAAGCTACATCCTGTGTTCATTTTTCTTTCCCAACGCCTCTTGATTAAAACAGCATTAATTAATGTATTTAGCAAGAGAACAAAAGGTCATTGGTTTCTAAATCAATGTGATAAGCACAGTTCAGGAAGAAGTTTGCAAGCAAATATATTGATAGTTAAGCTTCTTTGATAAACATCCTGCAAAGCTTAGTGAAAGATTGGCAGTGAAATTCCCCTTATAACAAAAATGGGCAAATGCCTTTATGTCGCCATAATTAATTGTGTTGTCAGAAATCATACACTTCAAAGCCACACATTTTTGAGATTTGATTGGCAGGTAATTAATTACCTGGAAAAATCAGCGCTCTCCTGTTTTTTGTTGAGAGAGGAATTTCACCCCTAATCTTTAATGTTATAATAATGCTGCCAATGTTCCCACCTGTACAGCGACTCTGCCATTGTGGTATGGCAAAAGTGACCATGTAAGAATGATAGGAGAAGCCATTGCAGGAAATGTGCTGACTATAGGAATGAGACAGTAGGAGTGGAACCATGAAAGGATGGTGCCACAGAGATGAATCAGGAAGATGTATGGTCTTGAGACAGAAACCACACTGAAGAGATTTGAATAGGGAATGATTAGAGAGATGTGCACAGAGGTGGATGGCAATAATACTTTCAAGGGCCTTAGATTGGAAGGGGAAACTAGATATGGTGTGCTGGTTGGAGAGGACAGAGGAGATGAAGGTTAGCTTTTTAAGGAGGGTGATAATTATACCAGTTTTGGGAGGAGGGTAAAATGTTAAGCAGACAACTGAAGCCCTATTTTGCCACTTAATTAAGCTACATGATTTCAACAGGGACCAACACCAGCACCAGCGGCAGCTGCAGTTTGTACCATATTAATAATTTACTCAAAGTACAGAGCATCAGTCATTGTACACATGTAGCTATTCATGCATTTACCAACAATCTTTAGACATACCTAAATAGCAAGGTTGATTGATCCATCGACAAGCAAATGATATGGGATACTTGCCAGAAAATAATTCCCCTCAGTGCATGCTTCCTAGACGTGCACATGATGCTTTTATTTGAAGGCACACAAATATCATACCTTTTTGAAGAAGAAGGAACAATGGAAGACTAATTCATCAGAGATATGAGTTGCACAGCTCAACCATTGCTGACGACACCTCATTAGAAAATAGAGATAATGCATATGGCAAACCAGAGTCCTCACTGAGCAACCACTCACATGCTAAAATAAGACTTCAGGTGTTTGGACTTGTTGAGGGAGCCTCACAGCACACCACTGTGAAAATTGGATGTTATAAATGTACGTTGCATATCGCAATGTATTGCTGTGGATGGAGGCCTCACCATGAAAATGAAAGAGCAGTAGCAGCAATCAATGGAAGACCAGGAGAACAATGGTCCACAACAGTCACCAGCAGCAGACCACCCATTGCAGGCAGACAGGCATTATTGAGCTATTGCTTTCTATTGGATATGACTGCAATAATGGAAATAATATTTATTTTACCCATTTAGCATTTGCAATGAACTGAACATGTTCATTGTGTTCTATTTGGGAGAACTTATGCTTTTTGTTCTACTCAATGACATGTGACAGATTGCAGGATTTATTTTTTTAAAACATTTTTATTGTGTTTCAATGCCAATGATGTTTCAATGATTGAGGTGTACTTGTTCGGTATGTTTTTGGCTGCATTTACCCCTTTTGATTTGTATACCTCTGCATGTTCCTTCTGTATGTGAACTATTGCTAAGTGCTCCTCTAGCCAAGGAAGTAACAGTGATGATAATGGGTGACTTCCTCACTCACATCACTATATAGGGTAATTTTGTGAGGTTTTACTTGCAGTACAAAAGTTTGCTGGCCAGGACCATGTGCCAGAGAATCAGATGCTGAGGAATCATAGTGCACTATGTTTCATGGCAATCAGGCTGCTGACCAGCACAAGCCTCATTCAAGCTTTGAATTTTATTCAAGTGGTACCATGGTGTCAATTTTCCTCAGTACTTTCTCTGGCAAAATGATGTAACCTGGCAGGCAGGTGCATGAAATGGGACAGGGAATCATTATATCCACCCATTTTTGCGCATGTCAGAAATGGGGACGGGCACAAAAAGCCCTATGAAAATCATCCATTTGCCATGCATCTGGAGGAAGAAAAAATGAGAAGGAGTAGAGGGAGGAAAGGCTCATCTAACATCACAGGAGAAGGATGAACACCTCCTGACAGTACCAGTGACCAGGGTCTACCGGCCTCAGTGCTCATACCTACAACTGAGCCAAGAGCTCTGTATGAGGAGCCTGCACTTCAGCAGGGAATCCTGGATGACCATTTGCTACAACCAGACCTCCAGCCCACCTCCACCATTTGGACTGCTCTGTCAATGACTGACATAGCCAGCACAGCCCTGAATTTCTTTGTCACTGGATCATTCAAGACTGCTATGGGAGCATCAAGATTATCGGCCAATCTGCAGTGTGTACCTGCATCCAACATATCACTGATGCCTTATTTGCCAAGGACAGGCAGTTCATCAGTTTTAGAATGACCCCCAATCTGCAGAATGACAGGGTCATTCACTGCTACACAGTTGCTCGCTTCCTCAAGGTACAGGAGTTTATGGATGGCATCCAGGTTACCATATCGCCACCATCTATCTATCCATTAAATCACCTAAACAGAAAAGAAATCTATTCGGTGAATGTGCAGATCACTTGCAACCAATATCACTGCATCCTTCATGTAGATGTTGGTTATGCTGGCAGTTGCCACAATGCCATTATTTTAAGTCAGTCGTCCATGGAAACACTGTTTTACTCGGATAGCCAAGTGTCTGGGCGATGACTTGGCAACCAGGGATACCTTTTGTTTCCTTGGTTTATGACACCTGTGCAAATGCCTACCACACCTGCAGAACATCACTACAATGAGGCCTATGCTGCCACTGCAGTCCTCATCAAGCACACAATCAGAATGCTCAAGGGTTTTTACAGGTACTGGATCATTCTGGAGGAGCTGCCCGATAAAATCTGGCCAGAGTTTTACAGATGTTGGTTATGTGTGCATGTTGCATAATTTCACTCTGCAAAAAGGCCTGGTTATGGACTTCACCAAGGAGGAAGGTGAGGCACTCTGGTTGGATACAGACACTGAGCAGAGTCATTGTGAGGGGGGGACGACAAATAATACACTATCAACTGCAAGATCCATATACAGCCAGATAATTAAGGAGGCCTTCTCTGGTGACAATAGTTTGACACTACCTAAACAGTCCTGAGTGCACTTACACACTCCCTCTCACCTATGTGTCCAATCTCCAGACTATGCTGCTCACTGGACAAGACAGACAGCTTTTTTCATTCATCACATTGGAAATATTTCCAAAACTATGCTCGTAATAACCACACTAAGTTCACATCTAACAAAATTAATATTATCTTACCCCCTACTCTCCCATCATTATAGTCCTACTGTTTCTTACCACCAGGCTTTCCCTTCTAGGGCTAGGTCACAAGAGGTGGCTAAGTCTCTTAGGATTGAGGGGGCCCTTGTCTTAGGACAGCCAAGTCCTGGGACAGACATGCTTCAGGCTGCGTTTCTGCTGCTGCTACTTGGCAGCCTGACTCTGCCGCGTTTCTGTCACATCTGAGTGAGCTGACTGACGAGCTTGCATGTACTGCTATCATGAGAGATGGTGGCATCATATGAGCAAATTCCTGCCATGACGCAGGACCCTGGATCTGCCTGGCCACTGATCAGTAGGAGAACTAATCTAATTATTCCAGTCAGATGCTGGAAGCCCTGAGAGATGCTTTACTAGATCCCAGCCCCAGTAGAATGGAGGCCAGAAGATGCCGCTTTCTCAAATCTCACACCCTCAATGGCAGCAGTCTGCACATGCATGAAAGATGCACTGACTTGACTTTGGGTTTTTGTGTTAAGACATGCCTGCAGCTGCCACATGCTGCAGTATGCTCTGCAGTTCTGAGAAGCCTTCCTTTATGGTGCCGCTTAGAATGACAGTGGATTCTTATAGGACTTCTGATTTCTTCTGCACATTCTGGGAGACAGTCCTTCGTGTCTACATGTATGTGTAATGTTAGGCAAGCATCCTTCTTTTCAAAGCAGAACCCATGAGATGGCTGTTCGTCCAAGGGTTAATGTCTCCTGAGCCTCTTCTGATAACAGAACTGAGATGTTATCAGGAAAGATCAAATAGAAGCCTGGTGGTAAGAAACAGTAGGATTATAATGATGGGAGAGTAGGGAGTAAGATAATGTTAATTATGTTAGATGTGAAGTTAGAGTGGTTAATACATTTAGAAAGGATTAATCAAGGACAGTCAACATGGATTTGTTACGTGAAGGTCGTGTCTGACTAACTTGACTGAATTTTTTGAGGAGGTAACAAGGAGGGTCGATGAGGGTAGTGCATTTGATGTAGTCTACATGGATTTTAGCAAGGCTTTTGACAAGGTCCCACATGGCAGAATGGTCAAAAAAGTAAAATCCCATGGGATCCAAGGGAAAGTGGCAAATTGGATCCAAAATTGGCTCAGTGGCAGGAAGAAAAGTGTGATGGTCGACGGCTGTTTTTGTGACTGGGAGGCTGTTTCCTGTGGGGTTCCGCAGGGCTCATTACTAGGTCCCTTGCTTTTTGTTGTATATATTAATGATTTAGACTTAAATGTAGGGGACATGATTAAGAAGTTTGCAGATGATATAAAAATTGGCCGTGTGGTTGATTGTGAGGAGGAAAGCTGAAGGCTGCAGGAAGATATCAATGGATTGGTCAGGTGGGCAGAAAAGTGGCAAATGAAATTCAATCCAGAAAAGTGTGAGGTAATGTATTTGGGGAGGGCAAAGAAGGCAAGGGAATACACAATAAATGGGAGGATACTGAGAGGTGTAGAGGAAGAGAGGGACCTTGGAGTGCATGTCCACAGATCCCTGAAGGTAGCAGGACAGGTGGATAAGATGGTTAAGAAGGCATACGGGATACTTTCCTTTATTAGCTGAGGCATAGAATATAAGAGCAGGGAGGTTATGCTAGAACTGTATAAAACATTAGTTAGGCCACAGCTAGAGTACTGCGTACAGTTCTGGTCACCACATTACAGGAAAGATGTGATTGTACTAGAGAGGGTACAGAAGAGATTTACGAGATGTTGCCAGGACTGGAGGATTTTAGCTATGAGGAAAAATTGGATTGGCTGGGGTTGTTTTCTTTGTAAGAGGAGGCTGAGAGGTGATTTAATGAGGTGTATAAAATTATGACAGGACTAGATAGAGTGGATAAGAAGGGCCTATTTCCCTTAGAAAAGAGGTCAATAACCAGGGACCATAGATTTATAGTAATTGTTAGAAGGATTAGAGGGGAGCTGAGGAAAAGTTTTGTCACCCAGAGGGTGGTGGGGGTCTGGAACTCACTGCCTGAAAGGGTGGTAGAGGCAGAAACCCTCATCACATTTAAAAAGTATTTGGATATTCACTTGAAGTGCCATAACCTACAAGGCTACGGACCAAGTGCTGGAAAGTGGGATTAGGCTGGGTAGCTCTTTTTTGACCAGCACGACACAATGGGCATCCTTCTGTGCCATAAATTTTCTATGTTTCTAATAGGCTGGAGCTCATTTTTCTAGAAAAGAGAAGACTGAGGGATGACCTGATAGAGGTCTTTAAGGTTATGAAAGGGTTTGATAGGGTAGATGTAGAGATGTTTCCACTTGTAGGGGAGGCAAGAACTCAGGGCCATAAATATAAGATAGTCACTAATAAATCCAATAGGGAAGTCAGGAGATACTTCTTTAAGAACATAAGAACATAAGAAATAGGAGCAGGAGTAGGCCAATCGGCCCCTCGAGCCTGCTCCGCCGTTCAATAAGATCATGGCTGATCTGATCCTAATCTCAAATCTAAATTCATGTCCAATTTCCTGCCCGGTCCCCGTAACCCCGAATTCCCTTTACTTCTAGGAAACTGTCTATTTCTGTTTTAAATTTATTTAATGATATAGCTTCCACAGCTTCCTGGGGCAGCAAATTCCACAGACCTACTACCCTCTGAGTGAAGAAGTTTCTCCTCATCTCAGTTTTGAAAGAGCAGCCCCTTATTCTAAGATTATGCCCCCTAGTTCTAGTTTCACCCATCCTTGGGAACATCCTTACCGCATCCACCCGATCAAGCCCCTTCACAATCTTATATGTTTCAATAAGATCGCCTCTCATTCTTCTGAACTCCAATGAGTAGAGTCCCAATCTACTCAACCTCTCCTCATATGTCTGCCCCCTCATCCCCGGGATTAACCGAGTGAACCTTCTTTGTACTGCCTCGAGAGCAAGTATGTCTTTTCTTAAGTATGGAGACCAAAACTGTATGCGGTATTCCAGGTGCGGTCTCACCAATACCTTATATAACTGCAGCAATACCTCCCTGTTTTTATATTCTATCCCCCTAGCAATAAAAGCCAACATTCCGTTGGCCTTCTTGATCACCTGCTGCACCTGCATACTAACTTTTTGATTTTCTTGCACTAGGACCCCCAGATCCCTTTCTACTGCAGTACTTTCCAGTTTCTCGCCATTAAGATAATAACTTGCTCTCTGATTTTTCCCGCCAAAGTGCATAACCTCACATTTTCCAATATTGTATTGCATCTGCCAAATCTCCGCCCACTCACCCAGCCTGTCTATATCCCCTTGTAGGTTTTTTATGTCCTCCTCACTCTCTACTTTCCCTCCCATCTTTGTATCATCTGCAAACTTTGATATGTTACACTCGGTCCCCTCCTCCAAATCGTTAATATAGATTGTAAAGAGTTGGGGACCCAGCACCGACCCCTGCGGAACACCACTGACTACTGGTTGCCAGTCCGAGAATGAACCATTTATCCCAACTCTCTGCTTCCTGTTAGATGACCAATCCTCCACCCATGCCAGAATATTACCCCCAATCCAGTGATTCTTTATCTTGAGCAATAATCTTTTATGTGGCACCTTGTCGAATGCCTTCTGGAAGTCTAAATACACTACGTCCACTGGTTCCCCTTTATCCACCCTGTACGTCATGTCCTCAAAGAACTCAAGCAAATTTGTCAGACATGCCTTCCCCTTCGTAAAGCCATGCTGACTTTGTCCTATTAAATTATGTTTATCCAAATGTTCCGCTACTGTCTCCTTAATAATAGACTCCAAAATTTTACCCACCACAGATGTTAGGCGAACTGGTCTATAATTTCCAGCCTTCTGCCTACTACCCTTTTTAAATAAGGGTGTTACATTAGCAGTTTTCCAATCTGCCGGGACCTTTGCCGAGTCCAGAGAATTTTGGAAAATTATTACCAAAGCATCCACACTCCCTACTGCCACTTCCCTCAAGACCCTAGGATGTAAGCCATCAGGTCCAGGGGATTTATCCGCCTTGAGTCCCATTAATTTACTGAGTACCAATTCCTTAGTGATTTTAATCGTATTTAGCTCCTCCCCCCCTAGGGTGGTTAGAATGTGGAACTCACTACCACAAGGAGTAGTTGGGGTGACTAGCATAGATGCATTTAAGGGGAAGGGGAGAAAGGAATAGAAGGATATGCTGATAGGGTTAGATGAAATAGGGAAGGAGGAGGCTCGTGTGGAGTTTAAACACTGGCAAGGAGCTGTTGGGCCGAATGGCTCGTTTCTGTGCTGTACATTCTATGTAATCTATGTAATTTCAGGGCCATCTTCCACTCCAAAGTTCTCTGGCTCACTCAGGTTCAGTACTTCGGCGAGTGCAATCTTCCTATCTATGCTATATATTTCCCCCCTGGTGGATCTCTCTGCACTGACGAGTGGTAGAGATAGCATGAATGACAACATGGGTGAAGATGTGGTGGCACGTCATGAAGCGGATAGGCCTGGCTTGCGAGATGAGAGGTCGCTGCACTTAATCCAGATTTTATGGCTTCAACCAGGGAAAGATTGAGAACCAGACAATTCTAGTTATTTTTTTTAGAAGAGATGCAGAAATCAAAGGGGGGAGAGGGGTAGCAATACTAGTTCTAACAATTATAAAAAAAGGATATTGTCAAAGATGGTGCTCAGAGTAAGAGGTGGATTATCTTGTTAATTTTGCTGCTGGAAATTTCGAGACGCTTATGTATGAATTTGCAATAATCGCTTTTGCCCCACCAAACTCTTATGCCCAGAGCTGAAGAAGAAAATCTTCCCCTGAGACTCTCTGGATTGAATTCCCTGAGACTCTCTGGATTGAATTAAGGAATAATATATAAAAGTTTTGCAACAATATTGCACATCCATTATAAACTGTTAAAATGTGAGAAAGAAATAGAGAAAGAGAGTTACAGATAACTCAAAAAGATATATAGAAGTGATAGAGCTGTAGTAATGGTAAGGGCTTTATCCAGAGTTAATACAGGGTAAATTTTATGATTCAGCACTCTAGGCTCAGAGCTTAACAGGGCAGGAACGTATATCAGGAATTTGGGCGCAGAGGGCAGCGTGCCCCAATTTATGTCCCATATAATTTTTCCATTTGTTAAAACTAATGGATGGAATATCATGTCGGCCACTGATCTCTACACTCAAATTCAAGATATGTTCCCATCGCATGAAGATTTACGCCAGGAGTGGTAAATCATTCAATTTACCCCAAGTCTCCAACACAAAGAAGAAGAAACTTGCATTTTTAAAAATTTGTTCATGGGATGTGGGCGTCGCTGGCAAGGCCGGCATTTATTGCCCATCCCTAATTGCCCTTGAGAAGGTGGTGGTGAGCTGCCTTCTTGAACCGCTGCAGTCCGTGTGGTGAAGGTTCTCCCACAATGCTGTTAGGAAGGGAGTTGCAGGATTTTGACCCAGTGACAATGAAGGAACGGCGATATATTTCCAAGTCGGGATGATGTGTGACTTGGAAGGAACATGTAGGTGGTGTTGTTCCCATGCGCCTACTACCCCTGTCCTTCTAGGTGGTAGGGGCCGTGGGTTTGGGAGGTGCTGTCGAAGAAGCCTTGGCGAGTTGCTGCAGTGCATCCTGTGGATGATACGCACTGCAGCCACTGTGCACCGGTGGTGGAGGGAGTGAATGTTTAGGGTGGTGGATGGGGTGCCAATCAAGCAGGCTGCTTTGTCCTGGATGGTGTCAAGCTTCTTGAGTGTTGTTGGAGCTGCACTCATTCAGGCAAGTGGAGTGTATTCCATCACACTCCTGACTTGTGCCTTGTAGATGGTGGAAAGGCTTTGGGGAGTCAGGAGGTGAGTCACTCACTGTAGAATACCCAGCCTCTGACCTGCTCTTGTAGCCACAGTATTTATATGGCTGGTCCAGTTAAGTTTCTGGTCAATGGTGACCCCCAGGATGTTGATGGTGGGGGATTCGGTGATGGTAATGCCGTTGAATGTCAAAGGGTGGTGATTAGATTCTCTCTTGTTGGAGATGGTCATTGCCTGGCACTTGACTGGCGCGAATGTTACTTGCCACTTATCAGCCCAAGCCTGGATGTTGTCCAGGTCTTGCTGCATGCGGGCACAGGCTGCTTCATTATCTGAGGGGTTGCGAATGGAACTAAACACTGTGCAATCATCAGCGAACATCCCCATTTCTGACCTTGTGATGGAGGGAAGGTCATTGATGAAGCAGCTGAAGATGATTGGGCCTAGGACACTGCCCTGAGGAACTCCTGCAGCAATGTCCTGGGGCTGAGATGATTGGCTCCAACAACCACTACCATCTTCCTTTGTGCTAGGTATGACTCCAGCCACTGGAGAGTTTTCCCCCTGATTCCCATTGACTTCAATTTTACTCGGGCTCCTTGGTGCCACACCCGGTCAAATGCTGCCTTGATTTCAAGGGCAGTCACTCTCACCTCACCTCTGGAATTCAGCTCTTTTGTCCATGTTTGGACCAAGGCTGTAATGAGGTCTGGAGCCGAGTGGTCCTGGTGGAACCCAAACTGAGCATCGGTGAGCAGGTTATTGATGAGTAAGTGCCGCTTGATAGCACTGTCGACAACACCTTCCATCACTTTGCTGATGATTGAGAATAGACTGATGGGGTGGTAATTGGATTTGTCCTGCTTTTTGTGGACAGGATATACCTGGGCAATTTTCCACATTGTGGGGTGGATGCCAGTGTTGTAGTTGCACTGGAACAGTTTGGCTAGAGGCGCGGCTAATTGTGGAGGACAAGACTTCAGCTCTTCAGCCAGGATGTTGTTGGGGCCAATAGCCTTTGTTGTATCCAGTGCACTCAGCCGTTTCTTGATATCACATGGAGTGAACCGAATTGGTTGAAGACTGGCTTCTGTGATGCTGGGGATATCGGGAGGAGGTCGAGATGGATCATCTATTCGGCACTTCTGGCTGAAGATGATTTATATAGCACAGCACCACATTTTAAAGGTGCCCCAAAGTGCTACACATCCAATTAATTACTTTCGTCAATGTTATGCTGGTAAATGCTGTAGCCAAATTACACAGAGCAAGATCTTTGTACGGTAAATAAGATGAATGACCAGTTAATCTGTTCTTTTTTGTGGGGTATTGGTTGAGGGATAAATATCAGCCAGGGCACCAAGATATTTCCCTGTTTTGCTTCAAATAGTGCCAGATGATTGTTAATGTCTCTTGAGCAGGCAATGGAGCTTAACATCTCATATGTAAAATGGCACCTCCAAAAATGCAGTTTAGGAATACTGGAATTGCTAGATGAGAAAAGACCAAAGTTCATCTAGTTCACCTTCCACCATCCAGGTAGTTGCATAATACAACAATAATTGGGTTGTTGACTAATCACAGCAATCAATCGCTATCAATTAGTCTACAACAGACCAAGACATGAGGTGAGGAAACCCCCAAGTGGTGGAAAGCTTTAGGAATCGTGGGAATGAAATTGGATCGTGCCGGCCCACCGGCACAAACTGGCCGCAGGGAACGATCCGGAATGGATGGGCCAGAGGCCCAATCGAAATTGTAGCAAAGGGCTGGAGAGTGGCAAATGTTACATCCTTGTTCAAAGAAAGAAGGGGTAAACCAGGTAACTGTAGACCAGTTAGCCTCATGTCAGTAATAGGTAAACTACTAGAAACCAAATTAAGGGATAACAAGAATGAATACTTCGAAAGATTATTGGCTAACTATTGGGATTTGTAAAGGGCAGATCATTCTTGACTAATTTAATTAAATTCTTTGAGGAAATTACCAAGTGTATAGACAAAGTGAACACAGAAAATGTGATATATTTGGATTCTCAAAAAGCTCTTGATAAAATGTTACTTACGAGACTTGTTGCAAAGATTAAGGCTCATGATATTAAGGGACCGATAACATGGCCCCAACACAGAGGTACCAGGGCCACTGCTTCTTGGGTGCTGTGTCTCTGTGGCATGGTAAACTTATTTTTTGCTATAATGTAAGGTCAGCTCATTTGCATAATGTACTGAGAGCACCACAGTGTCAAGGTACCTGTCATCCAGTGGCAGCAGCTCTTAAAGTACTGCTGGTTGCCCCTAAAGCTGTCTCACTCCCGAACAGGAGAAGAAATAGCTCAAGCAAGTGCACAGTAGGATGACTCCATTTAATGAGGCAGCTTTGGAGATGGCACTGGAAAAGATCCTACAAAAGAAGGTAGTTCTTTTTCAGCTGAGTCACTTCCAGTGTTCAGGAGAAGACCCTGAAGATTTTGAGCATGGAAGTATTTGAGGATGTGGGAAGGAAAAGGTTGGAGGTCTTCTCCAAACTCAGGGCTAGTACCATCATTTGTTTTTCATTATTTTTTTCCTTTTTTCTAAGTTTCCTTACACTTTGTTGCTCACATTCGTTGCTGCACTGCAGCACAGTACACTGGAGTGTATTCTACATAAGCTCTTTGTCAAGGGATATCCTACTGCCAGCATTCTGAAATATGTTCTTCTTCTGCTCAAGTAGGTGCGCAAGAGGAAGAGATGGCTGAGCCCAATATGCAGTTTCAACTGAACACCTCACAACACCCGGCATCACCCACTTCTACAGTGGCAATCATCATCATCAGAGACACAACCATTCTGAAGGGGGCAGGAGGTCAGTTACTGAGTTATCAGAGGGAGCACTTGGTGAAACATAGCATGGATGAAGAGCAGCAAGTGCAGGTGACACAGGATAAGCTATAACCTACTGGCTGAAAGACTTTCTCAAAGGCTCCTGCAGTTGCTGAGCCCAGGGATTTGAACCTGATAAGGCTGCCTACCAATGCAGTTTGGTAGCTCAGCATCAGCAGTTCATACAGTCTTTTCAGAATGTGTCAAGCAGCCAGTACAGTTCGGAGCATCCATGGAGGAGCCCACAGCTCACAGTGCAGTGCTATATGGCCACCTGACTGCATTGCAGGCTACCATGAAGAGGATGCTCTCTGCACTTGATCAAAGTCCTAAGCTCAACTATGGCTTCCTTAGTGAGTGATATGACTGGGGCCTTTTTTCATTAAAATTTGTTGTTCATATTAGATTATCTTTGCAGAGTAAAATATTCCACATACCAATTCTATGAGGCGCATGTCGTAATTGTAGAAGAATATTCTGGCCATGAGTGCCCACTGATCTTTGATGTGTCAACAGATATTTCGAACGGTCAAAGACATGGACAGTGCATTGTGCAACAGTTGAATGGTAAATGATTGACAGGGTCTCCGCATTTCGGGTAAACAGGATGTCTACGTATTCACTGATGCTGATTTTAGGATTGAAACTTGATGAAAAGGAGAGAGAAGAGACATTTCCTCAAGTCGTTGCTGCGGAGCTGGTAAAATGAGAACAGCACTGGCCTTGAGTTTGATGGTGTGCCTCACGATAATTAATTTGGTAAGTTTGGCCAAGAACTAAATGCAGATTTAGCTGTTCAGTGAGTCAAAATGGCACATTTTAGTTTTCTTAAATTGCTTCTTGCACATATTAAAAATAAATGAGAGTTCAGTATTTCGATTTCAATTTGTTTAAAACAGCAAACTCTTCATTCACACTCTCAAGATTTATTTGGTTCACTAGAACCTAGTTGGATGAAATGTTTGTAGCTCAATGTTGTATGTGTAAAACCAATGCCCTTTTCTTTGATTTCTTACAAACTCACAATTGAAAATTCAGTCAGAGACCAGTCTTGCACCTCGCGGTCCTCGGCCTGTCTTACAGCGTGAACATTACAGATCTAAACAGTGTTCAGAGAATGAATGGCCGAGTTGTACAGACGATGAGTGGGTAAGTGGTTCAGTTGGCATCTCATTTTTTTGTGAAATGATACATTGCAAAGACCTAAATTAATATAATTCTGCATTATTCAAATAGGGCCCGAAATGTCCATCTGGATGCAGAATGCAAGGATTAATAGAGACCGAGAATCAACAAAACGATGGCAGAGTACAAGAGGTTCGACAGCTGTTGGAAAACTATTCCAACATGTTTGGGAATACTCACGTTACTGTGACTGAAACTGTCAAAAGAATTAGACAGACCCTGGACGGAATGGGAAGTGAGTGGCTGCTGTTTTTATATTTCACAAAGAAGGTTTCAGCTTTTGTTTCCACAGAGAAACTTACGGAGTTTAAAATTGTTCCTATTTGGTGCTTACTGATTTTCGCCTTAAAATTGAATTACTAATTCACTTGAGTTTTCGAAATTTTGGGATTTTTGTGACAAGTGAGATTTTTCTCTTGTGTCTGCAGTTACCCGTACAGTATTGTTACGTTTCTCCCTGCACCCGCTAACATTTTGTATAGCCTAAATAAAACAAAACTACCAATAAATATTGAAAAATTCTATCAGACGACATTAGTAAGTAGGAAAGGTTCTTGCTTAGTTTTTTTGTAACTTTGACTTCCTCCCTCTCATTCAATTTTACATCTGAAAAATATAACGTTTTCTCTCATATTCTTTGGACTTTTAAAAAATGAAGAACTCTATTCATAGCCTGTTTCAATCACAATAATTTCTAACAGAATTCTTGTATCATTTACTACATTTATAGGGTTTGGGGACACCTACTATCAGCTGGTGGATCATCTGAACTCCAGACTTACCATCTTGCAGACCAGAATCAATGAACAAATTTACAAAATAAAACTTCTACAAAACACTATATTGGAACAATTCAAAGAAATCTCAAGACTGGAGGTAAAGACTTCATTTGCTTTTTATTCCCCTACTTTTGGGGAGGGTGTTCGAGCTCATATTTTAGATTACCTTGCTTAAATTCATAATTTCTGTGGCATATTAACAAAAACTATTTTTTTTGATGATTTTTGTTTTGCTATCCCTTAAATAGTTCACACTTCATTGTGAGGGCATGCATTTATCCTTCACATGTTCACAAAATTGTAACTGTGCACATTTATGAACATCAAATTCACTGCACTTCTGTCGAGTGCAAATCAAATTTCTATCTGTTCAGAATAGAAATAAATACACAAGGATAGTTTATGCAAACTATGCTGGAGTACAAAAAGTTAATGTGTTTGGGGAACTGCTGTTTATACCTATATTTGAGATAACCTAAGACTGAATTGTTTTTGTTAGGTACAGTAAGCTGGATTTTAGCAGATGTTTATAGGTTAGCATTTCCAGTGATGAAAATAGTGTTATAAACTTCAAAGCTATGCAATCAAAAGAAAATTACATCATATATTTGACAAGCATGCTTTGACTGAAAAGAACAAAACAAAGTTGCTTTTAACAAGGAAAACGACAATTTAATGAGAATATATTTGAAGGAAAGGTTATATGCAACAGAAATACTTTCAATTGTAAATTTGAATATGCTGCTAATCGAACAGCGTAGGTGAGAGGGAAAATTTGATTTTTGATGTTATTCTCACTATTGCTGGAGCACCATGATTCGAGTCTCGAATGACTAAACAGTACTGAGTTGGAATTGAATGTTCCAGGCTCAGAGACCTCTTTGGGATTCAGTATGGAAAAGCATGCTGATTCCTGCTGGATCATATGCAATTGTTTACTGACATGGTCCATAATTTACAATGGCTGAGTGGCAGAGTGATTCGTTTACACTTAAAACCTGCAATGTTTTCAGAGCATCTAGGGCACTGTTGGGGCGGGAGGAGGTGGAAATCATGTTGGAAGCTAGTTGGGTCTGGTCTGGTCCCCTCCATTACTTGTACACTGGGGGTAACCTCAGCCAAAAGAGGTGGGCACTTCTGGGGGGTTGATTTTCCCTCGAGCGATGTTCGGGCAGCCAGCCGGTGCCACCCGATAGTCCTGACAGGATGCACAGTCGATTTTGAGAGCTGTACCTCGTTAGCATAGGGCTGGCGAGCTGCGGACAGAAAACAAACGCCCCGGACCAGCCGCTGGCTCCGGGCTGCCACAAAACCGGCAGGCCTCTGGACATGAACAAAAAGGTGGGGGGGGGGGGAGGGAGGTCAGTTCTCGGGGCCCATTGCGAAGCAGCCTAGGTTGCATTGGTGGAGCCAGAAGGAGCACTCCTGCTTCTCTCGGACCCACAAAAATAAATTAAGACTGTCCTCGTGGGCTCCTCTTCGGCTTGACGGCCAGTTGAAACAGAGTGAAGTGTGCACGTAGCATGCTTTGCCCAGTACTGTCCTAAAATGGCAATCGGGATCCTATATACCCCATAGGATCCTGATCTGCATATTAAATAGCCTATCGCCTGTCGTAGACAGGTGCTCCATCCGCCCAGCGATATGCCCTGGGGAAGACAGGGATAACCACACCGTTAGGGAGAAAAGGCCGGTAAATCATTCCCCACCATTTTCGGGGCACTGCTGTCCCATTTGCACTGGGCGGGAGGCCTCAAAATAGCCCTCTGATGCCTGCCCCCTTTACAGTTAACACACAAAAAAGAGATGGAACTGGCATAAAGCTGGCGTGCATTACTCAACACTGGTGGATGTGGGGCTCTCCAGATACTGATAAGCTTGATTCCTTACAGCAGCCAGTTGCAAAATGACCAGCGCTGTAAGGAAAAAGGCCTTCCTGGAGAGGAAGCAATTTGAGTTTGGTTTCCATGATCTTTGACTGGACCTGCTACCTCTTGACCCAAACTGCAGCCCAGCGCCATGTATTCCTATACCCCAATTAGCCGCAACCCCAGCTGCGATGCTACTATTGCAGCGCCCATCCATTATATACAAATTACCTGATCCCGGAAATTCAGATAGGGTCAGGCATTTAAGTAAATGGTGGGTTAGAAGTTTTGCTCTATTGTTGTTATGGTGGCAGAACGGGATCACAGGTTTTCAGGCCCAGCGGAATAACATTTTGGCAACAGCAGCTTTGCTTATCTAAATACAATTAAGTGGCATTTTTTTCAAAAATAGTTCGGAAGTTGGCAAAGAAAACGATTTCAATTTGCAATGCCATAATAAGATATTTCTCAATTTTTTTCTACAAAACTTTAAAAGACTTCTAAATTATGTTTTTTTGTTAGGTTGACATTGATATCAAGATACGGGCTTGCAAAGGATCTTGTGAAAAATCATTTGTTTACAACATTGATAGAGAAAGTAATGCACAAATGGAGAAAAATCTTAGATCAGTGATTTCCATCAGAGTGGAGACGATTCAATATGGGAAACCAACACGCACATTCAAAATAAGGCAACTAAAGGACGCTCCAACAAACAGCAATTATAAATCTGTAAATATAAATGACAAATATCCTAGTTTCTGGGAACATACAAATCGGGATATTTATTTCCTAGAAGCAAGTACAAAAGTTCCAAGTAGTAGTGAAACTAGTCATGCCTTTAGCAATGTTAAAGAAGTCAGTGCAGTTCCATTTTCGGGTAGAAAAGAAGTGGCTGTTACAACAGGTGATGAAACCACGCACCTCTTGGAAAGCGATCAGAAAACTGGAGAACGATATTTCACAAAAGGCATTGGCAGTGAATATTCAAGCCAAGGTTTTGAAAGACATTCTATGACCAGTCATGTGAGCACCAAAACGATTGTTTCAAAAGATGGTAAAGTTACTGAAACAGTCACGACGGAGACCAGTGGCTCCCTCCCAGATTCAATTAAATCTGCTTTGAGTAATTTAGATTTACTGTCAACTTCAGGGGTTAAGACTTCTACTCTAACTAAGACAAGTACATCTAGACATGACATACCTGATATTGAAAGGCTTACTGTTGGTAGCAAAATTCACACAAAGACAATTACATCCAGTGGTACTTCAGATCATTTAGCTGAATTTTCAAACTTAGGGGAATACGGTGATGATAGCCTTTTAATTCACAGAGAGTTAAGTGTCAGAACAGATGAGGTTCCAGTTGCTCATGACAGCACAGCGCAACACTGGTCCGGTAGTTCTAAGGGACTCAAAAGTCTCTCTGTTTCGAACATTGACATGCATGTGGCCCATCTGACTGATGATGAAACTGGAGATACTGATCAGAGTGCCCATATGTTTCAAAGAGGCTGAGATGAAAACAACATTACAAAAGGTAGGTTCCATTAAGTGTTCCTTTAAGTATATGTTCAGAATTGCTTATTCTTTTTATGTGCCAAATCAGAGACACAGTACAGCAAATATATGAACAGAAACTACATAATTTCATTGGTCCAGATTAGCTTTGATAGATGAGTGTTGTACTTTCAATTACAACAGAATTAGGTGGTAACCTCAAAAAATAACAGTTCAGGCATTTTTCACACACTTTTAAAGAAGTCTCCAGTAATATCTAAGATTTTAATCTTCAAGTCTGATAAGTTTGATATTTTTCTAGGATCATCAGGGAAAGGACAGTGTGTTTCAGCAAAGAGTCACATTTAGACTTCCTAGTTATTATTTTCTTCAAGCACACACTGTGCAATAACAGAAAGCAGAGCTTAAAATACACAATCTAAATTTCAGATATCCTACTCAATGTCAATCCTACATTTTCGTTAAATACTATTGCGATTGACAATCTTTATGGGCCAGATTATAAAAACCACTCATGACAGTAACAGTGCCATCTTCTCGCTTGTATGGGGAAGGTCCTTCTTGACAACAACAGCACCAACTTGCATTTATATAACGCTTCTAATGTAGGAAAAGGCCCAAGACACTTAGCAGCATAATCAGACAAACATTGACACCAAGCCAAAGAAGGAGATATTAGGAGGGGGTGATTAAAAGCTTGGTCACTAAGAGTTCTTTAACAAAACCTACAGGTTTGTAAAGTACCTGTTTTCAATATTTGTTGAGAAAAATAAATAATCCAAAAATAGATGGGATGAATAGAATTAATTCGAACTGTTACAGTTTTGATTGCATCCAATACTTCAAAGGAAGGTAGCTGAAAGAAATAGAAAGGAGAGATCCCTGTTTGTCCATTTGGTCTATGATATAATGCTGACCGTATTGGTTTCACTCTTTGTAGAAGAGGTTAAAGAACTTGCATTTATATAGCGCCTTTCATGACCTCAAGACATCCCAAAGAGCTTCACAGTCAATGAAGTATTTTTGAAGTGTAGTCACCGTTGTGATGTTGGGAAATGCAGCAGCTTATTTGCGCACAGCAAGGTCCCACAAACAGCAATGAGATACATGACCAAATAATTTGTTTTATTGGTTGAGGGATAAACGTTGGCTAGAAACCAGGAAAAGCTCCCCTAGTCTTCTTTGAATATTGCAATGGGATCTTTTATTAGCATTTGATAGGTGCAATACGATTTGTATAAAATCTTAATGCATATCTGGTTTATTTTCCAGCAATTCAACGGAGTGGAAAGCTTCTCAATCTGATTCCCAGCCCTTATCATCAATTAATCTAATTTCCATTATTACTTAAAGAAGCCATGCTTACCTAATGCATGCCAATAAAGAGATTTTACAACACAGGAGCTGTTTTTTGTCCTCTTTCTGGTTATTTCTAATATGTTGGAGCCCTAAGTTGCCTACAAAAAGAGCAATTATAAAAAATCAATTTGATCAAGTTTAAACTAAGCTTTAAGTTGTGTGAGCAATATTAAAATTCTGCTAGCTAATAAATCAGCAAAGCACTCAATATCCTTGCAGAGCTGACCATGAATTCATGTTTCTGTGTAGAAGGGCAAATTATATGTAATTTTATGCAGAGGATAAGGTTTATTAAATTAAAAAAACAAAGTGAAGGGGTAAAAGCATAGTATAGGACACCATCAAGGTTGACAAACGTAAAAGAGAAAATTAGGTAAATTAGGAAACAGTGATTATGTGGACAGCAGCCTTGAGTTTGAAAACCCTTAAAATTGTGGGAAGAAGGAAAGAATGAGGGAGGCAAGCATTTTCATGCATTTGAGCTCCTGGAAAGGAATTATAAAAAATGCCGATCAAACAGTGGTAAACACCTGATATGTTGAAGTGCATTCCAGCACCCACAGTATGACCGGCCAGTGTGGAGCATGCTGGAAGCCTGCACGTCAAGAGTGCACTCGACTCATTTTGGCTCCAAATCCTATTAAGATTAGGGCTGCTTCCCATAATACAGCTGGAGCAGCTGAGCAGTGCTCCTGTCACTGAAGGGGAGGCTCTATTTAAATATCTTGCTTTCTTTGGTGGCCATGACCTTGTACTAGGGTCACTCTGCCTACCTCCTGCTCGCTCATTGAGTCTCAAAAGACTAATTTTCCTCCAGCACTATGATCCTTTCCATCCTCCAACACACAACAACACCTTATGTTCTGCTTGTCCCTGAAATCTTGTCACCATGGACTTGCGCACTCCCAGCACATATACACTGGAAGCAACATTTCAATATTACATCGAATTGACCTCGCATTAAGGGGTGAGGTCAGCTTGTTTGGTTTCAGTACCTCTAGCACAGCCTCAATGAGTCTGAGTAGAAGACTGTGCAATGAGTCCTGAATTCAATGCAGTAGGGATATAGGGATGTAGGACTATATTTGGAACTTATGTTGAACGGGAGAGGAACGTTCAGAGAAGCACTGACAATAGTAGTATCCATAAAATAGAGAATACCAAGAAAGATAGGTTTGAGGCTAGAACTGAGAGGGATAGAAATATATAGAAATTACAACATGGAAACAGGCCATTTGGACCAACCAGTCAGTGTTGGATTTTACTCACCACACAAGCAAATGATTATAATCATATTTATCCCTTTTTCCTTCATCCACCTATCTAATATAATCTTGAATATTGACATTATTTCTGCCTCAAGTACTGACCCTCGAAGTGAATTTCACACCCTCACAACTCTGTGTAAACAAAGTTTCTCTTGCTCTCTGTTCTAAATCTCTTACATTTAATCTTGTATCTATGGCCCTCTCATTCTAGACCCCTTAACTACTGGAAACAGTTTGTTTATATTTACACTGTCCCATCATTTCATAATTTTAAGCATTTCCATCATATCGCCTCATAATCGTCATTATTCTAACGGAAAAAAACTAAATTTTTCAAGTCTTTCAATGTATCTGTATTTCCTCGTGGCAGGTATCATCCTAGTGAATCTACTTTGCACCCTCTCTAAAGCCTCAACATCCTACCTATAGTGTGGAGTCCAATATGCATACTGTACACCACCTTTATATCGGCTCATCATTACCTCTAGGCTTTTATATTCTATACCTCCTGTGATATAGCCTAGAATTTCATTAGCTTTTCTTTTACTGCTTTATCAACCTGAGGTATTACCTATACTTGTAAAATACTTTACTGTTCCCTTTGATGTTTTTGAAATGTCTCCCTCATGATGCCTCTTAGCTTTCCTTATCTCGCTCTTATTTGACTGCAGATTTCCTCTTCCATTTCCTTCCCACAATTTGGAGGTCTGTATTACCCCCCATCTAATATAACATGTTCTTTTTGTCTATGAGTAACAACCATATTGACTCTGACTGTACCCCTTGTCCACATCAACCCTTTCTACAGCATGTATTCCCTCTTTACCATATTGCTACTCCACATCCTTTCTTATCTTTTCTCTCTCTCCTAAATTATATCCTGATAAGTCTATGTCCGTTCTTGTCCAGTTTGCAGCCAGGTTTCTGTTAATGCCATTAAATCTAGATTTTCCTGTAAAATAATTGCTTCCAGTTCCCCAGTTTATTTCCCACACTGCATTGCAATACATACAATTTAACTTTTTTTTGCTTTTTTTTTAACAATTCTCCTTTACCCATTTTTTTGATCTAAGCTACACCCTACCTTTTCCAAAGGTAGCCTTTTCCCCTATCTTAATTTCAGTCTTCTCTTTTAAGACTAGTCTATTTGATTTTATTCTCCTAGTCCATATCCCTCTTGCTAAATTATTTTCTGTATGAATATTATCCTCATCTGTTTCTCCCTTCACTATTAGCTGATACTGTTTGGTTTTATTTTCCTGGCATCCACCCCCCTTCCAAGTTTAAATACCTCGTTACTTCTCAATTGAATAATTTTTCCAGTTTTTAAGCACCCTCCCTGTTCAGACATAGCCCATCCTTATGGAATAGCTCCCACTGGTCCCAAAATTGATGTCAATGCCCAATAAAGCAGAATCCCTTTTCCTGACAAAACACCTTTAGCCATGCATTGATTTCCCTAATCTCCCTGTCCTTCCCAATTTTAGCGCACAGGTGGGGAAATAAACCTGATATTTCCACATATGAAGTCCTGCTCCTAAATTTCTTTTCTAATCTCCTACATTTATCTTGCAGGACTTCAGGCCTTTCTTTACCAACACCATTGGCTCCCACATGGACCACAATGACATGCTCCTCTCCTCTTGCAAAATCTTTTCCAGTCTATGCAATATATTCCTTACTCTAGGGCCTGGAAGGCAGAAAAGCAACCAGGACTACTGGTCTGGACTGCAAAAAATCGTGTCAGCCCCTTTATTGAATCCTCTCTCACTACTGCATTTCTAGCTGTGTTGCTAATCTCTGCACCCCCCCCCCCCACTCCTCCCCCAGCCCTGCCCAGTCCTTATTTTCCCCACTAGAAGCTAGAGCTTCTGGGCGCACCTTGTTCTAACCTTTCTTTCTTGCCTTTCCCTGCCCCTCACACAGTCACACATCTTTCCTCCTCCACCACTACTCCCTATCTCTCATTGGTGTGACTACCCTCTCCAACTATGAGTCCAAAAACTTCACTCCCTCCTTATGTGTCAGATTGTCTCCAACTCCTTCTCAATTTCTGTGATTTTGAACTCAAGCAATGTGAATTGGTGACACTTTGCACAGATGTGTTTACCTGTGTCAACACCGAGTGCTCAAAACTTCCACATCTTGCAGGAATGACACATCACTGTCACTTCCTAAACTGTCATTTGTGATTTAGCTAGTTTGTTCTATTTTAAAATTTATATTACTTATGTATAATAACTTAGCATCTCCTTCCCTCTCTGCATCAAATTCCCACTTTCTCCAAATTCTCATTTTAGAAGTTCTTACTCTGATTCTGTTCCTACCTCACTCCGTTAACAGCTCGCTCTGCCCACCTACTAGATACCAAAAGTAGTATGTGCTCAATTCACTCCACTGTTGATCCATATAAATTTCTTTCGAATTATTGGAGTGGATTTTCTCCTAGACCAGTCTCCAGGCGCTGACCAGCAGAATGCATCGGCCACCCACCTGGTAGTCCAGCTGGGAGGCCTGATCCATTTTGAGGAGCAGGTCCCATTGAGCCGTCAGACTGCAGGCGGAAACCGAGCACCCCGGGTAGCCCGCTGGCTTCGGGCCAGAGGAAGGTAGGTCCCTGTTGGGGGGGAGGGACCCAGAGCGGCAGAGGCCCAGGCTGAGTTTGTGGGGCTGGGAGGAGTACTGCTGCTCCTCCTGGCCGACAGAAATTAAGAGGAACTCACCTTTTGGGTCCTCTTTGGCTGGACCACCACCTGATGCTGGTCGAAGCGTCCATGGCGCAAGCTCTGGCCAGATCAGTCGAGAAATGACAACTGGGATCCTACTGACAGCATAGGACTCGATTTCCAATTTAAATAAACCTACAGCCTGACTCAGAGGGCTGCTCCATCCACCCAGTGGTAGGCCCCTGTGAACATTACCACGGCCACAGTGAAAGCAGAAATGGGGCCTTAGGTGATTGCCCACCATTTACAGGACGCTACCGCCATGTTTCTGCCAGGCGGAAGAGAGTATTTACTATAGACCCCCAAATAATGAGAAGGACATAGAGGAGCAAAACTGATGGGCAAATTTCAGAGAAATGTACAAATAATAGAGCAGTAATAGTCGGGAACTTCAATCACCCTAATATAAACTGGGAAAAGTGCAAGGAGGATGAAGAATTCCTAAAATGTGTACAGGTGAACTTTCTTAATCAGTATGTCTCTAGCCCAACGAGGAAGAAAGCAGTGCTGGATCTAGTTCTGGGGAATGAAGTAGGGCAAGTGGAATGTGTCGCAGTGGGAGAACATCTGGGTAACAGTGATCATACTATAATTAGGTTTCAAGTAGTTATGGAAAGGGATAAAGAAAAATCAACAGTGAAAATACCCAACTGGAAGAGAGCCAATTTCATTGATTTGAGAAGGGATCTAGGACAGGTGGACTGGAAACAAAGATTGGCCAGACAAACAGTAAATGAGCAATGGCAGGCCTTCAAGACGGAGATAGTTCGGGTTCAAACCAGGCATATTCCCATACAGAGGAAAGATGGGGCATCCAAAGCTAGAGCTTCCTGGATGACAAAGGAAATAGAGGTTAAAATATAACAGAGAAAGGCTTATGGCAAATGTCAGGTACAGAATACAGTCGAAAACCAGGCAGAATACAGAGAGTGCAGGGGGAAATTGAATAAGGATATAAGAAGGGCAAAGACAGAGTATGATAAAAGATTTGCAGGTAACATAAAAGGGAACCCAAACATATAAAAAGTAAAAGGATAGTTAAAGGAATGGTGGAGCCCATTAGGGACAAAAAAGGAAATCTTCTTGTGGAGGCAGAGGGCATGACTGAGGTACTAAATTAATACTTTGCACCTGTCCTCCCAAAGGAAGAGAATGACGTTAATGTCACAGTAGAAGATGGGGGTGTAGAGATATTGCTAAGGATAAAAATAGATAGAAAGGAGGTGCTAAATAGGTTGGCATCACTCACAGTTAACAAGTCACCAGGCCCAGATGGGATGCTTCCTAGGTTGCTAGGATGGAGAAAGCAGAAGCTCTGACCACATTCTTTCAATCATCCTTGGATATGGGAGTGGTGCCAGATGACTGGAGGATTACAAATGTTACATCCCTGATCATAATAGGGGAGGGGGATATACCTGGTGACTACAGGCCAATCAGTCTACATCAGTGGTGGGAAAAACTACTAGAGACCAAGGACAAAATTAATTCTCACTTGGGGAAGCATGGTTTAATAAGGGACAACTAGCATGGATTTGTTAAAGGCAAATCATGTCTAACTAACCTGATTGAGTTCTTTGATGAAGTAACAGGGAGAGTTGTTGAGGATAGTGCAGTAGATGTATATATGGACTTTCAAAAGGCATTTGATAAAGTACCACATAACAGACTTATTCGGAAAATAGAAGCACACGGTATTAAAGGGAGATTGGTATGTATTTGGCCAAGGGATAGGGGGCAGAGAGTAGTGATGAACGGATGCTTTTCTGACTGGAGAGAAGTATGCAGTGAGGGTCCCCCAGGGGTTGGGATTAGGAACATTGCTTTTCTTGTTATATATAAATGACCTGGACTTGGGTATAGGGAGTACAATTTCAAAGTTTACAGATGATACAAAACTTGGCAATGTAGTAAATAATGCTGATAATAGTAGACTTCAGGAGGACATAGATAGACTGATGAAATGTGCAGACACATGGCAAGTGCAATTTAATGTGGATATGTGTGAAGTGATGCACTTTAGGAGGAACAACATGGACAGGCAATGTAATCTAAATGGTACTATTCTGAGGGGGTGCAAGAGCAGAGGGACCTGGGGGTGCATATTCCAGGTGGCAAGGCAAGTTGATAAGGCGGTTAAGAAAGTATATGGAATACATGGCTTTGTAAATAGGGGCATTGAATACAAATCAAGGAAGTCATGCTAAACATTTACAAATCGCTGGTTAGGCCTCAGCTGGACAATTGTGTACAATTCTGGGCACCACACTTTAGGAAGGATGTCAAGGCCTTGGGGAAGGTACAGAGGAGGTTCTCCAGGATAATACCGGGGATGAGGGACTTTAGTTATATGGAGAGATTGGAGAAGCAGGGATTGTTCTCCTTACAGCAGAGAAGGTTAAGGGGCGACCTAATAGAGGTATTCAAAATTATGAGGGGTTTTGATAGAGCAAGAAGGGAGAAACTGTTTCCTCTGGCAAGTAGGGTCAGTAACCAGAGCTCATAGATTTAAAATAATTGGCAAAAGTGGGGAAATGAGGAGAATTTTTTTCACACAGAGGGTTGTTAAGATCTGGAACACACTACCTGAAAGGATGGTGGAATCAGATTCCATAGGAACTTTGAAAAGGTAATTGGACATGTACTTGAAGAGGACTAATTTTCAGGGTTATGGGGAAAAAGCTGGGGTGTGGGACTGAATTGGACAGCTCTTTTAAAGAGCTGGCACAAGTATGATGGGCCAAATGGCCTCCACCTGTGCTGTAAGATTCTATGGGGCTCCCGAAATAACGGAGGAGCTCAACAGTGCTTTCCGTTGTTAGTAGCGAATTGAAGGAGCAAGTTCTGGCGTTCGCACATGCGCAGTGAAACTCACTCCTAGTGGTTCACCGGTGATATGACAGCTTCGAATTAAAGGGCGATTACACGATGCAATCAGAGAAATCATTAAAAAAGTGCCAATTTGCTTATCTGCCCAGCTGGAAAGTAACTAATTATGCCACCAAACAGGTACGCTTAAAAATACAGGTCTAAACTAAGTTTTAACAGCGTGGTAAGTCTTAATGTCTGCCAAACAACTAAAAATTAATTTTTTTAAATGTGGAGTTTCATATTACTCCTCATTTTAAGCTTTTGGTCATTACATTTTTTTTTAATTAAATTTTTTTTTTTTACTTTCCCTTTCTGTCCCTTTTATTTAATTAAATTATTTCTTTGACTTTTTAAAATTTAAAATTTTTATTTACAATTACATACCGAATAATAACTTTCAATGAATGAAGTCTGCGTGCCTGTGTGAGCAATGCAGGCTGAATCTGTGGCTGTGACTTCTCCTCCTGACAGATTTTGTGGGTGTGTCTTCTCCTCTCAAACTTTTCCAGCCGCGGCAACTCGCTGCTCAGAAGCTGGGTTGATAGCGCACAATTTTTTTTAAGTTCAAATTCAAGCAATTCAACGTCACAGAGCCGCAATAAGTAATTTTGTTAATTTAATTCGCAGGAGCGCTGGTGACCGTTGGTTGTCTCGTCGCTCCGAGTGATTTCTGGTCCTATGATTCTATGAAAGATTCTTGGTTTTGTTCCAACAAGGATATTGATTGGTTTTTAAATTTAATGAAAAGGGAAAAATGTCAAGTTAACAGCACTTTAATCTGTTGCTAAATTATAAATACCACAGTTGCACAGCCAAAAGGGTTAGTCCAGCTCTCTACCACCAATTGTTTCTTTGATATTTGTAATTACTGTAGTGCCACTTTCATTCAACAGAAACTTAGAAAAGTGTGAGGTTCTCAAAATTTGAATAAGTTTCTGTAAGTAGATTTCTCCCGTTACTGTCACAACTATAGGTTGTTAATCCATCAACAATAAGTTCCGCTTGCTTGTAGCCCGAGTGGTTATAAAATAGCAAGTTTAACAGATTGACTTGTAACAGAGTTGCACTACAGCTGTCTTCAACATTACATTCAACAATATTATAGTTATAATACAACTGTCTACAGATTACATTAATGACAAGCAATCAATACAACCTTACCTGTCCGCGAATCCAGGTACGATCAGACCTGACCTTGGCGGACTGCCTGTGGCAATGGACTTCCAACTGTCCCCTCTTGAGAGCTCTAACTTTTGGGAGGGAGCACGCCCTATCTTTATACTATTCGGCTGCGTTGTTCTGTATGTAAGTACCGCTGGTCTTATCTCATGGTCGTAAACCATTCCACTTTGCTGACTCTCAGAAACCACCAAGAGTTGTTTAATGTCTTAGTGTTTATCAGGTCTTAGTATGTCTATACTAGGTTAGGACAACCTGCCTCTTAAATTTCACTGTTTTTCTCTATTCTAATGCCTCAGGACTCTTTCAATGACCTCTTGGGTTTCTGTAAGTTATTTTCCTCACCGAGATGTGGACCTTTGCCATCCTATTTTCTATGCTTTTTTAAACCATCTCCTTACAACTCACTCCTCTTAAACCTGAGTGGAATCACTCTGGTTCAATTATAGCATCTAAAAATGGGCCATCTCTTGACCTTTGGGTGTTTATAGTTCTGAAGTTTCAGCATGCTCTGTCTCTTAAAAACTGTCGTTCATACACACACCGGGACATGACCTCACCACCTCCCCCATTTCCTATTAACACAACCCTCTTGCTAAATGTTTGGGAGCTTTATGCGAGATGGGATATTGCTTGGCTTTAAACCATATTCTTACAGTTTCTAAAATAAGATTTTGTTCCATTTTGTTGGCTATTTTTGTTCCCTTCTACTTAGGTCATCCTGCACCATTTTAAGAGTAAGAGAGCGGGTTCCTATTCTCTGACAATAATACTCTGAAACCAGAAAATCAGAGATAAGAAAGTGTGTTATTCAACCTGTAACTTTCCTTCATTTGCGATGCTAATTTTCCTTTATTTGCTGTGCAGAAAGACTACGCCCTTGTCTGTCTATTGCTTTTCTCACAGCCCTGCTGAGATTTGGAAATCAACATGCAGGAAATCATAGGTTTAATGGGGAAACTAATGAAAAGCACCTTAAAAAGATTATAGGAGTCTGGTGGATATTTATTTTCACAACAATGATATTGTTAAAAAGGGTACGTTTCCCATAGTCTCAATGAGCAATTTCAGTTATTTGGAGGTTTTTCTCACAAAGAATTTATTAATAAGGGAATATGTGCCTGGAGGGAATGTAAGAAAAGCACTATACAAACTTCTGCATTATTAAACCTTATGTTAAAGTAAAATATACGTTAGTTAGCTGTGAATAAAGGGCTTGCTGTCTTTATCAAACAAGCTTTTTACGACCTTATAAAAGAGCAGGCCTCTGTGGCTGCGTACACTGCGGAATGTCCAGTTCTTCTCCCAAAGTACTTTGTCTAATAAACTGCATGTTGAATCTTTAAGTCTGACTCCGAGTGGTGATTTTCCCACAACAAATTGGCATAGTCGGCAGGATCTCACTGCTGGTGAGTTGATCGGTTGGCCTTGATCAGCGAACTGGAGTAGAGATTATTGAACTGTGGAAGTCAGACTGAGCCAACAATGCAGTTAAAAATGGGGGAAAGTTGGTGGAAGTTATGAGACTGTTGGGTATAAACAGGAACTGATTGCTTGTGCTGATTGATTAAGGACAAGGAAGTGCCTGTCTCAAACGTGCAGCCTTAGACCGGTTGTTAAGAGGGGAAATCCCACACGCGATGGTCAGGACCATGATTTGGGCGTAGAGGCACAAGGGCACTTAGGATTGTGAAGCACAAGTAGTCAGGACCATCCAGCATCAAACTCTGTAGTGGCGAACAAATGCAGAGACAATTAGAGCATAAGTTATTTCACGATGTGTACTGTCTGAAGTTTTAATGTCTGAAGTTTTAAGCAGTGCGGTAAGAATACGGTAAGGAGCTGACCACCCTGACCTAGAGCCGGACTCCGGTGGAGAACACGTTACCAAAACGGTAATCATGACCGTGAGTATAAGTAGAAGTTTAAGTTAGATCCGGTGGTTTAACACGTTACCGAGTGGGTAATTGTGACCGGGAGATCCGGTGGTTTAACACGTTACCGAGTGGGTAATTGTGACCGGGAGATCCGGTGGTTTAACACGTTACCGAGTGGGTAATTGTGGCCGGGAGTTGAGTTTAGTGATCCGGTGGTTTAACACGTTACCGAGTGGGTAATTGTGGCCGGGAGTTGAGTTTAGTGATCCGGTGGTTTAACACGTTACCGAGTGGGTAATTGTGGCCGGGAGTTGAGTTTAGTGATCCGGTGGTTTAACACGTTACCGAGTGGATAATTGTGGCCGGGAGTTGAGTTTAGTGATCCGGTGGTTTAACACGTTACCGAGTGGGTAATTGTGGCCGGGAGATCCGGTGGTTTAACACGTTACCGAGTGGGTAATTGTGGCCGGGAGTTGAGTTTAGTGATCCGGTGAGTGGCAGGGATCAAGTAAAGTGAGTGGCAGGGATCAAGTAAAGATGACAAGTGGGGAAACTAAGTGGGGACCTGCGGGTTCCCTCATTGATAAATATATGACAGACAGACACTCGCTGATTAAGCAGATGCAAAGGGATGGCTGGGATGTTTCTCAGACCTTAGAACAACAAAGAAAGTGGGTAGATGGGGAAAAGAAAGACAGAACAAAAAAGGCAGGGGTATTACTAGTCCACCAACTAGCTGGACTAATAGGACAAGTAGGCGCTTCCACTAGAAAGTGGAGCGAAGATAAGGATAAAATTAGGGAATTAGAATCTAGGGTAAGGGAATTAGAAAAAAAAAAGGAATCAATTACAATGTTTAAAAGACAGAGACCCGGAAAAGAAAGTTTCTTTGTTTTTAGTGTACTGTCTCTTTAAAAAGCCTGTCCTTATTGTGAGTGTTTTCTGTCGGGGTTGCGGGCCACACCCCCTTCTTACTGCATCTTACGTGTTTTCTTCTTTTGCGTAATGTATCTGTTTTGTCTTGTGTTCAATTCTGATATTGCTGAATTAAAATTGGAGTTATTGAGGTTAAGTGACCTATTAAATTCTGGTTCTTATAAAATGTGGGCATGTTAAATTCCAGACATGGGATCTTAAAAAAAATTGGCATTTTGAATTTTTATCTTGTGATTGGCTGTGGTTTAAATAAAAGAGTTTGAAGAAAAATTAACGGGACAGATAAAAAAAAGCTATCTGGTATCACCGTGATAAGAAAAGTCGGAAAGCTGGAACAGCTCGGAGAGTTGGTTATATTCATACCCACGAAAAGTATGTAAAAAAAAATGAATTGGACAGCAAATTATAAAACTTACGAAGCAATGTGAAAATTGAGGGGTACCTAAAACAAAAGTTGATATAAACTAAAATGTACGATGGGAGATGTTGTTTCCCGGTATGAATTTTTTATGAAAATTACGTTGACGTATGCTGAGAACGCTGCGTGAATCTGATATCTGGCTCCGTCGTTTTGTTATAAAAAAGTTAACCCCTTCCAAGGACATCTGTTTTCAATTCACCAAGACAAAATGAGGTTTAATTGTAAAAGAAATGATAAAGTGCAGATTTAAAGAATGATCTCTGGTTATAAATTAAACTGATCTTCGAAGCATTTTGTGCTATTGTGATTGATTAAACACTATGATCAAAATATATAGTGTAAAGCAATCCACAAATGTGAGAAGTGAAAAAATCAGTCAAACCTGTGTGAAGAGAAATTTTGAAGGTGAAATGTGGAAACTTAATCTCAAAGGGAGAAGTATCGAATTACTGCTACCATGAGAGCAAGTTAATATTAACCCCTTCCATCCCAAGAAGCCAGACTGTCATGCCAAGAGCAGTTCAAACAGATAGAAATGACCCAATCGGTTGAAAACTGTCTGAGGCTTGCCCAGAACACAGGTTAACATGAGGTAACAATTGGTATAGGTTATATTATTAAAATTGACCCAATTACTCGGAAATGCCAAAGGCTACAATTGACTGAGATATAAGTTTCCACACAGACAATGTTACAGTGAGAAAAAATTGATAAGAAAGGAATGTAAAACAAATCGTATGAAGAGAAAGCATAGGTTGGACAATTGGAAGTCCATTACTTGAGCTATGTACTGACACAGGGTACTAAACGCCTATCAGTTTTACCCCGCCACAGTATGATAAGGAAGTTCGACAAGTTCTGGGGCTATTCAATTTTATTTGAAACTATTCACGAATAGTAGCTCCAATACAAGATCTGACCAAAGAGGGGAGACCTTCCCTGACAAATTATATAACTCGCATTGAGAATGCTAAGAAAACTCAACAATTATATCAACACCTCCTAACTCAAGCGTTAAAACAAAGCACGACATGGAATGGAGGTGGACATCGTAAAAGAGATAGACAAATATGGAGACGTAAAGATCTGTGATAAGTGATATAGCAACTGCCTTTAATACGGGTGCCCCAGTTGTTAACACCATTGAGTTGGACATCTTGAAAACACGGAGATTAGGACTTGGAGTTGGGAATTCCAGTCTGCAGTCCTACGTACATCTGTATGTGGGAGAGACAGTGTTTATTTCAGACAGGTTGCGAGCTCCAGAGAGAGAGAGAGAGAGAGAGGGACTAGGCAATCTCTCTCTCCTGTTTTGTTTTCTGATTTTGTTTCGGGTAAAGGGATTATTCCTTTGGATAAATAAATAATAAATGATGATTTGACAAATTAACCCTTTGGGCTCTCAAGAAGAGCCGCAATGGATTTTCTGTGTTTCTTTTAAAACAGGTGACCCTGGTTTTTGGGACCACGTGAGTGTTGATGGTGCAGGATTACCAAGAGTAGTTCTTTGACATAAAATGGCTTTACAAAGTTACGGTGCAACCTTTGCTGGAGAAATTTGGTGCAGGAAACGATCCAGTGGTGTCAAAAATTTAAGACTTTAGCTGCAGACATCAGCAGATACCAAATGTCACAGCGTGGTGATCTTCTTTTGAAAACATTTTGATTTGTTTTGTTTTAACCCATTTATTGTCTTCCGAGACAGAGTGCTCGAGGTGGGGAGATATGGGAGTTACATCCAAAAGTAATTACGAGCACTTCATCTCTACTATAAAACCACAAAGCCTGGACATAATTTGTTTCTGAAATTGGAATTGATAAGAAAAATTTATATGAGTTGCTGTTCAAGCACTCGAGAAAGAAAAATGTACTTGTAATTTAAGGGGATAATCAAATTATATTTTAAATAAAAGAAGTCCAGTCTAAATGGTTCCTATTGAATGCTGTGTATCAAGGAAGAATTCTTTCGGGAGGGAAGAAAATTTTACATTGACAAGTCCTGTCAGTCTAACAATACTGCTCTCAAGTTGGGATAATTGTGAAATGATAGAAGGGACTCGGGCACAATGTAGTGGGATATTTTGGGAAATGAAAAGCGGTTCAAGAAGAAATTATGTAAAATAAACAAATTTTGGGATATTGGACCGGACTGTAAATATTGTATCGGACAGTAACAATCCTCCAGGACTCATGATAGGTAATATAATGGGTTATGTAAATACCCGAAAAGGCTGTGTATTAAGTGCCAGACCAATGTTGCATGGACTCTATCGTTATTGGTCTAAATGATTATTAAGCCATAATCATGACCAAAAGGGAGGACTGTTAAAGTAAAATCTAAGCTGTTGATTTAAAGTAAAATTTAAGCTGTTGGGTTAAAGGCAAAGATGACCTTAGGCGACTAGTGTGTGCGTGGCTGCGGTCACTGCCCCGAGACCACACTGAAATGCGCCTTGCGCAGACCAACATAACCATAATTAAAGCTTAAACATAACAAATGATGATTAACAAATTAATGTACTGCTAAACAAAATGGATTCTGCTAGACAAGATGGACCCTGTGAAAAGACATTAAAAAAATGCTGACTGAGCACAACGAACTGATAAAAACTACAGAACCAGACTGAATAGACAAAGACCAGACTGTCTTAAAGTTGATAACAGTTGTTTTAATGTGATTGGAGGTCAATTGTTGCTGTGGGGGCCTAATTGGCTAACGTGTGACTAACCAAGGCTAATAATGTAATAGCTGCTGAATGTCTGTACTTGTAACATATAAAAAGCTCAACGACCATTTTAAAATTGAGAAGGTGGCTGCGTACACTGCGGAGTGTCCAGTTCTTCTCCCAAAGTACTTTGTCCAATAAACTGCATGTTGAATCTTTAAGTCTGACTCCGAGTGGTGATTTTCCCACAACAACTTGGATTTCCAGAAAGCTTTTGACAAGGTGCCACATCAAAGGCTACTACACAAAATAAGAGCTCATGGTGTAAGGGGTAACATATTGGCATGGATAAAGGATTGGTTAGCTAACAGGAAACAGAGAGTAGGCATAAATGGGTCATTTTCAGGTTGGCAAGATGTAATGAGTGGAGTGCCACAGGGATCAGTGCTTGGGTCTCAACTATTTACAATCTATATCAATGACTTGGATGAAGGGACCGAATGTATGGTTGCTAAATTTGCTGATGACAAAAAGGTAGGTAGGAAAGTAAGTTGTGAAGAGGACATAAGGAGTCTGCAAAGGGATATAGATAGGTTAAGTGAGTGGGCAAAAATTTGACAGATGGAGTATAATGTGGGAAAATGAGAACTTGTCCACTTTGGCAGGAGGAATAGAAAAGCAATATATTATTTAAATAGGGAGAGATTGCAGAACTCTGATGTAGAGAGGGATCCGGGTGTCCTAGTACATGAATCACAAAAAGTTAGTATGCAGGTACAGCAAGTGATTAGGAAGGCAAATGGAATGTTGTCATTTATTGCAAGGGGAATGGAATATAAAAGTAGAGATGTTTTGCTGCAGTTGTACAGGGCATTGGTGAGACCACATCTAGAATACTGTGTGCAGTTTTGGTCTCCTTATTTAAGAAAGGACATGATTGCTTTAGAGGCGATTCAGAGAAGGTTCACTGGACTGATTCCTGGGATGAGGGGGTTATTTTATGAGGAAAGGTTGGACAAGTTGGGCCTGTATACATTGGAGTTTAGAAGAATGAGAGGTGATCTTATTGAAACATATAAGATCCTGAGGAGACTCGAAGGGGTAGATGCTGAGAGGATGTTTCCCCTTGTGGGAGAGACTAGAACTAGGGGCCACGGTTTACAAATAAGGGGTCTCCCATTTAAGACAGAGATGAGGAGAATTTTTTTCTCTCAGAGGGTCGTGAGTCTGTGGAACACCATTCCCCAGAGAGCAGGATCATTGAATATTTTTAAGGCTGAGTTAGATAGATTCCTGATTAACAAGGGAGTCAAAGGTTATAGTAGGTAGACGGGAAAGTAGGGTTGAGGTCTCAATCAGATCAGCCATGATCTTATCGAATGGCAGAGCAGGCTCGAGGAGCTGAGTGGCCTACTCCTGCTCTTAATTCGTATGTTTGTACGGAAGGGAGGGAGAGTGAAGGGGAGAAGGAGAAAGGAGTGTGGGGTGTGGAAGAGAGGCAATTGGGGAAGGAAGATGAAAATGGAGGAGGACAGGGAGAAGGAAGAAGGATGAGGAGGATCATGCTGAGAAACATGCTTTGATTGGGCGGGGGGGGAATGCCCAGGAAACATATTTAGCATGGAGGGAGGTATTGTATAAGCCTAGCTAATGTGCTTGGCAGGGTGGTAGAAGGGTGAAAATACCATCTGGAGACCACATGTTCTGTGTGGTTCAGCTAAGAGGGGAAAGATCGTGGCTCTGGAAGCAGAGAGACTTTGCGTTCCAAATTCAGTCAGTGAAGGCATGGATGCAGCTGGCTGAAACATTACTGAAAGAGATGCTGGAATGTTATTTTGGGCTTGATGATCCCCTAATTCAAGATCAAGCCTGTCAATATTAATGCTCAGTGGTGAAGTAGAGGAGGAACTTAAAGGAACGAAAATTGGACGAGTTCTATAATGGGTAGTTGGTCCACCCTGCGGTGAAGGTGAAGATTACCTCCAAAGACTCCGAAGTGATGTAATGTATTAGATCACGTTATTATCTGAACCATGTACATGGAAACGGTCTGCATTGCCTGCACATGAGATCAATGCTCCAGAATTATTGTTCTTTTGAAGACTGGGCCCCTGAGATCTGGGTCCCTAGGCTCCTCCGTCAAGGGTGATCATTTCTCCCCTGTCCTTGGAGGAATACCACTATCCCTATCTTCCACTTCCAGATCTTTATTCTCACGAGGGATTCTGACTGTCTAATTTCTCACAAAGGGGTGTATCTATGCTGGTAAATCGCCAAGTTGGAGTTGGTAAAGGTGGATCTGGAAGTGCCTGGTTGGTCATTGGAATGGCTGGCTTCTTCCTCCAAGGCAACCCCTATGATGTGAAAGATAAAAGAGCTTGTTTAGCTGTGTACATGGTGACATTTGTCCTTGAAGAAATAGCAGGTGAGTCTAAAGGAATTGCAATAACTTTAAGAAAGCAAAAGAATCTGAAACTATATACGCTCACCCTTGTCAAGCTTTTGCCAATTTTCTCTTGCAAGTTAATCTCCAACCATGCCATTTCATACAGGCTGTCATGTCCATCTGTCTATTAAATGTAATGCCTTCTCTTCCTCTGGACTCAGGGTTTTCACTGATGGCATGTTCCCCTAATGGTCCTTCTGTGGCTCTGGGTGTATACAATATTTTCCTTTGGAGGAAGAGAAGACAATGTTATAGGCCATTCAATGTCACGAGGACTTCCTCGATATGAGGTCATGCATGTGTGGAAGTGCATGAAGGGATACTTGACCATATTAATGTGGAAGTGCATGAAGGGATACTTGACCATATTAACTCTTTATTAACTCACATAATAGGTTTAGCTACAGCACACAGAGAAGTACAATTGTGTAATTATGTTTAAGCCTTGGTATGTTGATAATTAAGTTAGCTGAACAGGTGCTTAGTACATTCTGGCCTCTCTAGCAGATAAGGGTATTGCTGACTACAAGAATATAATGAGAATACAGTTTCTTGAATGGCCATGTGGCCTTGAGACTGACTTCAGCCCTACTGATAACTAGGACAGGAATGTAGGGAGGAAGGGAATGCTCAGGCCTACGTGCAAAAGTAATAGGTGGCTATGGACGTTCGGGGGGCAGGCTCACTACTTGATTGACCAACTACCTGAGCCAATAAAGAATGTATGTGTACGCCCATATTCTGTAGCAGATGGGCGTTCTTATTGAACTGTATAAACATGAGCGGTTTCACTGACTCGAGGAAGATGTATCCTCAACCATTGTCTTGAGGTGCTCTTCCACTTGTATACAAGTCGGGGTTCAATAAAGTTTCTCTTTGTACTACTTGTTTGGATGTTAATGCATTGTATAGTAATAAGTAATATTAAGTTTCTACACATGCCAATGATAATCAGATATGAAAGGTGCCTTCAAAAGTAAAATACTGCAGATGCTGGAAATCTGAAATAAAAACAGAAAATTCGGGGGAAGCTCAGCAAGTCAGGCCACGTTTGTGGAAAGGTGCCTTGTCACTTTAAAAGAATTGTCCATGAAGATTAGCAGAAGCCCCTGTGGCAGGCAAAATGAGGTGAGAGAGTGGTTTTGAGTAAAGTAGGTGCACGAGTGTTTGGAGCGGTTGCCCTTGGCAAAATTGAATTCCTCTAACGTCCAAATGCTGCAAAAGAGTGTGATAGGTGAGTTTTTTTTTATTCGTTCATGGGATGTGGGCGTTGCAAGGCCAGCATTTATTGCCCATCCCTAATTGCCCTTGAGAAGGTGGTGGTGAGCCGCCTTCTTGAACCGCTGCAATCCGTGTGGTGAAGGTTCTCCCACAGTGCTGTTAGGTAGGGAGTTCCGGGATTTTGACCCAGCGATAATGAAGGAACAGCGATATATTTCCAAGTCGGGATGGTGTGTGACTTGGAGGGAAACGTGCAGGTGGTGTTGTTCCCATGTGCCTGCTGCCCTTGTCCTTTTAGGTGGTAGAGGTCGCGGGTTTGGGAGGTACTGTCGATGAAGCCTTGGCGAGTTGCTGCAGTGCACCCTGTAGATGGTACACACTACAGCCACAATGCGCCGGTGATGAAGGGAGTGAATGTTTAGGGTGGTGGATGGGGTGCCAATCAAGGGGGCTGCTTTGTCCTGGATGGTGTCGAGCTTCTTGAGTGTTGTTGGAGCTGCACTCATCCAGGCAAGTGGAGAGTATTCCATCACACTCCTGACTTGTGCCTTGTAGATGGTGGAAAGGCTTTGGGGAGTCAGGAGGTGAGTCACTTGCCGCAGAATACCCAGCCTCTGACCCGCTCTTGTAGCCACAGTGTTTATGTGGCTGGTCCAGTTAAATTTCTGGTCAATGGTGACCCCCAGGATGGTGGGGGATTCGGCGATGATAATGCAGTTGAATGTCAAGGGGAGGTGGTTAGATTCTCTCTTGTTGGAGATGGTCATTGCCTGGCGCGAATGTTACTTGCCACTTATCAGCCCAAGCCTGGATCCAGGTCTTGCTGGATGCAGGCACAGACTGCTTCATTATCTGAGGGGTTGCAAATGGAACTGAACACTGTGCAATCATCAGTGAACATCCCCATTTCTGACCTTATGATGGAGGGAGGGTCATTGATGAAGCAGCTGAAGATGGTTGGGCCTAGAACACTGCCCTGAGGAACTCCTGCAGCAATATCCTGGGGCTGAGATGATTGGCCTCCAACAACCACTACCATCTTCCTATGTGCTTGGTATGACTCCAGCTGCCTGAGTGGTCGAGGATGTTTATTTTCAGCAGAGCCGACTTACCTTGGCCATCCTTGTGAGTTCATTGAACCTTTCTACATTGTGTGGCAGTTCTTGGGTGGTGGAGGTTACATTGACTGTCTCTGCCACCTCTCTCCAGGCAGACTGCACCACTTTTCTATGGAGCCTCTTGTCCTCAGTGCCCATCAGACGGTCTCTCCTGGCCCTCACTTCTGCCCGCAGCTCCTTCACGAACGCATCATAAAATTTGGAGGCCTTCCAGCTGCTGACATCCCCATAGCTGCTGCTCCTTCTGCCATCTTGCTGAGAAGTGACACGTAAGAAACATAGGGAAAGGAGTAGGCCATTCAGCCCCTCAAGCCTGTTCTGTAATTCAGTAAGATCATGGCTAAACTGTACCTTAACTGAATTTACCCGCCTTTGTTCCATATCCCTCGATTCCCTTACCCAACAAAAATCTATCACTTTCAGTCTTGGAAATCTCAATTGACCCAGCATCAATAGCTTTTTGGGGGACTGAGTTCCAGATTACCACTACCCTTTGTGTGAAAAAGTGCTTCCTGAGTTCACTCCTAATGGCCTAGCTCTAATTTTAAGATTATATCCCCTTGTTCTGGATTTCCCAAACAGAGGAAATAGAGTCTCTGTATCTACCCTATGATTCCCTTTATCATTTTAAACACCTTGATTAGATCACCCTATAGCCGTCAAAATTCAAGGGAATACAAGCCAGGTTTATGCAACCTGTCCTCATAATTTAATCCTTCAAACCCTGGTATCATAGAGCAGTGTAGCCATTTGGGTAAAGATAAGCAGAGTGTCAGGAAGGGACAGAGAGTTTAACAGTAAAAGTGCATCAGTGAATAAGGTGAAATCAGGGAAAAATAGTAAAACGTTAAAATTAAAGGCGCTTTATCTGAATACACAAAGCATTTGTAACAAGACAGACAAATTAATTGCACTAATAGAGATAAATGGGTTTGATCTAGTAGCCATTACTGAGACGTGGTTGCAAGGTGACCAAGTTTGTGAACTAAGTATTCCAGGATACTTTACTTTTCGAAAAGACAGACAAAATGGAAAAGAAGGGAAGGGGTGGGTAGCCCTGATAATAAAGGATGACATAAAGACAACAGTGAGAAAGGATCTTGGCTCGGAAGATCAGGAAGCCGAATCAGTATGGGTGGAGATAAGAAATAACAAGGGGCAGAAAACACTGGTGGGAGTAGTTTATAGGCCCCTCATCAGTAGTTATACCGTTGTACAGAGTATTAATCAAGAAGTAAGAGGAGTTTGTAACAAAGGTAATGCAATAATCGTGGGGGACTTTAATCTTCATATAGACTGGGTAAATCAAATTGGCAAAAGTAGTTTGGAGGACGAATTCATGGAATGCATTCAAGACAGTTTCCCAGAACAATACATCATGGAACCAATCAGGGAACAGGTTATTTTAGATCTTGTCTTTTGTGATGAGACAGGGTTAATTAGTAATCTCATAGTAAGGGATCATCTAGGGAGGAGTGATCATAATATGAAAGAATGTCACATTGAGTTCGAGAGTGACGTACTAAGTTCAAAATTAGAGACTTAAACTTAAACAAAGCCAATTACATAGGTATGAGGGGCGAATTTGCTAAGGTTGATTGGGAAATTAGATTAAAAGATATGACGGTACATAAGCAATGGCGAACATTTAAAGAAATATTTCATAATTCTCAACAAATATACATTCCATTGAGGAAGAATAACTCCATGGGAAAAGTGATCCATCCATGGCTAACTAAAGAAGTTAAGGATAGTATTAGATTAAAAGAAGAGGCTTATAACGTTGCCAAGAGTAGCAAGCCTGAGGATTGGGAGAGTTTTAGAAACCAGCAAAGGATGACCAAAAAATTGATGAAGAGGGAGAAAATAGAATATGAGAGTAAACTAGCAAGTAATATAAAAACGGATTGTAAGAGCTTCTACAAGTATGTGAAAAGGAAGAGAGTAGCGAAAGTAAACATGGGTCTCTTTGAGGCTGAAATAGGAGAAATTATAATGGCGAATAAGGAAATGGCAGAGACGTTAAACAAATATTTTGTATCAATCTTCACAGTAGAAGACACAAAAAACATACCAGAAATAGTGGTAGCAAGGGTCTAATGAGAGTGACGAACTTAAAGTAATTAATATTAGTAAAGAAAAAGTACTGGAGAAATTAATGGGACTAAAAGCCAACAAATTCCCTGGACCTGATGGCCGATGTACTAGGGTTCTAAAAGAGGTGCCTGCAGATATAGTGGATGCATTGGTTGTAATCTTCCAAAATTCTCTAGATTCTAGAATGGTCCCAGCGGATTGGAAGGTAGCAAATGTGACCCCGCTATTCAAGAAAGGAGGGAGAGAGAAAACAGGGAACTACAGGCCAGTTATCCTGACATCAGTAGTCGGAAAAATGCTAGAATCCATTATTAAGGATGTGGTAATGGGGCATTTAGAAAATCATAAGATAATTAGGCAGAGTCGACATGGTTTTATGAAAGGGAAATTACTTTTGACAAGTCTATTAGAGTTTTTTGTGGATGTAACTGGCAGGATAAAAGGGAACCAGTGGATGTAGTATGTTTGGATTTTCAAAAGGCATTCGATAAGGTGCCACACAAAAGGTTGTTACACAAGGGCTCATGGGGTTGGGGGTAATATATTAGCATGGATAGAGGATTAGTCAACAGACAGAAAACATAGAGTAGGAATAAATGGGTCATTTTCAGGTTGGCAGGTTGTAACTAGTGGGGTGCCGCAAGGATCAGTGCTGGGGACTCAGCTATTTACCATCTATATTAATGACTTAGATGAAGGGACCAAGTATAATGTATCCAAGTTTGCTGATGATACAAAGCTTGGTGGGAAAGTAAGCTGTGAGGAGGACACAAAGAGTCTGCAAAGGGATAAAAACAGGTTAAGTGAGTGGGCAAGAAAGTGGCAGATGGAGTATAATGTGGGGAAATGTGAGGTTATTCATTTTGGTATGAATAGAAAAACAGAATATTTTTTAAATGGTGAGAAACTATTAAATGTTGCTGTTCAGAGAGGATTGGGTGTCCTTGTCCATGAAATACAGAAAGTTAACATGCAGATACAGCAAGCAATTGGGAAGGCAAATATGTTGGCCTTTACTGCAAGGGCGTTGGAGTACAAGAGTAAGGAAGTCTTACTACAATTATACAGGGCTAGGGTGAGACCACACCTGGAGTACTCTGTACAGTTTTGGTCTCCTTACCTAAGGAAGGATATACTTGCCTTAGAGGGTGTGCAACAAAGGTTCACTAGACTGATTCCTGGGATGAGAGGGTTGTCCTATGAGGAGCAACAGATTACAAAATGAGTATTAGCAGAACTGATAATGAACCTGAAGGAGTTATTTGTACAGTTACACGGGCTGCTTTTTCTGAAGTAGGCTGGCTGGAGAGTCAAGAACTAGGGGACATAGTCTCAGGATAAGGGGTCCCTTTAGGACTGAGATGAGGAGAAATTTCTTCACTCAGAGGGGTGTGAATCTTTGGAATTCTCTACCCCAAAGGACTGTGGATGCTGATTCGTTGAGTATATTCAAGACTCAGATCGATAAATTTTTTGACTCTAAGGGAATCAAGGGATATCGGGATCGGGCAGAAAAGTGGAGTTGAGATCAAAGATCAACCATGATCTTGTTGAATGGTGGAGCAGGCTCAAGGGACCATTTGGCCTACTCTTGCTCCTATTTCTTATGTTCTTATCATTCTGGTGAATCTGCGCTGTTTCCTTTCCAAGGTTAACATACCTTTCCTGAGGTTCAGTGCCCAAAACTAAATGCAGTACTCCAGATGATGCGATGTTGCGCTTTAACTGGGTGCTCCAGAACCATATTTCTCTCCCGTGCTCCCAGCGGTGGTAAGCCAATGAAGGTCAGTTATCTGGCTTGCAAATTGCTATGCAAGGCTAATGAAGGTTCTGGGAGGAAATAGCAGCAGGTGGTTGTATGTTGGCAGGTGTTACGATCACCCCACCTCAAACCCACTGATGGAACATTTTAAAAGAAAAACTTTCAGAAAAAGCAGCCCATATAACTGTACAAATAACTCCTACAGGTTCAGGTTCATTATCAGTTCTGCTAATACTCATTTTATAATCTGAGGAACAGCTAGTAATATTTAAAGTTGCTATCAAAGCTCAACCATTTTTGATACATCACGGTGGCCAGATCTGGGTTGGTCCTAATTAGAAGTATCAGCAAAAAACATTTAGTGTTAGTCCCCAAATGTCCTGTCAGACTAATTCTCAAACAACAGTCCTTGCCCCAGAAGGTGTTGGCATAGGTAATGGGTGACAGGGACAGATGATGAAGCCAGTGCAGTATTGCTTCCTGAAACCTGATACACTTTCCTGCTTACTCTTTGCTCTTTCCTCTCTCAGCCATAACATTGCCAACTCTGATTGGATTTATTCCTGGAGATCTCATCACATGATATCCAACCTCCAACCCTTTACCCCCATTCTCCCACGATTAGTTGCACCTGCATTGCATTGCCTTCCCACGCCAAATGGAAAGTGAACAGACTCTTCATTGCCTTTTTTTTTTCCTTTTTTTTTATCAGAGCAACAAACCACTCCAACTAACACCAGCACCGGGAACAAACCTCTCACTACAAAATCCCCCATGATACCAAACAACTCAACGATCACTTTATCCACCAACCAGCACCTTTTTTTTTTGTGTTTTTAGGCCCCCCTTTTATAAGGGGGGGTGTAGGGTGTGCTTAAATACTAAAAACCAAATAAAATGAAACCAGGTATCAAATTAAAATTTTATTTTCCTCGTTCAGAATGCACTCCAGCCCCTGCGGTGCCCACCGGTCGCGGAAAGCCTCAAGTGTACCGGCAGACACCGCGTGCTCCATCTCCAGGGCCACCCGGGCGCGGAGCATTCCATGGAAGAGAGGCAGACAGTCCGAGCGACCGCCCCCACGAGCAACCTGGACCTGTGGATGGCCACCTTGGACAGGCCCAGGAGCAGGCCCACGAGGATGTCCACCGACCTGCCCGCCCCCCTCCTCACCGGGCGGCCAAAGATCAGGAGCGTGGGACTGAAGTGCAGCCAGAACCTGAGGAGCAGCCCCTCCAAATAATCAAACAGGGGCTGCAGTCTCTCACACCCCGTGAACAAATGAAACACGGACTCATCCAGGCCGCAGAAATTGCAGGCGGCCTGGGAGTCCGTAAAATGGCGTAAACGCCTGTTGCACGCGACTGCTCCGTGCAACACTCTCCACCCCAGAACCCCGATGTGACACGGGAGGTTCCCTGAGTAGAGAGCCCCCCACTGGGGACCCCCGTCTCCTCCGGACGGCAGGATGGTACGCCAGGGCGTGTCCGGGCAAGAGACGAGGGCAAGGAAGTGGAGAGTGTGCAGGAGCAGCCCGTACAGGAAATCCCTCCGCGCGGAGGGAATTTCCGAGAGACGGCTCAAGTTGTGAGGCGCAGCCCTCCGAGGGAGGTTTCGGGGCCTGGCGCCGATGAGGAATTCCGTCCGACCGGGGGTCAGATCGGACGGGATGGCTCCACACCCCGAGTGGAGTCAGGGCCGAGCGCCGATTTCAACGCCCGGATGGCGGCGGCCGCGTCCCCAGCACGCCATGAGGACATCCGTGCGGCAAGCGCCCACGGCTCCAACCAACCCGACCCTCCGCCATCCAGGACGTCCCTGACTCTGGTTACCCGACCGGCCACGGCCATCTGCTCCGTCAGCCGCGAGCGGCCGAAGCCGACATCGCGGAGGAACGGATTCCCGAGCAGCGGCTCCTGCAGGACGGCCGCTACCCCCGACGGGCGAGAGCACCGGCTAGAGGCAACCATGTTCCAGACCCTGAGCAGATCCTGGTAAAAGACAGGCAGCTCCCGCAAAGATGTGCGGCCGCCCAGCAGCGAGACGAACAGGAGCTGCGTGTCGTAGTTCAGGCCATGCACCTGGCGGAAAAAGTACGTCGCCAGCGCACGCCATCTAAGAGGACGCTCAACGTACAGGTATCGCTGCAGCGACCGAAGGCGGAAAGTTGCCATCTGGGTGCGGACGCACACCAGCCCCTGACCGCCCTCCCTAAACGGGAGACTCAGGACCGCGGCAGCGACCCAGTGCATCCCTTTGGCCCAGAAGAAGTCGACAAACTTCTTCTGAATCTTGGCGACAAACTCAGGGGGAGGGGGGGTGGTCAAAGTGACCAACCGGTACCACAACATGGCGGCCACCAGCTGGTTTATGACCAGCACACGACCCCTGTAGGATAACACTCGGAGCAGTCCTGTCCAGCGCGCCAGGCGAGCGGCGACTTTGGCCTCCAGCTCTTCCCAGTTCGCCGGCCAGGCTTCCTCGGCAGGGCCGAGGTAGACTCCCAGGTACCGGAGGTGCGTGGTACTCCAGGCGAAAGGCCTGAGCTCCTCCGGCAGGGAGTCCACCTGCCACTGACCCACCAGGAGTCCGGAACATTTCTCCCAGTTGATCCTTGCGGAGGACGCGGCAGAGTATACCTCTTGGCACTCGCGCATCCTCCGCAAGTCAAGGGGGTCGGTGACCATGAGGAGCACGTCGTCGGCGTAAGCCGAAAGGACGACCTCCACGTCCGGCTCGCGCACAGCCAGTCCCGACAGCCTCTTTCGCAAAAGGCGCAGGAAAGGCTCCACGCAGACGGTGTATAATTGGCCGGACATGGGGCACACCTGACGCACTCCTCTCCCGAAGCGAAGGGGCGCCGTCAAGGATCCGTTAACCTTAATCAGACACTCCACGGCGGCGTACAGAAGTCGGATCCGGGCGACGAAATGCGACCCGAACCCGAAAGCGCGCAGAGTCCCGAATAAGTACTCGTGATCCACCCTGTCGAACGCCTTCTCCTGATCCAAGGAAAGGAAGGCGACCGACAGACCAGCTCTCTGGGAATGGTGGATCAGGTCCCGGACCAGGTGGATGTTATCCTGGATCTTTCGGCCCGGGACCGTGTAGGACTGGTCGGGGTGGATCATGTGGGCCAGCACGGCGCCGAGGTGAGCAGACATCGCCTTGGCAAAGACCTGATAATCCGTGCTGAGGAGGGAGACCGGGCGCCAGTTTTTAAGGTTGCAGAGATCCCCCTTCTTAGGCAGCAGGACCACGACCGCCCTGCGCCACGAAAGGGGCATCTCCCCGGTCGCCAGACATTCCCCCAGGACCCGCGCGTAGTCGCCCCCCCCCAGGACGTCCCAGAAGGCCCTGAGCATTGCCTTTCAGTCTTTTTTCCCCATCTCTAATATTTTGTAACTAATAAATTAAAGTGTTCAAAGAAAATGAAAGAAACAAATACCCATTTTATGGTGCCCCTATGATTTTTCTCCCCGGCTACAAGGAGCAGTGTCCAGGAGATTAACCATTAACTCTGTCCGCTGTTGGATCTTCCGCTCGCTTTGACCCCGGGTCTGATTACAGCCACCTCCACCTATCCCCAGCTTGTGGCAAAATAGCGACTCCGCTTTTGAACTCAGGGACAGCGGGGGCGAGAAATCTGTCGTTTTGAGCACTCCAGTTCACCCGTATATCCCGTCGACGGCCGTGTCGCTGTAGTTGGCGGGCAGGAATGATACTGTGACGGGGCTTCTCTTTCTCGTTTCCTTAACTCCCTCTCCTAATAGCCGCCAAAGTTCGAGGGTTGATCTCGCGGTAATGAGCGACAGGCGCGCGGTTTGCTGGGTGTCCGGCGGAGAAAAGTGACGGTTTTTGCCCGAAATTCGAACTGCTTTCGGAAGCGGCACGAGCTTCTGCCGGCAGTGAGCGCGAGCCGCAGCCATGGTGGAGGTGGGGTGTTGTTTGTTTTGAATGTGAATATAATATAATATAATATAAAAGTTTGTGGTTCTCTTGGTTGCCCTGGGGCTACGGGCCTAGCTCTGTAAGCGCAGCGTGAGCTGCCATTAATAAGAGGGTCTGAGAGCTTCGGCAACTACCCGGTGTTGCTGCTCGCCGTGCACAGAAAAGTAATAAGGAAGTAAAAGGGCTACTTTCAACATCTTGGACAGGGAAAAGAAAGGGGGGAGTTTTTACTGTTAAAGATGAAAGCCTCCCCATTGTACAATCAAAAATAAAATGCATATTGATTGAGTGCAATATATATTTCTCCCTCTTCCCCTGCCCCCTCTGCTTGTTGCTGGTCCACTCTAATACCGACACAGATGGCGAGATGTCCTGGATGCAGTGGGGCTACTGCAATGAATCGCACTAATACTCTGTAAGCTGGTCGCATAGCCGTGTACCTTTGAACCAAAGGCTCTCCGTTTTAAACAATTTTTTTGTGTTTATGGACATTTTACAACTGCTTTTTCATTTGCCTGCCCTTTGCAAGTTAAGATTTGTGTGACTGAACATTGGTCATGCCACCATGTATCATAGAATGATTACGGCATAGAAGGAGGTAGACGGGCCCGTTGAGCCTGTGCCAGCGCTCTGCAAGAGTAATCTCGCTAGTCCCACTCCCCCGTCCTTTCCCTGTAGCCCTGCAATTTTTTTTCCCTTAAAGTATTTATCCAATTTGCTTTTGAAAGCCATGATTGAATCTGTCACAGGTAGTGCATTCCAGATCTTAACCACTTGCTGCGTTTTTAAAAAAAAAATTTTCCTCCTTTCGCCTTTGGTCCTTTTTCCAATCACCTTAAATCGGTGTCCTCTGGTTCTTTACCCTTCAGCCAGTGGGAATGTTTTCTCTCTATCTACTCTGTCCATACCCCTCATGATTTTGAACACTTCTATCAAATCTGCTGTCAACCTTCTCTGCTCTAAGAACAACCCCAGCTTCTCCAGTCTATCCATGTAACTGAAGTCCTACATCCCTGGAACTATTCTAGTAAATCTTTTCTGTACCCTCTAAGGCCTTCACATCTTTCCTAAAGTGCGGTGCCCAGAATTGGACACACTACTCCAGTTGTGGCTGTACCAGTGTTTTATAAAGGTACATCATAACTTCCTTGCTTTTGTACTCTATGCCTCTATAAAGCCCATGATGTGGAGATGCCGGTGATGGACTGGGGTGGACAAATGTAAGGAATCTTACAACACCAGGTTATAGTCCAACAGTTTTATTTGAAAATCACAAGCTTTTGGAGGCTTTCTCCTTCGTCAGGTGAAGTGTGGGATTCCATGAAGGTTACCGCATATATAGTCAGAGAGCAATGCCTGGTGATTACAGATAATCTTTCCAACTGCCTGTTGTCAAGGCAATCAGTGTTCAGACAGAGAGATATTACATACAGGACCACCGAATATACAAACGGCCAGAACAAAAGACAGACAGACAGAGAGAGAGAGAGAGAAACATCCGAAAGGAAGAGAGAGAGAGAATGACTATATATGCGGTAACCTTCATAGAATCCCACACTTCACCTGACAAAGGAGAAAGCCTCCGAAAGCTTGTGATTTTCAAATAAAACTGTTGGACTATAACCTGGTGCTGTAAGATTCCTTACATCTATAAAGCCCAGTTTCCTGTATGCTTTTTTTAAAATCCACTTTCTCAAACTGCCCTGACACCTTCAACGACCTGTGCACATATACCCCCAGGTCTCTGTTCCTGCACCCCCTTTAGAATTGTACCCTTTAGTTTATATTGTCTCTTCTAGTTCTTCCTACCAAAATGTATCACCTCGCACTTTTCTGTGTTAAATTTCATCGGCCATGTGTCCGCCCATTCCACCAGCTTGCCTTTGGACTCTTGAAGTCTATCATTATCCTCCTTGCTGTTCACTATACTTCCAAGTTTTGTGTCATCTGCAAATTTTGAAATTATGCCTCGTACGTCCAAGTCATTAATATATATCAAGAAAAGCAGTAGTTCTAGTACTGACCCCTGGGAAACATCACTGTATACCTTCCTCCAGTCAAAAAAACAACTGTTCACCACTACTCTCTGTTTCCTGTCACTTAGCTAATTTCGTATCCATGCTGCTACTGCCCCACATCCATGTAAATGTGGTAAGACTTGGAAAATTGGGACTGTTTTTGTTAAAATAGAGATTATGGGGCTATTTGATTAGAGGTATTTAAAAATTATAAAGGGTTGGGACAGAATAGATGGAAACCGACTGTTTCCATGCTTGAAGGGTCTAGAACGAGGGGATGTAGATATAAGATCAAATGTAAGTGATTTAGAAAGGAGAAACTTTTTTTTACACAAGGTTGTGAGGCTGTGTAATGCACTACAGAAAGTAGTGATTGAGGGAGAGACCATGTCAACATTTAAGAATAGGTTGGATGGTTGAAGAGGATGAAGGACTATGGGAACGGGGACAGGCAGATGGGATTAGGACTAATCATCGTGTGGAAGATAAACACCAACATGGACCAGTTAGGAAGAGAAGGCTGTTTCTGTGTAATTTCTATGTAATTCTATGACTGAATATTAGGTGAAGATTTACTGCTCTTTCTCTTTTTCCACCCCCCCCCCCCCCCAAAAAAAAACTCCAGGATTCTGACATTGTTATGAATATGTAATGCACTTAGGTGCTACTCGTCATTGGGGAAAGTGGAATTTTCATAAACAGGTTCTGCTACTTGCTCTCAGACATGGAGACCCGGGGAAAGTTAATTAGAGGTGGTACTCCCTCATGTTCTGAAATTGGCCTATTACCAGTATAAATTGATGGATTTTCAAGTGCTTTGACAGTATTTGGAGAGGTTGTAAAATGCAACTATCCCATTGCTTATTCACTAACATTAAAAATGCAATTGCCATTTGAATGCTGAGCTGTGTGCAGCTTGTAATCAGATGTATGTAGAACTTTACTTTGTCTGACCATGATGCGAGGTGGAGCTGGAAATATCTGCAGTATAACAACAGTTTGAGTTTTAGGACCAAAGTGCTTCTGAATTTCAAAAAGGAATCAGATGAATAATCAAAGGGAAAAGATTTAGAGGGCTATGGGGAAAGAGCAGGGGAATGGGACTAATTGATAGGTCTTTCAAAGAGCTGGTACAGGCACGATGGGTCAAATGGCCGCTTCCTGTGCTGTACCTACAATGATACAATGAATTTTAGCTTGTGGCTTCTAGCCATGAGCGTATTAATATTTTGCTGTTGAGCTACTCTAATAAATTCTACGCTATAAACAAAGAAGTTAAACATCCAGTGAAGGATGTGACATAACACGTGACATAAATGTGGCCATAAACTATAGGCCTAATAGGAAATGAGAGTACCCATAGTAAAAAGGATGATGAGGTGACAGCGCGAATGTGCATTTAATTTTATGTTATATGTTGCAGTAAAGTCCAACAGTTTTGCAGGTTTTCTTCAATTTTTTTAACCAATTTTATATAAAAATAATTTTAGACAAAGTATGAAATGGAACTTTATCATTTTAAGTTCACATTTGACATGCAAAGCTTGCTGTTTCGAAGTGGGGCCCATTTCAGAATTTTTCATAATTATATATGGTTTCCTCTGACTCCCTTGAATCAAGCTCATATGCGAAGTAAAGCTCCCTTTGGCTCTACCCCAGCAATGTTCCTTAATAACAACAACTTGGATTTATATAGCCCAACCTCGCATACAGAAAGATGGCTTAGGGCACATTATAATAAGAAGGAAAGGAATGCAGTGAACACCAAACATGGCGAAATCGGAGGGAAATGGAAATACTAAAATGGGGATCTGACAGAATGGTTGAAGAGAAGGGTTTTTAAAATCAAGGGAAGATAGCAAAATAGAAGGGACTGGATAGAGAATCCCAGAGAGCAGGAGAGTAATGGCAAAATTAGTGGCTACCGATGGAATTGAGGGGCAAGATGAAGTCTGGTGTTAAGAGGAGCGAAAGGTACATACAGGAAAGTAAGGCACCAATGTTCCACACTTCCTGACGTAACTTAAGTTGGCAGTCTGGAAGGTTGATAAACTCGAGGACTGAGGTTTGGAACTGCTTATGATCTGAAGAGGATGGCGTCAATTTTGTCAGCGTTCATCTGGAAAAAGTTTTGGCTCATCCAGGTCTTTATCAGGCAGGAAATTTGAGAGTTTGTCAATAATCATTGGGTCAATAGATAAGGCAGCAGGATGGCATACATGTCAAAACTGACACTACTTATGGATAATGTGGACATTGAAAAGGAGGGACCGAGAATGGATCTTTTGGAGTACAGTAGAGATCACTGAGCAGATAAGAAACTAATGGCAGTGGTGTAGTGCCTGCATTGTGTCCGCTAAGAGCAGAACTGGAAAAGAGCGCTGCGCTGGAGGTGGATTGCAGACTATTGGAGGAAGATGGAGTGGTCTGTTGAAGATAGCAGAGTGGTTGAGGAGGATGAGGAGAGGTAGGGAGTTATGGTCACAGTGGCACAAGATGTAAGTTGTGAGGAGGATGCAGAGGGATATTGACAAGTTAAGTGAGTGGGCAAGAAGGTGGCAGATGGAGTAGAATGTGGGGAAATGTGAGGCTATTTACTTTAGTAGGAAAAATTGAATATTTTTTATATAGTGAGAAACTATTAAGTGTTGGTGTTCAGAGGGACTTGGGTGTCCTTGTACATGAAACACAGAAAGTTAACATGCAGGTACAGCAAGCAATTAGGAAGGCAAATAGTATGCTGGCCTTTATTGCAAGGGGGTTGGAGTAAGGAAGTCTTGCTGCAATTGTACAGGGCTTTGGTGAGACCACACCTGGAGTACTGTGTACAGTTTTGGTCTCCTTACCTAAGGAAGGGATATACTTGCCTTAGACGCGGTGCAATGAAGGTTTGCCAGGTTGATTCCTGGGATGGAGAGGGTTGTCCTATGAGGAAAGATTGAGTAGAATGGGCCGATACTCTCGAGTTTAGAAGAATGAGAGGTGATCTCATTGAAACATATAAGATTCTGAGGGGGCTTGACAGGCTAGATGCTGAAAGGATGATTCCCCTGGTTGGAGAGTCTAGAACTAGGGGACATGGGGCCAGAACTTTCACAGAGCACCGTGGCAACGATCGCTGCAGCTCCTGTGAAATAAATTTATGAATGTACTTACTGTGGGCTCTGTGGCGTCGACTTGCGTGATTTTGAACTTTTAAAGAATTGTGCGCTATCAAACCAGCCTCTGAACAGTGTAAATTGATTTGCATGGAAATATGTGAGAATAGAAGATACGCCCACAAAATCTGAAAGGAAGAGAAGTCACGCCCAGACTTCATTTAAAGTTAGTGTTCTGGAGGTCATTGTAAACAAAAATTTTATTTTTTAATAAAAAGCCAAAGAAATAATTAAATTAAAGAGCAAAAGGGAAAAGTTTTAAAAAAAAAATAATTTTTAATTTTTTTTCAATGACCAAAACCTATTAAAATAAGGAGTAATATGAGACTCCACATTTTTAAAATTAAAATCTTAGTTGTTTGGCAGTCATTGAGTTATCATGCTTTTAAAGATCAGTTTAGACCTTGTATTTTTTAGCATACCTTTTGGTGACGTAATTAGTTACTTTCCAGCTGGGTGGATGAGCAAGTTTGCAATTTTTCAGCGATTTCGTTGATTGTAGAGTGCGATGGCCCTTCGCAGCTGTCAAATCGCTGGCAAACCATTCGGAGCAAGTACAGGATTTCCGGGTTTTAGTGCACATGTGCAACCGCGAGATCTTGCTCCTTCGATTCGCCATTAAAATCGGCTATTATTTCGGGAGCAATTTCTGGCTCATGATCTCCGGGTAAGGGGTTGGACATTTAGAACTGAGATGAGAAATTTCTTCACTTGGAGGGTGGCGAATCTTTGAAATTCTCTACCCTAGGGGACTGTGGATGCTCAGTCGTTGAGAAAATTCAAGATTGAGATTGATAGATTTTTGGACTCTAAAGGAATCAAGGGATATGGAGATTGGGTGGGAAAGTGGAGTTGAGCTCAAAGATCAGCCATGCTCTTAGTGAATGGCAGAGCAGGCTTAAGGGGCCACCTACTCCTGCTCCTATTTCTTATGTTCTTATTTGAGGTTGCTGGGGATTTTGGGTGAGTTTCTTGAGGGGAGATATTTCAGCTGTTATAAAGGAAGTGGGGCATTGCTGGACAAGAAAAACAGCTTGAAGTATTGGGGTTAGAAGTTGAAGTTGGGTGATCAGGAGCTAGGATAGGAAGGGTTTTGGGGTTGGCTTCATGGCTGAGATAAGTAGGCTGATCAGGTGATAGGGGAGAAACTGCAAAAAAGTCAGGATAAGGGGACCTGGGAGTTTGGAGGGGTTGAGGAGGCAGTAGGCGCAGTGCAGGTGGCCACAATTTTGGACACAAAAAAGCCCACAAGATTTTCCCATTTTGAATGTGAGGTGAAGTGGCAGTTAGTGGTGGAGGAAAGGAATTTGGAGTTGTTTCTGCTCTCCAGGATAACCTGAAGAGCACTGCCACTCACACCAGTGTGGACGTACAATTTCCCATGCCAACCATTTTTATGGATTCCGAGTTTGCCATCTTGGTAGTTTTGTGATGTGGGCCTATTCCCACTAGGAGCTGTCCAAACTCATGTCTCATATGATCCAGTAGCAAGAGGAGACTTATCTCTTCAATTGTTTGATTACATGTCCAGAGATGAGAGGTCATTGTACTAATCCACCATGCCACCCAATCCCACATTTTAAGGTTTCTTGAAGTGTCTACAAGATATTTTCTAAAATGAATCAGTACATTTTGTTCAGCAATTCCACCACATTTGAACTTGTTTTAAACATTAGTTCAGTTATGTTTCAAATTTTAATTCTGAAACTTAATGTTAAGAGTTTTTTCTCTTTGTCAGGAGGTGCAGAAACACTCTGTACACACACTGGTGTTCAGATCTCTGAAAAGAACCCATGATATGTTTGTTAGTGATCATGCCAAGCCTATCGCAGTAGATGAGAGGAGGTGAGTGCATACGCTGATCTTTAAGTATAATATATTTAATGTTTACTAAAGGCTTAAAGATATCTCATTGGACCGTGAGCGCATTTATACAACTGGAGGCACTGACTGGATTACCATGAATGACCAAGCCACAAGAGTTTTATGTCTGGTACACAAGGCATATACATTTTGCAGAACGTTTGAACCTGTCGTTTCCCTTTACCATGCCTCGGTCTCATCTGTTGAAACTACTTACTATTTGTATTTGAAATGGCTGATTATATTGTCGCCCTCCACAGCCTCTCCTCTGTTTTCCAATGCCGTGGGGCTGCCCTTGCATGGTTTCACTCCTATCGGTCTGGATATAGCCATCAGACCTCTAGCAGCGGGTTCTCTTCCCTCACTTGCTGTGTCACCTCAGAAGTTTCCCAAGGATCTTTCTTTTTGTAATTTTTGTGCTGCCCCTCAGCGACATCATCTGCTGGCATGGGATCAAGTTGCACATATATGCTGACCATACCCAGCTGTATCTGCTCCACTTTTCTGGACCCCGCACCCACTTTGTTACTGTTCCATTGAGCCCACAGCAAAGAAACAGGCCATTCAGCCTAACTGGTCAATGCCAGCATTTATGCTTTACACAAGCCTCCTCCCTCCCTACTTCATCTACCCCTATCAGAACACCCTTCTATTCCTTTCTCGTTTGTGTGCTTATCTAGCTTCCCCTTAAATGTGTCTATACTATTTGCCTCAACTACTTGTGATAGTGTGTTTCACATCCTTACCACTCTGGGTAAAGAATTTTCTCCTGAGTTCCCTATTGGATTTATTAGTGACTGTCTGTCTCATATTTATGACCTCTAGTTTTGGACTCCCTCTCAAGTGGAAACATTTTCTCTAAATCTACCATATCAAACCCTTTCATTATCTTAAAGACTTCTATTTGGTCACCCCTCAGCCTTCTTTTATAGAGAAAAGAGCCCCAGGCTCTTTAGTCTTTTAGTTTTAGTCTTAGTCTTTAGTATATTCTCTCAGTTCTGGTATCATCCTTGTGAATCTTTTTTGCACTTTCTCCAATGCCTCTATATCCCTTTTATATGGACACCAGAACTGCGCACAGTACTACACAAGTTTAACATACCTTCTCTGCTTTTCAGTTCTATCCCTCCAGAAATGAACCCCAGTACTTGGTTTGCCTTTTTTATGGCCTTATCAACCTGCATTGCTACTTTTAGTGATTTGTGTATTTGTACCCCAAGATCCCTTTGTTCCACTACCCCATTTAGACTCTTAATATCCAAGCAATATGTGGCCTCTATATTCTTCCTACCAAAATGTAATGCCTCACACTTATCTATATTGAAATTCATTTGCCAATTGCATGCCCATTCTGCAACTTTGTTAATATCTTCTTGCATTTTAACGCATTCTTCCGTTGTATCAACTACAACCCCCAATTTCATGTCAGCAAAATTTGAAATTGTATTTCCGATTCCCGAGTCCAAATCATTGATGTAAATATTGACTAACAGTGGTCCTAGCACCGGTCCCTGCAGAACACCACTTCCTACCTTTTGCAGTCTGAATAGCTACCCTTAACCCCTACTGTCTGTTTTCTGTTTTGTAGCCAGCTTGCTATCCATTCTGCTACCTGTCCCCGACTCCATATGCTCTAACCTTAAGTCTACAATGTGGTACCTTATCGAAGGCCTTTTGAAAATCCAAGTATATTACATCTATTGCATTACCCTAGTCTACTCTTTTTTTGTTACTACTTCCAAGAATTCAATAAGGTTGGTCAGGCATGGCTTTCTCTTCCGAAATCCATGCTGACTACTCTTTATTATATTTTTGTTTTCTAAATGTTTTTCTATTACATCTTTGAGTAAAGATTCCATTATTTTTCCTACCACCAACGTTAAGCTAACTGGTCTATAATTCCGTCAACTTTTTCTATCTCCCTTCTTAAATATAGGAATAACATTAGCTGGCCGCCAGTCCTCTGGCACTCTTTCCTTTTCTAATGAATTTTTATGTATGTAATAGTACCTCTGCTGTCTCTTCCCTAACTTCTAATATGTGCGGATGCAATCCATCCGGACAAAGGGTTTTATCCTCTAAGTTTGATTAATTTATCAATTATATTCCCCCTTTCTATCTTAAATGTCTTTATACCTTTTTTGGTTTCCTCTTCTAATGTTATACTGCTTGTCCGACATAGTCTTAGATGAGTTACAACTTCCTTCAGCTTAACACTAGCAAGACTGAAGCCTTGGTTTTAGGTACTTGCCACAAACTCTGCTTCCTTACCACTGACTCCTTACTTTTCAGCAAAACCATGCATCACCATAGCATCTTGTTCAACCTTGGGCTTAGCTTCAAACCCCATATTCTCTCCATCACTAAGACTGTTTATTTCCAACTCTGACACATTGCCTGCCCTCTGCTGCAGAAATGCTCCATGCTGGCCTTTATTCATCCGTGCTCAATAAACTTCAAATTGTCCAAGATGCAGGTGCTCGCGTTAAGTCCTGCACATCCAATGCACCACCATGTGGTTGTTGGGGTATGTAGATGATCTGCTTCCCAACCTCTCCAAGCATCACGTTGCAGTACTGGCCACAAGGAGGTGTGAGAGACCAATCCAGTGACACTTCTTATTTTTCTCGCTCTCCATTCTGAGGAAATTCCTGGTCTTTGCCTGGCACCTCCCTCATTTGCAAACTGAAAATATAGAAGTTGAAGAACAATTTTTAGTTGGGTTTGGAACAAAATTGTTGTAAATGAAAACAAATAAATAGTAACTGCCATAAAGTAATAAAAGAAAAGGAGGATTTAATTTCATAATTTATAATTGTAGCTGAGATTGCATTCTGTTCAGTATATCAGCAATGAATGCCTTTGAACTGTTATGTGAAAGAGCTTTTATAATACATAGCTGTTTCAGGGAGAGTTACTATTCACTTTTGTATTAATCTGATGTTTTTGCACTTTGTATTTGATCAGTTACAAGCTCAAGATGAATGTGAAGCTTCAAACAGAGTACAGTCCTGTGCTTCACATGCCTATACTTAAAGAAATCAGAGAAAAAAGTTCACAATCTGATTCCTACAACCATGGACATTATGACCTAAATCATGGTATGCTTTTAACACTCATTACAGAAAATATTTTCAGTGTTACTGTAGTGAATTTAATTGGATGTATCCTTTATTCTATTATTTGTGACCTTATTACACTACATACAAGATGAAAACTAACATCTGCATTTTTAAAATCTGGAGTATGAGGTGCAGTTCCAGATTTCTTTTATGATCTCTGTGGGTGAAACTAAGTGGCTGTGACTTTGGGAGAAAACTCTTGAATTTAAATAGTTTTCATTTGTGAACTGTGAAGTCATAGAGGTTTAAGAACAGTTTTCAGTGGGGCTTGGAACAAAATTGATGTAAATGAAAACATATCTAACTGATGGATTAGTTAAAGAAAATAAATATTTTTGTAATTAAAGAAAATGTTGACTGTTGTAGTAACTATGGCACACAGGCCCTGAAATTCCACTATTCATAGTATCAGTAAAATGAATGTTTCTGCGGAGAAATTCATAGTGTCAAAAGTTATATCGATTTCCTCTGTTTTGGCTGCTAGTTGTAAATTTCTGCCTTGAAGTGATTTTCTCACCCTAATAGTACCACAGATCATGTGTAACTGCAATTAAGACTAATTGTTTAAAAAGTATTCCAGAAACATTGTGGGAAATCCTGCTGCTTACTGTGTTACAAGATTTACACAAGAATCTCCCGTCGTAAAAGTTGATGGACAGCAACATTCACAGCAGGCATATCAGCATTTCCTTGGTACTGACAAATTTTGCTTTATTCATTTTACTAGTTGATCTTCTATGATACCCAGGGAATCATGACCAAGTGCTGTATGCAGGTGAGGTGAAGTTGGAAGATGGGATAATTGGACCATAACAGGACAAGAGGGGGGAATCATGGTGGAGGGAGAGGCAGGAGGGAGAGAGAAGGGGGAAGCAGATGGGTAAGAAGGAGGGAGGAGATAGGAGAATGGTCACGTGGGGGGGGGGGGTGCGAAGAGCAGAAAGGAGATGGGAGCACAAAGGGGACCTGGGGGGTGGGGGTCGGGGGGGAAGAAGTGTTCAGGGATGGAGGGGGCAACAATTGGGAAAATCTCACTGGGAGGGGGTAGCCTTGGCTGCCTTAAGCTTTCATCGGAGTGGGGTGGGATGTTAACCTGGCATAGTGTTAAAGCTGCCAGGAAGGGTGGTTAGCTCCAGGTTTCTCTCCCAGGCCGGCATTTTCACCTCAGTGGACAATCAGAGTTAATCTATGCTTGGCGCAACCGTGTAGTGCATCTTAACTTTATGGGGGAGGGGGGATACCGAAAGAGCGGTGGTGAAAGGCCAGGTTACGATCATGATGCGCAATTATGAGAGCTTAGGATGCAATTCCTACAGTGGAGAGGAGGAGGCATTTGATGGGAACGGTACTGCAGGGAGGGGATGGAAGAGTAGTGTCCACAAATATTTTTTAGTCAGGGGAGGTGGGACGTTGAATTTTGGCACCGTCGGCAAGGGTTATATGCTTTACAGCAAGCATAGAAATTATGCAGGCAACTCAGTGGAGGGGGGATGTCGAGGGGTTTTAATGGTGAGCTGTCATTGGGCACGTAACCTCAATTACTCCCAGCAGTGGTTTTTGGGGAAATTTAGATAACAGGGTGCCTACTTCAGAAGGATTTAGAAGGTTGGTGTGGAAGGAGTGAAAAGAATGTCAGTTAGATAGGGGATATTAGGCTTTTCAGGAATGCTGATAAAACATTGTAAGAACATAAGAAATAGGAGCAGGAGTAGGTCATAAGGCCCCTTGAGCCTTCTTCCCCATTCAATAAGATCATAGCTGATCTTCAACCTCAACTCCACTTTTCTGCCTGATCCCCATATCCCTTGATTCCCATAGAGTCCACAAATCTGTTGATCTCTGCCTTCAATATACTCAATGACTCAGCATCCACATTCCTCTGGAGTAGAGAATTCCAAAGATTCGCAACCCTGAGAGTGAAGAAATCCCCCCTCATCTCAGTCTTAAATGGCTGACCCCCTCATATCCTACGACTATGCCCTCTAGTTCCACGCTCTCCAGCCAGGGGCAACAACCTCTCGGCATCTACCCTTTCATGCCCCCTCAGAATCTTGTATGTTTCAATGAGATCACCTCTCATTCTTCTAAACTCCAGAGAGTATAGGCCCATTCAACTCCACCTCCTCATAGGAGAACCCCCTCATCCCAGGAATTAATTTAGTGAACCTTTGTTGCACCGCCTCTAAGGCAAGTATATCCTTCCTTCGATAAGGAGACCAAAACTCCAAGCAGTACTCCAGGGGAGGTCTCACCAAAGCCCTGTACAATTGTAGTAAGACATCCTTATTCTTGTACTCCAACTCCCTTGCAATAAAGGCCAACATGTCATTTGCTTTCCTAATTGCCTGCTGTACCTGCATGCTAACTTGTTGTATTTCTTGTACCAGGACACCCAAGTCTCTCTGGACATTGACAGTAACTTGTTTCAATTTTGCTTGTTGAGTCTCCAATTAAGGGCTGCAATGACAAGAATATCTTAATTTTTTTTGTTGGCAGTGACATTTATATACTGCATCCACTAATGTACGGTCCAAAAAAATTGGCTTTTGCCCTAATTATTACTGTATATGTTAGGGCCAAACGGATTTGTTCCTGGCTTCATACAGGGACTGCAGAGTGACACTCACTTTAAAAAAAAAATAACGTGTCAATATTGAGTTTGGAACTGATGTTTAATGTGACAATCCTTTTATCATTGTAAATGCCAATCACAGCACCTCCTGCAGTCATAACAGGTACAGCAGGTAAATGTTGACACTTAACATGGATTTTGTCATGCAGTACCTAACATAGGAGTCTTTAATGTATTATGAAATGGAATGTTTTTATCCATTGGCATTTTGAATATACAAATAGTCGATCTCCTGTGGTGTTGCATATGGGGAGTTGAAACCAACTGCAATATTCAGGTCAGAGGACGGGGGATAACTGGGTCCAAATGCAGGAGCGGAAAGGGAGGCGGCGGATAGGAGAGATAGGGGAAGGGATGGGACAACAAGAAAGGCCTGGGAACAGGACAGGAGGAGGAGGAAAGGGGAGGTGGTGGGGTAGGGGGACAAGGAGAAGGGAGGGTGAGGGAGATGGGGAAAGAGGGATGATGGGATGCATAAAGAAGGGAGTCTATGACTAAGACTGTAGTGACCCACATCTGCAGCTTGTTACAGGAAACATGCAGACATTCTCGGCTGCACACAACATTGCCAGTAGCGTTCAAGGCCACCCCTATTCATTTTTATATTACTGGCACTTTCTAGTCCCTGATAAATCTAACATAAGTCAGCCTGTTGTTCCCGGTGCATCAAGGAAGTTAATGAACAACCTTTCCTTCATGCAGCTGTCTGCATCAGATTCTCCTGTACATGCAGCAGCAGATGGTAGACTGGCTGTCACCATGTATCTAGATATGAGGGTGCAGGAGGTTATCGATTGCACCCATATAGCCATTTATGCCTCACCAATGATCCAAAGGCTTATGTCAACCATCAAGAGATTTCAGTTCCTCAATATGCCACAATGTGACACATCACCCAATTCTCTGGCACTTCACGATGCCTTTTTGTAGAATTTCTGAATATATCTTTTCAGTAGAGACAGCAGAATAGAAGGGTGGGTTTTGAAAGCCAAGAATAACGCCCTGCTACTGTGGCTTACATTTCCGCTGGCAACGTCATGCAGCAGAGAATCGAGCACATTAGAACAAGTACCATCAGAGGTCAGACTTTTGTCATCTGGGTCTGCCAGGGGGCACTTTATAATATGCCTTGAAAGAGATGGAAAAATATGTGGTAGTTTGCTGCTTGTTGCGCAATACTGTCAAGGAGAGATGCATTAATGAAGCGCCATAGCTGGAGATGATCAAGTCAGCAGCAGGAGATGATAGTGTGGCAGAAAGATGATGATTGTCAAATCTTGATCACTGATTTCTTTGCTTATTGATTTATATAGTCAGTATACCTCACCATTAAATGAGGAACCTTTCATGCTTTTATAACCATAAATGATGTACTCCAAAATGTACCATTGCCTTGGTTCCTTACTTTGGTACTTTTCATCAGTCAAAAACTACTTGCACACATTCTCTCAGGTGTGGCAGGCCATGACCACAGTATTCACTCTCATGCCATGCCTGGCAAATGAAAATCAACTTCTGAAGGTTTCCCTCTGACTCAAACATCACAGTTTGGCCCTGCTGTGCCCTGTATAACATTGTCTTCAATGCGGATTTTTTTTTTTGAACAACTTTCTTTTCCATGTTTGGAAATTCACCTGTACAATATAAACTCTTGCATACAGACTGGTCATACTGCATAAGCAGCCTGTCATAGGATTTAATCTGCTGAACAAGTATAACAGCATTTACTTCCAGCAAATGAGCGATCCAGGACAGGAAAAAGTAAGAACTTGGGTATTCTGAGGTGCCTTACGTCACACCTACAATTTAAAAAAAAGTCAAGAAGCTCAACACCATCCAGGACAAAGCAGTCCGCAAGATTGCCGCCCCATCCACTAGCTTAAACTTCCACTCCCTCTCCCACCGATGTACTGTGGCTGCAGTGTGTACTATGTACAGAATGCACTGCAGCAAGTTGCCAGTGCTTCTTCCGCAGCACCTCCAAAACCCGCGACCACCTCCATGTAGAAGGACAAGGGCAGTAGGTGCATCGGAACACAATCCTATCCAAGTCACACATCATCCTGACTTGGACATATATCATTGTTCCTTCATTGTTGCTGGGTCAAAATCCTGGAACTCTCTACCACATGGACTGCAGCAGTTCAAGAAGGAGGCTCACCATCACCTTCTCAAGAGCAACTAGGAATGGGCAATAAATGCTGGCCTTGCTAGCAATGCCCACATCCTGTGAATGAATTTTAAAAAAAAACATATGTGCACTAAGCAGGATTTAGCAGCCTATAGACTTTTGAAGAATTTAAATGTGAACTGCCTTGTCAGTAATATTTCAATAACAATGAATGGTCTATACTATAGTGTTTGCTCTGAGGCTTTAAAGAAATCTTAGTTTTTAACTCTTTCCTTTTCAGCAAAATAATTTTGAAGAAATCACATTCAGCATCATAATCAAGGCAGCCCTTCGAGTCTAAGATGGGTAGCTTCAGAGTGCAAACTGCAGTTATATATCAGCTGCAAAATTGCCCTTTTCCTGTTAGGGCAAGCTGATGCACAGAGCTGTCATCTAACAGCTGCTATTTAATTTAGGAAAGTGCAGGTGGCACCATAAGTTTCTGGTATCATTGGAGAAACTCAGTACTAAGCTTATCTAGTGTCTAGGAGATACTGGGTTTACACTGGACAGATTCTATCTAGTGCCAAGCCTAAGCCTCCCATTGGAGGTAAAAACTAACTATCTGCAGTTGCCATTTTTGCAATGGTATATACCCAAAACTGCATTGTGTTGATACAAAAATGGCAATATAAATGTAGCCCAACTTTATGCCTAAGTTCTAGGATAATCTTCTGAAGGATGTTACCAGGTTAGAATTAATGATGACTGAAACTGCAAGAGTGAAGATCAGACATCAGAGCCTCAAGATAATGTGAAACATAATCCACTGTGCTATTTGGTATAATGTGTACAGCTGAAGTTTGTGGGACAGTTTTGATCAGTTTTTGGTATCAATTTTGTTGGTAGTGTTGTGACAGATAGCAGGTGCCCACAATTATAATTTGAACTGAAGTGCTATTGGAGCAGCAATGATCTTGGGTTTAATCAGTGGCTAGCTATAACACATCCCACCGTTTAAAGTTGTGTTTTAATGTACTTAAGCAATTTTGCTTCAAATTTAAAAGGCATTTTTTCCTAAATATAATTTCTTAAAGGAAGTGATATTTCAATACATTTTTATTTAAATTCCAGTTATAAAATATACTTTATTGTTTTTTAAAATTACTTTCTGAAGTCTAAGATGAAGATCTACTTCTTGGTTTTACTGTGTTTTAGGTCAGGAATCCGAATACATTATAACTGGTACACATCCGTACCCATCGGGTCCAGGTCAGTAGCATTTCTGAAAGATTTTGCTTTTGAGGCTTATAATCTGTAGTGAGTTCCAGCACTGACTGAGTTGAACTCTTCAGTATCTGACTGGCTGATTCCTTGTCAATACGCCAATACGCCAAAACAAAGTAACTGCTGAAAAAAAAAAGAAATGAACATAGGAACAGGAGTAGGCCATTCAGCCCCTCGAGCCCGCTCCGCCATTTGATAAGGTCATGGCTGATCTGTGATCTAACTCCATATACCTGCCTTTGGCCCATATCCCTTAATGCCTTTGCTTGCCAAAAAGCTATTTCTCAGATTTAAAATTTGCAATTGAGCTAGCATCCATTGCCATTTGCAGAAGTGTGTTCCAAACTTCTATCACCCTTTGTGTGTAGAAGTGTTTTCTAATCTCACTCCTGAAAGGTCTGGCTCTAATTTTTAGATTGTGCCCCCTAGTCCTAGAATCCCCAACCAGCAGAAATAGTTTCTCTCTATCCACCCTATCTGTTCCCCTTAATATCTTATAAACTTCGATCAGATCACCCCTTAACCTTCTAAACTCCAGAGAATACAACCCCAATTTGTGTAATCTCTCCTCGTAACTTAACCCTTGAAGTCTGGGTATCATTCTAGTATACCTACGTTGCACTCCCTCCAAGGCCAATATGTCCTTCCGAAGGTGCGGTGCCCAGAACTGCTCACAGTACTCCAGGTGCGGTCTAACCAGGGTTTTGTATAGCTGCAGCATAACTTCTGCCCCCTTGTACTCTAGTCCTCTAGATATAAAGGCCAACATTCCATTAGCCTTATTGATTATTTTCTGCACCAGTTCATGACACTTCAATGATCTATGTACCTGAACCCCTAGTCCCTTTGGACATCCACTGTTTTTAACTTTTTACCATTTAGAAAGTACCCTGTTCTATCCTTTTTTGGTCCAAAGTGGATGACCTCACATTTGCCTACATTGAATTCCATTTGCCACAATTTTGCCCATTCACCTAATCTATCAATATCCCTTTGTAATTTTATGTTTTCATCTACACTGCTTACAATGCCACCAACCTTTGTGTCATCGGCAAACTTAGATATGAGACTTTCTATGCCTTCATTTAAGTCGTTAATAAATATTGTGAATAATTGAGGCCCCAAGGCTGATCCCTGTGGGACTCCACTAGTCACATCCTGCCAATATGAGTACCTACCCATTATCCCTACTCTCTGTCGCCTTTCGCTCAGCCAATTTCCTATCCAAGTCTGTACTTTTCCCTTGATTCGAGGGACTTCTATCTAAGCTAACAGTCTCTTATGTGGGACCTTATCAAATGCCTTCTGGAAGTCCATATAAATAACATCCACCATTTTAGTCACCTCTTCAAAAAATTCAATCAGGTTTGTCAGGCACGACCTACCTTTCACAAATCCATGCTGGCTGTCTCTGATTAACTGAAAATTTTCGAGGTATTCAGTCACCCTATCCTTAATTATAGTCTCCAGCATTTTCCCCACAACAGATGTTAGGCTAACTGGTCTATAATTCCCTGGATTCCCCCTCTCTCCTTTCTTAAAAAGCGGAGTGACGTGCAATTTTCCAATCCAGAGGGACGGTTCCTGATCTGGAAAACTTTGAAAGATTATAGTTAGGGCATCTGCAATGTGCTCACCATACTTCCTTTAAAACCCTGGGATGGAAACCATCTGGTCCTGGGGATTTGTCACTCTTGAGTGCTATTATTTTCTTCATTACTATTGTGGGGAAAATGCTGGAGAATGCAAACAAATCGTTTTACTCTTTAATTGGGATTAATGTGAAATTTGTAAATAGGTAATCCATTCATTATGTGCAAGCAGCATTACCACAGATTTTTACCAAATCAAATTCAGGACTTTTAAATATGTTCGTTACAGGCAGGGATTTATTAATAATGGGCACATAGTAACCAGAAACACTGCAGTATTTTCAAAGTAACACTAAACAGTAATATCATAGGTTTAGAAAATAAGGATTTTGCATTAGTACTTATTGGCACAACAGCATGATTGAGAAATTAAATGTGTACTTACTGTGCCTTAACATACAGTATTCATTAAGTCTCTGTGAATTATAGGAGTAGCTCTGACAGCTGATACACAGGTGCAGAAAATTCCCACTGAGGCAGGTACTCAGGCCTTGGCTATAGCGCTTCCTCCTTCACAAGCCAGGTAAGTTTTTGCTGAAGAAGTTCTGGGAACAAACGTCAGTGTATTAACAGTTCTATCTTTTCTGTGACGCAAAGAGGACCCTAAAGTTAATAGTTGCTTAGAAATGTTTAATATTTTGCAGTTTAAATTAAGAAAGTTTATTGTGAAGCTGTTTAGTTGAAGGCTTACAGTTTTACCTTTAACTGGTTTGTACAAATAAATATATAAAGCAGTTTGATAAAATTATTCACTTATTCACTATTGATCAACTCCTCAAGTCTACTAAATTATATCTCACTGAATAGATGTTTGACATGTATAACATTTTTTGTTTTTACTGTGATGATTCTTCCTTTTATACAACAGCCACTTGTTGTGCTAACAGTATGAAATGACTAGATTATGTGGAAATAATTTTTAGTTTGTTGTAGAAAAAATTTATCAAATGAAAATGAGGAATAGCACACTGATGCAAAATGTTATCATGTCAAACTGTATAAAAATACCTTCCATAGTTAGAGGTTGTGCTGCTATGGGGGAGTGGTTCACATCTCCAGAATTTTAATGAAGTTTGTTGAAGATTGCCCACATGACAGTGAACCAAATGTTTTTAATTGGTTCCTGGAAGTGTGTTTCCCTGCAGAGAGAGAAATAAAATTACTGCATGTAATATGCGAAAGTACTTTCATAGTAATGATTTGGAGCAGCTCTTTACTTTTACTGTCCATCTGTTTAGGACATCTTTCTTTCTTTACTAAATAACTGTGCAACAGTACTTAGGATTACCAAAATGTTCTATTTAATATACATGTTTAAATCAGGACCGTTTATTCAGGATGTATTATTCAGGTGTATATATCCTTCCAAACCTTGTTAATTTTTCATCAGAACTGTGGTGGTCTTTAAATTCTGAGTGTAAACAAATAAAAGAGGCAGTTTCTCACATTGGCAAAATATAAAGACCTGCTCCGAGTCATTCCTGTCCAAGTACTTTCCTATTTGCGAGTTTTCTTCTCAGCTGTTTCTGTTAAGCTCTTGACTATTAGTTGCCAACTATATTTAAGGGTCATCAATCAGCACACTTTTTTGCTTTCGGTTACTTACGAAAAAGTTGGAGTTCATGCTTTTTTTTAATGCTTTATATTAAAATTACATTCACTAATGGCTTTCTTGGCGGTTTTCATTCTCAGTAATTTTGCTCTGATACAGTAGAATGAGAAAGGGGTGGGGATTACAAACAGCAGGGCCTGGCATGCTCTGAATGGCCAGTTTTACTTTTAATCATTAAGTGTACGAGGATTTTCAAAAAATATTTTAAATGATTTTAGACCTTTTTATTTTTGGTAGCTGGTGCTGATTGCCCATTTTGACTTTTTAGATCTTTAAGCTTCATGGTTATTTTGATTTCATTCCTGTTGCATCTAAATATGTTTCCAACCTATTTAGTTGTGATTTGTTCCTGTTTGTGTGGTGCCAAACTGACTGACAAATGTGCTAACTTAAACATTTTTGTTTGAATATACTACTGAATCTGCTGTGGTACTGCTTGTTGTAATTGAAGGTGCACTGGTTTATAAGGACTGAACATCTATGATATATTAAATATGCTATGTATGTGTGTACTCCTTACCTGGAGCATCACCATTTTGTGATGCACAATCACACCTGCTGCACACTTATACCACTAGATTGAGCTTCAGCAGTTGCAGATCTTCATACCAATGCCTACTGCATCATTAATGTATTATGAGGGAAGTTTGCTTTGTTCTGATTTTCTGTGGGCCACGACACGGGAGATTCAACAGATATACCATGTAAATGCAATGTAGTATTCTGCTGGGTTGTGTCCCTTTTAAGGGTACTGAAGTCTAATTGAATGAACATTGGGTGAGTTCGTTCAAATGTTATTACGGCTGGATGTCAGAACCCTGGCTTTTTTGTGGGAATGTCAAGAGCATGTAGCTATTGTGACTCCAATATTTTGTTTCTGAAGAGTTTTTCAGGACATGCAGATAACTGCCTTTGTTTCTTTTGGACTTTTTAAACAGAAAAGTGTGACAGAAATTTGACTAAGACGATGTGTGACCGAAAGAGTGACTAATGGAAAGTTCATACAAATGTAAAGTAGTAGATCTCCTGTGCTCATTGGTCATGGTCAGTTTAGACGATTTGCAGTTTTAAAACAATAGGGGTGTTTGTCATGCAGGGGATAACAAATCAAGGCTACTGATGTTCAGTGACCAAGTCAGATTCCATTTTTGGAATGTATTTTGGGGATCAAATTTCACTATTCTGTCCATTATTCCATGAAAACTGCAAACTAGTGGCCTTTAGATACTATTAAAAGCATTGGGCACAACATTCTGATATTGTGCTTGTAGGTGGGCACTGTGAGGGCCATTTATGTGACCCATGAAGTATAATGGGGCTCCACTTATGTAACATGACAACCCTACCGTACTAACCAAGTAGAATGTTGCAACCTCGGTTACTGCCCACTGAATTGTTCTTGTCTTCATCCTTTGTTTCTTCCCAACAGTTAACTCCAGAAAGTGTCAATTCCCATACTGTATGGGTATTTTCATTGGTAAACTTTGCGATCCAGAGGGTTCTAAGTAAATCCATGCACTGTAATCTCCAAAGCGCTGTTCTTTGATGGCAAGGTTGTCTGTGTTAAACTTTTTCAGCAGCATCCTGGAAAGGAATGGTAACATGTCCCTTGATAAAGAATTCACCTTCCCTCAACCCATTGACAAAAAATAAACATGTTGGTTGCTGGACCATCTTGCTCTCTGAACTCTGGCTGCGGATCGCATTTTTTATTGTGTTTTGGCACTGGGGTGTGCTTCCTTTTCTCCATGCCCTGCAACAAGCCACGTTCCCCCTGTCACTTTGCGGCCCACTCTCACTATTTCCCCCCATTCCCCCAACTGAAGTTCCTATGAGCCATTTCTCCTCCCCGCCCCATCCAGCTGTGGCCCAGACTACTCTCCTCCCCCCCCCCCCTTCCCCCTTACTGAGGTACTTTTTGATCCCTAAACCCCCCCCCCCGCATCGAGTTGTATGAGGATTCCCTATGTCTAAAGAAACTGAGGAGGAGAGGAGAGAAGAGATCCTAAGGCAATTTCAGGCGCAATGTGTACTGGGTCAGTTCCAAACACTGGGGAGGCGGGTGGGGTGGCAGCAAGCGGCGTGCCAAATAAATCTAGGAGTCCACAGTCCAAGGATATGTCACATTTCAAGATTTTTTGACCATTCTTCCACAAAGGGTTGTGATTTTAAGTAGAATGTATTCATACAAGTTTGTTTTAAAAAGTCACCTAAGATGAAAGGTGGTTAAAATGTTAATGAGCTGGGCATTGATGCTGTTTTCCCAAAGACTAAATAATAAGCAATTTGGAACTCTATCGGTAATTGACAAATACCTCATGCCCATTGTGTTAGGCAATCACTAGTCCTGGACGTTCAGCGGGAACTGCCTGGCATAGGCCTTCCCCTCGAGTTATGAACGCAGAGATGAAAGGAACAGAGAGGTATGCTGTCAGTAAATTTTTTAACCATATGTAGAGGTTAGAATGGAGGAAGAAAGTTAGAAGTTATATTGTTTTAAGTCCAGCAAGACGAACCACTGATGTAGGGTAGCGATGTGTGTTCACTATTTGTATTATTATGCAAAGACAAGATATACTGATTGAATTAAGTGAGTACAATCATACTGTTGCTCTGTGTGCTCACTTGATGTGAAACACAAGAGCTTAAGTATTTGTCTTAAATGTTTTCTCTCTCTGCCTTTTGGAAAGAATTTAGAGTTGCACATGGGGGCATAAACGAAAGACACAAATATCCAGTTCAGATCACAAGGGGATACTATTGTTACACACTGGGTTCCACTATCATGTAGTTGGATATTGGGCAATACAGGCACACCCCTAAACATAAGAAGCTCAGATGGCTTACGAGAGTGACTAGCATTGCTGTACCTGAGAGATTATCTCTTAAGGCAAGACCCTGAATCCTGAAGTGCCAGTTCTATCAGTTTGTGTTCTTTTTTCCGATATGCTCCAGAAAGAATAGGAAATCAAAACATGAATTTTAATTGGCAGTAAGAACAGTTTTTAGGCATTCAGTAGAGGGCTTATTTGAGTTTGACATAATCTTGTCGTAAAAGCAAACAGTCCAACTCAAGCTGTTTCCATTTCACGACAATAATGAAACACTGTTGGATCAGAAAATCGGTGAGATAACAATGAACTGAGTTCTCTGATAGCACTGAGGGTTTGGCAGGATGGTTTGAAAACGAATGGAAATGTAATTTGATTTAACTTCAAAAACAGTAAGATCAATCTTGATGCTGGTGGTTTGAAAGCTCAGTAGCCATAGATTTCAGTGGAATCTGCAAAAAAAAAATCATTTTTGTGCAATGCAGTGGGAATTCTTAGTCTGTGGTTTGCATTAATTCACCCACTGATTTGGAGCACTTATTAATTGCAGCTGTGTAAAGGAGGTGAACTACCTATAAATTTGAAGCTCGAACACCCTTGGCTGATACAATATTTCAGCATTTGCTGATTAAGCAAAAAAAAAAATTTAAGTGACACTAATCAGGGGGAATAGTTGGGTGACTTTTCTAATTTTCTATTTTTTAATGGCATACTGACGTTGGCTCTTCTCTAATTTTATTCATTAAATGGAATGTCTTATTTCACTTTCAGGCAAGATGCTAATCGTAATGCAGCCAGTGTTGCTGATATCCACAGACATGCTGGCATTGCTGAACGTTCACAGCCTCCAGTGTCTTCCATGGTAAGATTCCTTTGATAGTTACAAGAAATTATAGATACTAGCATACATTGCTCTGATGAAGTGACAGAATTTGGTGAATAGATTTTAAGAGAATTAAGATACTCAAATCTATCTTTTCTTATTTGTGCTTGTGTTTGATTCATGTTGCAGGCTCTAATGGAAGCTGGAGGCCCAAAGAATTCCTCACTGATTTCAAGAAAACTTCCTACAATGCCAAAACCACAATGGCACCCACCTTGGAAGCTGTATAGAGTGAGCAAATCATAGTGTGAATCTTTTGTACAAACAGTAACCTATTCCTAGATGTTGAACATCACAGCTAAAAATTGTTCAGTGTGTGGCAAGAAAATGTTAGTTAAAATGTTGTCCTTTATACAAATTGCTTAACTATAATACAAGAATGATTTTCAATTCAAAAGCGATTTTTTAATATAAATCTCTATACGAGCAGAACTGAGTCACTGGGCCCTAAGGGGTACTTAAGGCTGTTGAAGGAGGAAGAAAGCAGAGGTTCTGACCACAATTTTTCAGTCCTTTTTAGATATGCAAATTGTGCTAGGAGACTTGCGGGTAGCCAGAGGAAAACCTCTCCAGGGAGAGAAGGATAAACCAGGAAACTATGGGCTACTTAGTATAATGTCAGTTATGGGCAAACTCTTTGAATCTGTAATTTGAGATAAAATTGGTGAGCTTTTAGAAATACAGTGCGTAATCAAGGATAGCCAACACAGATTTGATGACGTGATCGATTTGGATAGGTAACGGGAGTGCAACAGAAGTACTGTATATGGGTTTTCAGAAGACATTGAATAAGTTGTCTCACAAGAGCCTTGTTAGAAAAATTCAGTGTATGTATGAGGAACTGTGCAAGAATAGAAAGTTGGTTGACTTATAGGAAACAGTGTTACTGTTGATGGGTGTTGCTCGAATTGGAAAAGGCTGGAAGTGGTGTACTCCAGGAGGTCAGTGCTGGGTTCACTTGTTCTCTGCAAATATGAATGATTTGGACATAAGGAGCACAATATCAAAATTTGGAGGCAACACAAAAGTAGGGGATTGGGCAAGAACAAAGTGGACTGTAAAAGACTCCAGGAGGACATACAAGGTAGCAAAATGGCCAGACAGGTGGAAGAGGCAATTTAATGTGTATAAGTGTCGGGTAAAACATCTTGGGAGGAAAAACGAGGATTGGGAAAGTTACTGAAGGATGTGAATGAACAGGAAGATCTAGAGGTTCAAATACATAATGCTCTGCAAGTGCAGGTAGATGAAACGATTTTAAAAAAAAGCCAACAGTAATTTGGGTTTTATTAATAGGGTCTAATATAAAAGACTAAAGAAGTAATACATTTTACAAAACATTGGTTAGGCCTGTGTGCAGTTTTGGATGTCCCATTATAGAAAAGAAATTAAAGCCATAGGTGATGTCAGGGATGAGAAACTATAGTTGTAAGGAAAGAAGTGAGATGCTGGTATTATTTCCAGTGGATCAGAGAAGGCTAACAGATTGAAGAGATTTTTAAAATTATGGGGCGAATACGGAAGGACTAGAATCATTGAATCGTTACAGCACAGAAGGAGGCCATTCGGCCCATGGAACCCGTACCGGCTCTTTGCAAGAACAATCCAGTTTGTCCCATTCCCTTGCTTTTTCCCCATAGCCCTGCAAATTTTTTCCCTTCAAGTATTTATCCAGTTCCTTTTTGAAAACCACGATTGAATCTGCTTCCACCATTCTTTCAGGCCGCGCATTCCAAGTTTTTCCTCACATCGCCGTTGGTTCTGTGTCCTCTGATTCTCGACCCTTCCGCCAATGGGAGCAGTTTCTCTTTCTTTACTTTATGTAAACCCGTCATGATTTTGAACACTTCTATTAAATCTCCTCTCAACCTTCTCTGCTTTAAAGGAGAACAACCCCAGCTTCTCCAGTCTATCCATGTAACTGAAGTCCCTCATCCCTGGATCCATTCAAGTAAATCTTTTCACCTCCTTCCTAACGTCCGGTGCCCAGAATTGGACACAATACTCCAGTTGTGGCCGAACCAGTGTTTTATAAAGGTTCAACATAATTTCCTTGCTTTTGTACTCTATTCCTTTATTTTATAAAATCCACGATCCCATATGCTTTCTTAACCGCTTTCTCAACTTGTCCTGCCACCTTCAAAAACTTGTGCACATATACCCCCAGGTCTCGCTGTTCCTGCACCCCCTTTAGAATTGTACCATTTAATTTATATTGCCTCTCCTTGCCCTTCCTACCAAAATGTATTGCCTCACATTTCTCTGCGTTAAATTTCATCTGCCATGTGTCTTGCCCATTCCACCAGCCTGGCTCTGTGTCCTCTTGAAGTCTATTACTATCCTCCTCACTGTTTACTACACTTCCAAGTTTTGTGTCATCTGCAAATTTTGAAATTGTGCCTGTACACCCAGATCCAAGTCATCAATATATATTAAGAAAAGCAGTGGTCCTAGACCCCTGGGGAACACCACTGTATACCTTCCTCCAGTCTGAAAAACAACCGACCACTACTCTCTTTCCTGCCGCTTGGCCAATTTCATATCCATGCTGCCACTGCCCCTTTTATTACATGGGTTTCAGTTTTACTGACAAGCCTATTAAGTGGCACTTTATCAAACACCTTTTGCAAGTCCATATACACAACATCAACTGCATTGCTTTCATCAACCCTCTCTGTTACCTCATCAAAAAAACTCTATCAAATTAGTTAAACGCGATTCGCTTTTAACACATCTGTGCTGGCTTTCCCTTATTAATCCACACTTGTCCAAGTGACTATTAATTTTGTCCCGGATTATGTTTTCTAAAAGCTTCCCCACCACTGAGGTTAAACTGACTGACTTGTAATTGCCGGGTTTATCCTTGAACCCTTTTTTTCAACAAGGGTGTAACATTTGCAATTCTCCAGTCCTCTGGCACCACCCCCCTTATCTAAGAAGGATTGGAAGATTATGGCCAGCACCTCTGCAATTTCCACCCATACTTCCCTCAGCAACCTAGGATGCATCCCATCTGGACCGGGTGACTTGTCTACTTACAGCCAGCCTTTCTAGTACCTCCTCTTTATCAATTTTTACCCTATCCAGTACCTCAACTACCTCCCCTTTTACTGTGACATTGGCAGCACCTTCTTCCTTGGTAAAGACAGAGGCAAAGTTCCCATTTAGTACCTCAGCCATGCCCTCTGCCTCCATGGTTAGATCTCCTTTTTGGTCCCTAATCGGCCCCACCCCTCCTGTTACTGTTTCCTCTGGTTGGGGAGTCATTGATGAGGGGCCACTCTACTGCCCGTATCCTAACTCAAACCAAGCCGTGTGCTCTCATCGCCCTTGTGCTTGCTGACATTCATTGGCTCCCGGTCCAAGAGTGCCTCGATTTTAAAATTCTCATCCTTGTTTCCAAATCACGCCATGGCCTCACCTCTCCCTATCCCTGTAACCTCCTCCAGTCCTACAACCCTTCCAGATCTCTGCGCTCCTCCAATTCTTGCTTCTTGGACATCCCTGATTTTAATCTTTTCACCATTGACAGCCGTGCCTTCTGCTGCCTAGCCCCTAAGCTCCGGAATTCCCTCCCTAAACCCCTCCACCTCTACTCCTCTCTCCTCCTTTAAGACATTCCTTAAAACCTACCTCTTTGACCAAACTTTTGGTCATCTGTCCTAATATCTCCTTACATGGCTTGGTGTCAGATTTTGTTTAATAACGCTACTGTGAAGCGCCTTGGGGCATTTTACTATGTTAAAGGTGCCATATAAATGCAAATTTTTGTTGATGTGAAATATTCTCAGAATGAGAAGAGTAGTACAGAGAAATTTCTTTGTGCAGAGTCAATAAAACATTTGTTGCTTTGTCACGGGGAATAGTTCATAGTATCATAGTAGGTATAGCACAAGAGGAGGCCATTCCGGCCCATCATGCCTGTGCTGGCTCTTTGAAAGAGCTATCCAATTAGTCCCATTCCCCTGCTCTTTCCGCATAGTTGAGGCGGACTGTTTGCATCTTTTCAAGGGAAAATTGGATAAATATTTAAAACAGGAAGATACAGGGCTAAGTGAAAAGAACCAGGCATTGAGATTTCTTTTGCATTACTCTAACAAATAGCCAGCATAGACACGATGGGCTGAATGGCTGTCTTCTGTGCTGTAAACTTTTATGGGATGGTGGTGCAGCAGCGTACCAGTGTTAAGATGTAGGTTTGCACTTGCAATCCTAATATAGTTGATTCTTCCTCTTCAGCTGTGCTATCTGAAGAAGTCAGTGGATTCTTTCCTTATATCACATATTGCTGGATAGCAATAGCCTATGCCTAGGAGTATGTCCGTGTCATAGTGTGGATATGATGTGTATTTCTTGGAAATCCATGGACTTATCTATAAAAGCCTTTATAAAATGATTTCAACTGGAAATTGTGAATGTTATGAAAAGTGATAGGAGGCTGTTGAAATCCTGTAAAACGACATTCAAAAAATGTGCAGAGATTTTATTTTTCGTTAGCAAGAATGATTAACAAAGTAGATGTTTTATAATATCTTTAGTTCATCCTTTTGTACAGGTAGATGATGAAAAAAGTATGATATTGTGTTGCTTATCTTGAATCTCTCATTAACCTATAGGTAATCAGTGGACATTTGGGCTGGGTAAGATGTCTTGCAGTAGAACCTGGAAATCAGTGGTTTGTTACTGGCTCAGCTGATAGAACTATTAAGGTAAGGTTGGATGTTGTAAATACAGTATTTAAAAAAAAAATTATTTTGTTGTAGTATTCTGGAGAAGTCTCCTTTACTTTCATCCCTATTTTTGTCTTCCTGGTCTGATGCATGGAGCTGATGGGGAAGGCACTAGGCCTGATGCCAAGTTTTTTTTTAAAAAGCGCCATAACTGACCTCCGTAATAACATAAGAAATAGGCGCAGGAGTAGGCCATAAGGCCCCTCAAGCCTGCTCCGCCATTTTAATGAAATCACGGCTGATCTTCGACCTCAACTCCACTTTCCCGCCCAATCCCCATATGCCTCGATTCCTTAGTGTCCCCAAATCTATTGATCTCGGCCTTGAATATACTCAACGACTGAGCATCCACATTCCTCTGGGGTAGAGAATTCCAAAGAATCTCAACCCTCTGAGTGAAGAAATGTCTCGTCATCTCCGTCCTAAATGTCCGCCCCCTTATCCTGAGACTGTGCCCCCTAGTTCTAGACTCTCCAGCCAGGGGAAACAGCCTCTCAAGCCCTCTCAGAATCTTGTATGTTTCAATGCAATCACCTCTCATTCCACTAAACTCAAGAGAATATCGGCCCATTCTACTCGATCTCTCCTCATAGGACAACCCTCTCATCCCAGGAATCAATCTAATGAACCTTTGTTCCACTGCCTCTAAGGCAAGTATATCCTTCCTTCGGTAAGGAGACCAAAACTGTACACAGTACTCCAGGTGTGGGTCTCACCAAAGCCCTGTATAATTGCAGCAAGACTTCCTTGCGCTTGTACTCCAACCCACTTGCAGTAAAGGCCAACATACCATTTGCCTTCCTAATTGCTTGCTGTACCTGCATGTTAACTTTCTGTGCTTCGTATACAAGGACACCCAAATCTCTATGAACACCAACATTTAATAGTTTCCCACCATTTAAAAAATATTCTGTTTTTCTATTCTTCCTACCAAAGTGAATAACCTCACATTTCCTCACATTATACTCCATCTGCCACCTTCTTGCCTACTCACTTAACCTGTCTATATCCCTTTGCAGACTCTTTGTGTCCTCCTCACTGTTTACTTTCCCACCTAGCTTTGTATTGTCAGCAAACTTGGATACATTACACTCGGTCCCTTCATCTAAGTCATTAATATAGATTGTAAACAGCTGAGGCCCAAGCACTAATCCTTGTGGCACCCCACTATTTACAGCCTGCCGGCGTGAAAATGACCCATTTATTACTACTCTCTTTTCTATCCGTTAACCAATTCTCTCTCCATGCTAATATATTACCCCCAACCCCATGAGCCCTCAGCTTGCATAACAACCTTTTGTGTGGCACCTTATCGAAATGTCTTTTGAAAATCCAAACATGATGGTTCCCCTTTATCTACCCTGCTAGTTACATCCTCAAAAACTCTTAAGATTTGTGAAACACAATTTCCCTTTCATAAAACCATGTTGACTCTGCCTAATCATATTATGATTTTCTAAGCAACCCGTTACCATGCCCTTAATAATGGATTCTGTCATTTTCCCAACTACTGATGTCAGGCTAACTGGCCTGTAGGTTCCTGTTTTCTCTCTCCCTCCTTTCTTGAATAGCGGTGATACATTTGCTACCTTCCAATCCACTGGGACCATTCTAGAATCTAGGGACTTTTGGCAGATTACAACCAATGCATCCACTATCTCTGCAGCCACCTCTTTTAGAACCCTAGGATGTAGGCCATCAAGTCCAGGGGATTTGACAGCTTTTAGTCCCATTAATTTCTCCAGTACTTTTTCTTTACTAATATTAATTACTTTAAGTTCCTCACTCTCATTAGCCCCTTGGTTCCCCACTATTTCTGGTACATTTTTTGTATCTGCTACTGTGAAGATTGATACAAAATATTTGTTTAACGTCTCTGCCATTTCCTTATTTCCCATTATAATTTCTCCTATTTCAGCCTCTCAGAGGCCCATGTTTACTTTCGCTACTCTCTTCCTTTTCACATACTTGTAGAAGCTCTTACAATCCGTTTTTATATTACTTGCTAGTTTACTCTCATTCTATTTTCTCCCTCTTCATCAATTTTTTGGTCATCCTTTGCTGGTTTCTGAAACTCTCCCAATCCTCAGGCTTGCTACTCTTCTTGGCAACATTATAAGCCTCTTCTTTTAATCTAATACTATCCTTAACTTCTTTAGTTAGCCATGGATGGATCACTTTTCCCACAGAGTTATTATTCCTCAATGGAATGTATATTTGTTGAGAATTATGAAATATTTCTTTAAATGTTCGCCATTGCTTATCTACCGTCATATCTTTTAATCTAATTTCCCAATCAACGTTAGCAAATTCGCCCCTCATACCTATGTAATTGGCTTTGTTTAAGTCTCTAATTTTGAACTTAAGTACGTCACTCTCGAACTCGATGTGAAATTCCTATTTTCATACTTGTAGAAGCTCTTAGTTTATTTTTATATTTCTTGCTAGTTTATTCTCATTCTTTTTTTTCTCCCTCCATCAGTTTTTGGGTCATCCTTTGCTGGTTTCTAAAACTCTCCCAATCCTTAGGCTTACAACTCTTTTTGGAAACATTCTAAGCCTCTTTTAATCTAATACTATCCTTAACTTCTTTAGTTAGCCACGGATGGATCATTTTTCCTGTGGAGTTTTTATTCCTCAATGGAATATATATTTATTGAGAATTATGAAATATTTTCTTAAAAGTTTGCCATTGCTTATCTACTGTTATATTGGGAAATTAGATTAAACAATCAGCCTTAGCCAACTCGTCCCTCATACCTATGTAATTGGCTTTAAGTTTTAAGACTCTAGTTTTGGACTTAAGTACGTTACACTCGAACTCGATGTGAAATTCTATCCTATTATGTTCACTCCTCCCCAGAGGATTCTTTACTATGAGATTACTAATTAACCCCCATTACACAAGACAAGTTCTAATATAGCCGGTTCCATGATGTATTGTTCTGGGAAACTGTCTAGAATACATTCCATGAACTCATCCTCCAAACTACTTCAGCCAATTTGATTTGCCCCGTCTATATGAAGAGTAAAGTCCCCCACGATTATTGCATTACCTTTGCTACAAGCTCCCCTTATTTCTTGATTTAATACTCTGTCCAACTGTATAACTACTGTTAGGGGGCTGATAAACTACTCCCACCAGTGTTTTCTGCCCCTTGTTATTTCTTATCTCCACCCTTACTGATTCTACTTCTTGATCTTCCGAGCCAAGATCCTTTCTCACTACTGTCTTTGTCATCCTTTATTATCAGAGCTACCCCCTACCCTTTTCCATTTTGTCTGTCTTCGAAAAGTCAAGTACCCTGGAATATTTAGTTCCCAACCTTGGCCACTTTGCAACCATGTTTCAGTAATGGCTACCAGATCAAACCCATTTATCTCTACTTGTGCAATTCATTTGTGTATTTTGTTACAAATGCTTTGTGCATTTGGATAAAGCGCCCTTAATTTTAACTGCCCTTGACATCAGGGCAGCATTTGACCGAATATGGCACCAAGGAGCCCTAGTAAAATTGAAGTCAATGGGAAGCGGGGGGAAAACTCTCCAGTGGCTGGAGTCATACCTAGCACAAAGGAAGATGGTAGTGGTTGTTGGAGGCTAATCATCTCAGCCCCAGGACGTTGCTACAGGCGTTCCTCAGGGCAGTGTCCTAGGCCCAACCATCTTCAGCTGCTTCATCAATGACCTTCCCTCCATCATCAGGTCAGAAATGGGGATGTTCGCTGCTGATTGCACAGTGTTCAGTTCCATTCGCAACCCCTCAGATAACGAAGCAGTCCGTGCCCGCATGCAGCAAGACTTGGACAACATCCAGGCTTGGGCTGATAAGTGGCAAGTAACATTCGTGCCAGGCAATGACCATCTCCAACAAGAGAGAGTCTAACCACCTCCCCTTGACATTCAATAGCATTACCATCGCTGAATTCCCCACCATCAACATCCTGGGGGTCACCATTGACCAGAAACTTAACTGGACCAGCCACATAAATACTGTGGCTACAAGAGCAGGTCAGAGGCTGGGTATTCTGCGGCGAGTGACTCACCTCCTGACTCCCCAAAGCCTTTCCACTATCTACAAGGCACAAGTCAGGAGTGTGATGGAATACTCTCCACTTGCCTGGATGAATGCAGCTCCAGCAACACTCAAGAAGCTCGGCACCATCCAGGACAAAGCAGCCCGCTTGATTGGCACCCCATCCACCACCCTAAATATTCACTCCCTCCATCACCGGCGCACAGTGGCTGCAGTGAGTACCATCCACAGGATGCACTGCAGCAACTCGCCAAGGCTTCTTCGACAGCACCTCCCAAACCCACAACCTATACCACCTAGAAGGACAAGGGCAGCAGGCACATGGGAACAACACCACCTGCACGTTCCCCTCCAAGTCACACATCATCCCGACTTGGAAATATATCGCCATTCCTTCATCGTTGCTGGGTTAAAATCCTGGAACTCCCTATCTAACAGCACTGTGGGAGAACCTTCACCACACGGACTGCAGCAGTTCAAGAAGGCGGCTCACCACCTTCTCAAGGGCAGTTAGGGTTGGGCAATAAATGCTGGCCTCGCCAGCGACATCCACATCTCATGAATGAATAAAAAAACTTTTTACTTTTTTTTGTGATTTGACCTTATTCACTGATGCACTGTTACCGTTAAACTTTCATTAAACCATTAAGGACCTGTGGACTGCCAAGGTGAGACATTCCACTTGCTAAGAGATGTTGTAGTCTTTTTTAAATTTTGATTGTTCTATATTTTGAAGTTCATGGTTGCTGGTTTCCTAAAACTTGTCTTGAATATTTTACAGATTTATTGTTCATGTTTTGCCTGTACTTTGTTTTTGGCTTCTTCTCTGTCTCTTCCCAGCCCCTCTCTAGCAATCTACTACCATTGAATTTTCTATGGAGCCTTTGCAGACATTACTTCACATCACAGCTCTTATTGCACAGAAGTAATTATATGGCACGTATTTTACAGAAATAGCAAAACATTTAATGTAATCAGTATGTGCCATTGAAAAAGAAAGAGGCTGCAAAGGGAAGATGTAACAAGAGAAAAGGGGAAGGAGGCAAACCAGAAAAATTGAAGTATAGAAAATTAAAAAAAAGAAAGCTATAGAAGGAAGTAGTTCAATGCCAGGTCATTACTACTAGAAAGAAATAGAAAATGGCAGCAATTGAAAGATGGTTCAATATAATTCAGTGAATGCTGCTCTGAAAGTTGACTGCATTTTATTTTATAATCTTTTTAAGAATGTAGTACACCCAATAAAAATAACAGATGAGATTGAAGTAAAAAGCAACTACTGCAGATGGTGGAAATTTGAAACATAAATAGAAAATGCTGGAAACACAGCAGGTCAATCATCATCTATAGAAAGAACAGACAGGTTGACATTTTGGATGTAGACCTGGTTCTGAAGGGTCTTCATCCGAAACATCAACCTGTCTGTCCTCTCCACAGTTGCTGACTGACCTGCTCTGTGTTACTGGCATTTTCTGTTGCTGAGATTAAATGCTGTTTTGAAATGACATATTTTATGGTTGACTGCATTTCTCTAATTGTACTTTACAAGAATCCGCATTACAAACTTGCAGAAAATAATTCTGTAATTGTAGAACAACTAAGCTGTTGTTTTAGGAACCTGAAACTCTTGTAAGATCTAGCAAGTACTGTGATGCGAGAGACCACACTGATTGACTTTACACCTTTGATACGTCACTTTAAAGCTGTTTTATATTATAGTGAGAAACTGTTTCTCATTTTTTTCTGCATAGATCTGGGATCTGGCCAGTGGTAAGCTCAAGCTCTCTCTGACTGGGCATATCAGCACTGTACGAGGAGTGGCAGTTAGTTCACGCAGCCCATACCTTTTCTCCTGTGGAGAGGATAAGCAAGTGAAATGCTGGGATTTGGAATATAACAAGGTACAGCTTTTCATAACATGGGCACTGCTAAAATGAATGTAATGATGTTCTGCTGTTCCCCAATTTGGCGCTTCACTTGGTACTGAATGTGTGTCATGTTAATTTATTTCTGCATTTCCTGTTTTCTAGGTTATCCGACATTACCATGGTCATTTAAGTGCAGTGTATGGGCTTGATTTACATCCAACCATCGATGTCTTGATAACGTGCGGCAGAGATTCAACTGCAAGGGTAACTTGTTTCCCAAATTCATTATGCAACTCAGTGTCCTTGGCCCAACCATCTTCAGCTGCTTCATCAATGACCTTCCCTCCATCATAAGGTCAGAAATGGGGATGTTCGCTGATGACTGCACAGTGTTCAGTTCCATTCGCAACCCCTCAGATAATGAAGCAGTCCGAGCCTGCATGCAGCAAGACCTGGACAACATCCAGGCTTGGGCTCATAAGTGGCAAGTAACATTCGCGCCAGATAAGTGCCAGGCAATGACCATCTCCAACAAGAGAGAGTCTAACCACCTCCCCTTGACATTCAACGGCATTACCATCACCGAATCCCCCACCATCAACATCCTGGGGGTCACCATTGACCAGAAACTTAACTGGACCAGGCATATAAATACTGTGGCTACGAGAGCAGTTCAGAGGCTGAGTATTCTGCGGCGAGTGACTCACCTCCTGACTCCCCAAAGCCTTTCCACTATCTACATGGCACAAGTCAGGAGTGTGATGGAATACTCTCCACTTGCCTGGATGAGTGCAGCTCCAACAACACTCAAGAAGCTCGACACCATCCAAGATAAAGCAGCCCGCTTGATTGGCACCCCATCCACCACCCTAAACATTCACTCCCTTCACCACCGGCGCACTGTGGCTGCAGTGTGCACCATCCACAGGATGCACTGCAGCAACTCGCCAAGGCTTCTTCGACAGCACCTCCCAAACCCGCGACCTCTACCACCTAGAAGGACAAGGGCAGCAGGCGCATGGGAACAACACCACCTGCACGTTCCCCTCCAAGTCACACACCATCCCGACTTGGAAATATATCGCCGTTCCTTCATTGTCGCTGGGTCAAAATCCTGGAACTCCCTTCCTAACAGCATTGTGGGAGAACCGTCACCACACGGACTGCAGCGGTTCAAGAAGGCGGCTCACCACCACCTTCTCGAGGGCAATTAGGGATGGGCAATAAATGCCGGCCTTGCCAGCGACGCCCACATCCCGTGAACGAATAAAAAAAATACATAAATCAAGTATTAACCTGATCAGCATAGATTAATACCCTTTTGGCTTTTGCTGAGCTGATGGATCAAACCTGCTTTACTTGTTCTGAATTTTCTTAGGGATACTCAAGTTTGGTTTTGCATTGCAGTTACAGGAACTGATTAACTTCTTTTCCTTCAATTTTTTTTTTGTTTTTGGTGTAGGTATGGGATATTCGAACAAAAGCAAATGTACACACATTAACAGGGCACACGAATACAGTAGCAACTGTGAAATGCCAAGCTGGAGAACCACAGATTATTACGGGTAAGTGTAATTGTACATTGATTTAAAACATTAGCTGGTTGAAGTAAGAAAATATATATCTTCTCTAACTCCCCTTGATAGTTAAGACTATGCACATTTAACTTACTTAGAGTATTTTCACCTCTCGCCTACCTTGATTTACATGAGTTTTAAATACAGGGTAGTTTTATTAATGCATTCATTGGTAACTGTAGACCTTCCCAAATGGGAAATTTTGTAAAGACTCATTGAAAATGCCTGATCTTGTTAACTTTTTTAAGCTCACAGATGTCATTAAAATTCTGATTTTAAAGTTGTTGGGGGAGGATTTGGCTATAAAATTTAGGGTTTTGAAAGCCATTTTGCTTTGTTTTACTTCACTGATTCAATTTGTTGGTTTACTCTAAAACTGCCCAAATTGTCCAGTAGTGGCCTGTGAAAAGATTTGCCTTGTGTAGTATTGCAGAGCATTAATAAAGTGTGTTGGTGTAACTGTGGTTATGGTTCTAAAGAGGATATAGCACCTTTTAATATCACACTGTTTTGTGGGGATGGGTTAGGCCGATGTTTATGCTTTAGCAGGCCACTGGCGTAATAATAGTACATGTTAACGGTAGTCTGGTTTGCAGCTGATCGGCTTTAATACACCATTAAAGGTCTGATTTTTTTTCTTCTTATCCATGTATTCCATATGATTGGTTGCTTTCATAAGTTCTTAGTAGCTTCTCGTTATAGATTCTAACCACTTTCCTTGCTTTTGATTTGTACATTCTCTGCCTCTGCCGTTCTGATTTGCTGCTGTTTTACTTTGAGCAAATCAACAGTCCCATGTCAATGGTGTGACCAGCAGGATACATACGACAAACAAGAAATACAGACTAGATGCAGAGTCGCAAATCAGTGCATCTGTCACATCTCCAATGTGAACACCTCCCTATGAAATTTTCCATTTTTTAAAAATGTCTCTGCACCTGTTTGTAACGTTTGCATATAACCCTTTTCCTATGTTTCCTGTCTGGTTTTACCTGGAATTGTGTATAATTGTACAATATGGCCATAGGCTGGCTTTTCCTGACATATTGCTAAATATGCTTTTTGAAAAATTTGATTTGAAAATTTTTGCCCTGCCATTTTTTCCCCCGGTAACAAAATTTTAATTTTCAAAACAAAGGTTTAAGCAAAAATACATATTTCACAAAAATGCGATTAAATTTATCTATTGTGTATTTTGTCTTTTAATGCCTTCATTAAAATTTTTACTTGAAGACCTCAAGCTCTCCCAAAAGCCTGGCCTTGGTCTTGATATTGTTGCCCAGAGCTGTGAGTGAATTTGCAATATGCAGTCTGAGCAGAATGCCTTAGTACCACTTAGTCAGCTGCACTGATGGGAATATTTTTCTTTTAATTTCTTACAGTTTCTTCTCAGTTGTTTTTCAAAAGCTTTATTGAGCTAAAGTTTCTATTAAGTGTAAACTTGAACATTATTTATACAATAATTTAGTGAATAGCCGTCAACATGGATTCAGAAGGGGAATCAACTTCCTCAAAGTGGCCTAGGAGGTGACATTCCAGAAGAACTGTGATAAGCTTACCATGTGTTCTCCTAGACGTCCAGATGGCATATGACAAAGTTTCTCACAAAAGCTGAGTGTTCAGGGTAAATCTCGGGTGTGGATGACAAATTGGTTGAAGGGTAGAAAACAAGAAGTACTTGTCCAAGAATTTGTGTTGGGGTGGGGTAAGTACTGAATGGGGTGCCTGGAGTTTGGTGTTTGGATCATTACTGATTTGAATTTACATCACTGACTTGGACTTAAGAACCCTATGCAAGTTGGCCAAATTTGCAGGTGATGCCTTAAGTTATCCTTAAGCCCCTCCTCCCCCCCTCCCCTCCTCCCCCCCTCCTTTTTGCTGGCTTCTAACCCCACTTCACCTTCCCCACAGACAGCTTCTAACCCTTCTCCACCGCCCCCTGGCTTCTAACTCTGCTCTACTTTTTCCCCCCGGCCTCCAATTTCATTCCACCATCTCCCTCCAGTGTCCCAGTCCTGCCCTGGTCTAATTATCCAGTGGTCTGCTAACCCCATAATATTTTGTTACATTTGGATTTTTTTGACCATTTTTCCATACAAGATTTGGGAAATGGAGTTGCATTTAAATGGTGTATTTTAAATTAAAGTGGGTTCACACAACTTTAGATTTTTCCTCACAGGCATATTCTGCGGTCGCTGAGACAAAATGGGGATTGATCCGATAATGAGCTGGATATTCTTACCATTTTCCCTAACAACTGGGGATTAGTAATTTGTTACCTTGCTTCAGGCTAGCAGTAAGCCATTCCCTCGTGACTGTATTCTTCGGTGCCCAGCAGGGAATTGTCTATTGAGAATGTCAAGTTAGAAGTTCAGGAACTAGGTGGGAAATTAAAGAGCAGGACCTCAAAGGTGGTAATCTCTGGATTGCTCCCGGTGACACATGCTAGTGAGTATAGGAGCCATAAAATAAGGCAGGTTACTGCAGTTACTACCAAAATAAGGCTGGAGAAATGGTGCAGGAGGGAGGACACCAGATTCTTGGAGCATTGGGACCAGTTCTGGGGCAGGAGGGACCTGTACAAGATAGAGGAGCAAATTTCAGAAAGATGCAAGAACTATAGAGTAGTGATAATGGGGGACTTCAATTATCCTAATATAGACTGGTAAAATAACAGTGTTAAGGGCAAGAGAGGGAAGGAATTCCTGAAATGTGTATGAGAACTTTCTTGATCAGTGTGTTTCCAGCCTAACGAGGAAGGAAGCAGTGCTGGATCTGGTTCTAGGGAATGAAGTGGAGCATATTTCAGTGGGGGAGCATATGGAAAACAGTGATCACAATATCATTAGAAAAGGACCAGGAACAATCAAATGTGAAAATACTCAACAGGGTGAGGGTTAATTTCAGTGAGTTGAAAGGAGATCTGGCCCAGGTGGATTGGAATCAAAGATTGGCAGGTAAAGCAGTAAATTAGCGATGGGAGGCCTTCAAAGTGGAGATCGTTCAGGTATGGACTAGACACATTCCCATGATGGGGAAAGGAAGGGCATACAAATCTAGAGTGCCCTAGATGACATATAGAGATTATCTTTCCACCCCAGGGTTTTAAAGGAAGTAGGTGATGAAATTGCAGATGTTTTTATCATAATCTTACAAATTGTCCCTTTTAGATTGGAAAATTGCAAATGTAGCTCCATTATTTAAGATAGGTGAGAGAGAAACCAGGAAATTATAGACCTGTTAGTCTAACATCTGTTGTGGGGAAGTTATTGGAATCTATAATTAAGGACCATGTAAGTGAGTAATTAGAGACATTTGAGGTAATTAGAGAGAGCCAACATGGATTTGTAAAGGGCAAGTCATGTCCAATGAACCTTATTCAATTTTTTTTGAGACAGTAACTAAAGTAATAGACAGGGGAATATCTATGGATGTAATTTATATGGACTTCCAGAAGGCATTTAATAAGGTTCCACATAAGAGACTGTTGGCTATAATTAAAGCTCATGGAATTGAAGGCAGATTATTGACCTGGTTAAGAGATTGGTTAGGCAGTAGAAGACAGAGTGGCGATAATGGGTATGTACTCGAATTGGAAGGAAGTAACTAGTGGTGTGCCACAAGGATCTGTGCTGGCGCCTCAACTGTTCACTATATTTATTAACGACTTAGATAACACAATCCAAGTTTGCCGAAATAAAGATTTGTGACATAGTAAGTAGTGTAGCCGGGGGCATAAAATTACAAAGAGACCGATAAATTAAGTGGGCAAAACAATGGCAGATGGATTTCAACCCAGGTAAGTGTGAGGTCATCCATTTTGGACCAAAAAAGGATAGATCTGAGTTTTTTTAAATGGTGATAAGCAAGGAACAGTAGAGGTACAGTAGAATGGGCCTATACCTTCTGGAGTTTAGAAGAATGAGAGGTGATCTCATTGAAACATACAAGATTGAGGGGGCTTGATAGGGTAGATGCTGAGAGGTTGTTTCCCCTGGCTGGAGAGTCTAGAACTAGAGGGCACAGTCGCAAGATAAGGGGTCGGCCATTTAAGACTAAGATGAGGAATATCTTCACTCGGCTGTGAATCTTTGAAATTCTCTACCCTAGAGGGCTGTAGATTCTGATTTGTTGAGTAAATTCAAAGCTGAGAGAGAGAGATTTTTGGACTCTAGGGGAATCTAGAGATATGGGGATTGGGCAGGAAAGTTGAGGTTGAAGGTCAGCCACGATCTGATTGAATGGCGGAGCAGGCTCGAGGGGCCGTATGGCGTACTCCTGCTCCTATTTCTTATGTTCTAGGTCCAAAGAGATTTAGGGATCCATGTACACAGATCACTAAAATGTAGTAGTCAGATACAAAAAATAATCAAAAAGGCTAATGGAATGTTAGCCTTTATAACCAGAGGGCTAGAATATAAAGAGGAGTAAGTTTTGCTACAGCTATATAAAGCCCTGGTTAGACCACATTTGGAGCATGATGTATAGTTCTAGGCACTGCACCTTAGGATATATTTGCCTTGGAACGAGTGCAGCACAGATTCATCAGAATGTTACCAGGGCACCAAGGGTTAGATTGAGAGATTACATAAACCAGGTTTGTATTCCCTGGAATATGGAAGGTTTTTAGGATTTTGAAAGGAATTGAAGGGTAGATAGAGGGAAACTTTTTCTGCTGGTTGGGGAGTCCTAGAACAAGGGGACATAACCTTAAAATCAGAGCCAGGCCAATCAGGAGAGAAGTTAGGAAACACTTCATGCAAAGAGCGGTAGAAGTGTGGAACACTCTTCCACAAAAAGCAGTAGATGCTAGCTCAGTTAATAATTTTAAATCTGAGATGGATAGATTTTTGTTAGCCGGGGTATTGAGGGATATGGAGCCAAGGCTGGTGGATGGAGTTAGGATATATATCATCCATGATCTCATTGAATGGCGGAACAAGCTCGAGGGGCCGAATGGCCTACTCCTGTTCCAATGTTCCTAAAATGAAACGGAAAAGGGAAACCTATGATAAATGTCAGGCTCATAATACAATAGAGAACCAAACTGAATACAGCAAGTATAGAGGAGAACTGTAAAAGGAAATCAGGGGCAAAGAGGGTGTATGAGAATAGATTAGCAAGTAACAGAAAAGGGAACACAAATGTCTTTTATAAACATGTAAATGGGTAGTCAAAGGAAGGGTGGGGGCGATTAGGGACCATAAAGAAGATAATCTTGTGGAGGCAGAGGGCATGGCTGAGGTACCAAATGAGTACTTTGCATCTGTCTTAAATAAAGAAGAGGATGCCACCACTGTCACAGTAAAAGAGGAGATGGTATTGAAAGTGTAAAAGATAAAAATAGATAGAGAAGGTACTTAAAAGGTTGGCAGCGTTCGAAGTAGAAAAGTCACTGGGTCTGGATGGGATGCATCCTAGGTTGCTGATGGAAATACGGGTGAAGATAGCAGAGGCTCTGGCCACAATCTTCTAATCCTCCTCAAAAATGGGAGCATTGTCATAGGGTTGCAAATGTTACACCCCTGTTCAAAAAAGTGGAGACGGATAAATCCGGCAACTGCAGGCCAGTCAGCCAAACATCGGTAGTGGGGAAACTTTGAGACAATAATCCGAGACAAAATTAATTGTCACTTGGAAAAATATGGGTTAATAAATGACAGGCAGCACAGATTTGTTAAAGGCAAATCGTGTTTGACTAACTTGATTGAGTTCTTTGGTGAAGTTGTGCGGTTGATGTGTATATGGACTTTCAAAAGGGGTTTGGTAATTTGCCACATAATAGACTTATCAGCAAAATTGAAGCCCATGGGATTAAAGGGGCGGTAGCAGCGCGGATACGAATTTGGCTGAGAAAGCAGAGAGCAATGGTGAACGGTTGTTTTTCAGACTGGAGGGAAGTATACAGTGGTGTCCCCCAGGGGTTGGTAATAGGACCATTGCTCTTTTTGATACATATTAGTGATCTGGACTTGGGTATATAGAACATCATTTTAAAATTTGCAGATGATACGAAACTCTAATGTCGTAAGCAGTGAGGAGGGCATAGACTGGTGAAATGGGCAGATACATGGCAGATGCAATGTAATGCAGAGAAGTGTGAAGTGATGCATTTTGGTAGGAAGAATACGAGGCGGCAATATAAACTAAATGGTACAATTTTAACGGGGTGCAGGAACAGACACCTGGATACGTACATACACAAATCTTTGAAGGTGGCAAGACAAGTTGAGAAGGTTTTTTTTAAAAAAAAGCATGCATGTCCTTTGCTTTATAAACAGAAGCATAGAGTACAAAAGCAGGGAAGTTATGCTAGACCTTTATAAATCACTGGTTAGGCCCCATCTGGAGTATCCAATTCTGGGCACCACACTTTAGGAAGGATGTCACGGCCTTAGGGAGGGTGCAGAGGCGATTTACTAGAATTGTTTGAGGTGTGGCTCTTCAGTTCCGTGGAGAGATTAAAGAAACTGGGGTGGCTCTCTTTAGAGCAGAGAAGGGTAAGGGGAGACTTAATAGAGGTGTTCAAAATTATGACAGGTATTGATAGAGTAAATAGGGGAAAACTGTTTCCAGTGGCAGGAAGGTTGGTAACCAGAGGACAAAGATTTAAGGTAACTGGGAAAAGAACCAGAGGGATGATGAGAATTTTTCTTACGCAGCGAGTTATGAGGGAATGTGCTGCCTGAAAGGGTGGTGGAAGCAGATTTAATAGTAACTTTCAAAATGGAATTGGATAAATACTTGAAAAGGAAAAAATTGCAGGGCTATGGGGAAAAAGCAGGAGAGTGGGATTAATTGTATAGCTCTTTCAAAGAGCCGGCACAATGGGCCAAATGGCAGCCAGTGCTGTATGGTGGGGAAGTAGCTGGTAGGTTGACTGGTCTACTGGTGAATTCCTGAATGAAGAAGTCGTCGGGGTGGCAGCCCTCCCATTTCCTGTGAACATGGGAAAAGGGAACATGTGAAGTCAATCCAGTTAGGTCTGGGAAGGGAACTGGGTTTAGCTGGGAAAAATTTGCTGCTCATAAGGTCTGAGTCAGTCAGGACCAGAGTTCTGACCAGGAAAAATTAAGTTACTACTAGCATGGGATAGTGTGGCATGGTTTAATATTTTTCTTATTCACGAGGAGCAGTTTTAAGTTTAGCGAATTTTGATGATAACTCACTGTACATTAACTTGCTGGCTGTAAATTCAGCAATACTGACTTGTGCCTGATCTCATCTGGCTAAACTGTTTTTGGTCCACCTACTGACTGACAGATTGGGATAAGCGCAAGTGAGGATAGGTGTGAAAGCCACAATATCCACTACAGATCACAAGGGGGTGCTATTTTACATCCCCAGATTATACTATTGTATGATTAGTTGTTGGGCTGTATGGGCACACTTCTGAATGTAAGATGCGAGACCCTCTTGACTGCTTATGGGAGTGACTAGCACCACTGAACCAAGAGACTATCTAAGGCAGACCCAAAACTTGATATTGACTTCCATTATGCAACAACATGGGAAATTGGCTAACATATAAATGTTGATGTATGTGCCTTGCATATGGTGCGTACTTTCTATCCACAAACTAACATTGTTGATTTTTGAGTAATGCTTTTATGTTCACATTTGTGACGCAAAACCTCTGGAACATACCAACATTTTCCCATCGCATTTTGTTTTTTAAAACTAATTTCGGCCACCATTTCTTTTGGTGTTACTTAAGTTTCTAATACCCAATATTAAGTTGTGACTGTCACAAAAAATCCTAAAATTACATATTTGACAATAACATGATAAATTTACCCATGGCATTGTCTTGTCTTTTAATATCTTCAATACAGTTTTTACTTCAAGGCATCAATCTATCTTAACCTGGATTTAACTAGATTTTTTTTTATCTCAACAGTCGTCCAGAGCTTTCAAGCACATCTGTGCAGTTTGCCTAATTTCCAAGCATATATTTTATGCATCAGAATGATATGAAGGGGAGAAGAGTGTGTCCCCTTATTCATTGAGGATTTGTGAGTTTTTGCTTTTTGCAAAAGACTTAGAAATTGAATTCTCAAACCTTTATTTTAAGGCAAATGTTATTAACAAATGGTGTATAATAAACTGCGCAGATAGACAACACTTGTGACATGTAGCATCTATTTTCGTGGCTTCTTTGTTTATGGAAATTTATATTTATTAAAGGCTGTATAAGTCACAAACTTATTAATGGTGTACTAAAAGGTAAATTTTCATGCTGGCACATGCCGAAGTACATATCAGTAAATGTGCACCAGTAGCCCATGTTTTTCTGCCTGTTTAAGAATTTTGAATGCACTGATGTTTATGTAACAGTATAAAGTGAATGCTACAATAAATCTGTTTATTTCTCGTAGGAAGCCACGACACGACCATACGACTCTGGGACTTGGTAGCAGGGAAAACTAGAGTCACATTAACCAATCACAAGAAATCTGTGCGTTCTCTCATTCTGCATCCAAGACAGTATGTCTAAAGATAATCTGTTCCTTCAGTATATTCTTATTGTATGTCCTGGCTTGAACCAAGTTTGCAAAAATGTACTTTATATAGTTGGGGGACATGCATAGATAGAAGTTCATAGTTTAATTTAAAATAAAATGTATTTACAACATTTTGAATATTGCACGCTTAATATCAAAGTATTCCTTTTTGTTATAGATACACCTTTGCTTCTGGTTCTCCGGATAATATAAAGCAGTGGAAGTGCCCAGATGGTGTTTTTATTCAAAACCTACCTGGTCACAATGCTATCATCAACACACTTTCTGTCAATTCAGATGGTGTGCTAGTATCAGGAGGTAAGTTGTAGAAAAAGGTGGAATGGAGGCAAACTGCAGCAGCGCAAAATAAATATTTAACATTTATATAATGTTTTAATATTAATTCAGGTACAAGAGAGAAATTATTTGGCCATATGTTTTCCCTTCATTAGCAGTGTAAATTAAAATTTCACACACTAGTTACAGCTTAATATAGTACAGTACCTCGTGAAAGGTGTGGTTAGAATGAACTTCATTCTTGTTAGCTACATTTAACACAAATAAATCTGTCACATTGTGTGGTGTCCTGAGGTGGCCAAGTTTGGCTCAAACGATTCTATTAATGTTCAGATAGTCGATGGGTTTTTGCAATCTTTAGAAGAGAAGGAAAGGTGTTAGCATTTGGTCTATTGGAAGAAGAATGTTCTCTTTCCAAAAATGTAGTGATCCAAAATGTAATGCAAAAAGTACTTGTAGCAGTCATGCTGCACCTTTTAAGCAAAATGGTGTAATTTCAGATAAATTATTATAGATTTTTTTGCATTTTTTGCATTTAGCCATTTATGCCTAGTCAATCTTTACATGAAATCTATATTAACAGCTGATAATGGTACCATGCACCTGTGGGACTGGAGAACTGGGTACAACTTCCAGCGAATACATGCTGCCGTGCAGCCAGGCTCCTTAGACAGTGAATCTGGAATCTTTGCATGTACCTTTGACCAGTCGGAAAGCAGATTACTTACAGCAGAGGCCGATAAAACGATCAAAGTCTACAAGGAAGACGACACCGCTGTATGTATAGATTTTAGTACAATGCTACAATGCCCTACAATTGTCCAGTATTTGTTTCTATGAATTGGCATTAGTAGGGACTGCAGTGGGTTAGACATTGATATTTTGCTTTTAGGATCTTTGTTCAAATCCAGTCCAGACTACTGGGGGTAGAAACCTCCTTTTATCTGCTAGCTGTAAATGTGCCAGAGTCTTAATCCAGTTTGTTTTGGGTATGCGCCCACAGCATAAAACTGCCCCTAACTTGGTACTAAATTAGTAATGTGACTCTGAGATTGCTGGGGAAGAGTAGAAGGAACTTTGCATCTAACATCTCTTGCATCGGAGAGTGTTTGATGCTGACAGGAGATAACTGAAATGGAAAGTATTCTATTCCACAGCAGTAAAATTGCTCGCCTTGACATGTACAAAAATTCACCAAAAAAATTATTAAAAAAAAAAGACATCTGCATTATATTTTAGAATATGTCAAGCCTCACGAGTTATTTTTGAAATTTAAGCTTAAAAACAAAAGATGAATTCTGAGCTGAATCCTTTTTTCCCCCCACAAATTTTATTTCTCCCTTGCTGCAATGGTTCTCTTGTGCCATGTGCCTTTTTCCCAAACAGGAAAGATTGCAAAATAATTGCAGGGCGGTGACATTTCTAAGCTTTGCCTATGGCATTCTTGAACTAACCATGAGAGTTGCCTACAAGAAGCATGGCGTGACACATTCTCGGGAAGTGCTGAAGTGCTTTCAATGCTTCTCCCAAATGGTCCCACTAAATGGGAATTTGTAAGGGAAATTCTCAATTTTTAATGCTGTGATGAAAATAAATGTTTTGTCAAGATTAATGTGATACCAAACTTTTATAATGAGGATATTCAACTGCATAATGAGCAACAAAGCTTTGTGTTCTCTCATCATGTAATGATTTATGTAATTGCACAATTTCTGTGGGGTTTATCATCTGTACATTTAACCTTTCAGAAAGTAACAAATAATTGGTAGTGCAGTATGCTGAAACAAAATGGAAAAATGCTGGGCTAGCCCTTATTCTGCATTGTGTGATGTAAATTATGCGGTTGGAGAAGAACAATCAAGTTGTTATCAAGCTACTGATATACATCTTGTGCCCTAGATCAAGACCAGAAAAATAACAACTTGCATTTATATAGCACCTTTAACATAGTAAAACATCCCACGGCACTTCACAGGAGCGTTACCAGACAAAATTTGACTCTGTGCCACATAAGTAGATATTAGGACAGGTGACCAAAAGCTTGCTCAGAGGTAGGATTTACGGAACGTCTTAAAGAAGGAAAGAGAGATAGAAGCAGAGAGGTTTAGGGAGGGAATTCCAGAGCTTAAGACCTAGACAGCTGAAGACATAGTCGCCAGTGGTGGGGCGAAGGAAATCAGGGATGCACAAGAGGCCAGTATTGGAGAAACAGAGTTCTCGAAGGGTTGTAGGACTGGAGGAGGTAACAGTGATAGGGAGGGGCAAGGCCACAGAGGAATTTGAACAGAAGGATGATAATTTTAAATTAGAGGCATTGCTGGAACAGGAGCCAATGAAGGATAGTGAGAACAGGGGTGATGTTTGGACAGGACTTGGTGCGAGTTCGGATACAGGCAGTAGAGTTTTCGATGAAGTGAAGTTTACGGAGGGTGGAAGATGGGAGGCCGACCAGCAGATAATTGGAATCATCGAGTCTGGAGGTAACAAAAGCAGGATGAAGGTTTCAGCAGCAGATAGGCTGAGGTAGGGGAAGAGACAGACAATATTATTGAGGTGAAAATAGGCGGTCTTGATGGAGAGGATATGAGGTCGGGAGCTCAGATTAGCATCAAATAGGATGCCGAGGTTGTGTACAGTCTGGTTCAGCCTGAGAGTGGTCAGGGAGGGATTCGGTGGAAAGGGAATGGAGTTTGTGGTGGGAACCGAAGATAATGGCTTCGGACTTCCCAATATTTAGAGTAAATTTCTGCTCATCCAGTACTGGATGATGGACAAGCGGTGTGACAAATCAGATGATGGAGGGGTCGAGTGAGGTGGTGAAGTAGAGCTGGGAGTTGTCACCGTACATGTGGAATCGGAAGTCGTGTTTATGCATGATGTTGCCGAGGGGTAGCATGTAGATGAGAAATAGTAGGGAGCGAAGGATAGATCATTGGGGGACTCCAGAGGTCACGGTGTGGAAGCAGGAAGAGAAGTTCTGAGTGTAGGTGACAGCCCACCTTCTCGCTATTTAATCTGAGAGTAACTAAAGTCGAGAAGAAAATGTGATTAAAAATACACTTCAAAAAGTCTTCAACCAAAAATTTTAGAGTAACCAATTATGAGAGTATTACCTAACTAGTCCAACAATGTGGCATAACGTGCATCTTAAAAAAAAATTGATGTAGTATTGCAATTCACATGACCTTTCATTTAATTTATCACAAGTTTTTTTTGCTTAATCGCTGTCAATGTTGGGTTGAGCAAGCTGTTATGCAACATGTGACTTAGTTCCTTGACATGTTGCATTTAGAAGGAAGTCCTAGAATCTACAAAGTTTTAACTAAAGAATATTTCTTTGCTAATCTTACCATAGCTAAGTAATATTTTATTTTTTTAAATCCTAGACGGAAGATACTCATCCAGTCAACTGGAAACCAGAGATCATCAAAAGGAAGAGATTCTAAGCGACTTTTACTTACAATCCATAAAGACATTATGCTGCATTTTAATGTTTTAAGTAATTTTCTCCCTTTAGATTCTCCCCATTTCCTCTGCCCATCCAAAACCATTCACTGGCTGAGAAGCAGACTTCTCTTGGACCACTACCATTGTCACTTTGTAACCTGTTGCCAGGAGAATGGCCAGTAGATTTTTTTTATTTCTGTTGGAGAGACGCCTACTTTGTTTAGCACTTGTCCAACATCCAGCAAAGATTATGGAGGTGCCATGTAGGGGATCACAGATGCAAACTAGTATCCTATCAGTCCATGGCACAATGAGTACATTAATGCAGTTGTCCTGAGCCAATATTAACATTTTATTTTGTGATTTTGCTTCCAACTAAAAGATGACTAAGTAGTTGGACAATGTTTTAAGTTTGTTTAACTCAGTTGTACATTGTTTTCCTACAATAAACTGTACAAATCTGTGTCAGTGATGAAAGGCCAAACTACCTTGTTGAGGACAGGTGATATTTAAGGAGCTGCTCGAAACTGAGAAGTTAGTTAAACTTACAAGAGAGGCAGTTCAGATTAGCACAGTTCCTGCAGTGGAATTAAATGCTGTGTAGAAGTTATTTACAAAATAGTACTTTTATTTTCATTTTGGGGAGCTAGATAGGATTTCTACTGTAAATATAAATATTTCTGCTTTGTTTTTAAATTTGCTTAATAGTTTAAAGCTTAAAGAGCTCTGATGTGCTTTATCGCTCACTGAAGACTAGAAAGAGATCTTATAAAGATATAGGATAATTCCAGTAGATCAAAATAATTAACAAAAAGGTGGTTCTGTTTATTATCCCAGGCTTATTATGGAAGCTTACTTTGATATCCAGGCTAGTGAAGACTCTTTAAGCCATAGGCAGTATGTTAGCGCAGTGGTTATGGTAAGGGACTAGCAACACAGAATCTGATAAATCTGGTATTTGTGCTCTAGCACCAGAAAATAGCCAAAGCCATATTGTTCTAAAAACCCAACCAGTTCACTAATGCCCTTCATTCCTACCTGGTCTTTGACTCCAGCCTCACACAACGGGTGATAATGTCCTCAGGGAAACTAGGATAGGCAATAAATACAGGCCAACGTTGCCCAAGCACACACAGAAAAATGCCGATCAGATTGATCTATGATGTGGGAGCTGAAAATTTGAATAAGATGACCGGAAAAGACGCAAAAGTGTAACCGGCAGCAGGTATAATTTTATAGATCTCACAAAGACCATAAGCAAAATATGAGCACATTACTGTCATAAAAATATGTGCATTCAAGATTTCAGAAAGATAGATAAAGTTGGTGTTATCTCAAAACTGCCAGCGAAAGTAAAAGAACAATAGTATTAACTAGAGTTGCTAAGATGTGAAGAAGAAAGAGAACAACATGAAGGGAAAGCACACCATAGGTGTGAAGAGAAGGTAAAATGATGTAGACGTGAACCGAACAAGTAGAATAAATAACGTCAGTACGAAGCTGATGCGAAAGAGCTCTACTCTTGAACCAGCAGAAAAACACATTGACGGTAAGTCCTGGTAGGTGATGGTACAGATCATTTACTCCATTACTGTGCTGGAATCAGTTTTCTTAAATCAAATCTGATACTAAATTTTAAGGGAGGAGATAATGATTTTATTAGAGCTTTTGAATTATTAGCAGACCATTATAAATGGAACAAAAGTTTGGGATGAATATCTGATGCCACTTCTTAGCAGTAAAGCACTTGTAGCTTTTTCTTGTATTAATCTGTTGACAAGGTAAGCTTTTGGTAGTGAGTGTAAGGATGACTATGAAGCTAAAACATGTGACTCTTAATGGCTATATGACGACCTCAAGCATATAGCCAAAAGTACAAGATATTGAGGACAGCTGCACATAGTACATATACAGAATGAGTTAGAGAAGATATTTTGAAATTATGTCTAAAAAGTGAAAATGTAAAAGATCATCATCATCTTTGCCACCTAATGCTAAGGGATTGATTTCTGGAAGTGGTTCCAGATGATCTAAGCCAGAAATGCTTGGCCAGAAATGTAACCAGTTAGATGAACAAGCAAACCATTATTGAACCTCATGAGTATTGGGTCTTGGTGACCAAATGGGTGATTAGATTCCTCCCACCAATCAGCCAGAGGAAGAAGCATCCTGCCTAATGTGCATCCACAGCTGCAAGAACCAGGAAGAGTGTCAGATTTGGCGATGCCAGAGATCTCAAATGCTCCAACTGGGAAAATGGGGAAGTGCAAGCGATTGATCTAGGCGTGAGGGCAAATACCAATTAGGAAGATCCAACTGATCATAATGTGAGTGTGCAATAATATCAAATGCAAGGAATATGACAGCATTCCTTTTCCCACTCTTAGTAAATGAATGAGTCATCAAAGAGCAATGTGTTACTGGATATACCCTAAAATTGATACAGCCACTTAAAGACTGAAAATGCCAAAAATCTGAAATAAAAATATAAAATGCTAGAAATAAATGATAGATCAGTCAGCTTTTGTAAAGAGAAAAGACAGGTTCTGACGCTTTGGATGTGCACCCTTTATTAGACTGCTCTCTTAGCCTTCAGTCTGAAAGATACACACTCAAAACTTTTTTTCCCTTAATTGATGTGACTGACTGCAGTATATTTCCAGCATTTTCTGTTTTTGTTATTGATAAGACCATTCCTAGTTTGGGATGGCCAACTCTTGGAAAGTAGGATGGCCTACATTCATAGTATTAGTGGGCCAGTTGATGTGCCACCAACCAAAGTCCAACTCGAATACTTGTGGTTGGGAGTAACTAGGAGTATGCACTGAAACAGTGTGATCTGTTGGAATGATTTGAATGATGCAAATGTTATGACTGATTTTAGCTCGGGAGGAGAAAGCTTTGGTGATGGCGTAAAGTTATGAAAAGATAATAGTAACACAGTTTCACACAACACCTGAGGCAGTAGTCAGATCCTGGAGTGAAGGACACCGTTGATTGTTTAGTGACTCCAAGCCGGCTAAAAGAATGCAAGGGGCCCAGGGCTTTCCTGCATGATTTCCCACAAGAAGCAATCAACCAAGGGAATCTGGATAGTATGGGCAACCAATAGATTGCAGAGGCTCAGCAGACTGATCCTACATTAGGTGGTGTGTTACCTCTTGCAGTGTCAGGGACACACTACCTGAACCAATGGGAAAGCACAGTTATGAGGATGAACTTTTGATCTAACATTCCAAATCCAAACCTATTGAGGAACAGATTTATTAAAGAAGGCCATGATATCTTTCTTGCAGGACTGTTGCATATTTGAAGGTATTTCTAAACCTTCTTACCTAGATTATTTCAGCTGTCATACTTTTGATCACTCTCCTGGGTAAGTCTTAACTCCCCCAAGCCTTTGTGTGTGTGTGTATATTTTGCCTTTGAGATCCAGATAAGCTTTTGGGAATGAGTAAACAAATAGCAAACCATGATTGGTAATTGCTTTTGGCATGTTTGTTCTTAAAATCCCTATTCAGTTTTCAAAAGTGATAGAGCATCACACCAGAGTTCAATTGAAGTTTAAAATATGAAGTGAATTTATTAAATGAACAATGCACAAGCAAATTATTAAACTGATAGCTAAAAGTCTTACCCCACCCTCTTTAAGTAGATAAAATAGTAAAAAGATTGCAACTAAAATTTGCAAATGACTTTAAAATAAGCATGTTTCTCTTCCAGACGTTTCAAAACTATTAGTGCCATTCAAATTTCCACTGGTTGCTTCTGAGATTTCAAGAACAGCCAATCTCATTGGATTTTTCAGCTGCTTTAAGTGATGGTGTGGAGGTTGGTCATGGAGATGATGGAAGTACACGTGACACAGGAAATGCACATACTACAAGTTTAGGGTCTGCCTTAGAAATTCTCATAGGTGCAGCGGTGATGGTCAATCCTGTAAGTTGTCTGAGTATCTTACATTTAGGGGTGCTCTAATCAATGTGCGTTAGGGTTAGGTGTGTAGCAATTGTGTTCCGAAGAAATAATTGTGTCTTTCGCATGTGCCATCAAATACAATTCTCCAATCTTTTCGAAGGTTGACTGAGAATCACTTGGTAAAACAAGGTCAGATACGAATCATTAAGTTACTTCATTTCAGAGACAATAACTAAATATACAGGGTAACAGTTAAAGCAAATTCCACTTCAGTGTTGCTTTTCTTAAAAACATGGGTAAAAAATAATAAACCACATGCCTTGCTCCTTTTGCACGTTGACTTATTTGTTTTTAGCATTACCTTTCTTTCAGACCAGCTCTTACATTTTCAGCTCAAACCTATAGAATCATAAAATGATACAGCACAGAAATAGATCATTTGGCCCATCGTGTCTGTGCCGGCTCGTTCAAAGAGCTGTCCAATTACTCTCACTCCCCTGCTCCCTTCCCATAGCCATGCAAATGTTTTGCCTTCAAGTATTTATCCAATTCTCTTTTGAAAGTTATTATTGAATCCGCTTCCACCACCCTTTCAGGCAGTGCATTCCAGATCATCATAACTCGCTGCGTTAAAAAAAAATCATCTCGCCGCTGGTTCTTTTACCAATTACCTTCAATCTGTGTCCTCTGGTTACCGACCCTTCTGCCACTGGAAATAGTTCATTTACTCAATCAAAACCCTTCATGATTTTGAACACCTATTAAATCTTCCTTTAACCTTCTCTGCTCTAAGGAAAACAATCCCAGCTTCTCTGGTCTCTCCACGTAACTGAAGTCCTGCATCCCTGGTACCATTCTAGTAAATCTCCGCACCCTCCCTAAGGCCTAGGCATCTGTCCTAAAGTGTGGTGCCCAGAATTGGGCACAATACTCCAGCTGGAGCCTAACCAATAATTTATAAAGGTATTGCATAGCTTCCTTGCTTTTGTACTATATGCCTGTTTATAAAGCCAAGGATCCCGTCTGCTTTTTCAACAGCTTTCTCAACTTGTCCTGCTACATTCAAAGATTTATATACATACACCCCCAGGTGTCTGTTCCTGCACCCCGTTTAAAATTGTATCATTTATTTTAAATTACCTCTCATTCTTCCTACGAAAATGCATCACTTCACACTTCTGTGTTAAATTGCATCTGCCATGTGTCTGCCAATTTCACCAGTCTGTCTATTGCCTCCTGAAGTCTGTCACTATCCTCCTCGCTGTTTACTACATTTGAGTTTTGTCATCTCCAAACTTTGAAATTTTACCCTCTATACCCAAGTCCAGGTCATTAATAAATATCAAAGAGCAGTGGTCCTAGTACTGACCCCAGTGGGACACCCACTGTATGCTTCCCTTCAGTCTGAAAAACAACCGTTCACCACTACTCTCTCCTTTCTGTCCTTCCTGAGCCAATTAACAAGTCTATTATGTTACTTTATCAAACGCCTTTTTAAAGTCCATATACGTAACATCGACCGCACTACCCTCATCAACCATGGCTGTTACACCATCGAAGAAGTCAAATCAAGTTTTTAAAAAAAATTCATTCATGGGTGTGGGCGTTGCTGGCAAGGCCAGCATTTATTGCTCATCACTGATTGCCCTTGAGAGGTGATGATGAGCCGCTGCCTTGAACTGCCGCAGTCCGGGTGGTGAAGGTTCTCCCTCAATGTGGTTAGGGAGGGAGTTCCAGGATTTTGACCCGGCGACTAGGAAGGAATGAAGATATATTTCCAAGTCAGGATGGTGTGTGACTTGAAGGGGAACATGCAGGTGGTGGTGTTCCCATACTCCTGCTGCCCTTGTTCTAGATGGTAGAGGTCGCGGGTTTGGGAGGTGCTGTTGAAGAAGCCTTGGCAAGTTGCTGCAGTGCATCTTGTAGATAGTACACACTGCAGCCATGGTGCGCCAGTGGTGGAGGGAGTGAATGTTTAAAGTGGCGGCTGGGGTGCCAATCAAGTGGGCTGCTTTGTCCTGGATGTTGTCGAGCTTGTGTTGTTGGAGCTGCACTCATCACACTTATGATTTGTGCCTTGTAGATGGTGGAAAGACTTTGAGTCAGCAGGTGAGTCACTCGCTGCAGAATACCCAGCCTCTGACCTGCTCTTGTAGCCACAGCATTTATATGGCTGGTCCAGTTAAGTTTCTGGACAATGGTGATCCCCAGGATGTTGATGGTGGGAGGTTCGGCATTGAATGTCAAGGGGAGGTGATTAAACAGTCTTGTTGAAGATGAATGTAAGGAATCTTACAACACCAGGTTATAGTCCAACAAATTTATTTTAAAATCACAAGCTTTCGGAGATTATCTCCTTCGTCAGATGAATGAATGAAAAGGTTCTCAAATCGCATATCTTATACTATGTTGGGACAGCATCACACCAATCAAAAGGTGTCGTTATTATTCAAACAGGCCAGTCACGGAGAACAGCACGTCCCAGTACACTCGATATACATTGTGTCTATTACACAGGCAGGCAGAAAGAAACTCAAAATGCCTTTAAACAGCCACCCAACCTCAAACAGACCATCGTTCGCAGCAAATTACCCAGCTTTCAGGAGAACAGCGTCCACGACACCACACAACCCTGCCACGGCAACCTCTGCAAGACTTGCCAGATCATCGACACGGATACCACCATCACACGAGAGGACACCACCCACCAGGTACATGGTTCATACTCCTGTGACTCGGCCAACGTTGTTTACCTCATACGTTGCAGGAAAGGATGCCCCGGAGCATGGTACATTGGCGAGACCATGCAGACGCTGCGACAACGGATGAACGGACACCGCGCAACAATCGCCAAACAGGAGGGTTCCCTCCCAGTCGGGGAACACTTTAGCAGTCAAGGACATTCAGCCACTGATCTTCGGGTAAGCGTTCTCCAAGGCGGCCTTCGAGACACACGACAACGCAAAATCGTCGAGCAGAAGTTGATAGCCAAGTTCCGCACCCATGAGGACGGCCTCAACCGGGATCTTGGGTTCATGTCATGCTACACGTAACCCCACCAGCAAAAAGGGGGAAAAAATTTATATGTTTTTTAAAATTCTCTCTCTCTCTCTCTCTCTCTCTGCCATTTTGAGTTTCTTTCTGCCTGCCTGTGTAATAGACACAATGTATATCGAGTGTACTGGGACGTGCTGTTCTCCGTGACTGGCCTGTTTGAATAACAACGACACCTTTTGATTGGTGTGATGCTGTCCCAACATAGTATAAGATATGCGATTTGAGAACCTTTTCATTCATTCATCTGACGAAGGAGATAATCTCCGAAAGCTTGTGATTTTAAAATAAATTTGTTGGACTATAACCTGGTGTTGTAAGATTCCTTACATTTGTCCACCCCAGTCCATCACCGGCATCTCCACATCATTGTTGAAGATGGTCATTGCCTGGCACTTGTCTGGCGCGAATGTTGCTTGCCACTTATCAGCCCAAGCCTGGATGTTGTCCAGGTCTTGCTGCATGTGGGCACAGACTGCTTCGTTATCTGAGGGGTTGCGTGGAACTGAACACTGCAATCATCAGCGAACGTCCCCATTTCTGACGTTATGACGGAGGGAAGGTCATTGATGAAGCAGCTGAAGATGGTTGGGCCTAGGACGCTGCCCTGAGGAACTCCTGCAGCGATGTCCTGGGGCTGAGATGATTGGCCTCCAACAACCACTACCATTTTCCATTGTGCTAGGTATGACTCCAGCCACTGGAGAGTTTTCCCTCTGGTTCCCATTGACTTCAATTTTACTAGGGCTCCTTGGTGCCACACTCTGTCAAATGCTGCCTTGATGTCAAGGGCAGTCACTCTCACCTCACCTCTGGAATTCAGCTCTTTTGTCCATGTTTGGACCAAGGCTGTAATAAGGTCTGGAACCGAGTGGTCCTGGCGGAACCCAAACTCAGCATCGGTGAGCAGGTTATTGGTGAGTAAGTGCCGCTTGATAGCACTGTCGATGACCCCTTCCATCACTTTGCTGCTGATTGAGAGTAGGCTGATGGGGCGGTAATTGGCCGGATTGGATTTGTCCTGCTTTTTGTGGATAGGAAATACCTGGGCAATTTTCCACATTGTTGGGTAGATGCCTGTGTTGTAGCTGTACTGGAACAGCTTGGTTAGAGGCGTGGCTAGTTCTGGAGCACTATCCTTCAAATCCCTTTTGAAAGTCCATATACACAACGTCAACCGTATCAACCCTCCGTTACTTCATTAAAGAACTCAATCAAGTTAGTCAAACATGATTTGCCTTTAACAAATCTGTGCTGGCTGTCATTGATTAACCCATATTTTTCAAAGTGCCAATTAATTTTGTCCCAGGTTAACGTGTCTCAAAGTTTCTCCACCACTGATGTTAAGCTGACTGGCCTGTAGTTACCTGATTTATCCCTTTTTGTTTTGAACATTTGCAACCCTCCAGTACTCCCATCTCTAAGGAGGATTGGAAGATTGTGATCAAAGCCTCCACTATCTCCACCCTCACTTCAGCAACCTAGGATGCATCCCACTTGGACTGGGTGACTTTTCTACTTTGCTGCCAACCTTTTAAGTACCCCCTCTGTCTATTTTTATCTTTTCTCTACTACCCCCTTTATGACATTGTCAGCATTCAATTCTTTATTAAGGACAGATGCAAAATACTCATTTAGTATCTCAGCCATGCCCTCTGCCTCCACAAGATCTACTTTTTGGTCCCTAATCGGCTCCATCCTTCCTTTGACTACCCTTTTACTATTTACATGTTTAGAAAAGATTATTGGGTTCCCATTATATGTTACCCACTAATCTCTTCTCACTCTCTGTCCCTTTTATTTCCTATTTCAATTCTCCTCTGTACTTTCTATATTCAGCTTGTTTCTCTACTGTATTGTGAGCCTGACATTTGTCATAAGCCTCCTTTTTCTGTTCCATTTTAATTTCTATATCTTTAGAAACACCATAACCTCCAACCTGAACATTGCTTCATTGTTGCTGGGTCAAAATCCTGAAATTCCCTACCTAACGCCATTGTGGGGACACAATTAGTGCAAGGACTGCAGCAGTTCAAGGAGAATGCCCTTCACCACCTTTTCAGAACAACTAGGGATGGACAATAAATACAGCCTTGCCAGTGGTGCCCACATCCCGTGAACGAAAAAAAACCTAATTCCAAAATCAAAATAATGTCTAAAATCTTACGGTCCTTTCAGAATCTCTAAACTGAGCTTTTAAAGATTGCATCTTACCACTTGAAGTAATGGAACTACAGAACAGGGGGAGCACTTATAATCAAGCACAGTCCAAGCAGGCTTTAGACACCCAAGATCAATTATGAAGAATGTACAACGCAAAAACAGGCTATTCAGCCCAGCACGTACATGGTGGTATTTATGCTCCATGTGAGCCTCCTCCCACCCTTCATCTAACCCTATCAACATATCCTTCTAGTCCCTTCTCCCTCATGTTCAGATCTAGCTTCCCCTTAAATGCATCTGTGCTAGTCGCCTCAACCATTTGTGGTAATGAGTTCCACATTGTTATCACTCTCTGGATGAAGAAGTTTCTCCTGAATTCCCTACTGGATTTGTTAGTAACTGTCTTATATTTATGGCCCCTAGTTTGGACCTCCCCTGCAAGTGGAAACATCAGTTGCTAAATTGGGCCATGTAGCTCATGTTGATTCGACGCTACATGGCCTCCCGAATATCCAAGATGGTGTCTTGGATGCACACCCACGCTTCAAGCGTGTAGGGAGAATAGGCGTTCAATCCGTGTGCAACGCTGATTTAAGGTGATAAGTTCCAAAATGGTGTGTAACACTCCATTCAATGCATTGTCTTAACCACGACCATCTGAACATGTCTTAGAGTACCTGGAGGACCCCACTCCCACCAGTGCTATTTAAAGGGGACCATGCAGGATTTACAGGTTAGTTGCTGGATTATTGCTTCTGGCTGCTGATGCATTTGTACCTGTTTTTGGAGGTCTCCAATACTTGAATACTAGAACGAGGGAACATAGCCTAACATTTAGAGCCAAGACATGCAGGAGTGAAGTTAGGAAATGCTTCTACACGCAGGGGGTGGGAGAATTTTGGAACACTCTTCTGCAAACGGCAGTTAATGCTAGCTCACTTGTGAATGTTATATCTAAGATAAGATTTCTGTGAACCAAGGGTATTAAGGGGTATGGGGCTAAGGCGGGTATGTGAAGTTCGGTCACAGGTCAACCATGATCTCGTTGAATGGTGGAACAGGCTCGAGGGGCTAAATGCCGCTGCCATTTGCTGCCTCCTGTTATGCGCCACCGTTTCCTGCAAGAAAGCGAGATGTGCGTCTGGGTGATGTGCCTGTTATAGTTGAATAGTTGCCAGTGGGTGTGTGGCTTGCAACGGTGGTAATGTGTGAGGGTGAGAGGAAGTATCTGGAAGAATTGAGTACTGGTGGAAAGAGTTTGTTGGTATGTGGGTGATGGGGGGTGTAGTGTGTGGAGCAGTGGATGTAGCTGGGGTGCAGTTGGTAGGAGATGCCACTTGACAGTTAACCTTGACCATGCGTGTCGAAGCATTGATCTTCCTGCACTGCATCCATGTTTGTGGTGCTATGCGCCTGGCATTGACTGTGTCCCTTCTGCCTCCCATTAGCTTTTGGGCATATGTCTGGAGGGCATCTTGCCCCCTCCCCCCCCCATGGATATAGGATGTCTGTCCTTCTATCCACCTCTTGCATCAAGGCCTTTAGTGCATCAGCAGAGAACCTTGGTGCATGCTCTCTCGCATGCCTGGTACCAACTCGGTCTGGCATGCAGATTGGGGGATGTGGAATTTAGTGGTGCACAACCTTTATTCAATGTTTTAACCTAACTCATCAGGGTGTAAACATAGGGACAGGAGCTGCATCTGTGTTTTATGTGTGCAATGTCTGATCTCCATTCAGACTCTGTGGACCCATATCTTATTTTTTTGCAAATAACAGGTACAGGCTACCTTTTAAGAGGTGCAGGCTGCCTGTCAGAGATACAGCCTGCCTTTAAGAAATTCGAGCTCCCCTTGCTGGTGGAAAGTGTGAATTTCCTTGAATCGTCATGTCAATGCAGGTTTTCAATGCTTGGCTTAAGTGAGGTTTAGGCAGGACGAATGCCTCGGCCTGCCTGAGACGGAAGCACCGAGCATGAGTTAATTGCGGACCGCAATGCCCGCGCCCATTTTTGGGGATTATCGAATATAACCCCCATCTTCTCTACATCGACCCTATCAAACCCTTTCATAATCTAAAAGACATCTATCAGGTCACCCCTCAGTCTTTTTTCCAGAGGAAAGTGCCCCAGCCTATTTAATCTTTCCTGATAGGCATAACCTCTCATTTCTGGTATCATTCTAGTAAATCTTTTTTGCACCTTCTCCAGTGCCTCAATATCCTTTTTCTAGTGTGGAGACCAGAACTGTTCTCAGTATGCCAGGTGTGGTCTAACCAAGGTTCTGCACAAGTTTAGCATAACTTCTCTGCTTTTCAATTCTATCCCTCTAGAAATGAACCCCAGTGCTTGGTTTGCTTTTTTTATGATCTTATTAACCTGCGTCGTTTGATTTAGTGATTTCAGTATCTGAACCACTAAACCCCTCTGCTCCTTCACCCTGTTTAGACTCTTATTTTCCAAGGAGTATGTGGCCTCATTATTCCTACCAAAATGTACCACCTCACACTTATCTATATTGAATTTCATTTGCCAATTACACGCCCATTCTGCAAATTTATTAATGTCTTCCTGTACTTTGTTGCCGTCCTCCTCAGTATTAACTATAACCCCCAATTTGGTGTTGTCTGCAAATTTTAAAATTGTACTTCCGATTCCCGAGTCCAAATCATTTGTGTATGGTGAACAACAATGGTCCCAGCACCGATCCTTGTAGCTGCCACTTCCCAACTTTTGCCAGTTTGAGCAACTACCTTTTAACCCTACTCTGTTTTCTGTTTTGTAGCTAGCTTGCTATCCATTCTGCTACTTGCTCCCTGACTCCACAGGCTCTGACCTTAGTCATGAGCCTACCATGCGGCACCTTATCGAAGGCGTTTTGAAAAACCAAACATATTACATCTACTACATTGCCCTTGTCTACACTTTGTTACTTCTTCAAAGAATTCAATAAGGTTGGTCAAACATGACCTTCCCTTTTAAAATCTGTGCTGACTATTCTTTATTATATTTTAAATTTCTAGCTATTTCTCTATTACATCTTTGAGTATGGATTCCATTATCTTTCCTACCACTGACGTTAAGCTAATTTGTTATAGTTCCCTAGACTTGTTCTATATCCCTTTTTAAATATAAGAATCATATTAGCTGTCTGCCAGTCCTCTGGCATTATTCCCTTTTTCTAGTGAATTTTTATATGTATGTAATAGTGTCTCTGCTATCTCTTGCCTAACTTTTTAGTATGCATGGATGCAATCCATCTGGAGTTTTATCCTCTCTAAGTTTGATTAGTTTATCAATTATCTCTCCCCTTTCTAAAATCTCTAATTCTTTTTTGATCTCTTTTAATGTCATGCCCACCATATTAGACTCCATGGTAAATAGTGAAGCAAAGTAATTATTTAATATTGCTGACATTGCCTGAGTTTATCCTGTGTATCCCTTAGTGGCTCTATCCTGATGTTTCTTTTCTTTTATTTATGTGTCTGTATCAAAGGAGTTCTAGCCTCTAGGCAGGCAATTTCTTAAAACTCAGTATTCCCTTTTCAGATTGAATTGCAGCCTTCTGACTTTGATCAAGGTGTTCAAAATTATGAGGGGCTTTGTTAGAGTAAATAGGAGAAACTGTTTCCACTGGTAGGAGTATCTGTAATCAGAGGACACAGATTTAAGGTAATTGGCAAAAGAATCAGAGGGGAGATAAGGAGATTTTTTTTACACAGAGAGTTATGATCGGGAATGTACAGCCTGAAAGGGTCGTGGAAGCAGATTTAATAGTAACTTTCAAAAGGGAACTGGATATATACTTGGAAAGGAAAATTTGCATATTTTGGAGTGTTTGCGTCATTTTTTTCTGGCCAAACATAAGAATGCATGAATCAAAGACTCCCAGATACCAATTTCCCAAAGGGGTCCTAATAAGCGCAGGATGCCATTTACATATTTTAATGAGGCCAGCGTTTTCATCCTGCTTTTTGTTTTTGTGCGCACTTCCAGCGGAGTATGTCCCACCGTGAAATTGGTAAGTGGAATACCAATTTTGCGCTGAAAAATTTGGCAAAACACAAAGGAATTTCTTACTTTCGTCTTTCCATTCACTTTTCTCTCTCTGCTCCTCATTTTGATCCTTCTCCTGCTCACCTTCATCTTTCTCCCTTCGCTTTCGTCTCTCCTGCCTCACTATTGCCCCCTTTACTTCAATCTTTCCCCTCACTTTAAATAGAATCAATGAAAGGTTACAGCATGGAAGGCGGCCATTCGGCCCATCAAGTCCATGCCAGCTCTATGCAATCCAGCTTGTCCCACTCCCCCGCCCTATCCCTGTAGCCCTGCAAATTTTTTCCTTTCAAGTACTTATCCGGTTCCTTTTTGATGGCCATGATTGAATCTGCCTCCACCACTCCCTCGGGCAGTGCAACCCAGATCCTAACCACTTATGTAAAAAAGTTTTTCCTCATGTCACCTTTGGTTCTTTTGCCAATCACCTTAATCTCTCTCCTCATTTTCATCTTTTTGCACTCACTTTTGTCTCTTTCCCTTCATTTTCATCTCACTCCCCTACTTATGTCTCTTTACCCCCTTACTTTTGTCTCTCCTTCACTTTCATCTGCCTCCCACTTCCCCCCCCTATCCTTTTACTTCCCCCCCCCCTATCCTTTTACTTCCCCCCCCTATCCTTTTACTTCCCCCCCCTATCCTTTTACTTCCCCCCCCCAATCTTTTTACTTCCCCCCCCTCTATCCTTTTACTTCCCCCCCCCCCTCTATCCTTTTACTTCCCCCCCCTCTATCCTTTTACTTCCCCCCCCTCTATCCTTTTACTTCCCCCCCCTCTATCCTTTTACTTCCCCCCCCCTATCCTTTTACTTCCCCCCCCCTATCCTTTTACTTCCCCCCCCTATCCTTTTACTTCCCCCACCTCTATCCTTTTACTTCCCCCCCCTCTATCCTTTTACTTCCCCCCCCCTCTATCCTTTTACTTCCCCCCCCTCTATCCTTTTACTTCCGCCCCCTCTATCCTTTTACTTCCCCCCCCCTATCCTTTTACTTCCCCCCCCCTATCCTTTTACTTCCCCACCCCCTCTATCCTTTTACTTCCCCCCCCTCCTATCCTTTTACTTTCCCCCCCTCTATCCTTTTACTTCCCCCCCTATCCTTTTACTTCCCCCCCCTATCCTTTTACTTCCCCCCACTCTATCCTTTTACTTCCCCCCCTCTATCCTTTTACTTCCCCCCCCCTCTATCCTTTTACTTCCCCCCCCCTCTATCCTTTTACTTCCCCCCCTCCTATCCTTTTACTTTCCCCCCCTCTATCCTTTTACTTCCCCCCCCTATCCTTTTACTTCCCCCCACTCTATCCTTTTACTTCCCCCCCTCTATCCTTTTACTTCCCCCCCCCTCTATCCTTTTACTTCCCCCCCCTCTATCCTTTTACTTCCCCCCCCTCTATCCTTTTACTTCCCCCCCCCCTCTATCCTTTTACTTCCCCCCCTCTATCCTTTTACTTCCCCCCCCTCTATCCTTTTACTTCCCCCCCCTCTATCCTTTTACTTCCCCCCCCCCTCTATCCTTTTACTTCCCCCCCCCATCCTTTTACTTCCCCCCATCCTTTTACTTCCTCCCCCCTCTATCCTTTTACTCCCCCCCCCCTCTATCCTTTTACTCCCCCCCCCCTCTATCCTTTTACTCCCCCCCCCTCTATCCTTTTACTTCCCCCCCCTCTATCCTTTTACTTCCCCCCCTCTATCCTTTTACTTCCCCCCTCCTCTATCCTTTTACTTCCCCCCCCCTCTATCCTTTTACTACTTCCCCCCCCTCTATCCTTTTACTTCTTCCCCCCCCCCCATCCTTTTACTTCTTCCCCCCCCCATCCTTTTACTTCTCCCCCCTCCCTCTATCCTTTTACTTCTTCCCCTCCCCCTATCCTTTTACTTCTTCCCCCACCCCCCCTATCCTTTTACTTCTGCCACATTTTTCCTCTTTGCTTTCATCTTTCCTTCTTCATTTTTGCCCCTCTCTGTTTCATTTTCATCTCCCTCTGCCCTCAATTTTGTCTCTTAATGGTTCATCCTGGTGCTTTCCTCACTGAAATCTCCTTCCTGGTCACCCTCTGCTTTTGTACCTATGACATCCTTGAGAATTTCAACCTACACCTGAACTCCTCTTTGCTGGCTTCATTGCACTCATTAGTCCTACCTCTACACTTCTATTACCTCTTCGCCTCCCTCTATTTCACCCTTCAGATCAACTCCCACTCTGAGTCATGCCTCATATGTAGCCTTGAACCTCGGAGGTCTCTATCACCAACCACTTTCTACAAGAAAATGAGGAAGTGCTCTCTCCGACCACTTCCTCATTTCCCTTCTATACATCCACTACCCACCTGAAACACCTCTTTTTCATCTTCCATCCCTGGGGAAAAAAAACTAATTTCAACTCCTTCACAAGCATCCTCTAAATGTTGGCCTCCACCCCATACCTCGGTCAATCTACTCCACAAGCATTTTGTCTCCTCCATTGATGCCACCCTTCTCAGATTCTGGATGGTCTCCCACCCTTGCCACTCCCGGTACAATAGGCTGCAAGCTAGGACACATATGGGAGTGAGTGGACTGGCAGACTATTGCCACATCTGCTTTAATTATCTTAAGCATTATTAGCATTCATTTTCCACAGCCAAATCCACTTATTACTCCCAAATCATCTGGAAGACCAGAAATAACTCCAACCTATTCTTCATTATCTTCTCCAATCTCCTTACACTGCACCCTCCATCGTCACTTCAGACACTAAATAGTGGTGGCTTGTAAAATTAACTATCAGCTTGGAGCACTTCTAGCAGGAAGCACAGATCAGAGAATTAGGGTTGCCATGTTACAGCCTTATCTCTGGTCCACACATCTAGCAAGGCTCTGTGCCAGCAGTGTAGCCTTGCAAACTACCTCCAAAACATGGGGAACTCATTGACTTTTGTGTCCAAACTTGAGCCCATATGCACAGCTTCCTCTGCCTCTTCTGACCTCTCCTCTCAACTCCCAGTCATCCCTCCTGCTTTCTTCTCTATCTAGTCTCTACCTTACTCCAGTTTCTGTCCTATCTATCTTTCATCTCATCCATGAAACTCATCATCTGCTCTCCTCCATCCCAGCCTCTGATCACTCAAATTCTTTTCCTCCACACACTTGCTGACATCAAATAGTTTTTATCCTCCAGCACTGTCTGAACTTTCTTCAAAAACCCATCATAATCTCCCCATCCTCAAAAGAAAGGCCCTCAACTCTTCCCTCAACTACTGCCCTATCATCAACCTTTCCTTACTTTCTAAAGTTCTGAACTTGGTTGATGCCTTGCAACTATGCTCTTATCTTTTCCACTACTTCTTGTTCAACCTTCTTTCTAACTTCCAAACCACTCTCAGCAGAGACCACACAACTGAAAGTCATGAACAATGTCCTGTGTGACAATGATGCTGGCTTGAAATCTTTTATCATCCTCCTTGACTTCTCTGATGCCACTGTCAATCATTCTATTCCCTCCTTTGTAGACAACCTCCATGGCACTGCTCGCTCTCCACTCACACCTGTTGCAGCAAAAAAAAATTACTGGGATAACTATGAAATCGAGCTCCTGACATAGAGCCTTCCCTGCTGGGAGTACATGTTGAAATTTCAGATGGGTGTTTCCCATGATCACTGTATCCAATACACATAACAAAGGATCCATGTCATAATCCTTCATGTCATGCTGTCATTTAAACTAGATATTGGGCAGTAAAATTCACCCTAGATTGTGGGGATTGCAAAGTCCATTTATAGAAGTGACTGGTAATGGGAAAACATAAAAGAATATCTAGTGTAGACCCATGAACATTGTAACAGCTACCCTCCCCTGATATTATCTGGAAGCACAAAGGCAATCTTCTACATGTATGGTGACAAAACCCAACCGTAGCTCTCCATCTACTCTGATGCAAAGGCTGTTGCTCGACCCTCCAACTGTTTGTCTGACATTAAGATCTGGATAAGTTGAAATTTACTTTGGCTTAAGGTTGGCAAACGTGAAGTGATCACCTTCAGCTCTCACCAATAATTATGTGGTTCTGACCTTGACCTCATAACTGTCACCTCCTACTAAGTCTGAAAAGAGTAAAAGACTGAACAGGTTGAGGCTCTTTTCTCTAGAAAAGAGAAGACCGATAGGTGATCTGATAGAGGTCTTTAAAATTATGATGGGCTTTGATAGAATAGACTTAGTGAGAGATGATGTTTCCACTTGTGGGGGAGTCCAAAACTAGGGGCCATAAATATAAGATAATCACTAATAAATCCTATAAGGAATTCAGGAGAAACTTCTTTACTCAGAGTGGTGAGAAAGTGGAACACACTAACACAAGGAGTGGTTGAGACAAATAGCATAGATGCATTTAAGGGGAAGCTAGATAAGTACACGAGGGAGAAAGGAATAGAAGGATATATTGATAGGGTGAGATGAGGTAAGGTGGGAAAATGCTTGTATGAGGCATAAACACCGGCATTGACCTTTTGAGCCAAATGGCCTGTTTCTGTGCTGTAAATTCTACGTAAGTCAGGATGCGTGGGACCTTCATGTACTGTTTAACCCCAAGCTGAAATCTCCATATTTGTTCCATTACCGGTAACATTTTTTCCTCAACATTAACTGCCTCCATCCTGATAACTTTCTCACTGTTGAAAAAAACTCCTATACACGCCTTTATCACCTTGAGGATCAATTTCTCCAATGCTCTCTTAGCCGTCCTCCACCCTTCATAAATGAATGCACTTAGAATCTCACAGCCCATGTCCTCACCTTCACAATGCCCTGTACTTCAATCACCTTATTTCTGTCAAGTTCCAGTGGGCCAACAAATTGACTTCGAGATTCTTGTTCTTTCAAATTCCTCCATGACTTTGGCTACCCCCCTCAGCAATCTCCTCCAACAATATTCTCTTGTATGCACCCTCCTTGTTCCCCACTTGCTCTGCTTCACTATTGGCACCCACTCTCAGTGGCATATAATCCTTCTGAAACACCCTCCCTAAATCCTTGCCATCTGCCTCCCTACTTTCAAGAGCCTCTGAATTTCCCTTTTCTTTACTGTGGCCTCAGTCCCTCCAACTTTTCCGTTTTCTGTCATGCTTTGGCTCTCCATTCCTCTGTCTTGTAAAGGGCTTTGAGACATCTTTCTGTGTATGAGCAGTATTATAGATATGTAAGTTCTTGATTTCCTTTGTTCCTTCCAAAATTATTTTGCTGTTTAAATTTCCAGATTATGACCATTGCTTTTTCAAGTCAAAAGTGAAACAGATATTTGTTCATGTCTGGGGCTGTTGCAGACTAATTGATGAGATTGATTGCCATGATTAGTCAACAACTACATTATTGTTGTATTATGTGACTACCAGGAAGATGAACTAGATGCACCATAGTTTTTTTTTGTCTAGCAATTCCTATGTTCCTATTACTTACAGCTGAACTCACACAATTTTGAGCTGAATTCAGCGGAAAATAATCCCGCAAATCAGAAAGCCCTCATTGTCTGCTGAAATGCCATAAATATATCAAAACGCTCATCTATCCTGGGGTTAGACACCAAAAATAGTTTGTCACCAATAAATGGTGCATCTCGTGCTCACAAGCAAACCACACTACCTTTTGGTTACCCATCTTTAACTCTTCCTTTCCTCTCCTCTTTACCTTCAGTTAGTTTCTTCATTACTTTTAAACTTTTATTCCCCGACTCCCATTTATTTTACCTTTCATCTTCTGTTTCCTTCATAGTATTTTCACTTTTCTTCTTTTTCACTGTTTCTCTTTGTTTGCTATTTTGTTTACTACTTTAATTTTTTTTGTTTTGCTCTGCAATCTGTTTCTTTGTTTCTCACTCTCATCTCGATTTTGCTTCCTTCTTCTACATCTTCCATATATATTAAACAAAATGATAAAGTAATAATTTTAACTGCAAAAAGATGGCTGGTGCAGTAGGTTAAGGTTAGGAAATGTTTTTCTCAATTTTAGATTTGATAGGTCAGAGCATATTTTCTCTAAAACTGGTTTGGACTGGCAGGCATGATGGGCCAAATGGCCTCCTTCTGTGCTGTATCATTCTAATGTAACTGTTCTCACAGTACCCTGACATTTGGAACTAAGTTGGAAAAATGTTACTCAGAGAAGGAATGTCAACAGCAAATTGATGAATTAGGAAGTCACCTTCATGCAGTAGGTGTGGATATGTTGGTGGGGGGAGTTGCAAATATGAGATTATTGGAAACACACACTGTTCTAAGGTGCAACGGGAGCTTTGGATTGCTAAGCTGGGAAAGCCTGTTGCCATTGCAGTGCAAAGTTGGGCAGTCAGTTCAATTAAAAGCGGCAAGCTACAACTTAACACTTTCACTACTTTCCATGGCAATATATTTTATAAAGGCTGATTTAAAAGCAAGGGCTAATTCAAATACTGTACAAATAATCGTATATGCTTGAGATGTTATAAATGGTGATAGAAAACTGTCAGCTAGAATACTTCATTTTTAGACACCTGCTATTCAGAAACAGCAAAATCCAAAACCGTCTGACCACTTAACTGAACTGGGAAATTCAATTACTTGCTCAGTAATGGTTCTATAGTGAAATAATCCAAATCCAGAAAACAGTTCAATGTTGATCAGATATCAAGGCCTTGGAAAGGGTGCAGAGGGGATTTACCAGCATAGTACCAGGGATGAGAGACTAGAGAAGATGGGATTAGTCTCCTTCGAGCAGCAAAGGTTACGGGGAGATTTTAATGTGTTCAACATTATGATGGGTTTTGATACAGTAGATAGACGTGGAGAAACTGTTTCTACTGGCACGAGGGTTGGTATCTAGTGGCCACAGATTTATGATAATTGGCAAAAAAGCCGGGGGGTGGGGGTGGGGAAGAGGAGATTTTTTTTTACGCTTAGTTATGATCTGGACTGCATTGTCTGAAGCAGACTTAATAGTAACTTTTAAGTATATATCCAATTCCCTTTTGAAAGGGAAATATTTGCAGGGCTATTGGGCTAACTCGTTCAAAGAGCTAGCACAGGCATGAATGGTCTCCTTCTGTGCTGTATGATTCTCTGTACTGCGCCGTGATTAGCTTCTCATGCAAGTTAAGCGTCGAATTCAACAGAAGCAATACAAGTCCGTCTCTGTACTTCTTTCTTTAACCAGCTGGAGTTTGTCGTATGTCCCATGCGCACAGTCGCTGTAATCACCAGCGAGAGGAAAGCGGGCGAAAGCAAGAAGCAGACGGGATCACAATAAGGTGCGGTGTGGGATCCCGTACCCAATATTTACTGCAGTCAGTCTTAAAATCTAATGACTGAGCCGGAATAAAAGTTTTGATCATGACGTATTGGCACTCTGCGAGAATGCAAGAAAAAGATATATACACACATGAAAGACTTCGTTAACATTTACTTAGTAATACAAGTCGTCTGGGATTTTTTTTGACAGGAATTCAGCACCACGGTCGTTCAGAGCAAGTTCGGCTGCTTTGCTAATTGTTATCGGAAACACGTGAATACCAGGTGGATGCTTAGCATGCAAAGCTTTGATTCCTCTTAGTGACCGCGATTCCGTTTATTTTATTAATATATAAAAAGCACCGAAGACTGAGAAAGAATGGCAGAACGGTTTTACCATTATCGGGAAAAGTGCTACTATGAATCCCTCAGATTATTCTTTCAAACGGTGCTATTTTTTGGGACTTGTCAGATTGTTCTATCACACAGATTGAGTTTGTCGATAGACGAGGGACAACCACCGGAGACTATAGTGGGGGATATCAGCGCTGCGCTCCCCGCTGGGGCAACGGCCAGTGGTTATTTCATATCGGAAAGCAAAGAATCGGTTGTTTTTAGTGACCTAAACGTCGATGTGGGCACAGGAATTATAAAAACAGCAAAAGTACTAGATCGAGAGACTACAGATCGATACGAATTTGTGGCTGTAACTTTGACTGGGCAGATGGTCAAAGTGGAGATCGTGGTCAAGGACGTGAATGACCACGCACCGGTTTTCCAGAGGGATAAAATTCAACTCAACATCTCGGAACTAACCCCGATTGGGACAAGATTTCAACTGGACGAAGCCTGGGACCCAGATACGGGAGAGTTTAGCACCCAAGGCTATGTGATCACTCAAGGAAACCCGGGGACATTTCAAATTCAGTCCAAGAAAGAGGTGAACAGCCTTAGTCTAGATCTTGTGCTAACCGCCCCCCTGGACCGGGAGACCAGGGATTTTTATTCTCTCATCGTCCAGGCTTTCGATGGGGGAAATCCTCAGAAGACGGGGCGGATGCAGCTCGACATTAAGGTCCTGGACGAAAATGACAACCAGCCGTGGTTTAACCAGACGGAATATGAAGCCTGGATTTGGGAAAACGCGGCCCCGGGCTCTCGGGTCTTCCAGGTCCACGCCAGCGACCCGGACGAAGGGAGCAACGGCTTAATCACGTACGAGATCAATCTCAGGCAAAGCGACCCGAACGGGCACTTCGCCATCGACGGGGAGAGCGGCGTGGTCCGGGTGCAGAAAGCGCTGGACCGGGAGAGTCGCGCCATGCACCAGCTGGTCATCCGAGCCCGGGACCACGGCTCCCCGGCCGAGCTCGGCAGCGCCTTCCTCTCGGTCCGACTGCTCGACGTCAACGACAACAGCCCCTCCATCAGCATCCTGTACCTGAGCGAGAGCGGGCAGCCCGAGGTGTCCGAAGGGGCGGCCCGCGGGGACCCGGTGGCCAGGATCTCGGTATCCGACCCTGACCTGGGGGACAGCAGCGACCTGCGGCTTTCCCTGCGAGAGGAGGGCGGAGAGAGCGGGAGATTCGCGCTGCTCAAGTCCCCGCTGCCCTCGCTTTACTTGCTGTGCGTGAGCGGCGCCCTGGACCGCGAGGAGCAGGACTCGCACCGCCTCACGCTGGCGGCCTCCGACTCGGCCTCCCCGCCGCTGCGGACCGAGCGCTCGCTCTGCCTGCGCGTCACCGACATCAACGACAACCCACCCGCATTCGAATACGACGAGTACGTAACGCGCGTCCCCGAGGGCCCGCTTCCCGGCGGCGGCGGCGGCGGCGTCGCGCTCCTGCAGGTGCGCGCGCACGACCCCGATCGTGGCGACAATGGCGCCGTTAGGTACGCCATCTTGGAACACGAAGCGGAGCGAGGCGGGAGCGCGAGCGGCCAGCGGCGGTTTGAAATCGATCCGGTGACGGGATTTATCAGCATGGTGAGTTCGTCTGCTTGGCTGGACCGGGAGATCAATGAGGTAATTCGCTTGGTGGTGGTGGCCCAGGACCTGGGGGAGCCGCCCCTCTCTTCCACCGCCACCGCCTTGCTGCACGTCGAAGATGTGAACGACAACGAGCCGGTCTTCGAGCGGCAGCTGTACAGCGCGACCGTGCAGGAGCAGACGGGCCCGGGGAAATGTTTCCTTCAGGTGAGTGACAGCGGAAAGAGCCCAAAACCCCGGGAGAAAGAGTCAGTAAGGGCCAAATGCCCAGGGAGCCCCTGCCCCTGCCATTGACCCAGCCCCTGACCGTGGCCTAGCACACGGCACCGCCTTTGCCCTAAACGTTGCCTTTGCCGTGGCCTAGCCCTCGATGTTGCCTTTGCCCTTGGACCTTGATCTTGTCTTTGACTTTGTCCTAGCCCTTTATGTTGCAATGTTCATCGCCACGCACCCTGAATAACGTGTGGGTTGAAACTGTACTGTGCAACACTGGCAACGAATGTTAACATGTCTTTGCTATTTTAATAAAAGTGTCAATCTTTATAAAGTAGTGGAGGAAGAATTTTCATTCTTTGTTGTGAGTACAGAACAGTGTGGTTTAAATCAATAACAGCAACTTGCGTTTACATAGCGCCTTTAATGTAGGGAAACATGTCCCAGTGCTTCACAGAAATAAATGGATGCCAAACCAACAAAGGGGATATTAGGAGTGGTGACCAAAAGCTTGGTCAAAGAAATGGGTTTTAAGGAGGAGCTTAAAGAACAAATGGGAAGTGGAGGGGCTAAGGGCATACCAGAGCTTGGGACCTAGGGGCTGAAGGCACGGTCACCAATGGTGGGGTGAAGAACGAGGATGCACAAAAGGTTAGAGTCAGAGGAACAGAGAGGTCACGAGAGGGTTGCAGGACTGCAAGAAGTTACAGAGATAGAGAGAGGCGAGGCCATGAATGGATTTAAACACAAGGAGGAGAATTTTAAATTGGAGGTGTTTGGGTACTAATGTAGGTCAGTAAGGACAGAACTGATCGGTGAGCAAGGACCTGCTATGGGATAGAATACGGTCAGCAGAATTTTGGTTGAGCTGAAGTTTACGGAAGTCTAGTCAGGAAAGGATTGGAATACTCAACTCTGAAGGTGACAGAGGCATGGATTAAGGTTGCTAATGCAGCTGTTACGGAGGTGCAAGTAAGAGGTCTTTTTGATGGAGAAGATGTGAGATCGGAAGTTCAGTTCAGGGTCAAATAGGACACAAAAGTTGCGAGTAGTCTGGTTCAGCTTGAGACTTTGGCTGGGGAGTGGGATGGAATCGATAGCAAGGGTACAGAGTTTGTGGTGGGAGTGGAAGACAATGACCCTGGTCTTCCTACTGTTTAACTGGAGGTAATTGAGGCTCATCCAAGACAGGATATCGGACAATTAGTTCCAGAGGTGGTAAAGTAGAACTGGGTGTTGTCAGCATACATGTGGAAGCTGACCTCATGTCTATGGACAAAGTCGCCAAGGGGCAGCATGTAGACGGGGAAGAGCAAAGGGCCAAGGATAGATCCTTGGAAGAACCCCAGAGGTAGCAGTGCGGGGGTGGGAAGAGAAGCCATTACTGGAGATGCATTGGCTATGATCAGATAGGTAAGATAAGCACTGCAGGCTGTATGTAGGGCGCCAGCCACTGGCATTCATATATTATCTTCTTTTTTTTCCTCATTATCTGTATTTCTCATTTCTGTTTTCAATCTGCCTTGATGTGGAATTTGTGTGTTTTCTCTTGCTTTCAGAAATAGAAAATATGCACAGTATTTCTGTTAACATTTGAAAAAGCAGGTTAACATTTTATATCGGGTATGATAGTGTAGTGGTCATAGAAACATAGAAAATAGGAGTAGAAGCAGGAGTGGGCCATTCGGCCCTATGAGCCTGCTCCACCATTCAATATGATCATGGCTGATTCTCTATCGCAATACCATATTCCCGCTCTCTCCCCATACCCCTCAATACCTTCTGTGTCTAGAAATCTGTCTATCTTCTTCTTAAATATATTCAGTGACTTGGCCTCCAGAGCCGCCTTTGGTAGAGAATTCCACAGGTTCACCACCCTCTGAGTGAAGACATTTCTCCTCATCTCAGTCCTAAATGTCCTACCCCATATCTTGAGTACTAAATCCTCTTGCAGTGAAGGCCAACATACCATTTGCCTTCCTAACTGTTGCTGCACCTGCATGTTTGCTTTCAGTGACTGGTGTTCAAGGACACCCTGGTCCCTTTGTACATCAACATTTCCCAATCTATCACCATTTAAACAATATTCTGCCTTTCTGGTTTTCCTTCCGAAGTGAATAACTTCACATTTATCCACATTAAACTGCATCTGCCATGTATTTGCCCACTCACTCAACTTGTCTAAATCGTCTTGAAGCCTGTTTGCATCCTCCTCACAACTCACGATCCCACCTAGTTTTTTGTCGTCAGCAAACTTGGAAATATTACATTTGGTTCCCTCATCCAAATCATTGATATCGATTGTGAATAGCTGGGGCCCATGCACTAATGCTTGCGGTACCCCACTAGTCACTGCCTGCCACCCCGGTAAAGACCCATTTATTCCTACTCTCTGTTTCCTGTCTGTTAACCAATTTTCAGTCCATGCCAGTATATTACCTCCAATCTCATGTGCTTTAATTTTGCACACTAACCTCGTATGTGGGACTCTGTCAAAGGCCTTCTGAAAATCCAAATACACCACATCCACTGATTTTCCCTTATCTATTCTACCAGTTACATCCTCAAAAAACTCCAGTAGGTTTGTCAAATATGATTTCCCTTTCATAAATCCATGTTGACTTTGTCTAATCCTGTTGATATTTTTTAAGTGTCCTGTTATCACAACCTTTATAACAGACTCTAGCATTTTCCCTACTACTGATGTTAGGCTAACCGGTCTGTAGTTCTCTGTTTTCTCTCCCTCCTTTTTTAAATAGTGGGGTTACATTTGCCACCCTCCAATTTGCAGAAACTGTTCCATAATCTATAGAATTTTGGAAGATGATGACCAATGCATCCACTATTTCCATGGCTACCTCTTTTAGTACTCGGGGATGCGGATTTATCGGCTTTCAGTCCCATTAATTTCTCCAGCACTTTTTTTTTACTAATACTAAATTCCTTTACTTGCTCCTTCTCACTAGACCCTTGGTTCCCTAGCATTTCTGGGACGTTATTTGTGTCCTTTTCCGTGAAGACAGAACCAAAGCATTTGTTTAATTGCTCTGCCATTTCCTTGTTCCCCATTATAAATTCTCCTGTTTCTGACAGTAAGGGACCTACATTTGTCTTCACTAATCATTTTCTTTTTACATACTTGTAGAAGCTTTAACAGTCCGTTTTATGTTCCTTGCAAGTTTACTCCCATACTCTATTTTCCCCCTATTCTATGGTATGGAACTAGTGACCCTGAGGTTGTGAGTTGTGAAGTTGAATTCAATCTATCTGATGATTAGTTTTCCTGGTGCTAGACAATAAATTATCAAAGCTTCCATAATATTATTAAAAAAAACTTAAGAAAGGAACCTGCCACCCCTATCCAGTCTGGCCTACATGTGACTCCAGTCCTACAATATACCCTCTGTAGATCTGAATCAACAGACCTGTTAGGGGGTCACCATTGACCAGAAACTTAACTGGACCAGCCTTATAAATACTGTGGCTACAAGAGCAGGTCAGAGGCTGGGTATTCTGCGGCGAGTGACTCACCTCCTGACTCCCCAAAGCCTTTCCACCATCTACAAGGCACAAGTCAGGAGTGTGATGGAATACTCTCCACTTGCCTGGATGAGTGCAGCTCCAACAACACTCAAGAAGCTCGGCACCATCCAGGACAAAGCAGCCTGCTTGATTGGCACCCCATCCACCACCCTAAACGTTCACTCCCTTCACCACCGGCGCACAGTGGCTGCAGTGTGTACCATCTACAGGATGCACTGCAGTAACTCGCCAAGGCTTCTTCGACAGCACCTCCAAAACCCACAACCTCTACCGCCTAGAAGGACAAGGGCAGCAGGCACATGGGAACAACGCCACCTGCACGTTCCCCTCCAAGTCACACACCATCCCGATTTGGAAATATGTCGCTGTTCCTTCATCGTCACCGGGTCAAAATCCTGGAACTCCCTAACAGCACTGTGGGAGAACCTTCACCACACAGACTGCAGCGGTTCAAGAAGGCGGCCCACCACCACCTTCTCAAGGGCAATTAGTGATGGGCAATAAATGCTGGCCTCACCAGCGACGCCCACATCCCATGAACTAATAAAAAAAAAGGCATTGGGTCAGGACAAGACTCTTGTCAATCTCAGCCCAGTTGACCCTGCAAAGTCCTCCTCACTAACTTTGAGGACTGGTGCCCCACAGCCAATGTCCCAGACTCTTCCCTCACCATCATTATGTAAGTCCTACCCCACCCCATGAAATCTCATGGCTTCATGTCAAACGAGACCTAGGAAACCTTCTGCTGATTATCATCTAACACCCCAACTAGTGATTCAGTACTCATCCATGTTGAACACAACTTGAGAGGAAGCACTGAGGGATGCAAGGGCACAGAATGTGCTCTGGGTTGGGACTTAAATGTCCACCACCGATAATTGTTCTGCAGTACCACTAAATTGGCCAAATCATAGAATGGTTATAGCACAGAAGAAGGCCATTTGGCCCATCGTGTCCGTGCCGGCTCTTCGCAAGAGCAATCCAACTAGTCCCACTCCCCCACCCTTTCCCCGCAGCCCTGCAAATTTTTTCCCTTCAAGTACTTATCCAATTCCCTTTTGAAAGCCATGATTGAATCTGCCTCCACCATCCCCTCAGGCAGTGCATTCCAGAGCATAACCACTCACTGCGTAAAAAAAGTTTTTCCTCATGTCGCCTTTGATTCTTTTGCCAGTCACCATAAACCTATGTCCTCTGGTTTTTGACCCTTCCGCCAATGGGAATAGTTTCTCTCTATCTACTTTGTCTAGACCCTTCGTGATTTTGAATACCTCTATCAAATCTCCTCTCAACCTTCTCTGCTCTAAGGAGAATAACCCCAGCTTCTCCAGTCTGTCTACGTAACTGAAGTCCTTCATCCCTGGAACCATTCTAGTAAATCTCTTCTGCACCCTCTCTAAGGCCTTCACATCCTTCCTAAAATGCAGTGCCCAGAATTGGACACGATGCTCCAGTTATGACCGACCCAGTGTTTTGTAAAGGTTCATCATAACTTCCTTGCTTTTGTACTCTACGTCTCTATTTATAAAGCCCAGGATCCCATAATCTTTTTTAACCACTTTCTCAGGATTTCAGGATTTTGACCCAGCGACGATGAAGGAACAGCGATACCCTACCACTTTCAAAGATTTGTGCGCATATGCCCACAGATCTCTCTGTTCCTGCACCCCTTTTAGAATTATATTGCCTCCTAGTTTTTCCTACCAAAATGTATCACTTCAGCTTTAAATTTCAGCTGCCACGTGTCTCCCCATTCCACTATTCCAGCAGCCTGTCCAAGTCCTCCTAAAGTCTATCACTATCCTCCCGAAGGATATGGCCGCCTGACTGGGCCTGTGTCAGACCGTGAGGGAACCAACATAAAAGATTAATCTTTGTGACCTCATCTCCACGCCCATCCACAATAGCATTGGTAGGAGTAACAACTGCATAGTTGTTGTGAAGACAAACTCTCGTCTTCACTATTGCTATGAATTCTGCCATGGACCTGCGTCCATAGCAACTCTTGCTTTCACTCCATTCTGCTTAATTGGTTTTTGCAATTGCAAATTGACTTGGCAAAAGTTAGCAGGTCCGTGTGGTATAGGTGATTGAGAGAGTTCAGGTCGTTCAGAGGAATCCCTTAAATTGTGCTACTGTAATTTAATAGTGTTAGTGGCAGATTTAGGTTGATGTGGCTGGCATTAATGTTTAACTTGTTTCAAATGCAGTCACTGGGTTGCAAGTATATTCAAATCTTGGTGAGTTTGTGTGCGCTAACTGCCATTGGTTGATGGTGCTCATGCAGAGCATGGACTGTCAATAACATAAGCTGAAGAAGTGCATGGAATTTTAACATGGCAAGGATTGAGGGGTACAATTCCAGTTAAAACTTTAAAAATGAAATAGAAAGGAAAAGAACACCTTTGACAGAGAAGAAGTAAAATATTATTCATGGGATTGTTGGAGGTAGGTGTCTGAAGGGGGAAAAGCACAAGGGTGCATTGGTACTACTATGCAGCATCAGTGTAAAACAGTTTCTGTCGTCGGTGCCTGACCATTTTGATAGTGGAATTCAGCAAGCATGAAATTTAAACAATAAGTAGTACTGTTATAAATAGGTCTTAAAGATCTACGGAATGAAACTTTAACTCTTTGATTTCACGGTCTACAGGGCCTAAATTCAGTATTGTAGACCCCTATATTCCTACGTTGATGAGCTACATCATTAAATAAATAAATAAATTTAAAACAGAAATAGACAGTTTCCTAGAAGTAAAGGGAATTAGGGGTTACGGGGAGCGGGCAGGAAATTGGATGTGAATTTAGATTTGAGGTTAGGATCAGATCAGCCATGATCTTATTGAATGGCGGAGCAGGCTCGAGGGGCCGATTGGCCTACTCCTGCTCCTATTTCTTATGTTCTTATGTATGTTAAATGCGTTCTACATATTCAGATAGAACATCTGATCAGTGAAGTTCACATCTGAATGTTTAAAACTTTTTTACTATATTTCTGTGTATGCCATTTTTATGCAGGCAATAAGCCATTTATTTTCATGTGCTTAATTCCTATGAAAATAATACAGGAATGTATCAAGAATATGTAGGCCTGAATTTTTCTCCCATTGGGTTTTCAGCGGGCTGGCCTTAACATCTGCCAATGCAAAACTGCATGTAAACTGCAGCAATTTCCTCCCAGCACCCTCGTTAGCCATGCAGGGTGGTTTGAAGGCCAGTGTACCACCCTTCATTGTCTTATTGCTGTTGGGAGGGAGGCGAATACAGTTCTGGTGCAGCCTTTAAAAGGCTGAAGGCAGTTGAAGGGCACCATCATTTCTCAGCAGAATGGAAGAAGGTATAGCATCCTTGGGTGTCAGCAGCTGTGAGGGCTGCCAGATTTTCCGATGAGTCAGTGGAGAATCTGCTGACAGAAGTGAAGGCCAAGAGGAACTGTCTGGGCATTGAGGACACGAGGCTCCATGGGAGAGTGTGTAGGCTGCCTGGAGGGAGGTGGCAGATGCAGTCAGTCCAACCTCCAATACCCCATGAACTGCCACACAATGTAGAAAAAGGTTCAATGACCTCACAAGGGTGGCCAAGGTAAGTTAAGGCTCTGATGCCAATAAACATCCTCTACCACTCATACAGCTTCACTCACCTCCTTGCCTGTTATACTTTTTCTCTCAGCATCTGGGTTTCAGGGAAACTCAGTTCTGCTAAGGAAAACCTCTCCAAAGACTTCACTCCAGATCACTGTCGCCTCACTTTGCCTGCCACAAGGGACTCTTAGTCTTCAAGGACACTTTCAAAGGGATAAGACTCCTTCACCTCTCATCATGACGGTAACCATGCCCTCACATGGGGCAAGTCTCATTGATACTTACAGGTCTGTAAAATTGTCTTCTCTCCTAAAGGGAAAAAAGGCATACAACCAGTGCCATACAAGAGCACCTGGGGGAAATTACCTCACAGAAAACCCTGAGTCCACAGGAAGAGGAGGCATTGGATAAAGTAGGACCCATGTGAGGTCATAATTGTTGTGATGAGACATGAAGGTATCTTGTCCCTTTAAAAGTGTCCTTGAAGACTAGCAGAATACCTTGTGTGCACCAGTTAGAAGGTCCAGTTAGTAGATCTATAATACTCCATGTAGACACAAGTGACTCCCTGCTCAGATATAGCATGGGTTAGATGCACAGTAATGTTCTACCAACAGTGCTCCTTAACAATAACCGCATAAAATTTTGGCTGATCGCACAGAGTGTAAATTGTCAACTGCCTTAGCATGGGCAGTCCATGCAAAGAATTCTCTTCAGATGGTTGGAGGATATAGTCCTTACCAGCTAGTCTGTGGACACTATCCCAAATTACCTTCTGTTCTTTGTGATAATCCTCCTGCTCTGGAAGGTACTACAATTAGTGCCATTTTTTTCTGAGCAGTTAGATGCTATGCATGCAAGGAGACAGGCTTTTATCAAGGCTGAGGTATCAGAACATTAGTAGAGCACTGAGGCATCGTATTAGGCCATCTGAGACAGAGTTCAATTCAGGAGATTTGGTATACTATAAAAGAGAGGGTCATAGGGAATGGAAAGGCCCTGGTAAGGTAATAGGTCGTGACAGTAAGACTGTAATTGTCAATGGCAGTCAAACTGTTAAGGTCGATTCCTCATGATTAATTGGAATTAATTATAAAATCTTGGATTCTGAGCAGTTAATAGAAGTAAACAAGGCACCTTGTGCCTCAGATGTTCATGATTCTTTTGATGAGGTTCCTGAGGTACAGTCTGAGGTAGATCAAGGGCTGGACAGTGGTAATGTCAGTGATCAAGAAACACATGACACAGCTATCACATCCACAGTACAATTACCCACAGTGGTTTCACGGGTGACATATGTTGCAGAGGGACTAATGAACGGAGGGGTACAACAATTTTAGGATGTGCAGGCAAAGCTACTGGTAAGTTTAAATTTTGGTTGAATGTTCGGAATGATGGCCATGCAGCAAGGTCCATGGACTGGCAGAATGGGGTAAAAGAGTGGAGAGTACGAAAGCGGAGTACAAGTAGTGATAGAGAGGCTGGAAGTGAATCTCACGTCAGAAAGTGATCGCGAACAAGAGGTGAAAAAGGGAGATCTTGCATTAGTAGTCCCTACAGACATAGAAATGTAATTAGCAGACGTAATTTGACTAGGTCAGACAATGAAACAAAGACCATAGAACAGTCATGTAACAGAATTAGAAGCAGTAGTCCTCATGATCATGAAGCTTTGGTGGCTGCCAATAAACTTGATAAACGAGTAAGAGAGGCAAAACAAAGGGAGTTAGATGTACAGAATTTGGAGTTTATTCTGATAAGGGTCAACTAGCTTTGCCGCATAGGTGGGTTTGTGTTGAAAAAGCCCTTGCAGATGGGACTTATAAGGCTAAAGTGAGGTTGGTAGCTAGGGGTTTTGAAGAGAAACTGGATGTTCGAGTGGATTCTCCCATTGCTGGAAAGGTAATCTTAAAAATCTTTTTGGCTCTTTTGGCAACATATTCATGGGAGTGTAGGTCAATTGACATAAAATCCACATTTCTGCAGGGTGATACTTTTCAGAGAGCAGTGTTTCTGAAACTGCCTAAAGAGGCAGCAGATGCGGAAGGAAAACAACGGAAACTAAACAAATTCTTCTATGCCCTGAATGATGCTTCCAGGGTATGGTATTTTTCGGTGAGATCTGTTCTGCTGAAAATAGGTTGTGTTCAACTAAAATCAGATCCCAATGTTTTATTGGTACCATTAAGGAAAACTTTCAGGCATCTTCCTGATGCATGTTGATGATTTCTTTTGAGGTGGTACTGCGGAATTTGAGAAATTCGTCATTAATAAGATTAGAGTATCTTATTGAAAGATTATCTTATTGAAACATCCAAGATTCTGAGGGGACTTGCTAGGGTAGATGCTGAGAGGATGTTACCCCTCATGGGGAAATCTAAAACTAGGGGGCATAGTCTCAGAATAAGGGGTCGCCCGTTTAAGACGGAAATGAGGAGGAATTTCTTCTCCCAGAGGGTCGTGAATCTTTGGAATTCTTTACCCCAAAAAGCTGTGGAGGCTGCGTCATTGAATACATTCAAGGCTGAGTTAGACACATTTTTTATCAGCAAGGGAGTCAAAGGATGTGGGTAAAAGGTGGGAAAGTGGAGTTGAGGTAAAAATCAGATCAGCCGAGATCTCATTGAATGGCGCAGCAGGCTCGAGGGGCCAAATGGCCTACTCCTGCTCCTATCTCTTATGGTCTTGTAGTAGAATTTAAAATTGGGAGTCAGGCCTGTGGGGCTTTTAAATATATTGGTTTCTATGTTAAGCAGAGTAGGTCTGGGATAACTTTAAATCAACAGTCCTATTTAGAGAGTCTTACTCCCATCCCAGTGAATCGTACTAGGTCATCTCAGAAAGGTGATGTTCTATCTAAAGAAGAGACAGAGCAATTATGAAGGTTGATTGGTCAGTTGAACTGGTTGTGCACTCAGACTAGACCAGACACTAGTTTTGATGTGTTGGCGTTACGTACTTCAATGAAGCACCCCATAGGAGAGAATGTTTTAAGGGCAAATAAAACATTACGAAAATTACATGTAGATAAATGAAGCTAGTTATCTTCAGCGATGCTTCACGTGCTAATCGTACTGATGGGTATTCTAGTGCAGCTGGTTTCGTAGAGGTTCTTATGGGTGAGAATGGGAAATGTTGTCCTTTAGCTTGGGAAGCTAAGAAAATAAAAAGGGTTGTTAAAAGTACTCTGGCTGCTGAAACACTGGCTCTTGTTGACGAAGTGGCAAATATTTTGAGTGACATTTTGTACAGTGGGAATACTGAAGATTGTATACCCATTGAATGTTATGTAGATAATCGTTCATTGTGGGATAATGTACACTACAAAAAATGTGAGTGAGAAAAGATTACGGATTGACCTTGCTGGCTTGGAACAAATGCTGGTGGGAAAGGAATTTTCTAAAATTAAATGGGCGGATTCGAGCCATGAACTGTCGGATTGTTTTACTAAAAGAAGTACATGTACGAAGAAATTATTAGAGGTCCCGGAGACGGGTTGCCTCACAATATAATACTTGGAATAGTATAAGTTGTACAGTGTATGGAAGTTTTTGATGTTTAAAATTTTTGTTTGTATTGTGTCTTTTATATGTTGTGTTTATTTTTTATTTAGAGAGAGAAGGGAATCTGTTAATTGTAGCTATGTGATTTCTATCAATTAGTGTTAATTGTATTCAGGCTCTCTTGTATCCATATATGAGAGCTTATCTAGGGTGTGGTGTGTGTAATGTGGAGCTCTGTGAATAAAGGCTTGGAAGCAATTGAGGACCAGGCTCTAATATTCCATCTTTCACCGGGCTATCCAGCTTAGAATACTCACTACTGGTGTCACAGCATTGGCATCTTCATTGCCCATTTAGTCTGAATCGCATATGTTTTCCTGTATGTTAACTTCGTGTTAGCTAAGTTTAATTTCATAGCAACATCATAATATAAATGAACCCCAAAATGTCTTCTAGGCCAAATAGGCAAAAATCTCAAAAAGTGACATAATTCCCTCCTCTGGGAGAGGTCCATTGCATGTGAGCTCAGCATCTCACTTGTGAAGAGCATGTGGCCTATGTTAACAATGCCACCACAGCCGCCGATCCTCCTGTACTCCTTGATTCCACGGGCTAAGTTGAAATCTGCCCAAGAGACACGCCACTTCTCTGTCCGGCGCCTGTGTTACCTTACTCCAACTGTGGTTGCATGTATTGCACAATGGTGTTTGCCAGCACAGGCTGAGTCACTTTGAATTGCCTGCACAGCCCCTGCAACTGAACTACGACACAACCCCAGCATTGTCCTAAGACTAGCTGACTATTATTCACTGGTTTTGCCATGTGCTGGCCCTGCTGATTCACCTGCTATTTAGCTGAAGTAGCCATGTGTGATAAACAGTTCACACCACCTCCAACTGGGTGGTGTATCACTTAACCTTCCATGTCTTCTCCCTGACCAGGCAAGACACAAGGCTATCTCATCCTGAAGGAGTTGTGGGGTAGCACCGCTTTCTGGCCATGTTGGGAACCCCGTGTGGCAAAAAACTCATTCCATGGATAAAGCGCCTTTTTAAATTCACGATGTGAAGTGAGCAATGAGCTTTCTCTCTGCTTTTCTCCAAACCCTTGGGTGTGGTTGGCCAGCTGCACCTCCTCAGCTCAGCTATTCTAGCCTCCCTGGCCAGTCAAATCCCTGAAATTATTTGATGCATAACTTGCCATTGCTTTGCATGCCTTCGCTGTGCTTGCAACTGGTATGACAAATCCTGTGCCTGAAGTCATGTTGCCTCATAACTTTGTTTAGATAGGAGAAGCTCTGGACTTTGTGCCACTCTCAGTGGCTTCTGCAACCAGTAATGCCCATTTTTCTTTTAATGCCCTGACCTACATTTCTCTTAGCTGCTTGTCTACAATCTTTTTAGTATCTACACCACATTGTTCCATTTGTTGGGTATTGTTAAGATATGGCAACCTCATGGTTTTGATTGTATAGGAAACCGGTCAATAGAATGATGTACAACTTGACATGAAATTTGGAATTTACTTGGATCTTTAAGCTAAATTGAATACATTACACATGTTTAGGAAGTGTTTTAAAAAATATTTCCTGTACAAAAATTGTTGTGGACTATGTTTAGAGAATGCAATCAAAAATATCAGTTTAAATTTAGCTGTAGCTCATTCCAGAAAATTGGATTTGACTTGGTTATTTTTACACTTGCATCAATTTAGCATTTTCCTTTTTGCTTCATCAAACCTAGTTATATGTGACACTTCAGCTTTAACAGTTTACTGTTTGTAATGTACAGTATGTGTTTAAACATTTAAATATATCTATGAAAGACTTTTTAATGAAGAATATTTTCAGAATCTTTTATACTTGCCTGATGTAGCTACAAGCTAACTGATATTCCAGCCTTTCTAGGTTTGATTTGTTTTGTCATCAGGTTTTGTCTTGCCTTCCATACACCAGATATCACATAGCAGGTCAAACGTTTGAACAATCTCAGATCTGTTCATTCATTCTCTTCTGCTGAAGTTCATGCACTGAACTTACATGTCGAAGAAAGGAAAGTATCATTGAATTCATGGAATTCATTGCTTTTTTTCTAAACTATTGAACTGTTCAGTAAGATGTATGCTGACTGGTAATAATTAATGAAATAACATTACCATTCAGGGACACAAAGAAGAGTGCCAAAAATAATTCTTGTTTCCAATTAGTATGCACTTTTTAAACCTTTATTGTTTGAGAGACTGATAGTTCCAAAAATCTGGCCAGGCAGTTCTCACTCTGTCAAATTTTAATTTGACAATTTTAACATAATATGACTATCAAAGCTTCAATAAAACCTAAAATAATTAACATGCTCTGACTTAAAAAGATTCAAAATAAGCTTAATTCATATTCGCCATTTTTTTGTGTGTGGGATTTATGAAGCTTCAACATGGGTGATATTTTTAGGTTTAGGTTTATATGCAAATACCTATTCTTTGTTTTCCCCTTTATGCTTCACTTTGTGGAGTCTCGTTCACTATACGTTTTTCAGCAGAGACAGAAGAAATGTGCGTTTTTGTGAATAGTGAAAAGCTTGCAAATGGGTTGAATATTTAAATACAGTAGTTCAGTTTCCTACTGTGTAGTGAATAGAGACATTTTAGTGGATCAGAGAATTCAAATACAACACTGTTGTTCTGTGATGAGTTCATTACATGAGTATGTCCTTCAATAAGAGGGACAATGTATTGACCAGTGAAATAAGGGACTGTATGAGGAGCCACTGAGGAGCTAAATCAAACAGTTAACGCCTTTGTATCAAAATCTCCTTTTCACTATTTGAACAAACACCATGGGTGTTCATAGGATAACATCTCTGATCGTAACTTCTACTGTATAATTTAATCTGTCCAATTTTGCTATACCGTAAAACATATATATCGTGCAGAGAAAAACATAAATTCTAGTGTATGATGCAGACAATGTGTTGGAAATATACATTTTTAGCTTGTATGTATTTTTACATATGATAAATGCATTTTATTTTATACTGTGTAGCTCTGAAATTGGAAGACTTTGCTCCTTTTGTTTTATTCGTTCATGGGATGTGGGCGTCGCTGGCAAGGCCGGCATTTATTGCCCATCCCTAATTGCCCTTGAGAAGGTGGTGGTGAGCCGCCTTCTTGAACCGCTGCAGTCCGTGTGGTGAAGGTTTTTGCACAGTGCTGTTAGGAAGGGAGTTCCAGGATTTTGACCCAGCGACGATGAAGGAACGGTGATATCTTTCCAAGTTGGGATGGTATGTGACTTGGAGGGGAACGTGCAGGTGGTGGTGTTCCCATGTACCTGTTGCTCTTGTCCTTCTAGGTGGTGGAGGTGCTGTCGAAGAAGCCTTGGCGAGTTGCTGCAGTGCATCCTGTGGATGGTACACACTGCAGCCACTGTGCGCCGGTGGTGAAGGGAGTGAACGTTTAGGGTGGTGGATGGGGTTCCAATCAAGCGGGCTGCTTTGTCCTGGATGGTGTCGAGCTTCTTGAGTGTTGTTGGAGCTGCACTCATCCAGGCAAGTGGAGAGTATTCCATCACACTCCTGACTTGTGCCTTGAAGATAGTGGAAAGGCTTTGGGGAGTCAGGAGGTGAGTCACTCGCCGCAGAATACCCAGCCTCTGACCTGCTCTTGCAGCCGCAGTATTTATATGGCTGGTCCAGTTAAGTTTCTGGTCAATGGTGACCCCCAGGATGTTGATGGTGGGGGATTCGGCGATGGTAATGCCGTTGAATGTCAAGGGGAGGTGGTTAGACTCTCTCTTGTTGGAGATGGTCATTGCCTGGCATTTGTCTGGCACGAATGTTACTTGCCACTTACGAGCCCAAACTGGATGTTGTCCAGGTCTTGCTGCATGCAGGCTCGGACTGCTTCATTATCTGAGGGGTTGCGAATGGAACTGAACACTATGCAATCATCAGCGAACATCCCCATTTCTGACCTAATGATGGAGGGAAGGTCATTAATGAAGCAGCTGAAGATGGCTGGGCCTAGGACACTGCCCTGAGGAACTCCTGCAGCAATATCCTGGGGCTGAGATGATTGGCCTCCAACAACCACTACCATCTTCCTTTGTGCTGGGTATGACTCCAGCCACTGGAGAGTTTTCCCCCTGATTCCCATTGACTTCAATTTTACTAGGGCTCCTTGGTGCCACACTCAGTCAAATGCTGCCTTGATGTCAAGGGCAGTCACTCTCAACACCTTCTCTAGGGCAATTAGGGATGGGCAATAAATGCTGGCCTCGCCAGCGACGCCCACATCCCGTGAACGAATTAAAAAAAACTCACCTCTGGAATTCAGCTCTTTTGTCCATGTTTGGCCTAAGGCTGTAATGAGGTCTGGAGTCGAGTGGTCCTGGCGGAACCCAAACTGAGCATCGGTGAGCAGGTTATTGGTGAGTAAGTGCCGCTTGATAGCACTGTCGACGACAACTTCTATCACTTTGCTGATGATTGAGAGTAGACTGATGGGGCGGTAATTGGCCGGATTGGATTTGTCCTGCTTTTTGTGGACAGGACATACCTGGGCAATTTTCCACATTGTCGGGTAGATGCCAGTGTCGTAGCTGTACTGGGACACCTTGGCTAGAGGCACAGCTATTTCCGGAGCACAAGTCTTCAGCACTACAGCCGGGATGTTGTCGGGGCCCATAGCTTTTGCTGTATCCAGTGCATTCAGCCATTTCTTGATATCACGTGGAGTGAATTGAATTGGCTGAAGACTGGCTTCTGTGATAGTGGGGATATCGGGAGGAGTCTCACTCGATGGGAGTGCTGATCAAAGAATTGGTATGGACATCAGTACACTGATTTGCAATCTTCTGGGGAGGCAACTCCAGTGAGCATTGTAAGGCACATAAACTCTAGCATGTGCTTTTGCTAGGGGTTCTGTGGTTTCTCCTAGAAACAGCTACCACCATTTCCTTCCTGTACTCTTATGCTGTTTGCCATCTTGGTCTGCAACAAACAGAATGATAGCAAGATCATTTTAATGTGTATCATGGCAAACACATTATACTTGGTGAACTAGCCTGCACCTTTTCATATGGTTCCATTTTGTTGCTTTTAGTCCTTAATAAACCGTACAGAAATTAAACAAATTCATATCTCTTCCCTAATTTTATCACTACGTTATGCTCTCATGTATGCACAAAGCACTCAGCTATTTCATGCTGTAAGTTTCCATGGCTCATGTGCTCGTTCAAAAAGTTGAATCCATCTCTTTATAATTGTATACAAATATACAAAATTGACAGATAGGAAAAGACCAGCTGGTCCATCAAGCCTGCCCGACACTTCATGATGGCTGGAGCATCATGACTAGACATTTCCTCCGCCCCCACCCCACCCCCCTGCAGCCACGTAATACCCTGGGAAATGCAAAAAAAACCCCACGGCCAATAAGGGAATAATACCGTGGGAAATTCCTCTACGACCAGTCCAGGATATCATATGGATCAAGTGTTATCTATAAAGATACTTGCCTTCTATATGATGCGATCTCTGCCCCAGTCAAGAACCGGACTCTTGAAGGCAGAGAATCAGCACCCAACACACCAAGTAGCAATGTATTCCAGAGGCTCACTACTCTGAGAAAAACAGAACTGCCTTACATCCAGGCTATTCCTTCTCTTGCATAGTTTAATTTCATGTACCCTGGTCCTCCCCAAACTCTTAAACTGAAATAATTTATCAGTAGACACGCTATCCAACCTTTTAATAATTTTATAGACCTCTATCAGGTCGCCTCTAAGTCTCCTCTACTCTAAAGTAAATAGACCAAGGTCCTTAAGCCTATCTAAGTAGCTGAGGTTCTTTAAGCTAGGAATCATTCTTCTGGCTGTCTATATCACCCACCATGTCGGGGGACCAAAACTCAGATGCGGTCTGACCGGGTACGTGTATGGTGACAAAATGGTGTCTTTTGATTTATACTGAATGGTTTTATTAATAATATAACCCAATACCCTGTTAGCTTTAGCTACAGCTTCTCTACATTGGTAGTGAACCTTCAGCAATCTGTGTACAATAGCATCTGGATCTTTTTTTCTCTGAACCTCTTTCAGTATTGTTCCCTGCAAACGATAGGTGTATTCTGTGTTGGCCCTACCAACCTGCATGACACTACGTTTATCTAAATTAAATGTCATTTACCAATGTGTCGCCCACTCCCCTAGCACATCTAAATCTTATTGCATTTGATTGCACTCCTCTACTATCTTAACCCTTGCACAGATTTTGGTGTCATCTCTGAGTCAACACGGCTTTGTGAAAGGGACACCGTGTTTGACTAATTTATTAGAGTTCTTTGAGGAAGTAACGAGCAATGTGGATAAAGGGGTTCCTGTGGATGTGGTGTACTTGGATTTCCAGAAGGCTTTTGACAAGGTGCCACATCAAAGGCTACTACACAAAATAAGAGCTCATGGTGTAGGGGGTAACATATTGGCATGGATAAAGGATTGGTTAGCTAACAGGAAACAGAGAGTAGGCATAAATGGGTCAATTTCAGGTTGGCAAGATGTAATGAGTGGAGTGCCACAGGGATCAGTGCTTGGGCCTCAACTATTTACAATCTATATCAATGACTTGGATGAAGGGACCAAATGTATGGTTGCTAAATTTGCTGATGACAAAAAGGTAGGTAGGAAAGTAAGTTGTGAAGAGGACACAAGGAGTCTGCAAAGGGATATAAATAGGTTAAGTGAGTGGGCAAAAATTTGGCAGATGGAGTATAATGTGAGAAAATGTGAATTTGTCCACTTTGGCCGGAGGAATAGAAAAGCAGTATATTATTTAAATGGACAGAGATTGCAGAACTCTGAGGTACAGAGGGATCTGGGTGTCCTAGTACATGAATCACAAAAGTTAGTATGCAGGTACAGCAAGTGATTAGGAAGGCAAATGGAATATTGTCATTTATTGCAAGGGGAATGGAATATAAAAGTAGAGATGTTTTGCTACAGTTGTACATCGCATTGGTGAGACCACATCTAGAATACTGTGTGCAGTTTTGGTCTCCTTATTTAAGAAAGGACATAATTTGCTTTGGAGGTGGTTCAGAGAAGGTTCACTGGACTGATTCCTGGGATGAGGGGGTAATCTTATGAGGAAAGGTTGGACAAGTTGGGCCTGAATACACTGGAGTTTAGAAGTATGAGAGGTGATCTTATTGAAACATATAAGATCCTGAAGGGACTAGAAAGGATAGATGCTGAGAGGATGTTTCCCCTTTTGGGAGAGACTAGAACTAGGGGCCACAGTTTAAAAATAAGGGGTCTCCCATTTAAGACGGAGATGAAGGGAAATTTTTTCTCAGAGGGTCGTGAGTCTGTGGAACTCCCTTCCCCAGAGAGCAGTGGAGGCAGGATCATTGAATATTTTTAAGGCAGAGTTAGATAGATTCCTGATTAACAAGGGAGTCAAAGGTTATAGTAGGTAGACGGGAAAGTAGGGTTGTGGCCGCAATCAGATCAGCCATGATCTTATCAAATGGCAGAGCAGGATCGAGGGGCTGAATGGCCTACTCCTGCTCTTAATTCGTATGATCTGCAAACTTACAGACTATACTCCAAACACCACTGTCCAGACAGTGAACAGAAGTGGGCCTAGGACTGATCCCTAAGGGACACCACTACTAATGTGCATCCAGGCTGAACTACTCCATTAATTACAACTTTTGGCTGCGGGATTGGTGCCAATTCCTAATCCAGCATATCAAATTCCAACTGATATCACCCAAGATTCTATCTTAAGTAACCTAGTGTGAGGTACCTTTATCAAATGCTTTCTGAAAGTCCAGGTAGACTATTTACCGGATTTACCTCATCCACTACCCTAGTGACTTTCTCAGAAAACTCTCTAAAATTTGTAAGGCACAAACTATTTTTCTGGAAGCCATGTTGTGTATTTCTAATGGCCCCTTCCCTTTCCCAGTGATTATAAAGGGTATCTCTTATGATCCCTTCTTGCATTTTCCCAATAATGGATGTCAGGTTGATGGGCCTGCAGCTCCCTAGCTCTGATTTGTCTCCTTTTTTTGAAAATCGGAACTACATGAGCTAGCTTCCAATCTAAGGGAACTATCCCCAACTCTACTGAACTATTTAATAGAAGTCTTGAAAATTATGAAGGGGTTTGATATGGTAAACGTAGAGAAGATGTTTCCACCTGGGGAATCCAAAATAAGGGGACATAAATATAAGATAATCACTAATAAACCCAATAAGGAACGGTATACTGGGTACGGTAACATAGTGGTTATGTTACTGGACTAGTAATCCAGAGGCCTGGACTAATAATCCAGAGTCGTGAGTCAAATCCCACCATGGCAGCTAGCGATTTTAAATTCAATTAATTAAATAAAAAATTCAGGAATTAATAAAAACTAGTATCAGTAATGGTGGCCATGAAACTACCGGATTGTCATAAAAACCCACCTGGTTCACTAATGTCCTTTGGGGAAGGAAACCTGCTGTCCTTTCCTGGCCTGGCCTATATGTGACTCCAGACCCACAGCAATGTGGTTGATTTATAATCGCTCTCTGAAGTGGCCTAGCAAGCCACTCTGTTGTAAAATCTCGCTTAAAAAAAGTCATCATAAGAATAAAACCGGACGGATCGCCCGGCACCGGACACGACAAAGGCAAACCAAGCCCAGTCGACCCTGCAAAGTCCTCCTCACTAACAGCTGGAGACTTGTGCCAAAATTGGGAGAGCTGTCCCACAGACTAGTCAAGCAACAGCCTGACACAGCCATACTCACAGAATCATACCTTTCAGCCAACGTCCCAGACTCTTCCATCACCATCCCAGGGTATGTCCTGTCCCACCGGCAGGACAGACGGACCAGAGGTGGCGGTACAGTGATATACAGTCAGGAGGGAGTGGCCCTGGGAGTTCTCAACATTGACTCCGGACCCCATGATATCTAATGGCATCAGGTCAAACATGGGCAAGGAAGCCTCCTGCTGATTATTGATTACTACCTACCACCCTCTCTCAGCTGATTAATCAGTCCTCCTCCATGTTGAGCACCACTTGGAGGAAGTAGTGAGGGTAGCAAGGGCACAGAACGTACTCTTGGTGGGGGACTTCAATGTCCATCACCCAGAAAGGCTCGGTAGCACCACAAATGACCGAGCTGGCTGAGTCCTGAAGGACGAAGGACATAGCTGCCACACTGGGCCTGCGGCAGGTGGTGAGCGAACCAACACGAGGGAAAAACCTACTTGACCTCGTCCTCACCAATCTACCTGTCGCAGATGCATCTGTCCATGACAGTATTGGTAGGAGTGACCACCGCACAGTCCTCGTGGAGATGAAGTTCCGTCTTCGCACTGAGGACACCATCCAACGTGTTGTGTGGCACTACCACCGTGCTAAATGGGATAGATTCAGAACAGATCTTGCAGCTCAAAACTCGGCATCCATGAGGCACTGTGGGTCATCAGCAGCAGCAGATTTGTATTCCAGCACAATCTGTAACCTCATGGCCTGGCATATTCCTCACTCTACCATTACCAACAAGTCAGGGGACCAACCCTGGTTCAATGAGGAGTGTAGAAGAGCATGCCAGGACCAGCACCAGGCGTACCTAAAAATGAGGTGCCAACCTGGTGAAGCTACAACTCAGGACTACATGCATGCTAAACAGCGGAAGCAACATGCTATAGACAGAGCTAAGCAATTCCACAACCAACGGATCAGATCAAAGCTCTGCAGTCCTGCCACATCCAGTCATGAATGGTGGTGGACAGTTAAACAACTAACTGGAGGAGGAGGCTCTGTAAACACCGCCATCCTCAGTGATGGCAGAGTCCAGCACGTGAGTGCTAAAGACAAGGCTGAAGAGTTTGCAACCATCTTCAGCCAGAAGTGCCGAGTGGATGATCCATCTCGGCCTCCTCCCGATATCCCCACCATCACAGAAGCCAGAGTTCAGCCAGATTGATTCCTGGGATGAGAGTGTTGTCCTGTGAGGTGAGATTGAGTTGAATGGGCCAATACTCTCTGGAGTTTATAAGAATGAGAGGTGATCTCGTTGAAACATATAAGATTCTGAGGGGGCTTGACAAGGTAGATGCTGAAAGGTTGTTTCCCCTGGTTGGAGAGTCTAGAACTAGGGGGCATAGTCTCAGGATAAGGGGTCGGACATTTAGGACTGAGATGAGGAGGAATTTCTTCACTGAGGGTTGTGACCCTTTGGAATTCTCCACCCCAGAGGGCTGTGGTTGCTCAGTTGTTGAGTATATTCAAGAATGAAAGTGATAGATTTTTGGGCTCTAAGGGAATCAAGGGATATGGGGATTGGGCGGGAAAATGGAGTTGAGGTTGAAGATCAGCCATGATCTTATTGAATGGCGGAGCAGGATTGAGGGGCTGTATGGCCTACTACTCCTCCTATTTCTTATGTTCACACAACCATACAAACGACATACACAGTTAGTATCTTGTAATGGAGACTCTTGGAAGTTGTTTCTTGGAGCTGGCATTGTAATATTAATCACTTTTCTGTCAGTAAGAATTTTACTTCAAGGCTGTACCTTTCTCAAAAGCCTGGGCTTTGACTTTTATCTCTAAATAGTTGGACAGAGCTTTCAACTGCACAGTGCGTTCTGAGCATGTACAGTTTACAGAGTTTCTCAGCATGCCATTTATGCAGCAATACAAATTAGTAAACCGTGTCCCCCTATCCTGTGAAGATTTGAGAGTTCGGTTTGTTTAAAAGTCTTTTACTCGTTCCCCTCTTTATTTTGTTTGGAAGTTCAATTTAAAATCTTTTATGAACCATTTTTCGGGCTTAAGGATTTTTTTTAATATTAAAAACTTGGAAACTGTATCAACACACAACCTTCTGAGAATTTATGAGGTAATATTTTTTGATTGTGGAAATTTATATTTATTAAAGGCTGTAAAATTTTCCACTTCTGCACTCCTGGCACAAACCAGGAATGCATATCAGGAACTTATACACCCCTAGCTCGTGATTTTCTTTTTATTAATTTTAATAAACTTAAGATTTACCCTGAAATGTTTTAAGGTAAGAGTGTAAAGACAGGAAATGATTGATGCTGGAGAAATTGGTGGGCGGGAGAATAACTGAATAGGAAAGCGGCTGCAGATGGGTTGGTAGAGGAGGCTGACGGGCAGGTTTGCGGTGCATGGGGGCTGATGGTTGAAAGGGGCCATGCTCAGTTTGTATTCCATTTCCTTGGGTCTACTCTCCCACAAGACTGCTAGAGTCTGCTCTCCCCATAACTGCTAGATTCAGCAACCCCCCAAAATGGTTAGGGACTCTGCTCCTAAACGCATTCGTCAGTCCTGCTGAATCTCAGGACAACCTCTCAGTGCAGTTAGACTGAAACATACCCCTCTCAAAATAGAGCTAGATCCTAAGACCCTATTCTAGTACTGTCAGACTTCGAGTCTCCTTCCTGTTGCTGCCAGGTTTCAGGGCTGTCCCCAGTGCTAATAAGTCAGTGATCCTGATAATACTAATTGGCTTAACACCTTTGTTCTTACAACACCTCTTGCTCACCATGAGCAATGCCATGGGAGATCTGCTACTTTATTTTAAAATCACTGAGCGTACTCAAGGTTGGGACACGTTGGGTTTGAATGATCATAGAATCATAGAAAGGTTACAGCATGGGAGGAGGCCATTCGGCCGATCGAGTCTGCATCGGCTCTATGCAAAAGCAATCCAGCTAGTCCCACTCCCCCGCCCTATCCCCGTAGCCCTGCAAATTTTTTCCTTTCAAGTACTTATCCAGTTCCCTTTTGAAGGCCATGATTGAATCTGCCTCCACGGGCAGTGCATTCCAGATCCTAACCATTTGCTGTGTAAAAAAGTTTTTCCTCATCACTTTTGGTTCTTTTGCCATTAGCCCTAAATCTATGTCCTCTGGTTCTTGACCCTTCCGCCAATGGGAACAGTTTCTCTCTATCTACTCTGTCTAGACCCTTCATGATTTTGAATACTTCTATCAAATCTCCTCGCAACCGTTTCTGTTCCAAGGAGAACAACCCCAGCTTCTCCCGTCTATCCATATAACTGAAGTCCCTCATCTCTGGAATCATTCTAGTAAATCTCTTCTTCACCCTCTCTAAGGCCTTCACATCTTTCCTAAAGTGCAGTGCCCAGAACTGGGGACAATACTCCAGTTGTGGCCGAACCAGTGTTTTATAAAGTGTAAGATTCTCAAAATTCACAGATTCCCCAAAACTCTGAGAAAAACCCTAAAGAAAAGGACTTTGGACTCTTTTCTAGCCATTTCAGGGTGATGAAATATTGGGCCTAACAGAGGGTGATTCAAGGTCAAAAACCAAGATTTGGTATTTTAAAAAGGCATGTTTGGGCCTGTAAAGGGAAAAAAAGGCTGCAACAGGAGTTGGGAACAACCTGTGTACTAGACGGTTTGAGTATTGGAGTTAATCAAACTGTCTGGGGAACTGTGTGACCTCACTCAGTCCCTACCAGACATTTACATTCAGACAATAGACCCACGGAAGAGCAGTCCCCACCCAAATTACAGGACCCATTCAAAACATGCATAAAACAAATCCGATCAGCCCACTCCATAGAAATCTCAGGCCCAGTCAGGAAACTCGAAACCTGAGCACAATGACTACAATCAAGCAAGAGCTCAGCAACTCATGAAACCATCCCGAAACCACTTCACACATTTCATAAACAAGTTACTCTTAATGAGCCAGCCAAAATCTTGCAATAAACTGGGTCAGATTTGGCACGCAGATAAGGAGGCTTCAATTAGTATAATTGAAGGCCCATTTTCTCAAGAAGTTCAGTTCAGCCAGGGGTTCGACGGCTCGGGAGACAACAGTTCAACAAGGCGAGGGGGCAACAGAAAGAAGTTCAACAGAGAAGGTCAGCAGCTCTAGAAGCAGGCCGACACACAAGAAGAAACCAGAGCAACAGCCCCAGTGACCATCGGACACCTCGCGGCAACAAGGACCTTACGAACCGAATATTACCACCAACCAACCGGGTAATATTGGGCCACCGTGACCAAAGAAAACCAACTTGGGAGAAAACTGAAGATCCGCAAAGTTTCCACTCTACAATCTATTCCTGACTTACCCCTGGGTGTGTTTTTCTACTCAAAAGACTCGAAATCCTATCACATAACGAAGAAAAGTGGGTACTCACCCGATAGATCCAGTACGCACCCTACCGTATCAGCGGACTCGCGAAGACTGACCAGCTACGCAGTTGAAGTCCTCTACCGCGTCCGGGGTATGGCAGACACCAACCAACACATACAGCGAATCGCAAACCAGCTCAACTGTCAAGGATTCATTTGGTGAGCATTATCTCTGGTCCTTTAGAGCCCAACTTAGCTAGTAAAGTGGGATTGGGAGGGGTGAGGTATCTTTCTACTGTAATTTCCCTCGTGTGTACCGAAGTGTTCCCCATTTTATTAGAGTGTTAAGATTGTTGTGTTGTATTTCCTCTCTTGAATAAAGATCAAAGTTTCTTGCACCAAAACCAGTTGTCTGCTGCACTTTTGTCACAACCCCCAAATAAGTCCAAGGTCTAGAACCAAGGGAGTGGGAGCGATTCGAACCGCTCAAGTCAGAGGTGAAGCTGATACACACCACCACTCCCTACAAAAGGTTCATCATGACTTCCTTACTTTTGTACTCTATGCCTCTATTTATAAAGCTCGGGATCCCGTATGCTTTTTTAACCGCTTTCTCAAACTGCACTGCCACCTTCAATGATTTGTGCACATATATCCCCAGATCTCTTTGTTTCTGTACCCCTTTTAGAATTGTGTCCTCTAGTTTATATTGCCTCTCCTCGTTCTTCCTACCGAAATGTAGCACTTTGCATTTTTCTGTGTTAAATTTCATCTGCCATTATATTCATAGTTGATGTCAGAAGAACCCCACGTTTAGCGATGAAAACAAAAACCGAATGCTGGAAATCTGAAGCAAAAGATGGAAATGCTGGAAATACTCAATAGGATAGTAGACATTTGAAAAAGAAAAAATATCTCTCCTGGCCATCTGTTCCTTATGTTTCATAACACTGCAGCAGATCTGATGTAAAGGAATTTTGAATGTACATACAGTATTGTGCTTACAAGAGTTATGGGCTAGGGAGCGCTAATTATTTTCTTGGCATCTGTAGCATGACAGCTGTATTTAGACTGAAAAACAATTATTGTCTCTGAACAAAAGCAGTCAGTGTTCGCTGGCTTTCAGCCAGTGTAACTGACCTGTTTTCAGTTGAGTATGTGCTTTATATAATATGTATTTTTGTGCAGTTCCCTTTCTCTCTTTCCCCCCCTCCGGTTCTGAACTTTCATTCTCTGCCTGGTACTACCATAAAGATGTTCACAGAGCACACTTAAGTGACACAATGAATAAATGTTTAGTTGCCTCCATGACTGTTAGGATGCCAGTAGTAAACAGAATTCAGGCCGTCCAATAACCATTCAAGTTCCAATCTCGACAGTGTTTTTGAGTGAATATTTACTGTGTAGTGACTTTGACCTTGTTTCCTTACATCTTGATACAGTGTATTTTATCAAATTAATGAATCAGGACAGATTTATGACTTTTGAATCAAAATATCTCCAGATGATATTTGGACAAACTAAATACAAAGACTAACTCTTAAGTATTTTCTCCTAAGTATACTTTGAGGGAAAAAAGTGAGAAATTTAAATGCATATCTTTGTCTGATATTGAAGACTTAGCTCTCTATTCACTGATGTACTGGTTTTTATTATGAAGTTGTTGTAAATATGCATTGTTTTTCAGGAAGTTTGTGGAATATTTAGTGAACTTTTCCAGAAGGATCTGTAAACTTGCTGAAATAGGATATTATTGGAGAGGAAGAAAATATTGTTGTTGGCTCAGTGGAGATGTTAAACTTCCTCATGTACTGAACATTTGCTGAATTCTAATTTTTTAGTTGATGCTGAGCTACGCCTTTAGGCCATGAAAAAACTTTGGTTTACCCGTTGGTACTCCAGTACGAATCTCCAAATGTTCCCATAGTCTCAACTTTGTAAGAATGCTATGTTTATTACAGTTATCTTAAATGGTATAATAACAAGGTGCAATCAATATATTTTAAGCAAAAAACCTCTCTCTATAATATATAAATGCCTTGCATCTGACATGTATCTGTAGGCCTGAGTAATTTGTTAATATGGCTTTATCATACAGGAAATCTTATCAATAAACTCATCCACGACATCTCTGAACATATAATAAAACTTTGTACTGCATGGGCATCCCCACTCATGGGAACCTTGGCTTTATCTCCATTAGTGTTTCCAGACTTTGAATCCTTCATTTTGGTCTTGGGTCCTGATATTTTTAGATCTCTAGACATATGTGGCTGTGCAGGGCTCTGCATGCAGAATCTTGGTGCTCCTCACTACAGGAAGAAGAATGAACCATTATTTCTCTTCCACTGACACCCTCTAACTGCATTAAGGCTCTGCATTTTCTCTTTTTTTCTGCCATTCAGCAATTAGAAGATGGTACCTTTTGCAGAAATACAGGAGTTAACCAGCATGAAAATCAGACCCAACTGGTCTTGCAGCTTGGGCCATGCCTGCACAGACATCATAATCCTGGAGCTGTCTGTCCTAGTATGCACATTGTTAGACCTGCTAGATTGCTTTGTCAACCGGAGCTCTTCAGGTTTGCTGTTGAGAAAGTTGGTGTTCCTTTGGAAATTCCTCTTTACTTATCCTTCTTGGAGGAAGTCGGTGAATGGAGGGATGCCAGACATCAGATTATACCAGAGGAGGATTGTTACTTGCTCCTACCCTTCTGCCAATGGGAACAGTTTCTCTCTATCTACTCTGTCTAGACCCTTCATGATTTTGAATACCTCTATCAAATCTCCTCGCAACCGTCTCTGTTCCAAGGAGAACAACTCCAGCTTCTCCAGTCTATCCATGTTACTAAAGTCCCTCACCCCTGGTATCATTCTAGTAGATCTCTTCTTCACCCTGTCTAAGGCCTTCACATCTTTCCTAAAGTGCGGTGCCCAGAACTGGGGACAATACTCCAGTTGTGGCCGAACCAGTGTTTTATAAAGATTCATCATGACTTCCTTACTTTTGTACTCTGTGCCTCTGTTTATAAAGCCCAGGATTCCGTATGCTTTTTTAACCACTTTCTCAACCTGCCCTGCCACCTTCAATGATTTGTGCACATATATCCCCAGATCTCTTTGTTCCTGTACCCCTTTTAGAATTGTGCCCTCTAGTTTATATTGCCTCTCCTCGTTCTTCCTACCGAAAAGTATCACTTTGCATTTTTCTGCGTTTAATTTCATCTGCCACGTGTCCGCCTGTGCCACCAACCTGTCTATGTCCTCTTGAAGTCTATCACTACCCTCCTCACTGTTCACTACCCTTCCAAATTTTGTGTCATCTGCAAATTTTGAAATTGTGCCCTGTACACCCAAGTCCAAGACATCAATATATATCAAGAAAAGCAGTGGTCCCAGCACTGACCCCTGGGGAACACCACTGTACACCTCCCTCCAGTCCGAAAAACAACTATTCACTATTACTCTCTGTTTCCTGTCACTTAGCCAATCTATATCTCCTTTATTCCATGGGTCACAATCTTAATGACAAGCCTACCATATGGTACTTTATCAAACGCCTTTTTTAACAGAACTTTCCCCAAGGCGTCATTGATTGAATCCATCTAGCCCTCCTTACTCTGCACACAATAACAGCATTCATGAACCATAGGGGATCACTTCCATCAATACACAGCTGGTTTGTTATTGTTTGGACAGGATGGTATAGGTCAATTCCTAGAAAGCAATTGTGATTCTTTATTTTAAGGCAATCCACTATGCTTACATTATTTTCACCCAGACAAAATAAATGCAAGGCTGGTTCCTAGGAAGCCAAGATTATATGCAGTCCTGGCTCAGGACACACTCCTACGGCAGCTATGTGTATTTGATGAGCGCAAGTATAACAAGATGCATGCGTCTACAAGAGTCGTCATCAAGATTGAGGTGCCTTGACAGTTTGGAGGGCATACGGTTATATAGCCCAGCCAGTATCCCACACCATCTATCTCACACATGTGCAATCGTCAGTGTAGGGTCCATCATTGTCATCCTGAAAGGTGGATAATTTCATCCGTGATCATTCCATGCATGTCCCAATTACTGGACATGCTACATCATTTTGCAATACAGTAACGCATTACTATTGAGCATCCAGAAAAGGAAGACAGTGAATATTAGGAAGAGCACAATATAGAGTAAATGGAAGAGGCTGAAGCTCTAGAACCATGCTTCAGCCTCTTGTTGATGCTACCTGCCTCTAATTACCTCCTTCATTCATTGTATTAACAATCTATTAATTAATCTATATTTTCAGCAATCATTCAACAAATATGCCTTCACCTCCAAAGCCTTGATCTATTTTATCATTTCTGTCACCTGCTGATACAGTATCCAACATAACAAAAGCACTTGGTGTATGGTATAACTTCAGTGCAGCAAATTTTATTCCCCACATATAAGCTGCATTAATACTGTTTGTCATACTGATGCTTTTGCTCAGTGACAGTGTGTGACTAATATGTTGTGGAACCTAATTTTATGGTTCTATTGGCTTCCCCAGCAGTAGGAGTATGAGAGGTGGCAGGCTACTGTATGTCTTTGAGAGACTCTGAGTGAGGTGACCATTGCCCACTGTGAGCTGGGGCCTGAGATGGCTGCGTCACTGACGTGAGAGTGTGGCTCTGCTCACTTGTAAATGTGAACTCATCATTGGGTGGCTAGAGGGTCTGGTGTTCTGTTGGCTATTATACACATGCCCCTGCTGCTGGGCACGCCTCACTATTCTTAGTGATCTGTGTAACAGCAGACCTCTGGCAGCAATGAGATTGTTGAAGACCTATCAATGGCTCTCCATTTGATTGACAACCCTGATTGAGGAAGAGGAGGGAGCCTGCTGCACGTTGGAACCGAAAGGTCTCTATGGCAGCAACCTTTGGATTCGCAAGAGATGTAACAAGTGGCCTTGGGGCCTGTGCCATAGGGAGCTCTGCTGCAGATATCTCTGGGGTTGCCATGTGCTCCATAGCTGACTGCAGTATTTATATTTCATGCATCAACATTGCATGTGTGGTGGTAGACTCTTTCACACTAGCCATTATCTGCTGAATGTTGCTTGGCACAGTCTTCAAAGACTAGCAATTGTTGGTGGTCAGAAAGCATACTTTTAAAAGCAGTCCCCCTGATGCCTGATCCATGAACACATTGGCTGAAGAGGATCAAGAGCTAGTCCTCCACAGTTGATGCCTGGTCCTACTGCTGTCACTACTATCTGCTTCTGCTCATTTGTGCTCTGTGCATCACCCAGTGTATTCTTCTCAAACTCACTCTCCCAATCTACTAAACTGGTATTTTGCTGGGTCACTGTAGGAGCCAGTGTATGCTGTGAGCTGCAAGGTTCCTGGCCCCTGTCTTTTTTTATTCATTCATGGGATGTGGGCGTCGTTGGCGAGGCCGGCATTTATTGCCCATCCCTAATTGCCCTTGAGATGATGGTGGTGAGCCGCCTTCTTGAACCGCAGCAGTCCGTGTGGTTTCTCAAATGACATCTGAGGACACAGATTCGGAGGAGTCCATATTTTCTGTCGTATTATGCCAATACCTTTAGCCATTTCTGATGCACTGAAAGCAATTTTCTTTTAATGCTGGGGCCTTACAGTCTGCATCTCTGTCTTTTCCATTAGAGCTAGGACCTAAGCTTGCCCTCCAAGCTATTTCCTGGACATTCTTTCCACTGTACCTGCTCCTGTACACTAGTGCTGAATGAATTACCCTGTGCAAACCCCTCTAACTTATTACTTTTAACACCCAGGGTGCCAATTTCTGTGCTGGTGCTGGGTAAGATATGAATGAGTGATGGCGCATCTTCAGGAGGATTGTCCCCATCTGTCTGTGCGGCTGCAGGGTCTGAAGAATCTAAAAAAAAGGACAGAGGGACCAGGGTTAGCGTGTAATGGGCAGAGTAAGCAGTAGCAGATGAGTAGCAGCATAATACAGCCGCATGTTGTTATGCTGTGTTTGTGTGTGAGCTAGAGAGTCAAATGGAAAGAGGAAAGGAAAGTGCCAGACACTGCTATGTGTGGCCTCCAATTTTGTATCTCCAATGTCGTGTGACCTCCTAATGTAGATGGCGGAATCCTCCAATGGAGTTGAAGTTTACATCGTACTTGAGATCTCCCTCCATTTGTCTGCCAGCTTCTCTTGCAAGAAGAGTGGGAATAGGTTAACGTGTGTCCTAAGAAGATGTGTGAGGCAGCTTAGCATTGTGTGCATGTGGAGAGGAAGAAGCAGCAAGTCTGGGCAAGTGGGGAAAGTAGTTATGAGGGCAGCAGCAAGTGTTAGTGTGAGTGCAAGAAGGAGGTTTAGTGAAATATCGCATTGTGATTGGAGGATAGATTTGTGAAACGGAGAGTGTAGGATTGCCAGTGCTGGGGCTAAAGTCTAGTGTTCCAGAGCTGTGTAGAAAGTTGTGAAGAGAAGTCGTATCTTGGTAATCCTGCTAAGGCCATTAAATTTCGTTCTGCACTGCAGCGAAGTCCTAGGTACTATGTTGCAGGCATTGACCTGCCCAGTTACCCCTCTTCACTGCTGCTGGCTAATTTGCTTGGGTAGCCATCGCCCACCTGAAGGAAAGAAGACCTGCTTCCTGGTCCTTGCGTTCTGCAAGGGCTACCATGGCAGTATCTAAAAATCAGCTTGGCCATCAAATTTTGCCTGCTGCCTCACTAACTTACTGGCAATCACCGCCACTGAAAACTTTACGGGCGCTAAATTGGGCCTTCTAGCGTTCGTTGTTTTGGTGATATGCGACCTCCCGAACATCCAACAAGGTGTCTTGGATGCGCACACACGCTTCTAGTGTGACGTGCGCAGGATGCCATCTTGGTAAAGGGTTTAGCACGTGAGCAAATAACGAATGCTGGCAGCATGTAAAGTAAGGAGAAAATGCATACAATCAGTGTGCAACGCTGATTTAAAGTGATAGACACCATTTTGGGACTTACGCACCACTCAACGCACTGTCTTAACCACGACCATCTGAACATGTCTTAGAGCGCCTGGAGGCCCCCCCTACCAGTCCTATTTAAAGGGACCATGCAGGATTTACAGGTTAGTTGCTTCTGGCTGCTGATGCATTTGTAACTGCTTTTGGAGGTCTCCTTTACTTGAATACCAGGACGAGGGGATATGGCCTAACATTTAGAGCCAGGACTTGCTGGAGTGAAGTTAGGAAACGTTTCTACATGCAAAGGGTGGGAGAACTTTGGAATGCTCTTCTACAAACGGCAGTTGATGCTAGCTCAATTGTGAATGTTAAATCTAAGATTTATAGATTTCTGTGAACCAAAGGTATTAAGGGATACGGGGCTAAGGCGGGTATATGGAGTTGGGTCAAAGGTCAACCGTGATCTCATTGAATGGCGGAACAGGCACGTGGAGCTAAGTGCCACTGCCACTTGCTGCCTCCTGTTATACGCCACCTTCTCCTGCAAGAAAGCGGGATGCGTGTCTGAGTGAAGTGCATGTCATGGTTGAATAGCTGCCAGTGTGTGTGGCCTGTGAGTTGTGGGTGGGCAGCTTGCAACAGTGGTAATGTGTAAGGGTGAGAGGAAGCATCTGATTGGAAGAGTTGAGTACTGATGGAAAGAGTTTGTTGCAGGGTGGATGATGGGAGGTGTAGTGCATGTAGCAGTGGATGCGGCTAGTGGTGCAATGGTAGGTGGTGCCACTTGACAGTTGACCTCACTCACCTTGACCACTCGTGTCAAAGCATTGAACTTCTTCCTGCACAGCATCCATGTTCGTGGTGCTATGCGCCTGGCATTGACTTCGTCCCCTACTGCCTCCCACCGCCTTTTGGGCATATGTCTGGCTCTCCCCCCTCCCCCCCCACTGTGGATATAGGATGTCCCTCCTTCTGTCCACCTCTTGCACCAAGGCCTCTCGCGCATCAGCAGAGAACCTTGGTCTATGCTCTCTTGCAGGCCTGGTACAAACTCAGATCGGCAGATTGGTGAGGCCTGGCATGCAGATTGGAGGATGTGGGATTTAGTGGTGCGCAACCTTTATTCAATGTTTTAAAATTAATCATCAGTGTGTAAACATAGGGACGGGACCTGCATCTATGCTTTACGTGTGCGATGTCAGACTCCATGTAGACAGCAGACTGATATTTTTAGTAAATAACAGGTACCGGCTACTTTTAAGAGATTTTGGCTGGCTGCCCGAGAGACATCCTGCCTTTTAAGAGATTGGGGCTCCCCTGATGGTGAAAAGTGCGAATGTCATTCAATCCTCGTGGCGACGCTGATTTGGAACGTTGCTTTCAGGTAAGTGCTGAGGCTGGACGAATGTCTCGCCCTGCCCGTGACGGAAGCACCAGGTTAATTGTGGATCGCGATACCCGCGCCCGGTCTTGGGCCCTATCCAACTTAACCTCCTATCTCTCCTATAGGAGCTCCAGACTGGCCTTAGAGTGGCAGGTCCATCGGATTTTGCGCCCTCCCAAACTATAGGCCTATAAGCACTAGCAGCTCACCTCTAGTATTTAAATAAGGCCCGATCGCGAAAATTGATCAAGCGTCCAGCTGACATAATTGTGCTGGCGGAGCAGATGCCTGTCCTATTTGTGCCACCAATAAAAATTGGCCCCTGTGTATCCATAATATGAGCAAAACCAGTACAGTAGTGGTGGTTATGCTAGTGTTTTGTGGCATAGTGTCTGATTCAGATGTGTTCTGGATTTTAGGTGGTCCAAATAGTTCTGTGGCAAGAAAGCAAGGCTGGAAAAATGTTTTTCTGTACAGGTAGACTATGAGAGTCCAAAGTATTGTTTACTTGTTTGTACCTATTGCAAAACATATAATATCCATAAAAAAGGCTTGACAGGTACTGCAGACTACATTTATAGGAATTATAGGAAAGAATAAACCCAAATGGGAGGCTCTTAAAATTGGACCATTGAGTCACTTTGAACAAACAATGTTGGACATCCTGGATACAAGAACATGGAATGAATGAGCCACGGCGAATGAGCCTGAAGCTCAGGCCTAGAAAAATCCTTTTCCGGTTATTCTTCCTACATTCACTCATCATGCACGTACATTTCAGTAGATCACCATGACTCACGCCATTAGCTATATGTTCTGTTGGTATCAATTGTGGCTTAGTGAGTAGCACTCTCGCCTCTGAGTCAGCAAGTTGTGGGGTAAAGTCCCACTCCAGGGACTTGAGCATAAAATCCAGGCTGATACTCCTGTGCAGTACTGAGGGAGTGCTGCATTGTCAGAGGTGCCATCTTTCGGATGAGATGTTAAAACCGAGGCCCCGTCTGCCCTCTCAGGTGGACGTAAAAGATCCCATGGCACTATTTCAAAGAAGAGCAGGGGAATTCTCCCCAGTGTCTTGGCTAATATTTATCCCTCAACCAACACCACTGGAAAAAAACAGATTATCTGGTCATTACCACATTGCTGTTTGTGGGAGCTTGCTGTGGAAAAATTGGCTGCCATGTTTCCTACATTTCTACAGCGACTACACTGCAAAAAAGCACTTCATTGGCTGTAAAACATTTTGGGATGTCCTGAGGTCATGAAAGGCGCTATATAAGTGCAAGTCTTTCTTTTTATGTAAGCTCTGTTTGAAGGAGTGTCCTCCAGCATATATATTGATCTTCTGTTTTTGGTGTACTGATCATTGTATAAAAAGATCATTAGTGTAAATGAAAATAATGTAGTATAGGGCAGTTTAATCAGTGCATGAGTAAGAAGTGCTACCAGTTAGTTTAATGCAGTATGAAGTTCTTAATATAGATGTTGGTTGACAGTTAAATATTTTGTTGGCTATAAAGAAATAGAGATCAGACTAATAATTTAGAATTCACTTACTTAAACCAATTGGTGTAGTAATATTTCTCATTGATTACCTTCTGTACAACTGCAGATTATCGCATTACTTATAAATTGACATATCAGGGCTGGTTTTCCTGGATAAGTACTGTTTGGGGCCAACGTGTGTGCCATGCACTACGCCTACATAAGTAATGGAGCGCCAGGATTTCATGCTTGGCCCTCATTATAATAAAGAGGGGGGACTTTGAGCACTGCTGGAGGTGCTGTATTGGGCGCAGGGCCAGTGTGAGGACAGGAAGCGTGGGAGCAATTTGGGGCTTAAAGGCAGCAGCATCATTAAAGGGACCCAAAAGATCTTCATTTTTTTTTAAGTAATGGAATGGGACAGGGTTTTTGAAGTACCAGCTTCTGATAACTTGTGGTAAGTCTTAAATTTAATATATGCGTGCCAGAAGTTGTGATTTGCATGTTGGTGGTCTTTGTGTTAACCTAAAGGTTCTATTCCCCATGAATGAGGTTGTGCTGCTGTACCACGGTTGGGATGGCAGCAACACCCTAAACAACAGTCAGGCAACCCTGCAGTCTGTTTTGAAACGCAGTAAGTGGAAGAACAGTGGAAGACAGAAGGTAGAGCTAGAACAGGAAATCTGAGTGCAGAAGTTTGTGGCACTCATTTGCATGCAATTTATATTGCTGTGTCCTCTTTAGGCATGGTCATGTTCAACCACCTGAAAAGCCATACAGGAAATTCTGCTCCAATGCTATTCAGGCACAGAATGGGGGCAGGGGAGTGGTGGAGTGGGGGAACGATTAGTATCCATCTTTTCTGTGCATAGTGCTTGCTTTTCAGATTCTATTTATGTGCTAAGCTAGGGAAAATCACCCCTATTCGTGAATGTTTAGAAATTTGGGCCAACGGTATTCAAAAATGTGCAAAACTTTTAAAGCTGAGTTAAATTCTCAGGGAGTTCAACTTGCTGTTTTCAGATGCCAGATTATTTTTTGGAATTAAGAATGCACAGACTTTTTTGAACAGTTCCATGTCTTTCCTGTGTGATTCTACATAAACTGTATATTTTCCAAATGTTCTATTCTTCGAGGGTCTCTTAAAGTACCACAAGTCCAAGCTGAAATCATGGCCTCTGAGACTTTGATCCCCATGTTGGGAGAAGTTACAAAATTCCTAAACACCACTGTCACTGTGAAGATGATACAGTTGTTCAAACAGTGTTCTTTCTCATTAAGGGACGACCTTCTGTCACTTAATCCATTTCTAATAGTTTCTACCCACCACGGGTTCTTTTTATCCCAGTATCTGTCTAACTAATTAGCTTCTGCTGTTAAGGGTCAGATTGAAATGATTAATGCACTGGAAATGCACAGTGTACATGAAGCTTTGTATTTTCCTTTTTAATTCTGTACATAATTGAGATGTGCTGCAGCATTCATTAAACCCCAAACCAATTCAAATTAGGCTGAATTTTGAATATTGTGACAAAAATCTAAATTTTGACCCAATTAACTCTCTTTGATGTAAGATAATAAATGGTATGGAAAAGGTAGACCTAGAAAATTACTTCAAACTAAATTGCAAGAATAAGACAAAGGGACACAGGTTCAAACTTGTAAAAGGCAAGTTTATACCTGATGTCTGGAAATTCTTCCTTTCACAAAGAATGATGTACACATGGAATGGACTTTTCATAGACTAGTGGATGTATGAATTAAGATGGGCTGAGTGTCCTTATTTGTTTGTGATCTTGTAAATTTTAATATATCTGCTCATTTTAGAAAAAGTGCTCTACATGTGCAGTGGAACATTTTGCAAATTTGATGCCAAACCTAACCTTTACTGTGGATGATGCCATCCTTATGGTTTAACATCCTGCATGTAAAATCAGAATCTACCTGGAAAGACACTAAATGGCTAGACAGACTGTAGCAGCATACCACATATAATCTGGGTTTTAATTTAGATCTTTAAAACCATTAATAGGATTCCACTGATCAGTGTACATATAAATATGTATTCATTTAGTTTAAATCCAACTAAAGAAATGAATTGTTCAAATTCACATTAATTCTTTGGTTTAAATCAAATTAAAGTAAAGCCATCTGGAGTACATTTATTATCATAATCTACCTGTCACTTAACTAAGATAGCGAGATTTCGAATCAGTAAATTTTGCTGTTTAATTTCAAATAGTTGTTATTGTGCACCATCCAGAATTATCACACTTCAGAGGAAGGTACTACATCATGCAGCTAACTTTTAAATTTACAGAATAACACTAACATTAATCACTATACTGCAAGTAATGGCATAATTTAAGCAGAAATACAAATGAAGAATGTGCAGTAATGAGAGCCGCTTGTACAAAATTGTACCTCCGGCAAAGGGCCTTCCCTGCTGGGTGCACGTATCAGGACTTTGCTGACACACCTTCCATGATTTTCCGTCCATTAAATGGACAGACAATTGTGGGAAATGCACCCATGATTTTCTGATATGCACTCCCAGTGGGCCAGTTGTCCATTCACACTGTTACGGATGGATGGAATGGAAAACTCTGAGCATGTGCACCAAGACATATGCATGTAGTGTTGATAGTTTCTACTGACTGAAAAGAGTTGACTGCCTATAGAAAGCAGAAAGGCATCTCCTCTGCCACTAAAGTTTAAGTCCAGCAATTTTATTTTAAATTCACAAGCTTTCGGAGATTTTCTCCTTCCTCGGGCACGTACTCGGGCATGGACTGAATAACAGCTTGTGAATTTAAAATAAAATTGCTGGACTATAACTTGGTGTTGTAAAATTGTTTACAATTGTCAACCCCAGTCCATCACCGGCATCTCCACATCATGACTAAAGTTTAAAAGATAGATTTTGCATTTAGTTCATTTTTACACTGGTTGGTGCAAAGTAGAACTAATACGTGAAGTCCTCTTATAGGTACTTTCACTGACTGATGCTGCCAAATTGCACAGCACTATCATTGTTATACTGGTTATTCGGTGATGGGTAGGATGCCTGACTGAGTTTTTGTCTGTTAATTTAAATGGACTGAATAACAGTTGGGCTCCATTACAGGCATATGATTCTCCCTGTCTGATTTTCCTCTATGAACTGCACCCAGACAATCCTTTATATTCAAGTGCAGCAAGAGGAAAACGTGCCCGAGTATCTCAATTAAACATTGGAAAGACCAAAGCCATTGTCCTTGGCTCCAGCCACAAACTCCGTTCCCTAGCCACCGATTCCGTCCCCTCCCTGGCCACTGTCTCAGGCTGAACCAGAGTTCTCGCAACATTGGCGTCCTATTTGACGCTGAGCAGAACTTCTGACCCCATATCCTCTCCATCACCAAGACAGCATACTTCTACCTCCATACTGTCACCTATCTCCGCCCCTGCCTCAGCCCATCTGCTGCTGAAACCCTCGTCCGTGCTTTTGTTGCCTCCAGACTCAACCATTCCAATGCTCTCCTGGCCAGCCTCCCATCTTTCACATTCCAAAAACTTGAGCTCATCCAAAACTCTGCTGCCCTTATCCTAACTCACACCAATGGCCATTCACTCATCACCCCCGTGTTCGCTGACCTACATTGGCTCTTGAACGTCTCCATTTTGAAATTCTCATCTTTGTGTTCAAATCTCTCCATGGCCTTGCCCCCTATCTCTATAACATCCTCCAACCCCCCAAGAGCTCTGCGTTCCTCCAATTCCAGCCTCTTGTTCATCCACCCCTTCCTTCACACCACCATTGGTGCCTTCAGCTGTCTATTGTAAACAATTTTACAACACCAAGTTATAGTCCAACAATTTTATTTGAAAATCACAAGCTTTCGGAGGCTTCCTCCTTCCTCAGGTGAATGTCAAGAAATCCTCGAACCTTTCGCATTTATAAATCACAGAACAATACCTGGTGATTACAGATAATCTTTCCAACTGCCTGTTGCCAAGGCAATCAAAGTGTTCAGACAGAGAGGTGTTATCTAGAGGACCACCGAATATACAAACAATCAAAAAAAAAGAGAGAGGCAGAAACATAGAAACATCCGGAAGGAAGAGAAAGACAGCAAATGACCCGTTATATTAAAAACAGATAACTTTTGTTCGCTGGTGGGGTTACGTGTAGCGTGACATGAACCCAAGATCCCGGTTGAGGCCGTCCTCATGGGTGCGGAACTTGGCTATCAATTTCTGCTCGACGATTTTGCGTTGTCGTATGTCTCGAAGGCCGCCTTGGAGTACGCTTACCCGAAGGTCGGTGGCTGAATGTCCTTGACCGCTGAAGTGTTCCCCGACTGGGAGGGAACCCTCCTGTCTGGCGATTGTTGCGTGGTGTCCGTTCATCCGTTGTCGCAGTGTCTGCATGGTCTCGCCAATGTACCATGCTCTGGGGCATCCTTTCCTGCAACGTATGAGGTAGACAACGTTGGCCAAGTCACAGGAGTATGAACCATGTACCTGGTGGGTGGTGTCCTCTAGTGTGATGGTGGTATCTGTGTCGATGATCTGGCATGTCTTGCAGAGGTTACCGTGGCAGGGTTGTGTGGTGTCGTGGACGCTGTTCTCCTGAAAGCTGGGTAATTTGCTGCGAACGATGGTCTGTTTGAGGTTGGGTGGCTGTTTAAAGGCGAGTAGTGGAGGTGTGAGGATGGCCATAGCGAGGTGTTCGTCGTCATTGATGACATGTTGAAGGCTGCGGAGAAACTGGCGTAGTTTCTCCGCTCCGGGGAAGTACTAGACGACGAAGGGTACTCTGTTGGTTGCGTCCCGTATTAGTCTTCTGAGGAGGTCTATGCGATTTTTCGCTGTGGCCCGTCGGAACTGTCGATCGATGAGTCGAGCGTCATATCCCGTTCTTACTAGGGCGTCTTTCAGCGTCTGTAGGTGTCCATCGCATTCCTCCTCGTCTGAGCAGACCCTGTGTATTCGCAGGGCCTGTCCATAGGGGATGGCCTCTTTGACGTGGTTAGGGTGGAAGCTGGAAAAGTGGAGCATCGTGAGGTTGTCCGTGGGCTTGCGGTAGAGTGAGGTGCTGAGGTGCCCGTCTTTGATGGAGATTCGTGTGTCCAAGAAAGAAACTGATTCTGAGGAGTCAGTACTCCAAGGCGGCCTTCGAGACACACGACAACGCAAAATCGTTGAGCAGAAATTGATAGCCAAGTTCCGCACCCATGAGGACGGCCTCAACCGGGATCTTGGGTTCATGTCACGCTACACGTAACCCCACCAGCGAACAAAAGTTATCTGTTTTTAATATAACGGGTCATGTGCTGTCTTTCTCTTCCTTCCGGATGTTTCTATGTTTCTGCCTCTCTCTTTTTTGATTGTTTGTATATTCGGTGGTCCTGTAGATAACACCTCTCTGTCTGAACACTTTGATTGCCTTGGCAACAGGCAGTTGGAAAGATTATCTGTAATCACCAGGTATTGTTCTGTGATTTATAAATGCGAAAGGTTCGAGGATTTCTTGACATTCACCTGAGGAAGGAGGAAGCCTCCGAAAGCTTGTGATTTTCAAATAAAATTGTTGGACTATAACTTGGTGTTGTAAAATTGTTTACAATTGTCAACCCCAGTCCATCACCGGCATCTCCACATCTTCAGCTGTCTAGGCACTAAGTTCAGTAATTCCCTCCTTAAACCTCTCTGCCTCTCTCTCCTCCTTTAAGGTCTTTCTTAAAACCTACCTCTTTGACGAAACTTTTGGTCAACTGCCCTAATGGCTCGGTGTCAATTTTTGTCTGGTTACGCTCCTGTGAAGCATCGTGGGATGTTTTACTATGTTAAAGACGCTATATAAATGCAAGTTGTTGTTGTTTCCAGGTGGACAATTCAGCAACTTTTGCCCTGCCTGATGAACCCCCTCACAACTGGAAGTTCTGCTCTAAGGTAGTCCATGAGTGGAAGCCTAAGAGGCAATGAATCATCCACAGATAAACATTTTGGCGCCACCAAATAATCACCGCCTCTTTCTGCTTGATGTCCTACACCATCTTTCCTTTTTGCCGACTACTAGTTTCTTTGTGTTTTCATTGTTTCCCCGGAACACCAGGATCTTGTACAAAATTTGAGCAGACGAAGCAACGGTGATTCTCATAACCCCTTACTAACCTCAGATATCTCTGTGTTGAGCATCGCTCAGCTAATCAACTGCCCTGTTATGCTCTTCCAATCCCCAATCCAGTAATGTACCTGGTTATCTTTGGTTATCCTCTGTCTGAAACTAAATTCTGTCCAGGTTAATTTCACTGCTGTTACAGCCTTTCTTGATCCTTCAGCTCATGATGCCAGGGAGTCACTCATATTTGATAGATGCTCATAAGGAGATCTGCAAAGTGACTATAGTCAAGTACTCAGACCACCTTAAACGACCACCAAGACCACCACCGCTCCCAGGTTGCACAAAACAGTCCTACAACTGGACATATACCCATTGTAAACGCACCCACGGTGGCATCAAGTCTCGCCATTCATGACAAAGTACATGAAAGGGTGCTTTCACAAAAGGGACTCAAGAATGGATATGACGTGGCAGTGGTGGTGAGAATCATAACATTTAATATGAATTTAACAAAAACCAAATATAAATGAAAAACATGACAGTCTGTTTGTGCATACCCTTGGTGATTATAAAACCTTCGACTTCCTCTTCCTACAGCTTCTACGTGGTGCATCTCCTTTGGCTGCAGCGGAGGTAGTGGCAAGTTGCTCAGATTCATACTTAGATGCTTTCGGCCTATGACCTTTGGGTTTTGGAGCCCACGAGGGCCCCTCCAAAGACTGCTCCACCTGCACCTGAGTAGGAGCAGACTCGGCCATCGGGAGAGGAGACAGCATTGCATGTACAGGTTGGGGGGGGGGGGGGGGGGGGGGGTGGGGGCAGGGGCAGGGCAATGAGTGAGACGTGGGAGCACTTTGACAGCCATCCCCACTTCCGTGTCCCCTTTTGCCATCATCCCTCTCCTGGGCCAGGGCTGCATCACTCCTGTCACTCTGCTAGACGACAGCTTGGGGCAGATCTGTGACGCATTCCAGGGCCATTCTAAGGTGGGCTCCTGCAGCCTCTGCGTCAGTGTGGAGACTGAGCGTGGCAAGTCTTCCAGAACGTCTCAAAGGTGCATCTATACCTTCATCATTCTCCTTTTCAAGGATGGCCCCCTGGGTTCAGCATCTGTGCCAAGCTGAGCAGATCTTGGGGAGGAGAGCACCCACAGACACGGAATCTCCACCGCTGCCCCTGCCACCAGTGTCTGCTCATGCTCACTTGTGAATGGTGAATCACCAGGTGACAACCCAAGTACCTCTTTAATAGGAACCACCGAGGTGTGAGTATCTGCACTGGTGCATGGCTCACTAAGAAGTAACGGTATGCCCTCAGAGAGCTCCTCTGAGGAATCGCCCATGTCCACGTCTTCAGTCCGTGACGCCCCTGGAAAAGAACATACACTAATATTAAGAATCATCTCAGAAGTAATGTTGCGATGAGCATACTGAGGTGTGCAACAGGTCAATTATTGATAACATCAATCCATGTGTGTGAGGAATATTAAAGTTCTGTCACCAGATTTTTGTGGGGTGTCAGTCTCAGCATCCCTGACGGCCAGGCACTCCACCGTACGGCTTATTTCCGTGGCCTCCTCCTCCGCCTCTGTGAGGGCCACTATTTGTGGAGGCCCCCCCTCCGGTCCTCGTCCTCTCCCTTGCATTTTGCGCTCTCTTCTACAAGGGGAGAAGGTATAGATGTGTGAGTGAGCGAGGGTGACATGGTCACCCAATGGATGCATTGTTTTGGGTCAGGATTACAGTGAATGAGATGTGTTAGAGGGTGACTGTCAGTCAGATTGATTATATTACATCAGGATTGAGGTGAGTGGGAGAGGTGGGTGCACAAATGGGGGGGCTGAAGAAGTGCACAGAAATTGAACGCAGCTTGACAGTGAGCCTTAAGTGGGTGTGAGGAGTGATCTGATGGAGTAGGCTTTGCAGGGCAGTGTGGGGTGGGTAATGTTCACCACAGTATGCAGATGAATCAGCAACTGTACCCACTTTTCCTGACCTGGTTAGGTCATTAAATCGCTTCCTGCATTGCAGCCATGACTGGGGCACCATGTTCCTGCTGCTTACCTGGTCTGCCACCTCCAGCGCACCTTCTTTGTGGCTGAACCAGATTTCTTCCTCCTGTCCGGTTGGTATAGCAACTCCCTCCTGTTTCTGACAGTGCCCAGTAGTCTCCAGGGCGGCGTCCGAAAACCTGGGTGCAGGCTTTGCTCTAGGAAATTCCGTACTCATTTTTCCTCCTTTTCCCTCCAAAATGCATTGCAGAATGGCCCTTTAAATAGTGGGCATAAAACGCGTTATGCGGGTGCGCAATACGCCCACTGTGCAGCTTGAGGACTCGAAAATTCAGTTAAGTGACTTCAACTGAGTTGTGATCACTTGGGAAGATGCATGAAAACTGTTTCTGTGCTTTCTGCCTGGTAATTGCCCCCCACCCCTGCTGAGGTCCCCCCTCATTGTTAAAATTTCAGCCGATGCCTCAGCAAGGCTACGAGATCAAACTCATTTATTTCTATTTGTGCCATTAATTCATCTATCTTGTTCCGAGTGCCTCGTGCATTCAGATAAAGCGCGTTTAATTTTAACTTTTTACTATTTTTCCCTGATTTGACCTTATTCACTGATGTACTATTACCATTAAACTCTTTGTCCCTTCCTGACACACTCTGCTTAGCTTTACCTAAATCGCTACACTGCTCCATGGCCTTGACTTTTCTCTTCAGATTTATAAATTTACCCTAATCTGAACCCCCCCCCCCACTTTTTAGTTTAACCATTTACCACCCTAGTTATTTCATTCACCAAGACGTTCCCCTTGACATTCAATGGCATTACCAGCGCCGAATCTCACCACCTGACTCCCCAAAGCCTTTCCACCATCTACAAGGCACAAGTCAGGAGTGTGATGGAATACTCTTCACTTGCCTGGATGAGTGCATCTCCAACAACACTCAAGAAGCTCGACACCATCCAGGACAAAGCAGCCCGCTTGATTGGCACCCTATCCACCACCCTAAACATTCACTCCCTTCACCACCGGCGCACTGTAGCTGCAGTGTGTACCATCTACAGGATGCACTGCAGCAACTCGCCAAGGTGCTTTGACAGCACCTCCCAAACCTGCGACCTCTACCACCTAGAAGGACAAAAGCAGCAGGCACATGGGAACACCACCACCTGCACGTTCCCTTCCAAGTCACACATCATCCTGACTTGGAAATATATCGCCGTTCCTTTATCGTCGCTGCGTCAAAATCCTGGAACTCCCCATCTAACAGCACTGTGGGAGAACCTTCACCACACGGACTGCAGCAGTTCAAAAAGGCTTCTCAAGGGCAATTAGGGATGGGCAATAAATGCTGGCCTTGCATGAGTACCTATGATGATACAAATCACAATTGAACTTTTATGCTAATAGCTCCTTTCAGGGTGCCACAGGTGAGATATGCTACATCAATCAGTATCAATACAATGAACAAGTAAAAAAAAACAGACATTGGTCCCAGCCTAGTTTAAGTGGAGCCCGTCCCAACGGAACTTCTCCCTCTTTTCCTAGCATTGGTACCAGTGCCCCATGAATCGAAACTCCTGTCTCTCCCGCACCACTCTTTGAGCCACATATTTAACTCTCTGATCTGTTTGACCCTATGCCAATTTGGGCATGGAGAAGGAGAATTAAGTGGAATTCATTGGCTAAGGGCAGAAGCAAGTGCACCTGCTTTGGAGGAGAGCTTAGTGGACACAACTATCCAAATAGCCATGTGTATAGCCATAACACAGTTTCCTAACACATCAGGAAGTACTTATGTTTCACCATTGAGGCAGTCATGAAACTGTGTTGCCTTCTCCAACAGGACTTACAAACTCTTCCATGAGTACCTATGATGATGCAAATCACAATTGAACTTTTATGCTAATAGCTCCTTTCAGGGTGCCACAGGTGAGATATGCTACATCAATCAGTATCAATACAATGCTGCTTCCAGCAGGTAAATATGGAATTGTTTGTCACGGCTATCACTAGATCACTTTCCTGAAGGATATAGAACATCAGCAAAACAGATGAACTTGATTTTTTCCAGAGAGGCTGGATTCCCCAAAGTATAAGGCCTTATCAATGGAACTCATATGGCCTCCTTTCAACAATACCATAGCATATATGAATAGAAAGAGATTCCATTCTGTTAACCTGCAGGCTGTATGTGCCATTGGAACTGCAGATTGCAGGTAAATATCTGGAAGCTGCAATGATTCATTCATCCTACTCCAGTCTGCAGTCCCACCTTAAATGGATGGATAATATGAGACCAGGGATACCTTCCAGAGCTCTGGCTGATGACACCATTGTGGAATTGCAGAGCAGCAATGAAAGAAAATATGAGGCTCATACCTCTACATGGAGCTAAATAGAACACACTATTAGACTGCAGATGATAAACAATGATACTGTTGCTTGGAATGGCCCTGGGGATGCTGCTTTATAGCCCTGGAAAGGTACCAAGATTATTGACAGGGTGATAATGAAATAAACGGCCATGAAAATCAGGACACAGTAATCAACCAGCGAGATGATGAACACCAACGCCTCCATCTTCACTTCTGCCTGAGCTACAGGGGGAGTGCAATCACACACAAGTTGTCAATTGTGTGTGAAGATACTTCCTTGAGGGAAGAGACAGATCGAATAATGAGTACAAGCTTGCCAATTCAGGTTTATCGCCTGCAAGTCCTTTCCAATGGAATCACAGAATGACAGCCCACTATGTTTAGGGGCAGTTCTTCGAGCATGTCAATGGTTTCTGATTTGGGGAGGGTCCCATCTTCTGCTCCCCCTGGCCCTACATGCAAAGTAAAAAGCTTAACTTAAATGGCCTCTTCTGGTTCCAGATCCTCCTGCTATCTTCACCTGAAGCAAAAGCACCAGTGGCTCCTTTGCTCATGCCAGAGTTAAAATTGCAGTTTAGGGCCCAATGATGTAATCGGACCCCAGTCTGCATATTTAAAGAAGGACCCTGCTGGCTTCAGGTGGGTTTCTTTGTTGCCTGCTTGGAAGAACAGATTAAAATCAGGATCAGCACAAAGCAGGCTGGAAATTGGCAGGTGATTTAATCCGGGCCATCCGCCTGGTTTCTGCCGGGTGGGGTAGGGTTAAAATCGCCCACTTTGTTTAAGTAGAATTTAGGAACACATGTCTAAATTGCATTGACCCAAATGGACCAATTATCCAAAGCATACGAGTATCCCATTCTAATGAAGTCTTTGCCTATGCAAAAGTCATTCATTTATTCTGGCCATTTCTGGGAAGATTTATTCAAGGCTACTTTGTGGCTAACATGTTGGTTGAATTATATTTTAAGAGCTCAAAATATGTATATTGCCCTGAGCAACTGGAATGGTTGCTTTCCTACTGTAGTTTCTTCTTAAATACATTCTTATCACCCCCGCCCACAGGTTACAGCAAGAGATGCAGATAGTGGTCTTTATGGTACCATCCACTATTCCCTTTATGACGGTTTTAACAACTATGAGAGATCACACCTCTTCACCATTGACACCTCTACTGGTCAAGTCTGTACAGCCCAGAATATAGATAGAGATGATGGACCTCCAAGTTATGATCTGTCAGTGAAGGCTGAGGATGGGGTAAGTTAAATCTTATATTCATGAATCCTTGGTTCCTCCTGACTTTTTGAGGAAAACTTTAGATAGCATCTAACAAATATTTAGGCCAGGTTCTAGTTAGAATCATTCAGAAACTAGAATTTGTCCTTTTTTTATAAAACCACAAAAAACATATAAGGCATGAACTCAACTTTTTTGAAAGCATGCTAGCTGATTAAGAAAGAGGTTCTGCTGAGGGAGCTTGAGCAGCTAGGGAATAAAATAAAAAGCAGAACCACAAAGGTGAGAATCTCCAGATTATTACCTGAGCCACGATCAAATTGGCAGAGGGTAAATCAGATCAGAGAGATGAATGCGTGGCTCAAAGATTGGTGTGGGAGAAGTGGGTTTCGATTCATGGGGCACTGGCACCAGTACTGGGGAAAGAGGGAGCTGTTCCGTTGGGACGGGCTTCACCTGAACCATGCTGGGACCAGTGTTCTGGCAAACTGAATAACTAGGGCGGTAGAGAAGGCTTTAAACTAAATAGAGGCGGGGGGGTGGAGGGCTCAGGTGGGGCGAAGTTTAGATTGATAAAGAGAAAAGACAAGGAAGTAGTACAGGAAAGTGATGGAGGTAATGATAAACAGAGTGTATCAGGAAGGGACAGAGCGTACAAACATAAGAGTGCACTAGCAAATGGGGCCGGTGTAGGAAAGAATGGTAAAAAGACAAAATTAAAGGTTCTTTATCTGAATGCGTACAGCATTCCTAATAAGATAGATGAATTGACGGCACAAATAGAAAAAAATGGGTATGATCTCGTGGCCATTACAGAGACGTGGTTGCAAGGTGACCAAGGTTGGGAGCTAAATATACAGGGTTGTTTAACATTTTGGAAGCATAGGAAAAAAGGTAAAGGTGGTTCCGTAGCTCTGTTAATAAAGGATGAAATTGGTATAATAGCGAGAAATGATCTTGGCTCAGAAGATCAGGATGTCGAATCAATTTGGGTGGAGGCAAGAAATAGCAAGAGAAAGAAATCACTGGTGGGAGTAGAATATAGGCCCCCTAACAGTAGCTACACTGTAGGGCAAAATATTAATCAGGAAATAAGGGCGGCTTGTAAAAAAGGTAATGCAATAATCATGGGTGATTTTAACTTTCACATAGATTGGACAAATCAAATTGGCAAAAATAGCCCTGAGGAGGAGTTCATGGAGTGTATTTGGGACTGTCTCTTAGACCAATACGTCGGGGAACCAACCAGGGAACAGGCCATTTTGGATCTGGTAATGGGTAACGAAACAGGATTAATTAATGATCTCAAAGTAAAGGATCCCTTGGGAAGCAGTGATCATAACATGATAGAATTTCACATCCAGTTTGAGAGCGAGGATCTTGGGTCTGAAACTACTGTATTAAACTTAAATAAGGGCAATTATAAAGGAATGAGGGCGGAATTGGCTAAAGTGGACTGGGTAAACAGATTAGATGGTATGATAGTGGATAAGCAGTGGCAAACGTTTATAAAGATATTTTATGACTCGCAACAAAAATATATCCCTGTGAGGAGGAAAGACTCCACAAAAAGGATGAACCAACCATGGCTAACTAAGGAAGTAAAGGATGGTATCAGGTTAAAAGAAAAAGCATACAACGTGGCAAAGATTACTGCTAAGCCTGAAGATTGGGAAAACTTTAAAAACCAGCAAAGGATGAGGGAGAAAATAAATTGTGAGAGTAAACTGGCAAGAAATATAAAAACTGACAGTAAAAGCTTCTACAAGTATATAAAAAGGAAGAGGGTAGCTAAAGTAAACATTGGTCCCCTAGAGGATGATACTGGGGAAATAATAATGGAAAACAAGGAAATGGCAGAGGAATTGAACAGATATTTTGTACCTGTCTTCACAGTAGAAAACATTAATAATATACCAATAATGGTAGAAAATCAAGGGGCAAAGGGGAGGGAGGAACTAAAAACAATCACTATCACTAGAGAAAAAGTACTAGGTAAACTAATGGGTCTAAAGGCTGACAAGTCCCCCGGACCTGATGTCTTGCATCCGTGGGTCTTAAAGGAAGTGGCTACAGAGATAGTGGATGTATTAGTTGTAATCTTCCAGAATTCACTAGATTCTGGAAAGGTCCCAGCGGATTGGAAAACCGCAAACGTAGCACCCCTATTCAAGAAGGGAGTGAGACAGAAAGCAGGTAACTATAGACCAGTTAGCCTAACATCTGTCATTGGGAAACTGCTAGGATCCATTATTAAGGAAGTAGTAACAGGACATTTGGAGACTCATAATACAATCAAGGTGAATCAACATGGTTTTATGAAGGGGAAATCGTGTCTGACAAATTTATTAGAGTTCTTTGAGGAAGTAACGGGCAGGGTGGATAAAAGGGAACCAATGGATGCAGTACATTTGGATTTCCAAAAGGCATTCGATAAGGTGCCACATAAAAGATTACTGCACAAGATAAGAGCCCTTGGTGTTGGGGGTAATATACTGGCATGGATAGAGGATTAGCTAACTAACAGAAAACAAAGAGTCAGGATAAAAGGGTCATTTTCCAAATGGCAATCTGTAACTAGTGGGGTGCCGCAGGGCTCAGTGCTGGAGCCTCAACTATTTACAATATATATCAATGACTTGGATGAAGGAACAGAGTGTCCTGTGGCCAAATTTGCTGATGATGCAAAGATAGGTGGAAAAGCGAGTTGCGATGAGGACACAAAGTGTCTGCAAAGGGATATTGACAGGTTATGCGAATGGGCAAAAATTTGGGAGATGGAATATAATATGGGAAAATGTGAAGTCATCCACTTTGGGAGGAAAAATAAAAAAGCAAAATATAATTTGAATGGAGAAATACTACAAAATGCTGCGGTACAGAGGGATCTGGGTGTCCTCGTACATGAAACACAAAAAGTCAACATACAGATGCAGCAGGTAAGCTGGAAGGCAAATGGAATATTGGCCTTTATTTCTAGGGGGATGGAATATAAAAGCAGGGAAGTCATGCTACAACTGTATAGGGTGCTGGTGAGACCACACCTGGAGTACTGCGTACAGTTCTGGTGTCCTTATTTAAGGAAGGACATACTTGCATTGGAGGCAGTTCAGAGAAGGTTCACAAGGTTGATTGCGGGTATGGAGAAAGATTGAACAGATTGGGTCTATACTCATTGGAGTTTAGAAGAATGAGAGGAGATCATATTGAAACATACAAGATTCTGAGGGGACTCGATAGGGTAGATGCTGAGAGGATGTAAAACTAGGGAGCATAGTCTCAGAATAAGGGGTCGCCCATTTAAGACTGAAATGAGGAGGAATTTCTTCTCCTAGAGGGTTGTGAATCTTTGGAATTCTTTACCCCAAAAGCTGTGGAGGCTGCGTCATTGAATACATTCAAGGCTGAGTTAGACAAATTTTTGATCAGCAGGGGAGTCAAAGGATATGGGGAAAAGGCGGGAAAGTGGAGTTGAGGTAAAAATCAGATCAGCCATGATCTCATTGAATGGCGGAGCAGGCTCGAGGGGCCGAATGGTCTTTTGATCTCTTGCAACTACTGTTGGCAAGTACAGTAGGAGAGCAGAACACAGAGCTAAGAAGAAAACTGCCAAACGAGCAAGAACTTGGGCAGGAATGATTTGCAGCAGTTCTTCGTATTATGTTATGTATTCTAAATAGCTACATTAGCTTATCATAGATTCATACAGCACAGAAGGTGTGATTTTGGCCCATTGTGCCTGTGCCGGCTCTTTGAAAGAGCTATCTAATTAGTCCTACTCACCTGCTCTTTCCCCATAGCCCTGCAATTTTCTCCCCTTCAAGTATTTATCCAATTCTCTTTTAAAAGTTATTGTTGAATCTGCTTCCACCACCCTTTCAAGCAGTGTATTTCAGATCATCATAACTCGCTGCGTAAAAAAAAATTCTCCTCGTCTCACCTCTGGCTCTTTTGCCAATTACCTTAAACCTGTGTCCTCTGATTACCGACCCTTCTGCCAGTGGAAACAGTTTCTCCTTATTTACTCTATCAAAACCATTCATGATTTTTAACGACTCAATTAAATCTCCCTTTAACCATTCCTGCTCGAAGGAGAGCAGTCCCAGCTTCTCTAGTCTCTCTATGTAACTGAAGACCCTCATCCCTGGTACCATTCTAGTAAATGTCCTTTGCAAGGCCTTGACATCCTTCCTACAGTGTCATGCCCAGAATTAGACACAATATTCCAGTTGAGGCCTAATCAGTGATTTAAAGCTTTAGCATAACTTCCTTGCTTTTGCACTTTATCCCTCTATTTATAAAGCCAAGGATCCCGTATGTTTTTTTTCACAGCTTTATTTACTTGTCCTGACACCTTCAAAGATTTCTGTACGTAAATCCTCAGGTCTCTCTGTTCCTGCACCCCCTTTAATATTGTACCATTTAGTTTATATTGCTTCTCCTCATTCTTCCTTCCAAAAATGCATCACTTCACATTTCTCTGCATTAAATTTCATCTGCCATGTGTCTGCCCATTTCACCAGTCTGTCTATGTCCTCTTGAAGTCTGCTACTACCTTCCTCACTACTTTTCCAAGTTTTGTGTCTGCTGCAAACTTTGAAATTATACCCAAGTCCATGTCATTAATAGATATCAAAAAGAGCAGTGGTCCTAATACCGACCCCTGGGGGACACCTCTGTATGCTCCCCTCCTGACTGAAAAGCAACCGTCCACCACTATCTTTCTGTCCCTTAGCCAATTTCATATCCACGCTGCTACTGCCCCATTATTTCCATGGACTTTAATTTTGCTAACAAGTCTATTATGTGGTACTTTATCAAACACCTTTAGAAAGTCCATAAACACAACAGCAACTGCATTATCCTCATCAACCCTGTCCGTTACTTCAAAGAACTCAATCACATTAGTCAAACACAATTTGCCTTTAACAAATCCATGCTGGCTGTCATGGATTAACCCATGTTTTTCCAAGTGACAATTAATTTTTTCCCGGATTATTGTCTCTAAAAGATTCCCCACCACCAACATTAGGCTTGACTGGCAGGTAGTTTCCAGTTTATCCCTCTCTCCTTTTTTGAACAGGGGTGTAACATTTGCACCTCTCCAGTCCTCTGTCACCACTGCCATATCTAAGGAGGATTGGAAGATTGTGGCCAGAGCCTCTGCTATTTCCACCCATATTTTCCTCAGCAACCTAGAACACACCCCATCCAAACCGGGTGACTTTTCCACCTTGAGCGTTGCCAATCTTTTAAGTACTTCCTTTTTATCTATTTTTATCCTATCCAATTTTTCTACTACCTCCTCCTTTGCTGTGACATTGACAGCATCCTCTTCTTTTGTGAAGACAGATGCAAAATACTCATTTAATACCTCAGCCATGCCCTCTGTCTCCACAAGAAGATCTCCTTTTCGGTTCCTAATCAACCCACCCTTCCTTTGATTATCCTTTTATTATTTATATGTTTATAAAAGACTTTATATTCCCTTCTTTGTTAATTGCTAATCTAGTCTCATACATTCTCTTTGCCCATCTCATTTACTTTTTCAGTTCTCCTCTGCACTTTCTGTATTCATCTTGACTCTCTACTGCATTATGAACCTAACATTTATCATAACCCTCCTTTTCCTTTTTCATTTTAATCTCTATATCTTTAGTCATCCAGGGAGCTCTAGCTTTGGATGTCCTTCCTTTCCCCCTCGTGGGAATGTGTCTAGTCTGTACCTGAACTATCTCCTCTTTTGAAGGCCTCCCATTGCTCATTTACTGTTTTACCTGCCAATCTTTGATTTCAATCCACCAGGGAAAGATCCCTTTTCAACTCACTGAATTTAGGCTTCCTCCAGTTGAATATTTTTATGTTTGATTGTTATTTGTCCTTTTCCATAACTACTCTAAATCTAATAATATTGTGATCACTGTTTCCCAAATGCTCTCCTACTGAAACATGCTCCACTTGTCCCACTTCATTCCCCAGAACTGCTTCTTTTCTCATTGGCTGGAAACATAATGATCAAGAAAGTTCTCTTGTAGACATTTCAGGAATTCCTCCCCTTTGCCCATTGTTATTTTCCCAGTCTTTATTACAATAATTGAAGTGCCCCATTATCACTACTCCATTGTTCTTGCATCTTTCTGAAGTTTGCCTGCAAATTTGCTCCTCTATCGCCTTCCTACTATTTGGTGGCCTATAGTATATACACATACCCAGCAGGGTAACAGCTCCTCTTCTGTTCCTTAACTCTACCCACATAGATTCTGTCTTTGAACTCTCAAGCACATCATCTCTTTCCAGCACTGTAACAGTATGTTTGATCAATACTGTCACCTCCCCTCCTTTATTTCCTTCCCTTCATTTAATTTATTTATGTTTCTCTCAAATCAAAAACAACCAGACAAACAAAATGATTCATATAAATGGTGGCAAGTTCTGGAAGAGCTGTACCATTATTTGAGTTTGGAGGAAGATTCTGAATAAAAGTCATGTATTTAAATTGGTTTTGGGTAATAACAGTGGACAGGGGCCTCCTGGGGATCATCTGATCACCTTTGATGGGGTTGATCAGAAATTTTTGATGCAGGTTCCTGAATTAGTTGCATATCTCTTTTTTCGCCTCTTCCAGGAGATAGTTGGGGTTGAGAGAAGGAAGGGTGGGGATATAGGGACATCCAGTAAGAATTGGGGCAAAAATGTAAGGGCCTGATAGCCGTTTCTCATCCTGAGTATACAATACAAGATATCACAACACATGTGACCACCTGACTGTTACACTAGTTCTTCAGATCCACCCCAGTCGCAGCATTTCATGCTTCACATGTCACGGCAGAAAAGAAACCATGCCAGGGTGATCTAGAGCCAGCATTAGCTGCTCTCACCAAGATAAACATCAACCATTTTTGCAAGCCTTGCCTCACCTACCTGCCAGTGAATGTGGGGACTTGTCTTTTCAGGGTCTGCCTCAGTGGAGAGGCAGATGTAGAGCTATGCCATCTACCACAAGGACTCCTATGGCAACCATGCAGCAGAGGACTGGTACAGGACCTGTTTTGGTCATCTGTGGCCTAAAACTTGGCTGCAGCTCTTTGCTGGCATGATGATTTTTGGAGATGTTACTGCGGAGTGGCAGCTCTCCTCACAAGCTCCTCACGCAGCACCATCTTGACCAGCTATCAAACGGGGTTAGGTGCTTGGCTACTCCATCACTCATCTGCAAACTCATGCCGACGCCTTTTCCTCCCACTTATGGGGGGATAAAGTGTCTGAATCTGGAGGGGTTGGTTGGTGGATGGTTAAGTGCCTGTATCTAGGGAGGTGGTTTGAGGAGGTAAAGTCTTTAAACCTGGGCTGGGGGTGGGGGGGGGATGGGACGGTGGATGGAGGATGTAAAGCTTCTGAACTTAGACCATTTTCCTCCTCCAACTCCCTATGAATCTGAGGTGGGGATGTAGGTGACCAAATGTCTGAGCCTGGAGCGTGTGAAGTGTCTGAACTGGGGGAGGAGGGGGGAGAGTTGAAGAGGATAAAATGTCTGAACCTGGTGTGGGGTTGGAGGGGGTACATTTTCTGAATGGGAGAGCTTGGAGGTGGCAAAGTATGTGATTTCAACATTTTTAGAGTGTAAAGTGCTTGTGAACCTGGTGGGGGGGGTGTTTGGAAGCGATAAAGGGATAATGTTTGAGTTTGTGTAATGGTGCAAAGCAGGTTATAGCAAATCGGCCAGCGCCCGTATCAAAGGAAATAAAAATTGGGAGAGATGTAAGATAGGCTGCTGATTAGACAAATTTAAAATTACCCCCAAAGTGTCTGTAAACTTTAGGGAATGGGGATTTGAAGAGGATAAAGTGTCTGAGAATCTGGGGTGGGGTTGGATGGGATAAAGTATTTGAAGCTGGTGGTATTATAGGGGTTAAAGTGTCTGAACCTGGTATTGGGTAAAATATCTGAACCGTGGAGTTGGAGGGGAATAACTGCCTGTAAACCATCAGTAGCATGGATTTGGAGGGGGGAATTATCTGAACATGGGGTGAGGGATTGGAGGGGAGATGACTGTTAAGGTAGCTTTTATTGAGACGTTGGTCTAATAGCTTTTTTGAAAAACTGGATGTCCCTGATTTTTCTTGATTCTTGGTTTAAAAATTGTATCTCCCACTATACAGCACTCACTCAGTGCTTCACTGAAGGGTCGTCCTGCAGGTGGGGGGGTGGTAACATGTCTAACCCTGGGTAGGGGTCGGAGGGGCTAAAGTGTCTATGAATAGGGTGAGGAGAGTGGAGTGGGTAAAATGTCTGTGAATCTGTGGTAGGATGTGGAGCAGGTGACGTATCTGTAAACCTTTGGATTGGGGTTTGGTGGGGGAAAAGTGACTGTAAACCTTCGGTGGCTGGAGTTGGAAGGGGTAAAGTGTCTGAACCTAGGATAGAGTTGGAGGGGGTTAAATGCGTGAACTTGGGGCGGAGTGGGATGGGCTGAATTGTCTGGTAACCTTAAGGTTTCTTGGAGCAGGAGTGATTGTCTGTGCCCTAGAAGAAAATTTTGGGCCTCCCCTGCCTGGACTTCCCTCCCCATCTCTCGATCATGATCCCAACCCCCCCCCCTCACGGCCACTTAACTTAGGGCTGCGGACCTGCCGCCCGAAATCCAGCTCCCACCTGCCAATTGGGAGTTAAAATCGGTTCTGCTGTTTAACGGAAGTGACGTTAGAAAACCATGGATGTGAAAATGGGTGATAATCTGGCGTTACAGGTCCCCACCCAATTTTCCGTTCACACCCACCTCTGTATTGCCAATATTGCTGGTGGTAACAAAGAGGAAAATCCTGACTAAAGAATTATCTTCCAACACCTTTTGTCTCAGATCTAAAACCACAGTACACAATATTGATGCAAGCTACTAATATGGTACAACAGACATCAGTAATGTTAGCTAAAACTCCAATTTTCACATGCATTTATGTAATTGCATGCTGCTGTTAGATTACTGTCACTTTATTCTACCTTTTGTTTTAAATAGGGTGGGTTGAGTGCTCAGTCATTTATCCACGTAGAGGTACAAGATATCAATGATAACCAACCTGTATTCAACCCATTGACATATGTAACCAGTATCAGCAGCCATATACGGCCTGGAACAGAAATTATAAATGTGATCGCCTCTGACAGGGATTCTGGAATCAATGGACAGGTGTCATATGAACATCTAGCTGGAAATTTCTCTTCACTATTCTCTGTAGACTCCAATACAGGTATAATAAGATTATTTCTTTTGATTGGATTCTTCAAGGTTTATAATGTAACATTACATTAATAATCAGATAATTCAATCCTGGCAAATTAAACTTCTTGTAAAAACTGATCAAGTTTTGTACAAATCTTACCCCTCCATTTTTAATTCTTTTTCTGTTCATGGCATGTACCAGCGCCTGACTGAAGAGGTGGGCCTGAACATATTTCTTCAGGCCTCAGCCAGTGCTATTCTGTAGCTAATGGCTAGGAAATTGACTTACTGTCCAAATTTGCTTCACTCTGGGAACCATCTCATCTCTGCTCATTGCTGAATAATAATTTTGTGTAAACAAGAGAAAGAAAAATTTCAGGAGCATATTGCTTTCATGGTTCTTCAGGAGAGAGTTTCCACTTCCAGGAGCGCACATTGGGAAATTGCATACTACCAGCCCATGATTTTCTTTCTATTCACTTTAATGGGCAAAAGCCAGGAGCATAGAAGAAGACAATCTCCCATCACATCTTTGTTAAATCCGTCAAACATGTCAGTTTAAACTTTATTTGATATAAACAAAGAGGTTAATATTAATATGGTTACTTTTTTTTGTTTTCTAGGTGCAGTGTATTTAACCTCTGTCCTCAGTCACCTACAGATTTCTAGTGTACAGTTGACAGTTTCTGCTCGAGATGGTGGGAACTTGACTTCACCTATCAACGCAACTGTAACTGTCCACATTCTTCAAAGTGCTCTTGCTCCCACAGTGTTTGAGAGATCTTATTATTCCTTTACCGTATCAGAAGATGTCCCTGTCGGAAGTGCTGTTGGAACAGTACGAATTGCAAGTTTCCTAGGTGGGTTTTGGATGCCAAAAATTCCTCAAACAAATCAAGTTATGTTTCACCCATGTTATAAACTTTTACTTATAATTCACATCCTAGCAGACCTTCCAAGTCTCTTCTGATTATCAGATAGTTCGGGGCTGATTTTGCTATGCCTGCCCCTGAAGGAGCTGCCTTGCCCCATAATGCAAGGTCAGCTCATTATCATGATTTTATGGTAACCCCAGTGCATGGGGCTTGAATTTCAAGCACCGATGGCTGCCCATTGAGTGCTGGCAGCATTTTTTTGTGCATAATAAACCTCCCACCTACTGTTTAATACTTTTCTCAGTTGAGATGTCTTGCTTAGTAAAACCTAGCGGGGAAGAAGAGGATGGCCTCTAAAGCAAGTTTAAAAACTTTCCTTAGGCAATATAAACTAAATGGTATAATTCTAAAGGGGGTGCAGGAACAGAGAGACCTGGGGGTACATGCACAAATCTTTGAAGGTGGCAGGACAGGTTGAGAAAGTGGTTAAAAAAGCATACGGGATCCTGGGCTTTATAAATAGTCGTAGAGTACAAAAGCAAGGAAGTTATGTTGAACCCTTATAAAACACTGGTTCAGCCACAACCTCCCGTATGTATTTATGTGCAGCCGACTGGCAGACCCTCGATGTGTCTCTGGTTGCGCCCTAGAAGGACCAGAAAGTGGTGCAAATTAATAAATTTCATGTGAGTTGTTAAAAAAAGGAAACTTAATAACATAGCATTTTCACAAACACCCATGTGAACACCCTTGGTGAACTACAACATTTTTCTTTTCCTTTGCCTACCGCTCCCAAGTGGTGCAACCCTTGTGGCTTCAGCAGAGGTAGAGGCAGGCTGCTCTGATCCGTGCTCTGACTGCTGAGATGCTCTTGAATGATGACCTCTGGATGTTGGAGCCTGTGAGGGCCACGCCAAAGACTGCTCCACTTGCACCTGTGCAGGGGAAGGCTCGGCCATCGGGAGAGGAGGCAGCATGTTGGGTACTGGTTGAGTGGGGGGCAATGGGTGAGACATGGGAACGCTTTGAGTGGAGTTTCCACTTCATGTCCCCTTTCGACATCATCCCTTTCCTGGGCGAGCGGCACATTACTCCTACCTCTCTGCGCGGGAGCAGGTTGGTGCAAATCAGTAACGCTTTGTAAGGCCATGGCTAAGGTATATGTCATCCTGTTTAAGGCAGCAGACATGTTGGCATCCTGGTCAGGGCTTATATGGACTGATTAGATTGCTCCAATTGAAGTGCCACAAAGGAGGTCACTCTATCAATGGAAGACATCCTCGCAATTACCTGCAACATCAATCCACAAATGCTTGAGCTGGACTCCTCCATCCTCTCTGCTGTTGTGAACAGTGTGTGTGGCACGACTGCCAGTACCTTGCAAATTTGCTGCAGTCCCTCTATGATTATCTTTTTCATCGATGGCCCCCGGGGTTCAGTATCTAGGTCTGGCTGAGCAGAGCTTGGAGGGGAGTGCGGCCCCCAACACGGACTCTGCTCAGCTGTCCCTGCCACCTCTCTGTCTTTGTGCTCACTTGTGAACTGTGATTCACTAGGTGAGAATTCACATAACCGTCTAACAGACCCACCGAAGTGCTCATATTTGCCCTGGTGCTTGGTAAGCATGTGCCCTGTGACAGTGCACCCTCAGAAGGAATCAGCTCCTCTGAGGAATAGTCGTTCAGAAGGTCCATGGACTGCTGTCCTTCACGTGATGGCCCTATAGGAGAGGAGACAGATATGAATTAGTAATGGCAATGTAAAACTTAGCATAATTCAGATGATCATATTTCACTCGGTCCTGAAATCGAGCGTCCCGCTGAAATGACTAAGTCTTCTATGAGATGTGGGTCGGAGATATTTAATTCTGTCACCAGGCAGTTGCTGTTAATTGTATCCATGTGATTTATAGCAATTATGTTAATTGTATTCAGGTGGTGTATATTAATTGGGAACTCTTCTATCCATTTATAAGAGAGCTGATTTAGGGTGTGGTGTGTATTGTATGGAGCTCTGTGAATAAAGGCTTGGAAGCAACCGAAGACCAGGCTCTAGTATTCTATCCTTTATCACCGGGCTATCCAATTTAAAACATGGTAGCAGAGAATGGTTGCCTAAAGGTAGAGGTTGGAAACTATGATTTTTTTTTGGACTTAAAGCAAAACTTGAAAGCCTAGTGGTCATTGTGGAAAATGGCAGAAAGTAAGTTTAAATCGTTGAGGTATGATTTCCCACCGATGTTCTCGGAGTTTGAACCGTATGATCAGTGGAAGAATGAGGTTGCTATGTGGACATGGGTTACTACACTGTCAAAGGAAAAACAAGGCATGGCCTTGGCGTTGATACTTCCTGAACAAAGTAAAATCAGAAGTAAGGTATTTTCTGAGATGAATGCAAATCTTTTGGATAATGATGAAGGTTTTACCTTTCTGATAGAATTTCTGGATCAAATCTACAAGAAAGATGACCTGTTAAGTGCCTACAAGGCCTGTTCAGATTTGATAGATTTCGGAAAACAGATGTCATTCAATGGAAGAGTATACCATGGACTTCAACAAATTGTACAAAAAGTTGACAAAGTTCAATTTGGGAATCCCTGGATCGGTACTAGCATTTAAATTACTGGATTGTGCTAAGGTGTCTCAAATGGACAGGCAACTGGTCCTGACTGGTGTCCAGTTCTCGGAACAGGAGACTCTGTTGGATCAAATGCTGCCTTAAAGAAATTCCTGGGGAAACACTATTCCCTTCAGCCTCCATTGAATAAATGAGGTCTTCTGCTGTGGCACAAAGAATAGAAGGTTCAATGGTTACCAGGTTTTGAAATGTTCCAGATACTAAACACAGATGCCAGAACAAGTTTCAAAATTTTAAAGAGACCAAACACAGGTGTCGATATGATGGAAAGATTAAAGACAGCCAGATTGGTGATGAAAGCAGGTACGGCAAATTCAGTTATATCAACAGAAGACAAAATTGGGACAGTAATAACGGGTGAATGAATCCCAGGAATGCCCAAGGAAAAGTCAGTAGATGCTTTAGATGTGACTGTAATTATGAGGCGAATTGCTCAGAGCGAAGACGCAGGGTCTTTGAAATGATGCATGAAGAAAGTAGTTCTGAGGAAGAGGATGAAGATAATGTTGAATATGGACAGATTATACTGGTCACAAGGAGTTTTAATCCTGTGATGAATGTATTAGTCGCGAATTCCTTTAGTTGTGTGGTGTAAGATAGTGCATGCACTTCAACTGTTTGCGGGGTAGATTGGTTAAAATGTTATCTTGAGTCACTAAATACTGAGGATCGATGCAAGGTTAAGGAATATAAAAGTTCTACATGTTTTAGGTTTGTCGATGACAACACCTTGAGGTCACTCAAGAGAGTGGTAATTCCATGTAAGATAGCTGGAGTAAGCCATTTTATAAGTACGGATATAGTCTCTAGTGAGATACCTATGCTTCTGGGTAAACCTTCCATGAAAAAGGCAAAAATGAAACTTGACATGGAACACGATAAGGCAATCATTTTTGGGAATCGGTTGATTTGCTGTTTACCCAGTCAGGGCATTATTGTATGCCCTTAATAAAACCTGATTGCATCAGGCAGTCAGGATAAGAGAGAAAAAAAAAAGTTGTCTTAAAGTTACTTAGACAATTCACCCACCCTACTTGTCAATGTTTAAAGATCCTGCTAAAAGATGCAGGTGTAGTTGATGAGGACTATATGAGGCTCATGGAAGAGATTAGTGAGAACTGTGAAATCTGTAACAAGTATAGGCGGATGCCCCCTCGTCCATTAACGCGTGACTTAAACAAGGTAGTCGCCATGGATCTAAAGGTATGGCACAAAGACAGGAATGTTTTCATCTTACATTTTGTTGACCTGGCTACGAGATTTAGTATTTCTACACTAACTTATAGTAAGGAGAAGAAGGTTATTCTAGATAAAATTATGGAAAAATGGATAGGGACTGGACTTGGGATGCCAGCAAAGTTTTTACTAATAATGGAGGTGAATTTGCTGAGACAGAGTTCAGAGATATGCGTGAAAATATGAATATAATTGTCATGAATTCAGCAGCTGAGAGGCCTTTTAGCAATGGCCTTTATGAAAGGAATAATGCTGTGATTGATAGCATGGTGCATAAAATTTTGGCTGATTGAACAAGAGTGTAAATTGTCAACTGCCCTAGCATAGGCATTTCATGCAAAGAATTCTCTTCAGATGGTTGGAGGATATAGGCCTTACCAACTAGTCTATGGACGCAATCCCATGTTCTTTGTGATAATCCTCCTGCTCTAGAAGGTACTACAATTTGTGCCATTTTTCCCAAGCATTTAAATGCTATGCATGCAGGGAGACAGGCTTTTATCAAGGTTGAGGTATCAGAGAACATTCATAGAGCACTGAGGCATTGTGTTAGACCATCTAAGACAGAGTTCAATTCAGGAGATTTGGTATACTATTAAAGAGAGGGTCATAGGGAATGGAAAGACCCTGGTAAGGTAATAGGTCGTGATGGTAAAACAGTAATTGTCCAACATGGCAATCAAACTGTTAGGTTCATTCCTCATGATTAATTGAAATTAATTATAACATCTTGGACTGAGCAGTTAATAGAAGTAAACAAGGCATCTTGTGCCTCAGATGTTCATGATTCTTTTGATGAGGTTCCTGAGGTACAGTCTGAGGTAGATCGAGGGCTGGACAATGGTAATATCAGTGATCAAGAAACACATGACAGAGCTATCACATCCACAGAACAATTACCCAAAGTGGTTTCACGGGTGACATATGTTCCAGAGGGATTACTGAATGGAGGGATGCAACAATTTTGGGACATACAGCCAAAGGTAGGTTTAAATTTTGGTTGAATGTTCGGAATGATGGCCATGCAGCAAGGTCCATGGACTGACAGAATGAGGTAAAAGAGTGAAGAGTACAAAAGCGAAGTACAAGTAGTGATAGAGAGTCCAGAAGTGAATCTTACGTCAGCAAACGATCGTGAACGAGAGATGAAAGAGGGCGATCTCGTAGTTGTAGTCCCTACAGACATAGAAGCTTCACTAGGTCAGACAATGGAACAAAAACCACAGAACTAGAAGCAGAACTCCTCATGATCGTGAAGTTTTGGTGGCTGCCAATAAACTTGAGGATAAACGAGTAAGAGAGGCGAAACAAAGGGAATTAGTTAGTTGAAAAGAATTTGGAGTTTATTCTGAGGTAACAGATAAGGGTCAACCAGCTTTGTCGCATAGATGGGTTTGTACTGAAAAAGTCCTTGCAGATGGAACTTACAAGGATAAAGCAAAGTTGGTAGTTAGGGGTTTTGAAAAGAAACTGGGTAATACAGATGTTTGAGTGGATTCTCCCATTGCTGGAAAGGTAGTCTTAAAAATCTTGTTGGCTCTTTTGGCAACATATTCATGGTCAGTTGACATAAAAGCCACATTTCTGCAGGGCAATACTTTTCAGAGAGAAATATTTCTAAAATCGCCTAAGGAGGCAGCAGATGCAGAAGCAAAACTATGGAAACTAAACAAATGCGTCTGTGTCCTGAATGATGCTTCCAGGGTATGGTATTTTTCGGTGACATCTGTTTTTCTGAAAACAGGTTGTGTTCAACTAAAATCAGATTCCACAATGTTTTATTGGTACCATAACAGAAAACTTTCAGGCATTTTCATGATGCATGTTGATGATTTCTTTTGAGGTGGTACTGCGGAATTTGAGATTCGTCATTAATAAGATTAGAGTAAAATTTAAAATTGGGAGTCAGGCCTGTGGGGCTTTTAAATATATTGGTTTAGATATTAAGCAGAGTGGGTCTGGGATAACTTTAAATCAACAGTCCTATTTAGAGAGTGTTACTCCCATCCTGGTGAATCGTACTAGGTCATCACAGAAAGGTGATGTTATATCTAAAGAAGAGACAGAGCAATTACGAAGGTTGATTGGTCAGTTGAACTGATTATGCACTCAGACTAGACCAGACACTAGTTTTGATGTGTTGGAGTTAAGTACTTCAATGAAACACCCAATAGTAGAGAATGTTTTAAAGGCAAATAAAACATTATGAAAATTAAATATAGATAAATGCATACTTAAGTTCCCATGCTTACATGACCCAAAGAAAATAAAGCTAGTTATCTTTAGTGATGCTTCACATGCTAATCTTCCTGATGGATATTCTAGTGCAGCTGGTTTCATAGCGTTTCTTATGGATGAGAATGAGAAATGTTGCCCTTTAGCTTCGGAAGCTAAGAAAATAAAAAGGGTTGTTAAAAGTACTCTGGCTGCTGAAACACTGGCTCTTGTCGATGCAATCGATATGGGATTCTATTTGGCAAAAATCTTGAGTGACATCCTGTACAATGGGAATACTGAAGATAGTGAATGTTATGTAGATAATCATTCATTGTGGGATAATGTACACTCTACAAAAAATGCGAATGAGAAAAGATTACGGATTGACCTTGCTGGCTTGAAACAAATGCTGGAGAGAAAGGAAATCTCGAAAATTAAATGGGTGGATTCAAGCCATCAACTGTCGGATTGTTTTACTAAAAGAAGTATATGTACGAAGAAATTATTAGAGGTCCTGGAGAACGGTTGCTTCACAATGTAATACTTTTAGAATAGTATAAGTTGTACAGCGTATGGAAGCTTTTGATCTTTGAAATTTTTGTTTGTATTGTATTTATAAAGTTTATTTATTTTTTATTTAAAGAGAGAGAAGGGAATCTGTTAATGGTATCCATGTGATTTATGCCAATTAGTGTTGTATTCAGGTGGTGTGTATTAATTGGGAACTCTCTTGTATCCATTTATAAGAGATCTGATCTAGGGTGAGGTGTGTGTATTGTGTGGAGCTCTGTGAATAAAGGCTTGGAAGCAATTGAAGATTAGGCTCTAGTATTCTATCCTTCACCACTGGGCTATCCAGTTTAAAACAGCTGTGAAGTCCCAGTTTCTCCATTTCCGATGGTCAGGGATGCAGATATATCACTGATCTCCATGGCCTTTTCCTCTGTAGATGTCAGCTGCACTATCTATGGCAGGTCAACTCCAGACCTCTCCCTCTCCTATGTATTTTGTGTTTGCTTCTCCTGGAAGGGGGAATGACAGACCTGTGAGTGTTTGTAAGGCATGTAGTGGATGTAGTGCATTCGGTGAAGGTGATTATCAGGCAGATGCATCACGATTGCTACTGGCATGCATTTGAGTACTTGTGCTTACAATCCAGTGAACTGACTGAGGTGGCACCACATTGCAGGATTGGGGTGAGTGGCGGTGGTGGATGGATAAATGGGGACGTGAGGAAGTGCATATAAAGTGAATGATGGGTGCTCTTGAAGCTTAAGTGGCTGTGAGGAGTGATGTGATGGAGTACTTTTGACAATACAGAGTGGGGGGGGGGGTGGAGAATGGGGGGGTGCACTAGAGGATGTAGGAGAATCTGCAATTATACTTACTTTTCCTAACCTGATTAGATAATTAAACCGCTTCCTGCACTGGATCCAGGTATGGGAGCCCAATACTCCTGATGACTTCCTCATCCAGCTCTAACTATGCCACCTTGGTGACATCAGCAGGTTTCTTCTTGCTGATGCTGGGAAACAATACCTCCTTCCTGTTCCTTACTGCACCCAGCAGTACATCAAGTGAGGCATCGTTGAAACAGGGCGCAGCCTTTGAACATCCTGACTCCATCTTTAACTTTTCCATGTCTTTCCAAATGCTCCCAACTCTTCCAAATTCCATCTTTGAATTGGCCCTTTAAATAGTCGAGTTGAGATCGCGTCATGCGGGTGCACATCACTCCCGCTCGCGCGCGTTGGAGACGTGAAACCCAGAAGTGTTAATTAGGTATCCATGTTGAAATCGGACATTCCCACACGCCCAAACATCTTCCGTGTATCGCGCCCGCTATCGCGCCCTCCCACTTTCCGCTTAGAACCCGCCTCTGCATTATTATCATGCCCAATATATTAGAAAGGAAACTAAAATATCTGCAAGATTTAGTGTTAAAATACTGGGAAGTATAAAAATTTTACATAGGTTTGTTTTCTCATCTTTACATTTGTTAGAAAGCATCAGCTGCTTTGTGGGAAATTATTATTTTTTATATTAGTTTTGGGTAAAAGTAGCCTCATCAAGTGGGTAGGAAGATTAGGACAGTGAGGGCATGCACATATCCTGTCAGCTATGATTATTTTAATGCAAAATGATAGAGTATCACTCAGTAATCAGTGGGGAAACAACAAGGCAATAAAGACTGATCTAACCAGGATCAGCTGTTCTTTTTCTAATTTTAAATAAAGTTAAATGCATTATGTTTTACTATTTAATGTAGATAGCATAACTAAAAGAATTGTTATTTTCTGTTCTCTGCATGCATTTTAGATGTGACATTGTTCCAGTTACATTGTGTTACCATTGTTCTTTCATGATTGTGAAAATTAATGAACGCCTTTCTCATGAGTGGAGATAACAAAGGAATCATTGACACTGTTGTAGTCTGTGGGTATTTTTGTTGAATTTTATAGATCAATTGTCTATCTGGTATATTTGAAAAATACATATATTGCTCTCTTTTTTTAACCTTTAAGCATTAAGTTCAGTGTATCTCCACCCTCCTACATGATTGGTGATTTTTTGATTTACAAACCTTATCCAGAATATAAACCATCAATGCTACTTATGGTTAGTTTGATAATATGCCGTTTTATAACAAGAACATTATACCATGTAATGCACCATGGTGTGGCTATGGTACATAATACTACTAAGGTACAGCTATTTAACTTGGCCTGACCTTTTAAGACCACATTGTCTAAAGGATCAATTGCAGTGTAATGTACCAGTCACGCACATGCACTGACAAGACAGATGGAAAGTGGGGGGGGGGAATATACTGGGAAGAACCCTTGACTACTGAGCGTTGGGATTACAGAGACTGGCTTTTTGCAATTAGGCTGCAGTTCTGCCACTGTAGACTGTCAATGGCAGTGCAACACAAGTTCATTAGAAGCTGAAATGATGCTGATTAAGGTGGGGCGTCCTACCCGTCATTTTGTATGGTTTGCAACATCATCGATCTATGCATACAAAATGTAGAACCAGTGTCATTTTTGTGTTTGTTGAGGTGAAGGATTTCAGTGCTAGAGAATGGAAAACTTCACAACTTTTAGCCACAGCATCAACAGAAAGCATTCCTGGGTCTGGTACAGTATGGGCCAAATGCACAGTAAATCTCTCTACTTCTTAACCCCTACTCCACCACAGCAAACCTGACCAGCTTTGTGATGGCTAGAAGTTTTTACATAAGATAATTTTAACCTATGAGTGAAGTGAGACTTAAGTTGGTGGAAATTCTGGTGTAAGCGTTGTATTGCAGAATAATAACCCGTAATCTACAATGTCTGATAGCTGCAAAACATTATTGTTCTCTTTCTTGTTCTGTTAGACAGTGGGTCCACTTTACTGCATACTGCAATGAGGTGGAACCAAGTTTCAGGCCACCGCTGACTGTTCCATTGGATGTGCCAGCTAATTGATTCTTGGGATGAGAGGGTTGTCCTATGAGGAGTGGTTGAGTAGTCAACTCTCTGGAGTTTAGAAGAATGAGAGGTGATCTCATTGAAACATATAAAATTCTGAGAGGACTTGACAAGGTAGATGCTGAGAGGTTGTTTCCCCAGGCTGGAGAGTCTAGAACCAGGGATCATAGTCGTAGGATAAGGGGTCGGCCATTTAAGACTGAGATGAGGAATTTCTTCACTCGGAGGGTTGTGAATCTTTAGAATTCTCTACCCCAGAGGGCTGTGGATGCTGAGTCATTGAGTATATTCAAGGCTGAGATCAATAGATTTTTGGACTCTAGGGGAATCAAGGGATATGGGGATCGGGCGGGAAAGTGGAGTTGAGGTCAAAGATCAGCCATGATCTTATTGAACGGCGGAGCAGGCTTGAGGGGCACTATGGCCTATTCCTGCACCTATTTCTTATTTTCTTACCTTTGCTGCAGTTTTTCTTGCAAAGATAGCACAGCTCTGCATCTGGCTTTCTTTATTGAACCAGATTGTTTCCCATGGGGTCATTGCCATGTAGGTCTGCCAGGCCGGCAGATATAGTTTGTGGCATGATGGTCCGGCCCGGACACGATGGGCCGAATGGCCTCCTTCTGTGCCATAACTTTCTATGATTCTATGTGACCAATCAGGGTACACTGCCTGTTAATCACCCCTGCATACCTCTTTTCCTGCAGTACCACTGAAAACATGACATACTGTGATTGGAGTGTTTCTGCAGAAGCATTCAGTGTTACAGTTAGTTAGGCATTTATGTAACCTTGTGGTGCCATTGGGTCAACTGTTCCAACTACCTTTGGGAATAGAGGCTTGCACATGCACTAATTGTCTGCCAAAATGTGGTCTAGTCACCTCCTAAATGCATGTGAGGGTACTGGAAGGTGGGGACTGAGCACCTATTGCACAGCCTGACCTTCCTTTCATCCTTCTGTTTGTCCTCTTCATCCTCCTCTTCTAAACACCCCAGATGAGGGAATTCCCACTGGGAAACCCATTTTGACAATAATGGTGCTGGGGCAAAAAAAACAAATGATAACAATTTGGCACAAAAGCTCATGAGAACCTAAGTTCTAGAAGAAAAAAACAACAAGAAAGCATTCAAAATGATCAAGAAATGACTGAAAAATTGTTGGTTCAATTGCCTTAAACCAGCTACCATCACTGTTCATTCTCCAGCAACGTTCGATGTTCTTTCACGGATGCAGCAATGTCCTGTACACCTAAACATCGGGAAATGGCGTGCAAGATATTCCCACTGCCAACTGAATATTAAAATGAGGCTGCTGCCTGTTTGAAGCAGGTGCCTCTGACACCACTGGTCCCAGCCCCGAAAACTTGGGCACAGTGCACAGTAGGCAGAGTTCGATTGGAACAGAACGCATGCTCATTATCTGATCATGACTTTCCTGATTTACACTAGTAAAATGGGCATTCAGGAGTGAAAAATGCAAATTGATGTCTTTTGCGATGTGACATGATTTGAACCTCATAGTTGGAGAGTTAGTATATTGGAGCTGATAGCCTTATCAATTGGATGTCAGGGAGCACTTAGACAAACAATTGTAACATAAGCTGTAGTGCTTCATTTTCAAAAAGTGGAATGGTTATCTTTTAAGGGGCCAATCAAGTGCAGAGCCTTCTGGGTGCAACAGGTTTCCTACACTTTCAGCTAAGCCAGTCAGATATGACAACTGTATTGTATGTTTTTTGCTACAAATTTTACGAATAAAGTATATTTTTTGAAAAAAAAAGTCAGTGTAAAAGGCACTGGAGGCCTGTGTACAGCACAGCAGCGTTAGCAAAGATTTTCATGTTTCAGCTTATTAAGTGCATTGCTAGCAACTTAACAATTAGCTCAGCAATTATTCTTGCAAGCTGTTCAATTTTGTGTTTGTTAGACAGCATTCATCTTCCACCAGCTGAAAAGAATGAAATATGGTAACGCAACATACGAGATGCATAGCACATGGAAATTAAAAGTAATCCACCGTCTATCATTTTTACTGCGCAAGAAAAAAATTGTAGCCGTTTGTGACAAAATTAGAAATCTGACATTAGCATAATACTATACCAATATGAAAGTGAAATTCAACCTTTAGTAATTATAACTGAGAGCCTTGTATTCAAAATGAGCATGTATTTTTTCTTCTCTGCTCCTGGGGTACAGTTCGACTGTGGAAGGAGCTCTTTGATACCAGTCATTATTAATGTGTGAGCTTGACAAGGACATACAGATCATCCGCTTGGCAGGAACACCAGCAGACCAACGGATGCATCCTTGAGTCTGACTGAGTTTCTGAGGTCAGGGCTGTTTAAATAATTTTGGTAGGTTTCCTTGCCTCTACCCAGGACCCGGCTTGGGAGAGGTTAGAGAATGTCCTACATAGCACGAGGGGCAGCCGAAGAAGGGCTGGGAGTTTACTTGATCATCCCATCATTGATTCAGTTCCCTGTGGATGATTTAAAATTTAAATTATCCCATGCCACCTTAAACAGCACTGAACAGTAGGGGCACAGAGATATCCCTTGTGCCCAGCATTGCTAAGGCGCAAACGATGAGAAATATGTTGTCTGATGTACCCCTATCATTTGCCTCTAATTATAATATGCCCACCTATATTTGGGCAAACGATTTAAATGCCGATGTCACTACTGGTGGAAAATATTGGGACTGGTGGGGAAGCATGGGAAATTGGTGGAGTGGCTCCCAAATGATTTTCTGATGCTTTATGGTCCAATTGCTCCTGGGAGCGTAACTTGAGTGGAAAATCTAGCTCTAAAGTCTGTTGAACTGTGGGGAGATCAGATCCAACCTTGATCCCTTCCTCGCCCAAAATCCTCACCTCTACACTTTTCAGTAATAGTTATTACATAGTGAGCAAAAGAGAGAATGTAAAATGATAAATGAATGTTACGGAATGTACTGTATCTGTAACTGGTAATAACTGTAATGCAGTGAGGCACCCTAGGGTGCCATGAACTGTATTTACAATGTGTGGTGCATAACTATTGATTGTACAGGGACCTTTAATTTGTACTGTATGTACCGTTGCAAATTGCATGACCTGTATTGTATTGTTTTGATGCGTGACTCAAATTGCATTGTATATACCTTTACAAATGTTATGAATAAAGTTTATTTTGAAATATAAAAAAAAAGAGAGAACCCTGGAAGTGTGTCACCTAACAGAGTGAAACTTCTACCCACTGATTTAATCCAATAATGACTGCATCCCAAATGCTGAGAATGGGGTCATTTACATTAAAGGGGCGGACACCTGCGCCTGTAGTGATGTATTGGGATGCCCACTTTCTCAATCCATTAGAACTTTGGAGCAGCACCCCCTTGCGTTATTTCTGGGCTTTGATGTCCAGCTAACCCCCACAAACCAGGAATTAAATCTGAGATCTTTGGGATGTACCACATGGGGCAGTGCATTTATCCACTGAGCCATCAAGGGCGCCTACTTTCATTGTTTAGCACTACATTCAGGCCAACACAGACTTCAATGTAAATATAATTTGCTGTGGTTCCCTTGATCTACACTGTACCTTTTTTTTATTGTGCTGCATAAAGTTCTATTTTTTGATGGAAAATGTGGATGAATTATGTATTGAAACCTACGGATTTCAAAACATAATTCACTGAAAATGCGAGTAGCCAAAGCCTTAAATAAGGCCAATAGTATTTTGGGTTTTATAAATAGGGGCATAGAGTAATGAGCAAAAAGGTAAGGTATTTGTACAAGTCAGTTATTAGGCCATAGTAAAAGTGCTGTTTGCCATTTTGGATGCCCAGTTATAGAAAGCACATCAAAGCCATTGAGAGCATACAGCATTGTTTTGTCAGGGATGGGAAAATATAGTTATAAGTAGAAATTTGAGATACTGGGACTGTTTCCACTGAAGTAGAGAAGGCAAGATGTTTCTAAAATGTGCGAAGAGCCGGCACAGATATGATGGGCTGTATAGCTGTAAACTTCTATGGTTGTATGGATGTGCTATTGTACTTAATATGAAATGTTCAAACTTTTTTCTCTTTGCAGATTCCCTAGAATTGAAATACAGAATTTCCTCTGGTGATCCATATGGCTATTTTTTCATTGAATTTAAATCTGGTCTCATCAGAAGCAGTAAGCAGTTAGACCACGAAGCCCAACCTTTTGCATTGCTTACTGTTCAGTCTCAAAGCACCAACTCCCCTGTCTATAGCAGTACGCAGGTCAACATAACAATTACTGATGTCAATGACAACACACCAACATTCTATCAAGAATCTGAAATTATTACCATTTCAAAGAACACTTTACCAGGAACAGTTATCTACATTGTCCATGCTGACGACAAAGACAGTGGATCAAATGGAATAGTTGTGTACAGTTTACAGAATGACCATGAACAAATTTTTACCATTGATCCCATACATGGAACACTTTATCTCAACAGGAGCCTTTTCTCAGTGAAGCAACAATACGTTCTAAATATTTTAGCAAGTGACCAGGGAACCCAACCATTGAGTGCTGTGTTCATGTTATTTGTGAATATTGACCATTTGGATGATATTTTGACTTTTGAAACACTAGTTTACCAAGTTGAAGTCAGTGAAGCTGCACCATCAGACACGAGAGTTTTGCAAGTCCATGCTTACAGACGAGATCTTCAGCCAGACTCTGGCTTAGTTTATTCACTTCAGCCAAATTTGGATTCGTTAATGTTTGGCATCCATGCTGACAGTGGCTGGATTTACATTCGTAGAACTCTGGACTATGAATCTACGTTTGCTTACAACTTTAAAGTATTTGCCATGAATCCAAGGGATCACTTAAAACGAAGTGCTGCTACCATTGTAACTGTTAGTGTTATAGATGAAAATGATAATCCTCCTACGTTTACACAAGATTTATATTTTTTCACAATTGAAGAAAATCCCATTCCTCAAGGCCTGGTTGGAAAAATACAAGCAACAGATCGAGATTCAGGAAAAAATTCTCAGTTGTCATATACACTGTTATCTGATGGAAAATTCTTCAGAATTTATTCAAAGACAGGTAAAACAAATTAACGAGTTGTAGGGAAGGGAATACCGTGATAGCAAGACCTGCATCCAAAGGAAAAGTGCATACAAGTAAATGTGAGAAAAAGAACAAATGACAAAAAAGAGAAATGTAAAATACAGAGGGAAAAGCTAAGTTTTTTATACTAAATTCTTTTTAAAAGGGAATTGTATAGTTGCTTAGAAAGGAGGAAAATTAAAGAGTATTTGAAGAGTGAGCAGAAAAGTAGACTTAGAAAAGTAGCTCACATGGAGAAAAATGCTGGCACAGACTTGATAGGCCAAATGACCTGGTTTTGTGCTGTAACATTCTATATTTCTATGGTAATCAGAAAGCTTTGACAACATTTCACATTCCCAATTAATGGCTAAGGTAAGGAATCGTGGAATAAGGGGCAAAAGATGGCAATTGATATGTAATTGGGTTAAACACAGAAAACAAATAGTAAACGGGAAACTTTTAAAACTGGAATGGGGTCCTGAACAGAATACTTCATGGGGTCAGTCTTAGGACCTCTGCGTTTTCAATGTAAATAAAGATTTGAATGAGGGTATCATAAGCAAATTCCAAATTTCCAGATGATACAAAAATAGAACACATTGGAAATATTGAGCAACAAAAGCAGAAGCATTTGGATGTTTTTATGTAACTGAGCCAATAGGTAGAAGATACAGTTCAATGCAGATAAGTGTGAAATAATATTAGAGCAAAGAAGCAAAAGAGGAAGAATGTGTTAAATGGAAAACAGTTGTTTAGCATACGGATCAGAAAAGCGATTTATGGATTATTGCAGATAAATCTATGACATATTAGCATAATGCTGGGATGCAGTTAAAAAAAAGGCTAATAAGATACTGTATTAGCAAAGGAATAGAGTACAAATCAAAGAGGTTGTAGTGTTGCTGTTTAACTTGTTGGTCAGTCTGTATCTGGAGTACTGTGCAGTTCTGGTCACCTATTCATAGGAAATGTGTTATTTCCTATCAGAGGCTACAAGGTGAACAACCAAGATGGTTCCGGGTATTAAGATAAGAACCTTTGTTCTCTTTGGGACGGTTGCCTAATTGATGTTTTCAAGATTATAAAATGGATTGACAAACGTGATCCAGCCAAGGTATTCAATAGGGCAAATAATTCAAATATCAGTGGAGACAAGTTGAAACTTAGGAAGGTAGGAGTAAGAAAGAAATAATGAATGTAATAAGAGTAATTGATGGAAAATTGACAGATTGCATAACGGATTTCATCCTTCACACCCAATATAATATGTAGAGCTTTGAGTCAAGAGTGAAAAGCAGAAAATTACAGCCTAGACTTTCAGAGCCCCTCATATCTATTTTCTGGGGCAGACAGCACCAGAAAGATGCTCAGGGAATGCTCCACCGCATCTCTGCAATCCTCCTCCCCACTCCATTTTCCTACAGTGTGGGCCTAGCCACATAAAATAATCTTTCTAGACTTTGCTTCCCTGTTTAGCAAATTAAGACTGAAAAGAATATCCTAAATTACAAAAAGCATCAAAAAGTACTGCTGAGTGTTGACCAAATACAATATGCCATATGTCTTGTCATTGAGTTCAAAGCTATAGAAAGAAGTAAAAAAAACTTACATTTATATAGCACCATTCATGTCCTCAGCATGTCCCAAAATGCTTCACAGCCAATGAATTGCATTTGAAGTGTAGTGTCTGTTGTTATTTAGGCACTTAGGCCCAACCATCTTCAGCTGCTTCATTAATGACCTTCCCTCCATCATAAGGTCAGAAATGGGGATGTTTGCTGATGATTGCACAGTGTTCAGTTCCATTCGCAGCCCCTCAGAAAATGAAGCAGTCCATGCCTGCATGCAGCAAGACCTGGACAACATTCAGGCTTGGGCTGATAAGTGGCAAGCAACATTCGCACCACACAAGTGCCTGATACTGACCATCTCCAACAAGGGAGAGTCTAACCACCTCCCCTAGACACTCAATGGCATTACAATCTCCGAATCCCTCACCATCAACATCCTGGGCGTCACCATTGACCAGAAACTTAACTGGACCAGCCACATAAATACTGTGGCTATAAGAGCAGGTCAAAGGCTGGGTATTCTGTGGCGAGTGACTCACCTCCTGACTCCCCAAAGCCTTTCCACCATCTACAAGGCACAAGTCAGGAGTGTGATGGAATACTCTCCACTTGCCTGGACGAGTGCAGCTCCAACAACATTCAAAGCAGCCCACTTGATTGGCACCCCATCCACCACCCAAAACATTCACTCCCTCCACCACTGGCGCACGGTGGCTGCAGTGTGTATCATCCACAGGATGCACTGCAGCAACTCGCCAAGGCTTCTTCGACAGCACCTCCCAAACCCGCGACCTCTACCACCTAGAAGGACAAGGACAGCAGGCACATGGGAACACCTGCACATTCCCCTCCAAGTCACGCACCATCCCGACTTGGAAATATATCGCCATTCCTTCATTGTCACTGGGTCAAAATCCTGGAACTCCCTTCCTAACAGCACTGTGGGAGAACCTTCACCACAAGGACTGCAGCGGTTCAAGAAGGCGGCTCACCACCACCTTCTCAAGGGCAGTTAGGGATGGGCAATAAATGCTTGCCTTGCCAGCGATGCCCACATCCCATGAACGAATAAAAAAAAAACACGAGGCAACCAATTTGTGTACAGCAAGGTCCCACCATCATCAATGAGATAAATGACTAGTTAATCTGATTTGATGGTGCTGGTTGAGAGATAAATGCTGGTGAGGACAGCAGGAGACCTGCTTTGCTTTTCTTCAAATAGTGTCAGCTCTTCGAATAGGGATTGTTTACATTCACCTGAACAGGCAGACAGGGCCTCAATTTAAAGTTGCACCCAAAAGACAGCCTCTCTGACACTGCAGCACTCCTTTAGCACTGCACTGAAGTAGCAGCCTAAATTATGTACTCTGGAGTGGGGCTTGAACCCCTGACCTTTATGTAAGTCGTCAAATGGCCGACATTGGATCAGCCACCTGTGTACACCTCTCCTGAGTTTTCCTTGTCATGAATCGAAACAAAAATCTTACATAAATTGCCAATTCTATTTCCAACCATTCAAAATCACTGATGTTCCTTTAAATTCTGATTCTGTGTCGCACAGAATGGCCATCCCTGCAAAGACATATTTACACTGATGACACAGGTCATTCCCAATAAAAAAAAATTAGGGAAATTGATTTGCATATCATTGTAATTCATTTCTATATTGGAATGAAGCTCTTGGCTGTTTTCAGCAACGGAGTTGTCTGCTCACGTTAATGTGTGTGTTGCATTATGTTTAGAGACATAAGCAGGTTGTCCACCTGATTTCACAACTCTTCATCACACATTCTGCACCAACACCATGGACTCTAAATTGGGTCGCATAACGCCCGTTGCGTAGACGCTACGCAGACTCCTAAGGACCCAAAGTAGCGTCCGGAATGCGTGCGCACACTTCTAGCGTGACATGGGCCGGATGCCATATTGGTAAAGGCGGTTCGTGCATGCGCAGATAACGACCGTTGACAGCAAGTAAAGTCGGGAGACTATGCAGTAGATCAGTGTGCAACGCTGATTTAAAGGAACAGATGCGATTTTGGAACTCAACGCTCCAGCCAATGCACTGTCTTAACTTCGCACAGCTGAACAGGTTTTAAACAGCATGGAGGACGCCCCACCAGCACTATTTAAAGGGATCGTGCAGGAGTTACTGGTTAGTTGCTGGATTATTGCTTCTGGCTGCTGATGCATTTGTACCTGTTTTTGGAGATCCCCTATACTTCAATATCTCAATGAAACATGTAAAATTCTTAGCGGGCTTGACAGGGTAGATGCTGAGAGGCTGTTTCCCCTGGCTGGAGAGGTTAGAACTAGGGGGCATAGTCTCAGGATTAGGGGTTAGCCATTTATGACTGAGATGAGGAGGAATTTCTTCACTCAGAGAGTGGTGAATCTTTGGAATTCTCTACCCCAGAGGGCTGTAGATGCTCAGTCTTTGAGTATATTCAAGGCTGAGATCAATAGATTTTTGGACTCTAGGGGAATCAAGGTATATGGGGATCGGGCGGGAAAGTGGAGTTGAGGTCGAAGATCAGCCATGATCTTATTGAATGGTGGAGCAGGCTTGAGGGTCTGTATGGCTTACCCTGTTCCTATTTCTTATGTCCTTATACTAGGACTGGGGGACATAGTTTAAAAATTAGAGCCAGGACTTGCAGGAGTGAAATTAGGAAACACTTCCACACGCAAAGGGTGGTAGAAGTTTGGACTGCTGTCCCACAAACGGCAGTTGATGCTAGCTCAATTATTAATTTTAAATCTGAAATGGATAGATTTTTGTTAACCAAAGGTATTAAGGGATATGGGGCTAAGACGGGTAGATGGAGTTAGGTCTCAGATCAACCATGATCTCATTGAATGGCGGAACAAGCTCGAGGGGCTAAATGGCCTACTCCTGTTCCTGTCTTCCTGTGTTCCTATAATAAAGTTTAATACTGTACGGGGAGTGGGCTAGCTAGCTGTCAGGCAACAGCAAGGGCACTGGCGGAGTGGCAGGGTTGGTACGTGAATGCTGTCATCCTGAGAGAGAACAGCAGATTCATGCTCCATGGAGCCACTGCTACTTGCTGCCTTCTGTTATGCGCCACCTTCTCCTGCAAGAAAGCGGGACGTGTGTCGGTGAGTGTCCTGCAAGATGTTTGGGTGATGTGTCTGTCATGTTTGAATAGCCACTGGTGTGTGTGACCGTGATAATGCGTGAGTGTGAAAGGAAGCATCTAATTGGAAGAGTTGAATACTGATTGAAAGTGTTTGTTGGTACGTGGGTGATGAGGGGTGTAGTGCGTGGAGCAGTGAATGCGGCTAGTGGTGCAGTTGGTAGAAGATGCCACTTGACAGTTGACCTCACTCACCTTGACCACTCGTATCAAAGCATTGAACAACTTCTTCCTGCACTGCACCCATGTTCGTGATGCTATGCGCCTAGCATTGACTTCATCCCCTACTGCCTCCCACTGCCTTGAGAGGATATGTGTGGAGGGCCTCTTGCAGGCCCCCCCCCCCACCGAATATAGGATTCCCCTCCTTCTGTCCACTTCTTGCACCAAGGCCACCAGTGCATCATCAGAGAACCTTGATGCATGCATTCTCGCAGGCCCAGTACAAACTCAGATCGGCAGATTGGTGGGGTCTGGCGTGCAGATTGGAGGATGTGGGATTTAGTAGTGCGCAACCTTTATTCAATGTTTTAAAATAACTCAACAGGTAGGGACGGGACCTGCATATGTGTTTTACACGTGCAATGTCTGATCTCTAATCAGACTCCGTGCGGACCTATATCTTAAATTTTACAAATATCAGGGTCTCACAAACGTTGAGCATCCCAGTTATTGCTCATTAAAAATTCCAGAGGCCCCACCATCACCATGCTGCACTATATTGCAGCACAGATTCACTTCCCAATTGACTTCCATCACTTCCTGCAGCCACACTGCACCTTCTCTTTAAGATGTGCAGGCTGCCTTTAGCTGGTGCTAGCCACTCGCAATATCTGGTCCCCCTGCTGGTGCGCAGCCACTCAACAGTGCAGGTAGCGCTGGCTGGACGCAGCAATCAGGTAAATCACCAGGCAGCACGAATGTTACGTGCTGCCTGCATCTCAACGACCGGGCGCGGGTTAATCGCGCACCGCGACCCCCGCGCCCGGCTTCGGGAGCTATCCAATATAACCCCCCCCACATCAGTGGTGAGAATTGGAAAATACATCCTCTTGTGTCAACAACATTTTAGAAAGCTTGCGAGCTTGCAGGCTATTTGAATACATTTTGTCCAGATTTTCAATTTGTACTGATGTTGATTTGAACAGAGTAGATTAATGCATCATAACTGAGCAGTCCATCTGTCCATCTCTTTACTATAGAATGGAATGCAGAGTATACAGACAGAAATTAAATGTAAAAAGTAGTTTAAAAAAGTGAGCTGAGAATACCATAACCTTTGGGCTGTGCAACCTAGTTATCAGGCTGAATTTTTTTCTGAAGTGGTAACACTGGAAGTATAATGGGGTGGGACTTCTTACTAATTACAATATTCTGGGTGGAAATTGGCATGCTGCTGCAGGATTTAAATGCCATTACTAAATGTGTTCCATGGAAGAAAAAAAGAACTTGCATTTATATAGTGCTTTTACAGCCAATGAAGTACTTTTTTTTAGAAGTGCAGTCACTGTTGTACTGTAGGAAATGAAGTAGCCAATTGGCACACAGCAAGCTCCCACAAAAAGCAATATGATAATGACCAGATAATCTTGGTGATGTTGGTTGGGGAATAAATATTGACCAGGACACAGGGAAGAACACCCTGCTCTTCTTCGAAAAAGTGCCATGTGATCAGACAAGTGTGGCCATTTGAACACCTAGGTCGGACATTTCCGCTTTTGCACGATTTTCCTACCCAATAAAATGAAGGGGGTGAAATTCAGCATTATCTGCTCGAGTGCATGTAGTCTCAGTATCATAACACTCCCCATACAACTATAATTTTCCATCCCTGGCATCATCCTGGTGAATCTACACTGTACGCACTCATCGCTTTTCTGTCCTTTCTGTAACTGAGTGCCCAAAATTGTACATATTACTCTAATCGTGACCTAATCAATGTTTTGTCCAAATTTACCATTCTTTACTCTTTTACGCTATGCCCATACAATAAAACCCAAAATGCTGTTGCACTTTTTACAGCCTTATTTATCTCCACTCATGCTTGCAGAGAATGTTGAACTTGAATCCTTAGATCTCTCTGTTCTGCCACATCCTATGGCGTGAGTGTACACTTCCATTCCTTGTTTTTCTCCCACACTTACAAAGATTCAATTACGACTTCCACCTGTCTGCCCATTCTGCTAATCAGCAAATTGTGAAATTGTGTTTCCTATGCCCAAGTCCAAATCATTCATTTATACTGAGAATAAAGGTAGACCCAGCACTGACCCCCGAGGTACATCATTTCTACCTTTTCTCCAATCTCAGCAACACCCAATTACCCTAACTCTCTGTTTCCTATCAGTAAGCCAACTTTCTATCCATGCTGCTACATTTCCTCTTATACTATATGCCTGAAGTATTTCTAACAAAACTCTTGAGACACCTTATCAAACACTTTCTGAAAATCCTCATAAACTACATCTACCGCATTCCCTTTATCTATCCAGTAACTCACGTCTTCAAAAAAAACTTGCCTTTAACAAATCCATGCTAGCTGTCCCTGATTGACCCATGTGTTTTTAAATGTTCACTAACTATATCTTGAAAAATGGATTCTAAGAGTTTGCCCACAACTCACGTTAGATCCGTGAGTATTATTTCCTGGTTTATCCTGTCCTTGAACAAAAAGTTATATTGGTTACTGTGCAGTGGATGATAAATCAATTGAAGGAGTCCACTACCTGCATCAGCCACACCAGAATGCATGGGTGTGTAGCAAAGCAGTCCACCAGGCCAAACTGCAGCAAATGCCTCCCCCACTGAGGCTTTAAGGACAGTTTTAGCTTGGGCCATGAATGGGGCGAATTGGCTAAGGTAGATTGGGAAATTAAATTTAAAGAAATGGCGAACATTTAAAGAAATATTTCAGAATTCTCAACGGATATACATTCACTTGAGGCATAAAAACTCCAGGGGAAAAGTGATCAACCATGGCCAACTAGAGGAGTTGAGGATAGTATTAGATTAAAATAAGAGGCTTACAATGGTGCCAAAAAGAGTAGTAAGCCTGAGGATTGGGAGGGTTTTAGAAATCAGCAAAGGATGACCAAGAAATTGATAGAGGGAGAAAATTGAATGTGAAAGTAAACTAGCAAGAAATATAAAAAGATTGTAATAACTTCTACAAGTATGTAAAAAGGAAGAGATTAGCGAAAGTGAAAGTAGGTCCTTAGAGGCAGAGACAGGAGAAATTATAAAGGGGAATAAGGAAATGGCAGAGACATTAAACAAATATTTTGTATCTTCATACAGTAGAAGACACAAAAAGCATTCCAGAAATAATGGGGTACCAAGGGTCTAGTGAGAGTGAGGAACTTAAAGTAATTAAGATTAGTACCGCAGAAAAAGTACTGGAGAAATTAATGGGACTAAAAGCCAACAAATCCCTTGGACCTGATAGCCTACATCCTAGGGTTCTAAAATAGGTGGCTGCAGAGATAGTGGATGCATTGGTTTTGATCTTCCAGAATTCCCTAGATTCTAGAACAGTCCCTGTGGATTGGAAGGTAGCAAATGTAACGAAACTATTCAAGAAAGGAGGGAGAGAGAAATCAAGGAACTATAGGCCAGTTCACCTGACATCAGTAGTAGGGAAAATGTTAGAATCTATTATTAAGGACATAATAACAGGGGTTGTGAATCTTTGGAATTCTCTACCCCAGAAGGCTGTGGGTGCTCAGTTGTTGAGTATATTCAAGACTGAGATCAATAGATTTTTGGACACTAAGGAAATCAAGGAATATGGGGATCGGGCGGGAAAGTGGAGTTAAGGTAGAAGATCATCCATGATCTTATTGAATGGCGGAGCAGGCTCGAGGGACCGTATGGCATACTCCTGCTCCTATTTCTTATGTTATTTCTTATGTCAGATTCCTGCCATAGAGGCCTTGGGTGGCAGAGTGGAGAGGGCTGTCTCATCTGACTTTGATGGGTTACAGACAATTATCTCTTAGGGATGAACTGATCTAATTGGTACCATTCGGTCTGCTTTTTATTGGATAAATGGTCATGCAGAGCAAATGCCCAACACAAGTAGCATTGCAGGAATGCTTTCACATGATGCTGCTGTCTCTCCAGATCGCAGCACATGTACCCTCTGATGCCTGCTCCTGTCTCTCCAGATCGCAGCACATGTAGCCTCTGATGCCTGCTCCTGTTGCTGGAAGGAGGTTGGATCAAGTTGCTCTTGCAGCAGAGATACAGCCTGCTATAGACCCATTTCAGAACCTAGATGCCGTGAGACAAGGGCCACTTCAAACTATAGGCTCCTATAGAAATGGAGCAGTTAACTGTATCATGAATCCCTGCCACTCAAGTAGTGCCTATGAGAAGTACAAGGTCAGGTTTAAGAGGTCACACGGTAGCACACTTGTACCATGTGGAAATATGGAGGAGAAATTTATTAGCACTTGCACTGTATAGTTTTTATGATTACATGAAAGTTGATGCGCACACAGACATTGTTTTTGGCACGGTTTTCAAGTGGCTTAGATGAGATGGTATGAATGAGAGCTACACATAAGGGTCTGCAGATGATGGCATATTCGTGGTGGGAAGGTGGAAGATATAGACAATGCTGTTCATGCAGTGGGCAAGATGTGGTAATCAAGAGATGGTCTTCGGTATCAGATTGGCAGGAATGTCTCTTGCAGCCAGTAGTGGGTTGATCCTCTGCATCCTCTTCATGCAGCTACTGCTCATCTGCTTGACCCTTCTGCTGCCCTTGGGTGCCTTTCTCTTCTCAGGTTTCCCAGAGGTGGCCTCTGTAAATTGTGCAGCCTGCAGCACATGACCACAATCCTTGAGACCTAGCCTAACTACATTAAACTCTCAAACTGATCTGAGCACCTAATCCGTGCCTTTGGAATTTCCATAGTGTGTTCTATGATGACTCTGGTGGCAGAATGGACCTTGCAATATTGGTACTCCTCTAATGTCCTGGGAAAGTGTATAGAAAGGTAGCCTGGATCTCCCAGGATCTATGCAGATTATAAAGACACAGAGGTATTCCCAACAGGAAACCCAATGTGGGTTCTTTTGATTGGAGGGGACCAAAATGTCAGCCCCTCAGGAGAAGACACAAAGGTAGACATCGAAGCAGTTGTCATCAGCCATTAAGAAAAAACAAAAAGGAATTTTGAATAATAGCTCCGAAATAAGACTTTTACATGGGTGTGATTTACTTCCAGTATTGATGGAAATAAGATGTATGATGTCACCATGTCTTTACCTCCTTGTTTAAATATGCCGACTCATTTTTGGACCGTGTTCATTGTTGGACCCCGTTGCAGAAGTCCAGTGCAGATTCAGTTTGGTGCAACATGGTTGCTTAAATTGGAAGATAGAAAAGTCACTGGATTTGTCAAATATGGGTGACCGAATTTCCCACAGCCCCACTCTGCCACTGTCCCCCCCCCACCCCCCCCAAAACCCCAGAAGTGTGGCGGAATAGGATTTCTTGACCCAGTCACATTTCCCGGCATTAGTGACAGTATATTAATGAAGGCAGTTGCAGGACCCATTTATGGCATATCTGGTGTACCAGCCTTAGGTTGGAGTAGGCGTAATTAGGCCTGTGGTCCCAGCCCAACATTTATTGTAAAGTTTAAAAAAGAGTCCTGTTTCTAAATATGCCGGCTTTCCTAATGCGCTCAATTACTTTGCAACATGGTGTGAATAAAGTCCTATCAGATACAACTCTTGTCATTGTCTATCATTATAATTCTCCCGCCTATATTTGGGTAGATGCATTGCACACCCAATTTCTGTTCTGGCAGAAAATTGGGTACACTTGTTTACTCAGATGTAACACCTCAGGAAATTTGGCTGCAATAAGTCTGCATAAAAGGAGAACCCTCTCCAATATTTGTCTTGGAGGATCCTAGATTGGAACCTTGTTAGTGGTGAGTTAGTTGAGGCAGCCGTGCAGTACTACAATTAGCCTCAATGTCCTCAGGCTAAAATGGATAAAAATCAGTTTCTGTTCCTAATTGCAAACCTGCTAGAAAGCATATGCGTGCATATGCTGGTTGAGGACACTCACCCTCCGCTAAGATGCCTCCCACAGTTAAATATCATGGCAAAACTGTCTAGTCTCTCACATGACTGGTGGTGCTCATGGCCTGTAGACACTGCTTCAAGAGAAAGGGGATGAAAACTAGAAAGCAAACCAAAATTTACATAATTGGTAAGACTGGATATTTTAAGCATATGGAAATATATATCTTACTTAAGTACAAATATATATTAGTTGTATTTCTTGTCTTGAACTTATTTTCCAGGTGAGATTGTTAACTGGGTTGCATTAGATCGTGAACATCATACTCACCACCAGCTGTCCGTACTAGTTACAGATCATGGTGTACCTCGACAAAGTGCCTCCACAACTGTTTATATCACAGTCACTGACATTAATGATAATGAACCACTATTTTCTTACCCTGGACCGAGGCATGAGTACACTGTCAAGGTATGTACTCTTCTATGTTCCCTTTTTTATCATTTACTATGTATGGATATTAAACAATATATATAATATGTATAATGATAACTAACAATATGCACAAAAAGAATAAACTGAGTGTTTGCACATGTACGCTGCTAGATCCCGGGAGTGGGAAATGGGGGGAGATGCACAGCAGAGTGCATTCTCAAACAATTTTCTGCTCTTGTTCCAGATCTTCCAATAAATCGGTGGAGGATAAGCTCACCAAGGAGGCCCAAGGTCTCTTTATGGAGCCCAAAGTATCAAAGTTACCTGGGCCTCTTCTGGCTACTATCCTACCTGCTACCAGGTTTCACCAACATTTAACTATTGATGGGGGCCCCGTTTAACTGTGATGGGTGCTTTCGCCGTGACTGGAATCGGTGGGGTTAAGATGGCGCGTGTGTGAATGCTGCCTGCCTGCCCTGTTCCAGTCGGGCAGGCTTAAAATCGGCCTCTGAGTTTAGATCCTAAGAACCATCATACAGCTCGCCCTCCACCACAATGCAATAGGATCCATAAATGCAGACCCCATTCTACTCATGAGCAATGCCACTAAAGATCTATTAATGTATTTTTAATCATTTCATTCCTGATAATTCACTGCAGTTACAAGCTTGCAATAACATATTGCCAGTGTATATTGCAAAATGGCAGGCCTGTGATTTTAGCTATTGTGGATGAAAAATTGCATGCAGTGCACCTGCTATTTTCTGATGTATGCTGGCAGCGGGGGAGGTTTCCCGCCACCAGCATATACTCATAAGATTATACATATTATAGAATCACAGAAAGGTTATTGCACGGAAAGAGGCCACTCTGAGTCCGCGCCGGCTCTATGCAAGAGCAATCCAGCTAGTCCCACTCCCCAGCCCTATCCCTGTAGCCCTGCAAATCTTTTCCTTTCAAGTACTTATCCAGTTCCCTTTTGAAGGCCATGATTGAATCTGCCTCCATCACCCCCTCGGGCAGTGCATTCCACACGCTGTGTAAAAAAGTTTTTCCTCATGTCACCTTTGGTTCTTATGCCAATCACCTTAAACCTATGTCCTCTGCTTCTTGACCCTTCCGCCAATGGGAAAAGTTTCTCTCTATCTACTCTGTCTAGACCCTTCATGATTTTGAATATCTCTATCAAATCTCCTCGCAACTGTCTCTGTTCCAAGGAGAACAACCCCTGCTTCTCCAGTCTATCCATGTAACTAAAGTCCCTTATCCCTGGAATCATCCTTGTAAATCTCTTCTGCACCCTCTCCAAGGCCTTCACATCTTTACTAAAGTGCGGTGCCCAGAACTGGACACAATTATGTAATCATGTGATGCACAAATGGTCTGTTGAAAAATACACTCTCTAAACCTAATAGCATTATCCTGTTTCCTACTCTGTTTTCATATCATACTTTGTACATTACATGCTGCATAACTTTTAGCTGCTGTAGCAGTATGTTCTGACAATACCGGTACTGGAAAATACCAGATATTTGTCAAAGACTTACTAGTTTAGGTTTTCTTTATTCATCAAAGAGTTTACTTTAATAACATCCATGGGCTAAATTTTCATCGTTCGTGCTCCTGATGCAGAGTATTATGTGACAGGAGCACATATTAGGAATTTGCCTAAATTCCTGATATCTGAGCCTGCTGCATGAAATTCTGTAGCGGGAGCAATAAATACGAAAATGTAACTCACGTGACTTGTAAGTAGTCTATTTTTGTATATTCCTAATCGTCTTAGGGATATCTTAATTTTTTTCTTATTCGAATACATAGACTTGATATGCCTGAAAATTGAACATTAACTAAAGTTGTATTTTTAAAAAATTTTAGAAAGTTATGATGTGCGATATTATTGTATAAACATTTAACACATTTGTATCAAATACTGCTATTTTGAAAGCGATGTTAACATAAATGGTTAACGCTTCTGGTATTCAATTCTAAATACTGGTGAGGGAGAGGGTTCCTCTGGGGAGTGCAGCCAGAGCCAAGACCATAGTGCCATGCGTGGCTCAGCTGTACAGGGGGGAGGAGAAAGGTCAGGAGAACATTAGTGATAGGGGATTCAATAGTTAGGGGAACAGATAGGCGTTTCTGCGGCCGCAGACGTGATTCCAGGATGGTATGTTGCCTCCCTGGTGCCAGGGACAAGGATGTCACTGAGTGGCTGCAGAACATTCTGAGGGGGGAGGGTGAACAGCCAGAGGTCGTGGTCCATATCAGTACCAACGACATAGGTAGAAAGAGGGATGAGATTCTGCAGGCAGATTTTAGGGAGCTAGGAAAGAGATTAATAAGCAGAACCTCAAAGGTAGTAATCTCCGGATTACTCCAGGCGCTATTAAGTATAGAAATAGGAGGATAGAGCAGATGAATACGTGGCTGGAGAGATGGTGCAGGAGGGAGGGCTTTAAATTCCTGGGATATTGGGATCAGTTCTGGGGAGGTGGGACTTGTGCAGGCTGGATGGGTTACACATCAACAGAGCTGGGACCAGTGTCCTTGCGGGGATGTTTGCTAGTGCTGTGGGAAAGGGTTTAAACTAATTTGGCAAGGGGATGGGCACCAGGATGTAGCATTGGAAAGGAGAAACAAGGTGCACAAAAAATTGGGAGAGACAG